>NC_072433.2:119200000-119878571 GCF_028878055.3 Symphalangus syndactylus
TGCCAGCTTTGGCTGTTAAGTGGCAGGGACCTTGCTGAGTATCAGCTCAGTGGGTCTTATGACCAAAGGTCATCTGCTGTAGAGGGAGTGCTGGAAAGTGACCATGAAGATAGTTTCAAGCCAATATGAAGAAGCAGCTACAGGGAGATGCAGGATTTAGGGTGGGCTCAAGATGGGAAAGACTATGTATGTGGTTCTTCAGAGAATAATGAGAAAGCAGATACCATGGAGGGGAAGTAGGGGCTGTGACTCTCCCTGGAAAGCAAGGAAGACTCCCCACAGCCCCATTAACAGCAACCTGGACATGGTTGACACAAAAGAACTCAAAGAAGGCTCTTTCTGCCTGGAATGAAACCCCTACACAGTAGGCTAAATGCTTCAGGGACCAGGGTCTGTTCACCCCGGTGGCTCAGGAACCAATAAGGAGGAATAGGAAGTTGGGGAGAGTAAACACAAGATGAAGTCCACAGGTAGGCCAGGGATTGCGGGGGCTCCTGGAGCCCCTTTTCCCTCTCCACAGGTCTCCTCTGGCTCTGCAGGCCCAGGAACCTGCATTGCTGGGGCAGAGTAACATAGCTGACTGAGCTGGGGCTCTGGAGCTGAACTAAACTAGGTCTGTGTTGGCCTCACTAGGGCGCCCACCAGCTGCGTGACTATAGACAAGTTATCGTATCTCTCTAAGTTTCAGTCCCCTTATCTCTAAATAAAGATAATATCATCAATTTTAAAGAGCTTGTGCCAAGAATTCAACGAGATGACATATGAAGATGTCTCCTATGATCCCCAGGATGCTAATGACCAGTAGCTATTATGAACATGTCTCCCAGATGCCAAGAATGCTAAGAATGGCTCCCTGGCACTCAGCATCCTCCCCAGAAGCCAACTCGAATGTCTACTCCCTGGAGAGCACTTGGGAGAGTGACAGCTGAGCTGAGCGCTGACAGGCAATCAGACATGGAGTAGCCTAACTGACATGGGTAAAGGTATTCCTATAGAGGGGGTGCGACAAAAGAGCTGAGTGATAGGGAAAGCTGAGCACAATGGGCAAGGAAGCCAGGAAAATGGAGTCATACGGGACCCCAAAGACCACACACAGGAGGAGTTTGGGTTTAGCTTTGGAAATTAAGCACAGTAATCAGGAACTCATGCGAACAAATGTGTGCTTAAGACCACATGGAGGATGGTCTTAAGCAGTGAGCTGGAGGTAGGAGACAAGTCAGAATGGTATTTTGATAATCAAATTGAGAAAAAAGTAGCTGTGAGGCTGGAGTCAGGGGATAAGCACGGAAGACATGAGAGAAGGAGGTAGAATCCATAGGCCTTAGGCTTCTGGCTTAGGCAGCCAGAGGATGGAGGTCCTTTTCGCTGAGATAGAAGGATGAGGGGGAAGGTAAAGTGTTCACAAGGAGATGAGGATTTCAGTTCAGGACACATGAAGCTCGAGAAGTCCATGGAACACTCAAGTAGAGATGTCCCAAAGGCATCTGTCTACACTGGTTAGAAGCTCAGGAGACAAGCCTTGGCAGGAAACACAGATCTGGATGTCATCCACCTCAGGTGATGGAAATGGCTGGGCTCACCTGGGGAAGGTACTCAGGGAGAAGATGAGGTAAGGATGGAGTCCTAGGGAGTAATTCCCTTCTGCCCCATATCCCTATTCAGGACATTCATGGGTTTCCTGAGTGAACGTGAGAGGTCAACGCCAGGGTGTGGTTCCCTCCTCCAAGCAACCAATCTCAAGGCTACAGAGTGAACAGATCTTGCAGGTGCCCTGAACTGCCCTCTCTCTAATGGAGTCTAAAAGGGGGCAGCTGGGGCTCTGGAGCTGGAATAAGCTGGGTCTGCATGGGCCCCACACAGTGAATCGCTGGGTTTACTGGTCTCCAGCAGCCCTCAAAACATCTTCTTATAAACACTAACACTGGGAAGTCAGTGGGAGAGGGGCCACTTGAGAGAAAATAAACAGAGAGGCTAAAAGAGAAGCAGGTATCAGCATCCTACAATTCAAAGGAGGAGAGAACATCACAAAGAATGAGGCAATCCATCTGTCAAATGCTGCTGTGAAGTTAAAGAACATTATGTGTGAAACTTGTTCGCTGCATTTACCAGCCAAGTGGCCACTGATGACCTTGCAAGAACAGCATCAGTGACAGTGGGGAAAAAGGCCAGTCTACTGTGAGTTCAGGAGTATATGGGAACTAGGAAAGTGGACAGAGTATAGATTACTCTATCCAGTAGCCTAACCAGGAGGGGAGAAGAGATGGATCAGCAGCAAAGACTCAAAAGACTCTCAGATACTGATGGAGGCAAGTGTAAGATGAGCAAGAATAGAGCCTATATGGGAGCTGAAGGGTAGAACCCAGAGAGGTGGAGACAGAATGTATAGCAGCAGAGATTGTAACTGAGAGGATTCAGGACAGGGGGAGAGTAAGCCCAGATCAGCCTTAGATGAAAAGACACTGGAGGGTGGGAGATAAGAAGCAGGTCTGAATGCAGATCTGTGTGGTGCTCTGGGGACAGAGGCGGAGGGGTTCCTGAGCAGCAAGTTTGGCTTTCTCTGAGATGCAAGAGGAGAGGGCCTTGGCTAATACATGGAGGGAGGTGGCAGGGCAGGGGCTGAGGGATAAACCTCTCATGGGAGAGGGAGTCCAGCACAAACTGGTGAGCCAAGAGGTGCACCAGAGGTGCACCCAAGGGTAGAGGCGACAAGTTGGTGGTGGCTCCAACCTGTCCCGCCACTAAAGAGACACATGCGGGACAGGCAACACCTGGAGTGGTGAGTTACCTGGAAGTTCCCCTCTGGAAATTGTGCCTGGGTCCAGCCTGTATGTGTCCTGAAGTCTCATCAGGGCTTTGGCAGCTCCTATCTCGTCCTCATCAGTGGGGAAGAACTGCCGCTGCACAGAGAGGTTGGCGATAAAACCTTCCAAATGAGAGTCAGAACAAGAGATTACCCTTGATCCAGGGGCAGAATTCCACTTGGGACCAGAGAGGCAGCCATAAAGAGGGTCTCTGGCTAGTGAAATTTCCCCACCCCCTCCCTCAAAGGCTGTTGCCCCCTTCCACCAGGAAGTCGTCCCTGATGACTCCAGTCTATGGGGACTTTTCCTTTCTTACTCCTCATTGTACCTACTGCCCGTGTTGCTCTTTGGAACTAAGTAGAAACAGTCTACCATATTGGTTAATATTTAGGAGTCTAGAAGTCTTGGCTCCAAAGCATTCAGTTAGAGCTGGTGGAGACAGAAGAAACAGAGGATAGAGAGGGTAACTGAGAAGAGCACGGGAGAGGACTCAGGGAAGAACTGTCAACCACTCAGTGGAAAATGAATCTCATGGAAAACTTTGATCCAGGGTAATTGGGCTAGTCAGGTAAACACAGACTTCCAGCACACATTTCAAGTTGAGGAGTCCAAGGGACAATGGCAGTTAACTAATGAAGCCGAGCTGGCCACTCATTACTGACCACTGGCACTTATCATCCAGAAAGGTAATGATGAAAGTCCTGGAGGTCATCCCCCTCCCCTAGGTTGACAGCTGAAGGACCACCTAGACAGGCCAAGGACCAAGGTGGGGCTGCACCAACCCAGCAAGGTCAGTCCCCTGAGAGACAACAGTGGGCCTGTTCTCCTCTGTACTCCCACCACTCAGACCTGCAATGAGTTCAGGGCATGGGCTCTCCAGTTATGGTGCTCAAGACCACAGCCTGAAGCCTGGGAGAGCTTTTGACCACAGAAGTACTCCAAGGAGGCTTTTCTGGGACTCCAAGCCCTAGCTGCAAAGTAAGATGTGTACCTCCTACAATCCCAGGTGGGAGCCAAGCCTTCCCCGGCTGACTTAGGGCCTTCAATTCTGCCTCTATGCTGAGAAGTGAGAGGGGAACAACAAGGCCATTCCTTCCCCAACCTCTTCCCAAGAGCAGCTATATCCACTGCCACCTATGACTTCCGACCTAAACATCCACTTCAGCCATAACTGGGGACAGGGACCAAGATGCTGTAACCCTGCCTTCCTTGTCTTCATAGCTACATGGTCAGGGACTCTAAAGAGTTTAGAATCTGGTGGGGTGGGGGTAGGGGAACATGCTGCCAGGAAAAGCCACACTGTCAGCATGCCCCACTCATTTCAGGGGCAAGAAAAGTCAGAGATGAAAACAACCAATTATTCTCTGGGCCTGCCCTATCTCCTTCCAGGTAATCATAAGGTTTTCCAAAGGAACCAGATGATGGCAGGAGTGTAGGGTGTGGAGAACAAGATTGGAGACAGGAGGTCATCTGGGTAGGCTTAGTCTCCTGCCGTGCAGGCAGAACAGCCTGTCCCTAGCTGCAGGCCCAGGAGGAGAGGCGGGAGTCTGGGAAAGGCAGCCGTGGTTTCTGGAGGCAGTGAGCTCATTGGGCACAGCTCCAGCCTGGCTGAGCTCACCAATCCCTCTCCAGAGGCCACCCTGCCCCCAAGCCCAACCCAGTCTGGCCACATGGGCTAAAATGTCTCAGCCAGAGAGACAGCTAGTCTGAAGTTAATCAGCACTCACAGCTCAGGGAAAAGAGGCAGTGAAGAGCTGGGTACAGTGGCTCTGTGCCTATTGTTCCAGCTACTCAGGAGGCTGAGGCAGGAGGATCACGTGAGGCCAGGAGTTCAAGGCTGCAGTGTGCTATGATCGCACCTGTGAATAGCCACTGCACTCCAGTCTGGGCTAATATAGTGAGACCCTGTCCCTTTAAAAAAAGAAAAAAAAGGCGGCCGGGAATGGTGGCTCACACCTGTAATCCCAGCACTTTGGGAGGTGGAGATGGGTGGATCACGAGGTCAAGAGATCAAGAACATCCTAGCCAACATGGTGAAACCCTGTCTCTACTAAAAATACCAAAAAAAAAAATTAGCTGGGCATGGTGGCACGTGCCTATAATCCCAGCTACTCAGGAGGCTGAGGCAGGAGAATTGCTTGAACCCGGAGGCAGAGGTTGCAGTGAGCCGAGATCGTGCCACTACACTCCAGTCTGGTGACAGAGTGAGACTCTGTCTCAAAAAAAAAAAAAAAAAAAAAGTCAGTGAGTCCAGGGAACTAAACGCAGGGCTAGGAGTTAGGAGAGCCCACCTTCAGGCCCACCCTACCATCTCTTCTTATTGACAGAAAAGTATTAGGGCATAAAAAGTATTATCACAATAAAAGCACCAGGTATAGTTTAAAGCTTTTAAAAAGTTCACACTCTGATCTGTAAATATCACTTCTAGGAATTTACCCTAAAAAAGTAATCAGAAGTATACACCAAGAAATATGTAAAAAGGTGCTGATAATTCAGAAAAAATCCCATATCCAATGACTTGACCCATTTGACAGTATTATCAGTATGACAGATTATCACCATCTGACAGGTAATCACCATCCAGCCATTAAAATCATGTTGCAGAAGAACGCTGAATGGCATATAAAGAAGCTGGGAAATTCATGGAAAGAATTTTTTCTTCTGTCACAAATCTACCAACAGATATGCTTTGTTTGTAAAAGATATGAATAGGAATGAATTTAGATCAGACCTATGCTCCCCAGCTTCCCAGCTTGCCCTGGTCCCATCATCCAGCCCACTTGACACTTGTAAATTCATTTGTCCCTCCAAGCAACTGAGTTTGCATGCCCTGGTATGTATGTATAGTTCCATTTTTTAAATGTATATGCATAGGTAGAAAAACTATAATTTTAATAATGCTCACCACTGGGCAATTGGATTAAGAATTATAATTCTCTTGTTTTTGTGTTTTCCGACTTTTCTATAAACATGTATCACTAAAGTATAATTGGAAAAATGTCATTAGCAAAAAATAAGAAAAGACAGACACTAAAAAAAAAGATGCTAAAAAAAAGAACTGACCATCACTACATGTTAAAAACCAAGGACAGCCAACTTCCAGGTCCCCACAGAGAAGGGAGAGAGCCATGAGACCAGCAGGGTACTGTTTCCACAATGCACTTGCCCACCAACACCCAGACCCAAGACAGGCTCAGACACAACAACCCAGGCATGAGCACACGAACATATGGGCTCACTCAAGTACCTGCTCACCGTCCCTCACCTGCAGCTGAGTCCTGCAGGACAAGGTCCTCCAGCGCAGGCCAGTCTGTGTTTAGCCGCTTCACCAGTTTGTAGGCATTCACAGGGTGGGCCAGGTAGCCCTCAGCGTCAGCAGCTGACTTGCTAGTCAAGGCTTCCATTTTGTTGGCCCAGCTGTGGAACCAGAGGAAAAGGAAGACTAACGCATCCACCCACATAGGTCTTGACCTGTGATAATTTCCCTAGTGAGAATTCCCTGGTGCCAGGTTCTGGGGCCCTTTTCATCAAGAGGCAATGAAAAATGAATACAGTAACTCCCCACAGATACTTCTAGCCCCTTAATCTAGATAACAGCTGGGACCCCCAATGTAAGGGAAAAGGTCTTAAATAGAAAATAAACAGTGACTCCTTAGCCCATATACTTCGCTCCTCTCAAGGACTGGCATGAAGTAACCCGGCCAGCCCCACATCACCCTCTCAAGGGCTTCCTCTTATAGGCACCCTGGATGGCTTCCTTGTTCCTTGACGGGCAGAAGGGAAGGAAGGCCAACTAAGGATGGTATGGGGACTTAGGACACCTCTTAATCTTGGAAAGCTTGGCTTCCTCCACAAGGATGTACTCCTTCAGAGACTGTACCAGCTCTTTCTCTGCATAAATCAGGTCAGTCATGTGCCCTGCAAGGGAGAGAAGAAAGGCACCAGTGAGAAACAGACGAGGGGTGTCCAGCCTACTTCCTTGGGGCACAGAATAGCTGGACAGAAGCAAGTCCCTGGGATAAGAACATGTCAGCTCTCTGGGGATCATAGGGACTTGGAGTTAAAGGAGGCCTAGGCACTCATGGGGTCCTATCTCCCAACTTCAGGAAGAAAGAGGCAGAGGCACCAAGGGGATGTTTGAAATAAATGCATTGGATGTCACTCAAGAAGCAGCCCTAAATCTCATTCTCTGACTGTTACATAGCTGGTCATGACACTGGGGCATGGATATCCTGGGGGCTCACCAGAGGATAAAAAGCTCTGAACTTTAGGTCAGAAGGATAGGAAAAGCTTGATCCTCAGGATACAAAGGATTTGCTGCTCAGAACCACTCTCTGGTCCAAGGGCAAGGTGGTCAAAAAGACCAGAGAGCCCAAGTGCAGCCTGCACTTCCCAGGGAGAAAGACCCAATTCAGACATCTGGCTCCCTGAACATCCAGATCACTGGGATCTTATAGGGTAAAACAGCAACTCTGCCAGTTCCACTCTCCTCAGAACTGGTCAAAACCAGTAGTTAAGGCTATCCCACTCTAAATGAGAACAGGCTGCAGCCAGATACATCCGTGACATGTGAGCCAAAGTGTCAGTGAGACGACAGTCCTGTTGGCACGTACCAATAGAGGTGAAGAATTCGGCCTGCACACAGCTCAGGACACCAAACCAGGCCATCAGCAATGCAGACACCCAGAGTTTCATGGTCATAGAGGGAAGTGTCTGAAAGGCATTCAATGACAATCACTGGATCAACAAAGTGAAAAAGAGTAATTTAGGTGAGGAGACACATATAGGCATGTGCACACATATGCAGATAATCAAACATACCAAAATCCTGGCCTAGCACACAGAAACTAAAAAGGACAAACAGCAGAAAGAACAAAGAGCATGCAGCCAGTGATGTGTGCTCAATTCTAGTCCCTGCTCTGGGAAGTCATGTGCCCTATGCAAAGAGCCCATCCTCTCAACTCCCAGCAACCACCTGTACCATGAGAAGGCGGAATCACAGTGGGGTACAGTCAGCTCTGGTTCCAATGGTCTGTCAGCCCAAGATTCTGGCCCATTCCTTCTTATTTCACAGACTGCTGCTTGTTTCTATCTTACCTTCCAACACATATGCCAGGACAGTGCCAGGTTCTGGGGAACCAGTCCCTGCCCACAAGGAGGCAACAGTACACGAGAGATAATAACAGAAAGATAATTTGACAAAATATCCTCCAGGGTACCAACACCCAAACTAAGGTGTACAACAGATGGCCAGCCAGAAGAGGAATAAAACTAACCCTTGTCAGTCTGCACCTGCCAGAGAAAGAGCAGTCAGAGGAGACAGTCTCCTAGGCAGACAGTGTTCTTCCTGTAGTAAGGCTCCTTGGCAGACACTGTTCTCGCTGGCCCGTCACCATTCATTCACAAATATTTACTGAAGACCCGCAGATGCCAGGCACTGATCTAGGCACTCAGGAGACAAAAATGAATATGCCACACATGGCCAAAACCTCAGGCTGGGCTGCTGACATGGGAAAGGGGCCAGCTACTGTCTTCTCATCAGCCCAGAAATAGGCACAACCTGAGACAAACCCCACTGGCAGTAAACCTCAGTCCACAACAGAAGCTTCTGATATCGTCTCCCAGCTGAGCCATGCAGCCTAGACTGTGCTGGAGGATTAGCACCCATCTATACCCCAGCTTTGGTGGTCTTCTTCCTGCCCTGCTTTTGAGCACCCCACTGGAGTGCTCAAATGGAAATTTACTAAGACAAAACAAGCAAAACAAAGGAAATACAAATGCTTCCCCCCAAAAAACATAAGCCTTATCTGACAGAATCCTAAGTCTAAGCTAATGCCAGTTCATCAATTTTTTGCCCACCATACTTGATTAGACACACAGCACACCCGATTCCTCATCTTACTCTTTCAGAAGAAATCCTAATCCATTGAGATTCCAGGTTAGGCTCAGAGAAGGCCAACCACAACTCCCATCTGCAAACGGATCCTCTATCAGAAGGAAAGAATAAGTGAATGGCCCCATGTGCTCATGCCTACACCAAATGTCTGCAGAGCTGACAGTCTTCCTGTCATAGTCTAGGTGTGGGGGTCCCAAGACACACAGGACAATTATCTTTCAACCTGGAACCTGCTGCAGGGTAGGGAGTATTGTGCTAAGGGGTCCATTAGGGAGTTAAAGCAGCAGAAGAGAGCAAATCAAGAGAAAGTGAGTAAGCCTGGGCTGGCCCTGAGGGAGAGTCCAGGCCCTCCTGGTTCTAGCCACAGGTCTGCTCCAAGGCCTTACTATACTGTCTTCTCTATCCCAGGATTTCAGAAGGCCTCTCTCTTGCTTACACAAGCCCCTTATACCTAAGTGATGTGGTGTCTGTTCCTTGTTCTTCAAAAGGCTTGACTGGCTCAGGCTCAGCACCTTCTGTATGTATGTAGGGAAGGGACAGTGAAAACACAGAGCTGGGAAGATGTATCTGTGAGCAGAAAGGGACCAACTGACTGCTCCTCAGAGCTGGGGTGGTGGGAGAACAGGGCCCAGGCAGGATTCCAAACCAGACATGGTTGGAAGTGGGGAACCCAGCATCTCTCCCCAGGTGTGTCTCCAGTTGCAGTTGCATACCTTTTTAGAGGCCAGATAAATTCCAGGGAGGAAGTCTGTCCATTCCTTTCAAATCATTCTGCTCCTATCATCTATGGTTCATACCTCACAACACTCAGGGAAAAGCCAGGTTTCTTCATTACATGAATACCAGCTGTGATTTCTCTGGAATGTGCGATCTGGCTTAGACTGAGCCCGTTCTTGAATCTCAGCCTGGAGGCACAGCCTCAAAGAATCACAGATGGGGTTTGGGCAGAGCCTCAAAGAATCACAGGTAATTACAGATGACTTACCTACCAAGAGCCTGCAAAGTCTTGCTCTGGTGGCAGAAGGGGATAACTAACTCTGCTAGCCTGGAGAGCTGGGCACCTCCAAGCAGCTCCCAGACTGCATCAACACTGACATCTCTGGCAGGGGTACTCTGGAGCCCTGCCCCATTTCTCTCAAGCCTGGGCCCCTTAACTCAAAAGGCTCTGTACAAAAAGTCCTCTAATTAGAGTCAGATTGGGAAGAGGCAGCATCCAATAGGGACTGTGCCCCACAATGTGGGAAAGGCCAACCTCCATCCCATCTCATAACTATGCCCACAGCTTGCTTAAGACAGAGTAGGTAAAAGTATGTGGTACCTGCTAAGTGCCCCTACAAAGCATCCAGTGCTGCCAAAAGCCCTCCCAGTAACCCTCAAAATCCAACTGGAATAAGTCTGGAGGTGAACAATGTCAAACCCACTTTTACGAAAAACAAAGTGACATCTTGAGCAGAAAACCAATACTGAGTTTTATCTGTGCTGCATTCCCAGAGTTTAGAACAATGTCTGTCCCATACCAGGAACACAACAAAAAATACTTCACCACACACATGTTCAAATTAGGAAACCACAACAATAGAAATTTTACATTTCTTCTATACAATGAGTTTTTATGGAGTATATTAAGAATGAATACTATATATCAACATGGAGAGATCTCAGCATACTGTTAAGTGAGAAAAGTGGGCCCCAAATAATATGCACTCTATAATTCCATTTTTGTAAGGAAAAATTAATGTATGTGTGTATATACAGAGATGGAAGAAAAGAGTCATACATCTGGCTATATCTTGGTGAAATAATTTCTTTTTATTTTTATGCTTGTTTCTCTTTCTACAAGAAATTCTATAGCAATTTTTAAAATTATTTTATCATATGCTTAAAATGTAAAGAAAACAAAGCAGGCCCTTCTCAAACAGACTCCAAACAGGACCTGCCAGCCCCAGTGTTTGGACCCCCACAGGGAAGTCCTGCAAAACCTGCCAACATCCCAGCAACAGCGATTCACCCATCAGGCGACTGGCACTGTTTCTAAACATGGAGCAATTCCAAGACATACAACCAGAGGTCCTACCAAACCTGAACTTTGGAAAAGACATTTACAATCTGGCCAAATGGCCATGAAAAGATGTTTCCAGCTGCAAACCAGCAGCGTCCTTAGCTTCTCTCCTTACCTCATCAGACAGACCCTCTGCCAAGCTCCCAGCTGCAACCCAAATGCAACAGCTTGAGTTTTAACAATGTATTTAACAGCCTAGAGACAGAACATGAGCT
Source organism: Symphalangus syndactylus (assembly GCF_028878055.3). NCBI lineage: Eukaryota > Metazoa > Chordata > Mammalia > Primates > Hylobatidae > Symphalangus > Symphalangus syndactylus. The sequence continues at coordinate 119,210,972 of NC_072433.2, forward strand.
TGCTGAGAACAAACTGGTCTTGCTTGGCAGTGAACAAGAAGCTGCCTGCCTTCTGTGAAGGGGGAAAACCTAACTGGACATGACTCCCCGCTACCTCCAACTCTAGGATAACAGGGCTGAAAGGACCTGTGTGTTCAGCCTAAGAGGATCCAGAGGCTCCAGGAGACCCTGCCACCCAAGCACGTGGATGTCCATTCAGGCCCATAAGCTGCTGCCACAGCACCCTAGGCAAGTATGGGGGGCACGCTACTCTCCTTAGCCTCAGTCATCACCCTGATCTGAGCCACCCCTAACTTCCCCTACAGCCATCCTGGCCCCCACTACACTGGCCTCTCCACATGTCACCTGGCCTTCCTCCCACCTCTGCTCTACAAAGTAGCCAGCATAGTTTATCAAGGCCCTCCTTTGGCTCTCTACTGCCATCAGGATAAAGTTCAAACTCTTTAGCCCAAAGGGTCCTTTTGACTGTGTGATCAGGCCCTGCTGCCCTCTCCAGCCTCATCTCACCATGCCAGGTTTCGTATCTTCAACAACTACTTTATGTGAAAAAATATTCTCCTTTACCAAGAACCTAATAAAGCCAAGATCTTTACCTGTATCTATCCACATACTTTCTCTGCCTGGTACATGAACAGTGGTTGACTTCCACTTCCCCACCTGGGTACCATCAACACCACAAAGTCTTGCTTCAGTAACTAGACAATGAAGTAGCAGAGAAGGCTGTTAAAACTGACATGCAAAAGCCAAGTTGGGTTTTCAGTCACAGTCTTGGCAGAGACTTGGCAGTCTGGATGAGACTAACTCATAAAAGGGAACTACATTTGAGGATAAAATCCATATACCACTATATTGGATGCATCTTACGTCCCACCTTGCAACCCCTTGGTCTCACCTGTCTCCCAGGTCCCAGGGTATTTACTTTGCCTCAGCCCAGTGGAGGAGACTATCCAGGCCCATGCCAGAATCTCTGGCTCCTGTCACTATCTCCAGACTCTGTTGAAGTACCAGATTGGCCTCCCCAGTAGCTACCAAAGGGCCCTCATAGGGTAACCAAGTACATCTCCGTGCAGAGTAGCCAGCTTGCTAAAACACCACCTCCCATCCTCCTTTATACCTCACTTTTTTTTCTTTTATTTTTTTGAGACAATCTCGCTCTGTCGCCCAGGCTGGAGTGCAGTGGCACAATATTGGCTCAACGCAACCTCCACTTCCTGGGTTCAAGAGATTCTCCTGCCTCAGCCTCCTGAGTAGCTTGGACTACAGGCGTGTGCCACCATGCCCAGCTAATTTTTGTATTTTTAGTAGAGATGGGGTTTCACCATATTGGCCAGCTGGTCTTAAACTCCTGACCTCAGGCAATCCACCCACCTCGGCCTCCCAAAGTGCTGGGATTATAGGCATGAGCCATTGCACAGGCCTGCACCTCACTTTCGTTTTCCCTCACCCTGGCTGCCCTGCAATTACACCTTACAATAAAGCATTAAGTACTTAAGCTCTGTCTCAGGCTGTTTCCTGGGAACACAGTCTGAGATAAGCACTATTTGTTTCCAAAAATCTTTCATTTCTACTATCTAATTCTCACCCAAACCTTCTAAGCTAGATAACGACCTCCATTTCAGATATAAGATAGATACAAATGACCAACAGCTGAGGCTGAGAGAGGGTTTCCTACATATCTGACATCTGACAGCAAATCAATGACAGAACCAAGAGTCAAACCCAGTCCTACTCAGTAATCTGTTACCTTAAAGTGCAATGGACTCCCAAACAAGGGAGCCACACTTTGCCCAGGAAGAGCATGCCTGCCCAGGTTAAGGACTTTATCATGGGTTACACCAAAGGTTCATAAAGCAGGTCCACGACATCCCTGGCTGGATCTCACCAGAGGAAGGAATGCAACATGGACCCAGAAAACAGCAACATGGTCCCTTAAGTTCAGATGGGCAGTCACTCCTACCTTAGACATGACAGCACTCACAAATAACCAGCCAGTCCAGCTCAGGGCAAGGCAGTACAGTCAAATGGATAGGCACACCTGCCCTAGGGTCAGACATACTAAGAGTTAAACCCCAGTTCTACACCATTTCCCGGCTTTGTAACCTTGGACAAGTTATAGGATTCCTCAATTTCTCCATGTATATAATAGAGACAATACTAGGACCTATATCGCATAGGGCTATTGGAGGACTGAATGTGATGACAGATGTTGGCAGGTAGCCCCGCACTAGGCATAATTTATGTCAATCATTAGTACCAAGGGCACCAGAGAAACATCAGTGGACCTGAGGCAGCCAGCTGCCCAGCCCAAGTCAGCTGATTCCTGGGTGAGAAAGAAGGTCCAGACTAGGGGACAGTGAAGATGCAAACAAAGCAGAAATTGGGTGATCTCCACGTCCCAGGAGCACCACAAGAGATGAAACATTTAATTCAGGAGAGACTGGAATCAGGTATAATGTAGTACACTGATCATCAGGGGATAACCCTGGAACTGGTCAATCACTGGCTCTAAAGCTCATCAAGCAATGTTCTCTAGCAAAAGGTGGGGGATTGGACCAATACTCTAGGAACTCACGCACTTATATGCCTCTGACCTGCTCATTCCAGGCTCCTACAAGTACCCAGGCCTGAGGATCTCCATTACACCCTGGCCCTCAGAATGCCAGGTACAAAACAGGCCACCCTCTAAGCAAGCACTTCCTGAAAGGTCCAGAGCAGATGCTGGCCTGTCACCAGGCTCAGATAGATTCCATCTGAGCTGGAGGGCACTCTACCCAAACACTTAATCCTCTGCCCTGCAATGACACCAGCTGAACAAGAACTCTCTTCTAGGGCTCCGGTAAATCATCCAGATTTTTCATTCCCCTCTGCTCTGAGAAAAAAAAACAACAAAAAAAACTGTCTTTCTATCCCTCAGTCCATGTCCCTAACACAAAGCCCACAGACCACAGGACCTTCAGCCCTCTTTGCTCTAGGACAGGCTGATGTCTTACCCTAAGGAACTTCAAATGTCCAAATTGCTAGGTGTGAGCAACTTTCCCGAAGTTGAACTCTCACTCCAGCACTCGGCTGGGCTTGCATGTACTTGCATCACAGCTTTTCCTGCCAACTTCCATCTGCATAATAGTAAACTCTTGACAGACCCCAGGAGCCAGGGACACACCTCCTAGCCCTCTGCACACTATCAGCCAGCGTGGCCACAAATCAGCCAAGGCCTTGCTTCCAGTCTCAGACCCTCCCAAGGATGTGGGAGGGCAGAGTGAAAAAGGGAGGCCTTCTTAGGAAATGAGGAGACCCTAGATTCCCTCAACCGACTCATTCCTCAGAGCTGCACCCACGTAGTCTCTTCCTTTGATGAGCACTCACAGCCCGGCTCTTCCCCTGGCACATGGCCAGCTGCCAATATGAAGCAGCAAACTCAGAGTACGAGCTACCCACAGGCAAGAATAGTGCCTCAGCCACCTCCTCTCTCTCGTCCCTCACTGCAGCCCCAGGCACGCTCCAGTCAGAAGCCAAACAGGCAGAAGGCACTCAAGGGATGAACTGAGATCAGCTGGGGCCAGTCTAAACCAGTGACTAAGTCAGCACTGTCTACAGTACCCCAGTGCAGAGCTTTCGACAGGATACAAGGGCCTATCACATGCCACAGACAACGCCTCAGCTAAGCTGTCACCAAGTCTGCCTGCTGAGCTCTCAGAGAACTAGGGTGATCCAGTATGACAGCATCTCTGAGATGAGGCCCCCAGCCAACTCACTCCATCCTTGCTACACGGCTTCATTGGCTGGGCCACACAGTGGACACTTGGCTGTGTAAGAACAAGGAGGCCCTAAAAGAAAAGAATTCAAAGACCAAACATTCTGTGAGTGGGGAGAAGCAAACAGAGAGACCGGGCCCTGAGGCCCAGAACCACAGTGAGCGGCTACACCCTGGACACTTCAGGGGCAGTTTAAGTACAAGCCAAAGGAGATCCTAGTTCATTTAACAGAGACTAAATTATGGAACCTGTTAATGTCAGATGAGATATAGGCTGAGAACAAGCAGCGGACCCCAAAAACATCCTATAAATTCTTAGGTGGACAACGGATCTCTACAAAGTCTGGGACATTTAAGAATGCCCCAAGCTACAATGTAACAGACTCCAGCCCTTGCTCTTAGGACAGGATTTCCTACAAGAGGGCTGGGGCTGTGAGGCTCCAGGTAGTCTATATCAAGAAGCACAAATCTCAGGCGTCACGCTACAGCAAAAGACAACAGTCTCAGTCTTGGGAGGGATCTCAATGCTCTCCTGCACCATCTCTCTTTTTTTTTTCTTTTTTGAGATGGAGTCTCGCTCTGTCGCCCAGGCTGGAGTGCAGTGGCGCGATCTCAACTCACTGCAACCTCTGCCTCCCAGGTTCAAGCGATTCTCCTGCCTCAGCCTCCCGAGTAGCTGGGACTACAGGTGCGCACCACCATGCCCGGATAATTTTTTGTATTCTCCTGCACCATCTTAAAGAGTCAAATAGAACACAAAGGCCAAGGACCCACCTGGGCTGCCCAGCAATACCTGAGGCAAGAAGTGCCCTGATCCAGGCTCATACTGCGAGGGTCAACTGGGCATCTTACACATGCAGGGCACAGTACCAGGCATGTCGTCTCACTCCAGGGTCGTGAAGACAGTGTCCGTGGACAGCTATCCCCTACAGTGTTCCTTCCCCATCACCTTGCTTCCACTACAAGGCCATAAAGAATGACATTGGCCAAGGTCTCTGCTCCCACTCATATAGGCTGTTCCTCTGTCCACGCTGCCCTTTTGCCAGCCTTCCTCTGACCACTCCAGCTCATGGGTCACCTCCTCCGGGAAGTCCTCTGGCCGGAGCCAGTCAGTGCTCTACCAAGTACCCACAACCCGCATTCCCTTCCAGCACAGCGCTCACCACACTGCTCTGGGCCAGGACCTTCCCGCTCTTCCAATCCGCCTGTCCCACTGGGTTAGCAACTGCTTGCGGTTTCTGGCACACAGAAGGGTCCCGTTTGTTGAATTAGTTAACGAATTATCACGGGTCTCCGCAGCTGCCAAGGAAAAACAACGCTGGTTCCACAAGGATGTCTGGGGGAGAAAAGACTTTCTGATCCAATGGCCCATCTAATGGGCTCCAAGTTGGACCCTGCCCGGACAAGACCTCGGACTCCCAGCCCTTGGGAGGGTGCAGAACGGGCTTAGCCAATATGAAGAGGCCCCTCAGGGCCAGGCGGACGCCGCGCCCCCTCTCCCAATAGCCGGCAGCCCGGGGTCAGGCCGCCACTTCCCGGGAGCCTGACAGGGAAGAGCGGCCAAGTTCCCAGCCCCGCCTGACCGCCGAGGGAACTGCACGAAGGGCGCCGCTGACCTCACCACCCTGAGCTCGGGAAGGCTTGAGGGCGGCGGGACAAGAACCCAGACAGGAACAGGGCGGAGGGTGCAGGGTTGCGGCCCGGGCTGCGTTGCTGGCGGCTAGCAGCGCGACCCCCGGCCCCGGCCCCGGCCCCTAACTCTCGGCCCCGCGCGGGCAGAACGCACAGCCTGGCGACCCCAGCCCGCGCCCCAGCGCTGGGGTTGATCTGGCGGCTGAGCGGGCGGAGCGCTCACCTGGACACTCGCAGCTCCGGGCGTTTCCAGAACCTCCCGCGGCGTCGCCCGGTCAGCTCGGCACCTCCTCCCTTGGCGACTCCGCCTCCGGCCGCGGCCGGGGCTCCGCCCACTTGAGCCGCCGCCACGTCCCCACCTCACGCTCCACACGCCTGCCTGCGTCCTGGCTCCGAGCTCCGGGGGCTTCGGCGGGGTTCGCCGTCTTCTGCGACCCCTGGGAACGCCCAGGCTACCCGGCCTCGCGGGAGCCGGAGCTGGCCGCCCGCGCCCTTCATGCCGCCCGCAGCCCCCCGCACGTACTCCGCGCCCGCCTGGCTTTGGCGCCCCCCACCTGCGGGCCTTGGCCCGCCCTCCTCCCCAGCCCCTGGGCGCCTGGAGAGGTCGCCACGACCCGATCCCCGCGCCGGGGCTGTAGGGAGGGCGTCCCTGGAGGCTGACGGGATTTCCCTGCCTGCCCTCATGCCCATTGCCTGGGGGGCCCTGCCGGGTACACGGGCCCCTTCTTCCCAGCACCACCACAAGGAGGCTGTTACGGGAGGCTGGGATCACCCCGGCTAGGAACTGGGTATCAGGAGAGGAGGCAGACCAGTGGAGAAGACCCTGAGGAAGACTAGGGACCTGGAGCCCACCCCCTGGAGACCAAGATTGGAAGGCCCATTCCCAGGGCCGAGCTCCCAGTGGGTTTCAGAGTCTCGGGCTCTGGTCCAGGCAGTCCTGGTGGCATGTGCAGGGGTGATAGATTGATGAGAAGGGGGTCCAACAAAGGCTGGGTGGGGGTGGAGGCGGGGGGGCGGTAACAACCTGGGACACACTGGGTTGCCCAAACCCTTCTTTATGCCATGGGCCAAAAAGAGTGGACACCTGGTTCAGCCAATCCAGTCTAGAAGGGAATAAGGACAGAGATGCAGCAAACCTCAGCCTGAGCGGAAGGAGGCTCTGGCGGCCAGGCAGGTTCCCACGCCTGCTCTGTGAACCTTCCTCTCATGAATGAGGGGAAGCACGGTCTGAGAATCTCATCAGGGAGCAAGCCCAGAGCGGGAGATGCCCAACCTCCGCCCAGGCCCAGTGTGGATATTCCCTATGGCACACGGGCCAGGCAGGCGGCCCAGACCTGGGGAAAGCAGGAGCACGCACACGGAAATACACATAAAACATGGGTGAGCCACTGTGCCTGCCTGCGTCAGCCACCGGCCCGAGCCCGACTAAAACCACACAGAAACCCTCCTGCATCTGCTGCATCCACAGAAGCTTCCTTTCATCTCCTCCCCCTTCTCAGGAGTTTGCCCCATGGATCATCCCTTTTCTCTCCTGAAGGCTCAACCACCCGCTCTCAACTGGATCTTTCCCATTGGCCTATGAATGTGTTCAAGCCTCTACTATGGGAACAAAACCCTCATTGGACCCCACTGAGTGTCTCTGTTCTCAACCACAGCAGAGTTTCTTGAAAGAGCTGGCTCCCCATCCTCATGTCTCTCCCACTCTTCAGGCCCTAAAAGAGCTGTGTCTCCCACTCTTCAGGCCCTGCAGTCAGCCTTCTAGCTCCCTAACAGCACCAAACCAGGTCTCAATAAACTGTAGCCTCCAATCTCTAAATTCAACAGCTGTTCTTCAGACCTCATCTGCCAGGGCCCTGAGCAGTGTCTGACACCCAGCGATGACCACAGCCCCTCTGGAACACTGATTTCCCATGGTTTCCCCTCATCCTCTCTGGCCACCTGCTCAAGTTTCTTCAGCATCCTCTCCCCATTAGTAAAGGTTGGGGGTTCCTCAAAACTCAGGTCTAGGCTTTCCACTTCCCGCTTCTCTTTACATGCAGGTGACACAAATTTCTCTCTTTACCCTTATCCTTACTGCTGAACCCCAGATTAATATAACTCACTGTTCAGTGTACATCCCCACTTGAGTGTCCACAGGCACCTCAATGGCAACATGTCCAACACAGAGTTCTTGTTCTCCCCTACATCTTCCCCCTCCACACATCCTGTCTTCACTGCTGTACTGAAGGAGATACTTCCCATCAGTTACAGGCATACTTGGCAGCTCCCTCTCCCTCGTCCCCAGACCCTATTTACCTATATCCCAAGTCTGTTCAATTTTACCCCTAAATCTCCCTCTAATCCACCCACTTCTCTTTATCTTTTTCACATGAGTGATGGCAACACTTTCCTGACTGGCTGCTCCTCCATTTTTGTTCCCTCTCATCTCTCCTTCACTACAACCGTGATGATCTCAAAATGCAGATCTGAGCCCATTACTTGCAGCTGGGAAATTGCACTGATCTCGAGAAACATCGAAAAGTGGTTTACAAGGTTCCACATGGTTTGGCCTCTGCTCACTTCTGTAACCACATCGAACTTCCTCCAGTCTCTCTAACTGGCCATTCCCCCTCCCCACCCCAGACCTTTATACATGCTGTTCCTTCTGTCTAGAAAAAATTTTTCCCTCCCTGGTTAAAATCTTCAGAATCCTTCAGATTCCCTCAGAGGCAGAGAGATTTTCCTTACTTCCCTGAGTAGGTCAAAACCTCCCATAACAGACCAGGCATGGTGGCTCACACCTGTAATCCCAGCACTTTGGAAGGCTGAGGTGGACAGATCAACTGAGGTCAGGAGTTCGAGACCAGCATGGCCGACATGGTGAAACCCCATCTCTACAACAATACAAAAATTAGCCGGGCATGGCCAGGCGCGGTGGCTCACGCCTGTAATCCCAGCACTTTGGGAGGCCGAGGTGGGTGGATCACAAGTTCAGGAGATCGAGACCATCCTGACTAACATGGTGAAACCCCGTCTCTACTAAAAATACAAAAAATTAGCCGGGTGTGATGGCGGGTGCCTGTAGTCCAAGCTACTCGGGAGGCTGAGGCAGGAGAATGGGGTGAACCTGGGAGGCAGAGCTTGCAGTGAGCCGAGATCATGCCACTGCCCTCCTGCCTGGGCGACAGAGCGAGACTTCATCAAAAAAAAAAAAAAAATTAGCCACGCATGATGGCGGGTGTCTGTAATCCCAGCTACTAGGGAGGCTGAGGTGGGAGAATCGCTTGAACCCAGGAGGCAGAGGTTGCAGTAAGCCAAGATCGTGCCATTACACTCCAGCCTGGGTGACAAGAGCAAGACTCTGTCTCAAAAAAAAAAAAAAAACCTCCCATAACAGCTTCTCATGTCCCTATGTGCTTCGTAACACTTGCCACAGTTGATAAAATCGAATGATCGCTTGGGTAACGTCTTCCCCCACTGGCCTGGGAGGTCTGGGAGTACATAAGCTATGCATGCATTTGTCCATTGCCATTTTCCCACCACAGAACTGGGCTCAATAAATATTTGCTAACTCCTTGAATGGACGGATAGCTCTTCAATACCTTGCTCCACACTGTAGGATTTAGTCTCCAAAGGCGTGAGTAAGACCTCCGCAGGGTCTTGGAGTCCTGGCAGCTCAGGACCACAGCATTGGTCAGATATCCTCCTGAAAATCTGAGGCCTCGAGAAGGGGCAGGACTTCAGAGGATCATGTCTCCTTGGTCTTCCTGCCTTGCAGGAAGTGGCCATTCATTTGTTCTTATATTTCTTTTCCTCTACCTGCCTCCACCCAGGGGATACCATTTCTGACCTCTGCCTTTGTGGCCTCACTTTCGCCACTCAGCCCTTAACATAAGGCCCTCAGTCTCCATCTGGGCTCCTGATCTATTCATTTCCTGGGGTTGCCAAAACAAATTACCATGAGCTAGGTGGCTTAAGTCAACAGAAGTTTATTCTCTCACAGTTCTGGAGGCCAGAAGTCCAAAATCAAAATGTTACCAGGGTGTGCTCCCTCTGAAGGTTCTAGGGGCGAACCCCTCCTTGCCTCTTCCAGCTCCTGGTAGCTCAGGAGTTCCTTGGCTTGTGGCTGTATCACATGAATCTCTGCCTCCATCTTCACCTGCCCTTCTCCTCAGTGTCTGCATCTTCTGCCCTTCTGTTTCTTATAAAAATAACTGTCATTGGCTATAGGATCTTCCCAGGTAATCCAGGGCAGATTGGGAGGTCTACCCAGGTAATCCAGGGAGGTTTGGCACTGAAGCCTCCCTAAATGCTGATTACTCTTGCAGGCCCTGGAACCACCGCAATAGCTCCCCTAATAACCTGTAACTTAATAATATCTGTAAGGTCCATTTTTCCAAATAAGGTCACATTCACAGGATCCAGGTAGTAGGACATGAATGCAATTTGGTGAGGTTGGGGGGCACCATTTAATCCACTACATTTGACATTCCTCCACGCCCTCGAAGGCTTCTGGACCCATGTAAATCTATCACTCAGTTTTGAATCTCCAGCTTGGGTCCACTCCAGACCCACATCGTCACAGCCTTTTCTTTGTGGGCACTTGATAAGTGAACTCATCATCTCATGTAGGGTCCCCCAGATTGCCCCACTTTTTTCTCTCTCCTGACAAATACCAAATGCCTTGACCACTCTATGACCCAGACAGCCGAAGGTTTTTTCCTGTAGGCTTGAGCCCAAGCTGGGGCCTTAAACATTCCCAGGCACTGATAAAGGTGTTTAGATTGTTGCCCGAAACACTGAAAGAAACTAACCCCGACCCTGAGCCAAATTCCTTAAAATCTCATATAAATTCCATACCCAGACACCCCCTTGCAGCAGGCATACCTAGATAGAACATCCCTGTCTTGCTGTCTGCCTAGAGGATGTACTGCAGCCCCCTTAGAGACCGAGAAATTTCTCCAATAAATGCTTTGGACTGATCACCCTGGCATTTAGTGCTACTTTCTTTGGAATCCCATCCATTTCAGGATGGTTTGGGGTAGTCCCGTATGGGGACCCCTCCTGCCACTGCTTTTGGGGCATCTCCAGCTGCAGGTTCAGCCAGGATGAAACATCTCCCCCATACCACAGCCCACACCACCCAAACTGCTTCTGCTCCAGCATTTCCTACATCTCAGCAAACATCACCATCTCCCAGTCACTTCCCTTTACTTTCCCACTGCATGCCCACCCTGGAGATCTTGCCTGGTGGATCCCTCTCAGTTCACTTACTTCTCCCCAACCCTGCTGTCGCAGACGAAATTCAGGACACCACCATCTCTCACTTGGACAATCCATCCTAGCCCACTCTTCTACTCAGCTCCCTCTATCCTTACTCCATTACACAGGGCAGAATGACATTGTAATCATGTGATTCCCATCATGTTATTTCCATATAGAACCTCTCAAAGGTATTCCATGGACCCAAGGGTAGACACAAATCTTGCCAATGCTGCCAATCCCCTTTATCCAGCCCTGATGGTCTCTCTTCTTATGCACAGCCTCAAACTAGATGCAGCAGCCACTCCAGGCACTTTTCAGTTCCCTGGCCTTTGAATGTGTTATTCCTCCTGCCTAGAACACTCTCTTCCCAAAAGGTTGTTTCTTTCAAAAGCCTTTCTGGGTCTAGCCTGAGCCAGATCCTGCCGTAGGCCCCAGAGCTCCTCATGGATGAGTTTCACACATGCTACCTGACCTCATTCAATGTCTACTTCATTTACCATTTGGCCCTCCTGGGGACTGCCTCTAACCTATTCATCACTGTGTCTCCAGCTCTAGCATAGGGTCTGGCGCCCAGAGCCTAGACAGGAATTGGTGAACAAAAATACGTGAATGAATGAGTAGACATTCCCACTATTGTGGCCTCTAGCAGACCTCACTGAGTACACCCAGTGTGTGTCACTTAATGAATCCACAACCATCTTTAACAGTCACACATCACAGCATGTTTTAGAGATTCACATCCCTTCTCCCCAAATCCATTGTATGAACAAAGCCATACCTCCCTTCTGGAACAGCTCTATGGTGTTTACTCAAACATTTGCTTATCACAAGTTGAGGTCAAGGCAGGGGATTCAGGGACCACACGTATCAAAGGGGCTCTGTCTAGTATAAAAACTAGTAGATAAGCAGAGGCCCGCCCAGCAACTTTGTCTAGGGAGGGAAAAGCCCAAGCCTTTCCAGCTGGGAAAGGCTACTAGTAGGAGGTACTGCCTACCTAGACCCATTCTTAGACACTTCCCAGGCTCAAGATCAGGCATGGCCTATGACCTTTCACCTCAGCATGGCCAGGGCATTGCCAAATAAGGGTCTACCTCCATGGTGTCCTTAGGCAATATCCCTGGCCAATGGCTCCTTGAAGCAGTCTGGACTTGTCTGCCTGCCATCCCCACCCCGAAGGAAGAACCTGGTGTTTCCCCAGAAGGGATACTAAAAACATCTGTGCTGGGCGGACAGGAAATTGGATGAATAGGAGGGTGGGTGGGGCATAGCCCTTAACTCTAAACAGGAGCCTCCTCAGCCTGCCCTGCCCCAGCCTCCTCCACTCCTCCTCACCTGTGATCCCTGTTTTGGGGAAGGGGAGTGGGGCAAGCTCCACTGCTTGGCACTGAAGCCTCCCTGAATGCTGATGACTCTTGCAGGCCCTGGAACCACTGCAGCAGCTGGAGGACTGGTCAGGGTTTACGACTATCTGGCCTTCCATGGAATTTCCCAGAGCAAGGCCCTCAGGTTCAACCAATGCCACACAGAGGGCATTGTATATGTGGATACACATCTGTATTCTTCGGCACATTCCGCATGCAGCTGTCCACTGGAGCCTGGAAACAATTCTCAAGCCACCCTAGGTTTATCCCCTTAGAGACTGAGGAAAGACCGGGTATGTCTCAATTGGCCGGCGCTTTGACTCAAGGCCAAACACAGACAGCAAAAGGTGCGGCTTTGAGTGGGGCTACCTAGTGGTGGCCCTACTGCTTCTGAAATAGGGCCTATGTAGTAGTCTGGTCTTATAGCCTGGTGGTTGACCCTAGAAGAGGGTAAGATAATCTGGCAGAATCCCCAGAAGCCTGTGGAGACAGGCTGGGCAAGACCAAGTGGGTCCCTAGAGAGTGCCCCCCCTAATCCCTGAGCCTTCTGGTGGGTGCAAAAACCAAAGCAGGCTACAACTCTCCTACCAGTTGCCTCCTCCATGGACCCCTGCAACCCAAGACAAGCAGAGTCAGCAATCAGTCTGAGCTGTCATTACAGGCATGCCAAGACCTTCAGGAACTGCAATTACCCAGCAAGTCCAGGGCACGCCCCCCATGGTATAAAGAGTGAGCTTAGACTACAGCTTTCCTCCTCACTTCACCTCCATCCTGGGCAAGAGGCTCTGGACTAGTGCAAATGTCCAGAGGGCAGGAGTTAGCTAGGCATGGTGCTTGAAATCTGATATTTTGATGTATATACTCTAAAGCACACTTTTAGAATTATTATTACAGTCCAGCAGCCACCCGTCCTTCCTTCCCCAGTCCTGACCCTATATTGGGGCTGGGTGGGGATTAGGGATAGGTGATGAGGTGAGGGTTAAGGATAGCTATTGGGCATCTGATGTAGCTACTATCTAAAAGGCTGAAAGTTTAGTATTTTTAATGTTTTTTTCAGGCCTTGTTAAAATGTCAGGAAGCCAGTAGAGATAAGACCTATAAAAAGGTTAATAAAGGTTAAGTGAGGTCATCAAGGTGAAGCCTTACTTGAATACGACTGGTGTCCTTATAAGAAGAGGAGAGACAAGAGAGTTGTATCTCTCCACATTTGCACAAAGATGAGGCCATGTCAGGACATAGCAAGAAGGTGACCATCTACAAGCCAGGAAGACAGGCCTCACCAGGAACCTGCCCTGTTGACACCTCAACCTTGGACTTTTGGCCTCCAGAACTACGAGAAAATGAATTTCTATTGTTTAAGCCACTCAGGCTGTGATATTTTGTTATGGCAGCCTTAGCAGACTAATACATCTCCCCAGTTTATCATCACAAGCCTCCAAGGCCAAACCCTGGAAGCCCTTGATTGGGGAACAACGGTGGAGCAGACAGTAGGGGAGTAATAAGAGGTAAAGCTGCAGAGATCCCAGGGACAGATCACCTGAGTCCTCACGGACCACAAAAAAGGATTTGGATGTGAGGCTGAAGACAAGGAGCAGACACCCCAGAGCAAAGGCAGGGGAGAAGTAGGATAAGATTTGGGATTTGGGAAAAACACCCTTTCTACTGTGGGTGAGAGGGGGAGAAGGAGGAGCAGAGCTTGGCTGAGGTGGGGTGACAGCTGATAGTGACCTGAACTGGGAACTGCCAATGAATAGAGAGAGAAGTGGATAGAGTTAAGAATTGGTGAAATAAAGTAGGAAGGGCTATGTTCCTTTGCTCATTCATTTATTCTGTAAATATTTGTTGAATGCTCTGCCTCCCATTCTGAGCCCCCTTTTAGGGATGAGGTCCTACTTGTCATCCAGGCCCCCTCAGCCCTGTTACCCTAGAGCAGCCCTTGCTAAAGGAAATTAGTGGCAGCCCCCAGACAGTACAAGAACGGAGAGTGAAAATTGGCTGCCTCCAGAGAACACGCCAGCACTCTTCTGGGTTTCAGGCTGACATGGAATCCTAATCACAGTGTCTGGCTTCCTCAAATATGAGACTCCTTTCATTGCGAGGTAACCACCCATTTAATGACGGTTTCATCACAAACTCTCCTGGTGCCACCCTTCCTCTCCTTTTTTTTTTTTTTTTTTTTTTTTTTTTTTGAGACAGGGTCTCACTCTCTCCAGGCTGAAGTGCAGTGTACGAACACAGGTTGGAGTTCAGAGGCTCACTGCAGCCTCAGCCTCCCAGGCTCAAGCAATCTTCCTACCTCAGCCTCTCTGGTGGGACCACAGGTGCATGCTACCACACATGGCCAAATTTTTATTTATTTTTGTAGAGACGGGGTCTCGCCATGTTGCCCAGGCTGCCTCTCTCTATTTTTAAATGAATGTACTTCACTTTGCTATAATGAAACATGTCTGTAAGACACCTTATATCCTTTCAGGAGCAAGATTAGTGTCCATGAACCTATCCATGAGTGATCCTAGCCCAATCAAACATTGCTGAATTGGTGCACTGCACCATGAAGCCTGGGGCTCCATTTACTTGGCAGACATCATAGATGTGCATAGTCATTACAACAAGTTTTCAGTAGATGGAAATAAAGTGGATTGAAAAGGGATTATCTTTTGCTAATTAAAAAAAGAAAAATCGGCCAGGTGAGATGGCTCACGGCTGTAATCCCATCACTTTGGGGAGGCCAAGGTGGGTGGATCACGAGGTCAGGAGTTCAAGACCAAGAACAGCCTGGCCAACATGGTGAAACCTCATCTCTACTAAAAATACAAAAATTAGCTGGGCATGGTGGTGTGTGCCTGTAGTCCCAGCTGCTCGGGAGGCTGAGGCAGAAGAATCGCTTGAACCTAGGAGGCAAAGCTTGCAGTGAGCCAAGATCATGCCACTGCATTCCAGCCTGGGCAACAAAGCAAGACTCCGTCTCAAAAAAGAAAAAAAACAAAAAACCACATGAGCTGTCAGTGGCTAGCCCTAATCCCAATCTGCCACCACGTAATCACAAAAGCCTGAATCACTGGCGTGGCTGAGGCCTGCTCACTCCTGCCTCAAGGACCCTAAACCCTCCTGTGGCCTCTTTCCTGCCCTCAACTGCCCTGCTAGTATCAGCTCCAGTTGCAGCTCTGATCTCCCCTTCCCTTCAGTAGACACCAGAATTTGAACTTGCTGGTCAGCTCTGCCTTGTGCCCCTGCAGGACACTGCCCTGGGACTCTTACCCACCACAAGGAGTCCAGGGCACTCATTCCTCCAAAGGTCCTGACTACCTCATTCCACATCAAACCTATTCCACACACCCACATCCCACATAAATACATTTTAAACTTAAGCACACAAGAATATGGCTTAACTTCAGTTGACTATGACTATGACATACTGTTAACATTTGCTATATTTAGTATTTATATTTTTTATAGCTTTCTATATTTTTTTCATGTTTCAAACATTTGCATAAACCTGTGAGAAGCTTGATAATCCCTGACCTTCTAGTGCCTGAAAAGCAGAGCAACTTGGCCATAGCCTAAGGAAAGAGGGCTCTCATCCACCAACACACACACATACACACACACACACGTACATTTGTATGCTCACGCACAGAGGGATTCACATGCATATGCAAGCGTGTGGATCTGGCCTTTCACATGAGAAGGAGGAGATTCTGTCCTTTGTCCTCTGGCTCTGCCCTTAATCTTGACTCTGAACCAGAGCCTAATAGTGACTTTGAACCAGACTCTGGCCTTATTCCACACCCTGAACCAGCTAGTTGCCGGCTTGGAATCGGGAAGATGTGTACCTCTATCATCTGTAGAAATCAGAGCCCAAGGGAGAAGGGATGGCTTGGACAGTACATCTTCTTGGCTGAAGAGAGAATGATCAAGGTGGTGAAGGTGGAAAGATGGCTTTCTCAAACTGGCTGGGCTGTTAGATGCTGTCATTGGTGGCTGCAGTTTTGGGGGCAAGTACTGCCCTCTCACCCCAGTGGTCACCCAACAGCTATAGGCCAGGCTGACACCCTGCCCTCATCAAGATCTGGAATTTTCTCTGCACTCTCTCCTGGGGCACCAACAGCTATTTTTGTCCCAGGGCAAAGGTGTGTGAGGCCTTCTGGGAGAATCTTTTAGGGGAGCTGCTTCCTTCTTGTCCAGAGCTGTAGTTGCAAAAATGAGGTTGGCCACCAGAGGGTGCATGGAGCCCAACAGGGGACACTCAAAGGAGCAGCCCCAGACTTGCTCAAAAAGCCCCTCTACTTGGGGCTCCACTTGGTGCCCCATCCCTCCAACCTGCCAAGGTTTAGCTGAGACCTGTGTCTAGCGCTGCATAAGCATGAGCAACTGGGAAGAGAGAGATGTTTTCCAGGCCCTGGGGAGTGACTCCAATGCTGGGATCTCCACTGGCTGAGGAGGCAGGGAGGATATTGGGAAGACCCCAAATCCTTTCCTCATCCCACAGTGATCAGGGCCCTTCATAGTCAGCTAAGTTGACTTGTAGTCTTGGGAAGCCTCAGGCTGTGGAAGCCTTGGGCCATAGGAGCCAGTAGCCCTAAGGAAACACCAAGGACTAGTAATGCAGTGAAGTTAGGAAAGGAGATGGGGAGACCTTGAATTCTGAACATACCCAGAATATCCTGGCTCTGTGGAGAGGAGCTCCTGGAGGAGAAGAGCCAGAGGAGCAGGATGGGCAGTGCTCATCTGGGTTTCTATGATGCTCTGGGATGCTTCCGTGATTGGACAACTAATTTATGGAGCACTTTCCCTGTACCAAGTGTTACCTAACACTTGACAGATGTCATCTGCTTACCCTTCCAGATCTCCTCTCCTGTCTCCTCTTCCTCCTGCTCTGTGCCCTGGCTGCTGACCTGTATGGATAGCATCAACAAGTTCACCTGCCCTGCAACTTCTGGTTGGGTTCAACCAATGGGGAGTAGCAGGAAAAGATCAGTAGGGAAGAGGAGATGGACTTTGAGGAAGCTGTCTGCAGCCTAGACATGAAGGCCTGGCTCTATGACCTGTCAAGCCTCAGGACTGCCTTTGAAGGAGAAGACCAGCTGCCTTGGCCATGCTGAAGTGTGGCAGGCAGTGTTTCCATACTTGGTCAATCAGCCTAGGTCTTCAGGAACCCTCTACACCCTCACTTACTCACATTCAGTCAGTCCACAAACATCCCCTGACACCTCCCTTATGTCCAGTCCTGGGTACCCAGGGACACAGAGATGAGTCAGAAAAACACCCTGCCTGCATGGAGCTCATGTTGTTTTTCGTTTGTTTGTTTGTTTTGTTTTATGGAGGGAGAGGAGGCACAGATGAAAAAATTGACAGTGAATCCCAGAGGCTGAAGGAGACTACAGAAGGGGAGGCTCACTTGCCGAGTGGTCAGGTAGGAGGATGAGGTGTGGGTCTCCCTGCATAGTCAGCCAGGGGGAAGTGTTGGAGGTCTGGGAGAATGGTATTCCAGCAGAGGAGATAGAATGAGCAAAGCCTGGGAGAGGGAATGGCTCATTCCCATGGAGACCTGTGGTGGCCAGGCAGGGCCTCATTCCTCTCTGGGCCTTGCTGTGTTTAGGAAGTAGAGGGAAGTGCCTAATGAGAGAGTATACCCCCCACCACCATTGGGACTGGGCTGGGGGTATCAACAGTAAACAGCATCTCTCCCCAGTGGTGACCAGCACAGATGATACTTCCAGCAGAGCAGAGGCCTCCCAGAGACGTGGACAGCAGAAGTAGCAATGGGTGGCAGGGCAGAGCTGTCAGTCTGGCTCAGAGGCAGGGGATTGTTGCAGAACACACTGAAGTGACCCCCAGGAAATGCTCTGAGATCAGTGGGGTGAAGGGGGCCAAATTGACATGGGTGTAAAAAGTAAATCAGCTCCTTTTGTGGATTGAATTGCGTAGCCTCAAAATTCATATTTTGAAGCCCTTACCTACAATGTGACTGCATTTGGAGATAAGACCTATAAAGAGGTTAATAAAGCTAATAAAGGCTAAGTGAGGTCGCAGGGGTGAAGCCTTACTTGAATAGGACTTGTGTCCTTATAAGAAGAGGAAGAGACAAGAGAGTTGTATCTCTCCACATTTGCACAAAGATGAGGCCATGTGAGGACACAGCAAGAAGGTGGCCATCTACAGGCCAGGAAGAGAGGCCTCACCAGGAACCTGCCCTGATGACACCTTCCGGCCTCCAGAACCACAAGAAAATGAATTTCTATTGTTTAAGCCACTCAGGCTGTGATATTTTATTATGGCAGCCTTAGCACACTAATATATCTCCTCAGTTTATCATCACAAGCCTCCAAGGCCAAACACACAGGTCACCCTGGAAGCCCTCTTTGATTTGGGGAACAAATAGTGACATGCAGAGAGGAAGAAGGTATGCATGAATGGGTTCCACGTGTGACCTGCAATTGGTGTGCCCTGCTCCATAAACTAGGGGTGCGAATATGAGCCCGTCTTCTATACACTGGAAAGCTATTAATATTATCTCCCTCTTTGGGCCTCACAAATCCTCACTAGCAGGGGTAGAGAGGCATGGGCAGCCAGTGTGCTTTTGTTTATAAACTTACTTATTAAGATATAGTTAACACACAGTAAACTAAACATGTCTGAATATACACCTAAATGCGTTTTGCTTACGTATAAATTCACATAGTTACCTCCCACATAAAAATATAGACTACTTCCTGAATACCAGAGGGCTTCCATGTGCCTTTTCATAGTCAGTAAACTCTCCCAAAGTTAACCACTATTCTTTCTTCTTTCATTTTGGATTAGTTTTGTCAGATTTTGAACTTTATAAAAGTGAAGTTATACAATATATATTCTTTTGGGTCAGCTTCTTATATTCCACATTATGGTTGTGATGTCCATCTGGCTTGTTTGTAATAGTTCCTCATTCTTTTTCATTGCTATGTGATATTCCAATGTTTGAATATAACACAATTTATCCATTTTTGTTGATGAACATTGGGTTGTTTTTAGTCATATTAAATAAAACTGTTTTGTGTGTCTTTGCACATGTCTTTTGGTGGGCACAATCACTTATTTAAATATAATAAAAATCCAGGAGTGAAATTCCTAGGTCATAAGACACACATATATTGAGCTATTGTAGATATTACCATTTTTCTAAATAGATGAACAAAATTACATTCCCAATGGCAATGAATGAGAGTTCTAGTTGCTTCATATCTTTGTCAACATTTGCTATTGTTAGCTTTTCCATTTTCAGTCATTTTGGTGGGTGTGTAGCAATATCTCAATTCAATGTAAAAGAACATTTCCCTGGTGATATTGAGCATCTTTTTATGTGTTTATTCATTATTTCTTGTGACATGACTGTTCAAGCCCTTGTTCATTTTCCTATTGGGGTTTCTGCATTTTTCTCACTGAATTGTAGAAGTCTATATATTTTCTGCATATGAGTTTGTTGTTGGATATATGTATTGCAAATATTCCCTCTCAGTCTGTGCTTTGGCTTTTCATTCTCCTAATAGGATCTTTTGATAAATAGAAGTTCTTAATTCTTACAAATCCAACATATTAATCTTTTATATTTTGGTTAGTGCTTTCTATGTCCCATTTCAGAAATGTTTCCCTACCCAGAGGTCGTGAAACTATGCTTCCATGGTTTCCTTTAGAAGCTTGATTGTTTCATAGTTCAGTTTATGATCTATCTTAAATTAATTTTATGTGTGGTACAATGAGGAATCAAGGTTCAAATGACGCCGGACAGGTAGAGGTCACATTTACATAATAAAAGATTAAGGTGGGATGGCCAATTTCTTCTCAGGCTATGTAACCATTTACACCTGGTCAAACCAATCCCCTGGCCCCTGTGTAAATCAAACACCGCTTCCTCAAGCCTCTCTATAAAATGGACCGCATCCCATCCCCAACCCAGAAACCCTCTTGGGTGCCCCGCTTTCTCTGTATGAGAAAGCTCTCTCTCTCTTCTTTTTTTGTATATTAAACATTCCCCTCCTTAACCTGCTCCACGTGTGTGTGTCTGTGTTGTTAATCTTCTCAGTGCAAGATGAACCTAGGGTATTTCCCCAGACAACGAAGCCGCTTCAATACCACAGAAATACAAAAGATTATTCAAGGCTACTATGAACACCTTACATGCATAAACTAGAAAACCTAGAGGCGATGGTTAAGTTCCTGGAAATATACAACCCTCCAAGATTAAACTAGGAAGATAGAGAATCTCTCAGCAAACCAGTAACAAGCAGTGACATTTAAATGGTAATTTAAAAAATTGCCGGCTGGGCATGGTGGCTCACGCCTATAATCCTAGCACTTTGGGAAACCAAGGCCGGCATATTACCTGAGCTCAGGAGTTCGAGACCAGCCTGGGCAACATGGTGAAACCCAGTCTCTACTCAAATACAAAAGAAATTAGCTGGGCGTGGTGGCAGGCTCCTGTAGTCCCAGCTACTCAGGAGGCTGAGGCAGGAGAATTGCTTGAACCCGGGAGGCGGAGGTTGCAGTGAGCCAAGTTCACACCACTGCACTCCAGCCTGGGTGACAGAGCGAGACGCCATCACTAAAAAAAAAAAAAAAAAAAAAATTGCCAACAAAAAAAAAATCCATGACCAGATGGATTCACAGTTGAATTCTATCAGACATTCAAAGAAGAACTGCTACCATCCCTATTGACACTATTCCTTTCAAATCCTGTATCATGTTTTTGATTTCTATAAGTAGGACTTCACTTTTCTCTGGTGCCTCCTTGATTAATTTAATAATCAACCTTCTGAATTCTTTTTCTGGCAATTCAGAGATTTTTTCTTGGTTTGGATCCATTGCTGATGAGCTGGTATGATCTTCTGAGGGTGTTAAAGAACCTTGTTTTGTGATATTACCAGAATTGTTTTTCTGGTTCTTTCTCATTTAGGTAGACTATGTCAGAGGGAAGGTCTGGAATTTAAGGGCTGTTGTTCAGATTATTTTGTCCCATGAGGTGTTCCCTTGATGTGGTGTTCTCCCCCTTCCCCTAGGAATGGGGCTTCCCGAGAGCTGAGCTGTAGTGATTGTTTTTGCTCTTCCAGGTCTAGCCACCTAGAGGAGCTACTGGGCTACAGGCTGGTACTGGGGAGTGTCTGCAGAGTCCTGTGATGTGATCCATCTTCAGGTATTGCAGCCATGGATACCAGCACCTGCTCCTGTGGAGGCAGCAGGGGAGTGAAGTGGACTCTGTGAGGGTACTTGGTTTTGTGTTGATTGGCCTCCAGCCAGGAGGTGGTGCTTTCAGGAGCACATCTGCTGCAGTCCCGTAAGGAGAATGCAAATTTGCCCTAGGGACACCTGGGTAAGACGGTGGGCAGGGCCATAGAGCTCCCAAGAGATTATGACCTTTGTCTTTGGCTACCAGGGAGGGTAGAGAAAGACCACAAGGTGGGGGCAGGGATAGGCGTTTCTGAGCTCAGCCTCTCTTTGGCCAGGGCTTGCTGCAGCTGCTGTAGGGGATAGGGGTGTCATTCCCAGTCCGATGGAGTTATACTCCCAGGGGGATTGTGGCTGCCTCTGCTGAGTCATACAGGTTGCCAGGGAAGTGGGGGAAAGCTGGCAATCACAGGCCTCACCCTGCTCCCATGCAGCCCACAGTCCTAAAGGCCAATCTCACTCCCACTATGCCCCCACAGCAGTACTGAGTCTATTTGCAGGCAGCCAGTGCCCAGGGCTGAGAACTTGTCCCAGACCATGAGCCTCCCTGCTGAGAAAACAAGCAGACTCACAGTTTTTTTGCATCTCGAGGAGCCTGCAGTAGTGATCCAGTTCCTTCAAAGGGTCTGTGGATTCTCTTGGCTTTCCTAGTATGTTCCTGCAGTAGTTCTTGGAGCAAAAGTTCAGAATGTGAGTCTCCACACACTGCTCTGTTTGTCTGAGCAGGAGCTGCAAGCTAGTCCTGCCTCCTATCTGCTATCTTTATCAGTATTCTGGCAATTCTAGTTTTAAATTCTCTAGCTTTTCATCTTTTTTTTTTTTTTTTTACTTTCCCTCTATTTTCTTGAACATTTTCATCATAATTATTGGAAGTCTCTCATTTCTGAAACACCTGTGGGTCTGTTTCCATTGTCTGCCTTTTCTCTTGGTTTTTAGTCATTTGGCCCTGTTTGTTTGTTTGTGTTTTGTTTTGTTTTTTAGCATGTCTCATACTTCTCTATTAGATGACACACATTTTGGATGAAAAGTTGGAAAGTCTCTGGTTGATGTTGTATTCCTCCAGAAAGAGAGAATTAAGTTGACTTCTGGAAGGCAGAGTACCAAATAAATACCCTACTCCTGTCAAGGCTTTGGTTTATGTCGTGCTTTGGCTGGTGTGGTTCTTTTTTGTCCTAGGACATATCTCTTATTCCTAGGATGTGACCCTCTCTCCTAGTGTGTGACCCTTCTGGGACTTAGCAGAACACCTACGCATTTACCAAGGCCTCTCTACCTTGATAGAAGTTGAATTCCAATTTGGTTCCCCAACACTTTAAGACTACTAAAATTTGCTCAGTTCTTTAGCCTGATAGGCTAAAAGTAGGCCAATAGGGTGGGCACGGTGACTTATGCCTGTAATCCCAACACTTTAGGAGACCCAGGCTGGAGGATTGCTTGAGCCCAGGAGTTCAAGCCCAGCCTGGGCAACATAGTGAGACGTCGTCTCTACAAAAAAATAAGCAAAGTCAGCCAGGCATGATTGCGTGTGCCTGTAGTCCCAGCTACTTGGGAGGCTGACGTGGAAGGATGGCTTGAATCCAGGAGGTTGAGGGAGGCTGCAGCGAGCCAAGATCACACCACTACACTCCAGCCTGGGCAACAGAGCAAGACCCTGTCTCAAAAAAAAAAAAAGCCAATAAAGTTGGAGGAATTTGCATGCAATTATTGGGATCCTTCTCTCTTGTTTCCTACCTTCTGGAATTTTCCTTCTTAATTTCCATCTTCTTTGGCATCCCTGAACTCTGCCCTTTGTATCCTCAGTCTGGTAAGACTGATGCTTTCTGCTTGGTCTTTATTCCCTCAAGTAACAATGTGTGAAATGCCCCTAGGGAAAAAGCAAAGGTAAATGTGGAACTCACTACACATTATTCCCTTTTCTCCAGGATCATAACTCCTTAATTCTTAGCTGTATTGGTTGTTCTCAAATGCCTTCAAATAGTTGTTTTATACATTTTGTCCAACTTTTATAGTTGTTTTCAGCAGGAGGATAAGTCTGACAGAATCTGCTATAGTGGCCAGAACTGTACATTTTATTCAGTCCAATTCTGATGCCAGGTTAGAAAGAACTACAGCAGGGTATGCTCAACTGGCCCAGCTGCTTTGAGATGAAGCTCAGACTCTTAGACTTTTATGACATCAGATCCACACCTCGAATTAGGGCTCCCTATTTTCTTTTCCTTTTCTTTCTTCTTTTAGTTTTCAAACTTTCCTTAGGTTCCAACCATAACTGATAAATTGGTAATAAACTTCCTTCCCCACTGTAAACAATCATAAAACTAGATGAAACATTTACAGCCAGTGATTATAGGCATTGAACATTGAATAGCCTTTGTCCTTGAGAGAAGAGAAACACACAGGGTGAACCAAAGTGCTTTGCCTGGGATACTTTCCAAACCATGGCACAGGGAAGTGGCGCCCAGAAAGCAATGGCACCAGGCACAGTGGCTCACATCTGTAATCCTAGCACTTCGGGAGGCTGAGGTGGGAGGATCCCTTGAGGCCAGGAGTTTGAGACCAGCTTGGGCAACATAGCAATACTCTGTCTCTACAAAAGTTAAAAAATTAGCCAGGCATTGTGGTGCACACTTGTAGTACCAGCTACTCCAGAGGCTTAGGCAGAAGGATCACTTGAGGCCAGGAGGTTGAGGCTGCAGTGAGCCATAATCGCGCCACTGCATTCCAGCCTGAGCAACAGAGTGAGATCCTGTCTCCAAAGAAAGAGAGAGAGAGAGAACAATGGTCTCATCAAGTGAAGGAGACAAAGATCATAGATAGCAGGTGCTGAGGTAGCTGAAATTTGTGGGACAGGGTATCAAAGAAGAAGGAGCTACACGAAGAAGGAGCTCTGGAAAGCTACACAGAGGTGCTCCTGAGGCTTTGTCTAAGCCTCACATGCAAAGCAAGATTCCATAAGGCCTAGTGGATTAAAAACAACAAACAAACAAACAAACAGAAAACACACACAAAAAAAACCTCTCTGGGTCTAAGAACTAAGTGGGGATTCTAGAGGGCTCATGATTCTGAAATCTGTTCTGATCAACCAGAGTGAAAAGACTTTGTTGAACACGCTGAGCACTCAATGAAAAGCCAAGAAAGTCCACACTTTAAGAATAGGGCTACTCTATGCCTGTAACACGCATTATTATAGACCTGCCCTAATAAAGCCTAAAACCAAGCTTCATAGTCTCAAATTGGGCCTCTAGTGAATTTACTATCTAATAAAACAAACTCAACACTCTTTAAACATGATGCAAACGCTTAGCAATGAAGTATTCACAATTCCCAACATACTGTCAAACATTACTAAACATATGAAGAAGCAGGAAAATATGATTCATAACCAGGACAAAAAATAATCAACAGAAATAGATGCAGAGGTAACACAGATATTGGAACTAGCAGATGAGGACTTTAAACAGCTATTATAAATATGTTAAAGAAGTTTAAATTACAAGATAGACAAATGAACAGATGAGCTATCTCAGCAGAGAAGTGAAAACTATAAAAAAGGAGCTAAATGAAAATTCTAGAATTGAAAAACACAATATGCAAAATGGAAAATTTACTAGATAAACTTATGAGTAGACTGGATGCTACAAATGAAAAGATCAATGTACTTGAAGTCTAGACAATGGAAACCATCTAAAAGTAAAAGGACTGAAAAATACAAACACAGCCTCAACGAAGTGACCTTGAAACAGTATCATGTAATCTAATATATACATAAACTTGGAGTCCCAGAGGGAAAGGGGAGAAAGAGATTGGGGCAAAAAAAATTCTTTTAAATGGTAAATGAAATTATATATTAGATTTAAAAAATTATTAATACATCATCCCAAGAAGCTGGGGTTTTAAGTCTCCAAAGAAGATAAAAACAAGGAAACTATATCTAGGAACATCATAGTCAAAATCTTAAAACCAAATAGAACATGTTAGAAGTGATAAAAGAATGTAGGCACATGACATATGGGAAACAACGATAAGAATCACCATTGATTTCTTACCAGGAGTAATGCAAGACAGAAAACAACAAAATTATAGGAATTATATATTAAATCTATGAGAAAAAAAGCAACCTAGTGTTCTATATCCAGAGAAGTTATCTTTAAAAGGAGAATGAGAGGCTGGGCACGGTGGCTCACACCTGTAATCTCAGCATTTTGGGAGCCTGAGGCGGGTGGAACAGCTGAGGTCAGGAGTTCCAGACAAGTCTGGCCAACATGGCAAAACCCCGTCTCTACTAAAAATACAAAAATTAGCGGGGTGTGGTGGCAGGTGTCTGTAATCCCAGCTACTAGGGAGGCTGAGGCATGAAAATCGCTTGAACTCGGGAGTCGGAGGTTTCAGTGAGCCAAGATCGTGCCACTGCACTCCAGCCTGGGGGATAAAGCAAGGCTCTGTCTCCAAAAAAAAAAAAAAAAAAAAGAGGGGCACGGGTAGGGAATGAAAAATAAAGATACTTCAGGATCTTAAAAAAATGCTGACAGAATTCATCACCAGTCCGTCTGCACTACCGGAAATGTTAAAGGAAGTTCTTTTTTTTTTTTTTTTTTTTTCCGGAGACAGAGTCTCACTCTGTTTCCTAGGCTGGAGTGCAGTGGTGCGATCTCAGCTCACTGCAACCTCTGCCTCCTGGGTTCAAGCGATTCTCCTGCCTCAGCCTCTTGAGTAGCTGGGACTACAGGTGCACGCCACCATGCCTGGCTAATTTTTTGTATTTTAGTAGAGACAGGGTTTCACTGTTGTTGCCCAGGCTGGTCTTGAACTCCTGAGCTCAGGCAATCCACCTGTCTCGGCTTCCCAAAGTGCTAGGATTACAGGCGTGAGCCACCGCACCTGGCCTAAAGGAAGTTCTTAAGGCTGAAGGGAAATAAGCCTTTTCTCTGCTGAGATGGCTCATTGATACCTGTTGGAAATTCAGCCCTAAACAAAAGAACAAGTGCTACCAGTAAACCTAACAAGTAAATAGAAAATAGGTTTTCTTGTTTCTTAAATTACTTAAAAGACAGTTGACTGTTTAAAGCAAAAATAATGATTATTATGGAGTTTATAGCAGATACAGAGGTAAACGC
This sequence comes from Symphalangus syndactylus, assembly GCF_028878055.3. Taxonomy (NCBI): domain Eukaryota; kingdom Metazoa; phylum Chordata; class Mammalia; order Primates; family Hylobatidae; genus Symphalangus; species Symphalangus syndactylus. The sequence goes on from NC_072433.2 coordinate 119,237,269, forward strand.
ATAACAACATTAGCAAAAAAGAAGGGAGAAGAAAATGGAAGTGTATTATTGTAAGGTTCTTACATAAGAAGCAGTATTTGTCCTTCTGTTGTCTTTATTTTCCTTTTTATTATCTTCATTTTTCTGATTACAAACTCAGTAAAATTTATTTATATGAAATTAAAACACTGTACAAATATATAACTCAGAAAAATAAATGTCCCAAAATACCGTCCCCAGAAATAAAAACTACCAACAGTTTGCAGCATATTTCTCTGATTTTTGAAATGTACACGTAACAGGAAAACATATTTCAAGTATTTATCTTCACGAAAGAGATGTTTCTCACCTCAAGTGTCTTAGTCTGCTTTAAGTTCCTGTAACAGAATACCAATAGCTGAGTAATTTATAAAGAAAATAAATTCATTTCTCAAAATTCTGGAAGCTGAGAAGTCCAATATCAAGGTGCCAGCATCTTTCAAGGGACTTCTTGCTGCATTATTCCATGGCAGAAGGCTAGAGGATGAGAGAGACAAAGGGGGACCGAGCTCCTCCTTCACAAGGACACATTCCCACAATAACAAACCCACCTCTGTTGGCATTAATCCATTGAGGGCAAAGCCCTCATGACCTTGTCACCTCGTAAGAGCCCACCTCTCAACACTGTTGCATTGTAGATTAAGTTTCCAACACATGAACTTTGGGGGACACATTCAAACCATAGCACCATGATTATAAAAATACTAATCTGTATATTTTTTTACCAGTCCTTTCTTTAGTTTAAGCATATGAGTAGTTTATAAAAGCATTCACATTGGGAAAATTAAAATATATAGATCATTAATCCATTTGGGATTTACTTTATAATGTGGGAAATTATATAGCATATAGAATTATAGCCTTATTTTTTATGTATAATAGTAAATGGCCCCAACATGAGTTATTGAGTAAACTACCTTTTATTCCCTGAATTAAAATGTTTTCTTTATCTCATGCTATGGACTCTCTTTTGTTCCACTAATATATTTGTCTTTTCCTATGCTGCTATCACACTCTTAATTATTTTACCTCTATTGCATACTTTGATACTTACAGGGCAAATCTTACTTTATTAATCTCTTCATCCAATATTTGTGAGGTTTTTTCATACTTACTTCTCAGTTGATCCTTAGAATCATCTTGTCAATTCCTCCCACCCAAATGAATTTTGTTTGGAATTGCATTGAATTTACTAATAAATTTAAAATATTGATTTTTCTAGAAACATGACATATGCCTGCATACCTTTTGTCTTCTTTTAAATCTATCCTAGACCAAAGTTCATAGGCCCTTTGTTCTCACCACCCCTAGGATAAGAAAAAGAAAGTAAAAAAGAAAAAAGTTTATAGGCTTTTGATGTACTCAAAATTCATTTCTAGATATTTTTAATGTTTCACCATTATCGTGAATGGTAAATTGTTTTCATCACATTTGCCAATCAGTTGTGACTTAGCACTCTTAAAAGCTATTAAAATCTATATACATATATTAATTTATTCTACTCCGCTCCATCCTACTGGATTCTCCTACTGGTCATAAACATTTTTCAATTGATTCTCTTGGATATTATGAAGGGAAAATCATAGTATCTGCAAATAATGATCATTTTGACTCTATTACTTACTTCCTTTACTTCTCCCTTATTTCTTCTTTTCACCCTATTGTCCTGGTTAGGACTTCCAGAGCAACACTGAACAACAGTAATGAAGAGGACATTGGATTCTCCCATTAATAGAACTTTCTAGACTGTTAAATCTAATGCTGGCTTTTGGTTTTTTATATCTGCTCTTTCACTTGTTAACATTTCCTCTCTTCATGGTTTTCTAACTTTTTTCGTGTGAATGGCTGATGAATTTTGTCAATGCCTTTTGAGATAATTACAAGATTCCTTTCTTCATTTTAATCTAATGTATTAATCATTAGATTTTATATTAAATCAAGCTTGTAATTTGAAAAAGAGTCCCCAAGGTGGTAATAGTGTTTCAATATACTATGGGAGCCAATTTGCTATATTGACAATTTAGAGGGGGCCACCATTTTCTTAAAGGGGATATATTGGTGTTAGGATAACAGATCTTCACAAGGATTGTGGAAGCTCTCCATCTCTCTCTGGCTCTGGAACACCATGGTTCTCTGAGGGAGAATGCTTGTGCACCTTCTCTGGGCCAACAATGCTTCATGCTTGAATGCCCAATGTCACAGCTCTCCGCGGTCAGCTTGTCTTAATCCTACACACAGCTACTTCTCAGGGACTGCTGGTCCTAAAGTGTTAGGTGGGGCCTTTTCCAACACTGTGTGCACTTCAAGCCCAGATCCACCATTTTCTCTTCGTCTTCCCTGGGATGAGACAGCTTCTTGTTTAACTCTCCACACATAGAAGTTCTCATTATGCATTCTCTTAGAGCTCCTGGTTTCTCCTGCAGGAGAGGCACAGATTCCGTTGTTCCTAGGCAAGCCTATCTTCCCATTAATATGGTGATTTCACAGAGGGCAAACAATTTGATCAGGCATCCTCTTGGTGGAAGCTCAAGTCCTGTGAATGCTCTTACCATTGTGGGTGGGTATGAGAGATGCAGGGTGTGAGGATATCAGTCCCACTCCCACTGAAAGCTCTGCCTCCAACTCCACACTGCTGATCCTGAACCTACACAGCTATGGACCTAGCCTTGGGAGGGGAAGTGAGAAAGAATTTTGATTTTCTTAGAAGCCAAGAAAATAGCCACCCAGGACATGAGGCTGACTCATGGGCCCTGCTCCAATCCATTCTCTCAAGAGCCTCCAGCAACCTCAGCCCAGCTTCACCCTCACAGGCCTGGATCTGGCTCTTCCGACTTTAATCCCTATGGTCCCCTGCACCTGGATTCCCAGACCTCTCGGCCAGCTGGCAGCTACTGGACTCGGCGACATGGCTCTGCCTGACTCTCCCAGCAACACAGGCGGCCAGGCTCACATCAGGTGGCCACAGCTGGCGTCCTATGGCCAGGCCCGGAGGTGAGGTCAGCCTGAACAGTCCCCGCCAGCCTGTGACTCAGTCACCACTGGGCAGTGCTGGGCACCATGGGGCAGGGCACTTCACCAAGACCAATCAGTGACTAAAGGAGCTGGCACTGCAGGGGAGAGGGCCAATCTAAGAGACAGAAAGGATGGGGCAGGGAGGATAGGCTAGAGACAGGCCTATGCTAGCCAGACTCCTGAGGAGAGCTTCACCACCTCTGCCAATCTGAATCACAGCCCCCAGGACCCATCAGGATCAAGAGACAGAGGCCTAATCTATACCAGTGAGAAAATCATGGGCATCAGGAGTTATGGGGGTCCCTCCTGAGACGAAGAACCAGGAAGACTGGAATTTAAATCTTTGAAGTTATTTCCAAATGAGGCTATCCATTTTAAATATGTATTATAAAGACTTAACGCCTGGCACAGTGGCTCACACCTGTAATCCCAGCATTTTGGGAGGCCGAGGTGGTTGGATTGCTTGAGCCCAGGAGTTCGAGATCAGCCTGGGCAACATAGTGAGACCCTGTCTCTTTTTAAAAGATAATAACAATAAATACATAAGTAAATAAATAAATAAATAAATAAAACTTAATAGTTTAACACTCAGGCCTAAAACAGTGCCTGACACATAGGAGGCTCTCAAAAATATCTGATGAATAAATAAACAAAGCAGAAGTAACAAATGCCATAATTCTTGAAACACTATTTTCACATTTCTTCCTTTTTTATTTTACTGGGAACATAGAAATATGAAAGTGCTCCAAGCTCATTCTAGCTGCTATTTAAAAAAAAAGAAAAAAAAGAAGGATGGGAGGAAGAAATATGGAAGAAGTATTGGCCTCTCCTGCCTTCTGAGTAGCCCTGGATGTCAGTTCTAGTGGTCAAAAAGAGTAGGAGGGGCTTCAGGCCAGAGACCAGACTGTCCTGGCCAGGCCACTGCTAAATTTGAGTGTCTGTGGATGTGTGCGCTGGGGCAGGGCTAAAGCTGGGCCATGAGTCCAGGTCCCGGCTGACAGATGAGTGACAGAGTATGTCTGGAGAGCCCCAGTAACTGAATTTCTGGGCTGTATGTATGTCCGTCTCCTTCTTGTCATCCCTGAACTTTTGCTCGAGCCTTACCTGTACCTCATAGCAGTGTCTCCCTCGGGCTGAGAAGGAAAGGCTTTTACACCCCTGCTTTTGTCCAGGCACAGTGATGGTCAGGCCATGGCCAAGACATTCTAGGTCCAGGGGGTAGAACGAGCACATGGTGCAGTTGCTCTGCAATCCCTCTGCTGCTCTGCCTGGAGGATCTGATTTGTAAATGAAGGCACCTTCTCCTCACAGACACCAAGAGGCAAGACTAAGGGAAGGCTCCAGCTGTCAGGAGAAACTGGAAACCTGAAGACACCTGGGTTGGGCCTCTATTTATGGACTACAGGTTGACCTGGGACTTCTGATGCTGGGGGAGACTAAGGGATGGCCGGCAGGCTGCCCGAATCCTCTGGCCTGAATGAGAAGTGGGAGGGGTGAAAGGATGGGGGTCTCCTTGAGGCAGGGGTGAGGCTGTGATGATTTTGCAAGCTGCCTTCCTGAGGCCCCAGTTGCACAAGGCTCCATCACATGGGCCTTGCTGCCGCCACAAACAGCCCGTTCTGTCACTTTCCTGCTGGGGTTGGGCTGAGCCACCTCTGGGTCTCCCACCTGTCAGCTGCCTCTCCCCCCACAACCCCCCTGTGTGAGATGCCTCTCCTCCCAACATCTTTCTACACCCAGGCCTCAGGGCCAGGGCCTCTCTGGGCCCAGCTAGGTAAACCTGTCCCCGCCCTGCTGCCTGGCAGCCCCTTTGTTGTGTCCCAGAGCAGACTGGTTTTCTCTATGAAAACAGAGACAGAGCAGGTCTGACAGGGGTGCTGATGGGGACTGCAAGTCCGGCTGAGACACATCTGTCCCTGGGGCAAGGCACATGGCACAAGGGCACCAACACAGGATCTAAAACCCCAGACCTACCACTTGAAACTGTGTGAGCGTGTGGTGGTCACACACCCACCCCAGGCTCAGTTTCCTGAAGAGAGTTGGTTCTGCTCTTGTGTCCGCCCTGGAATCTGGCTCAGGGCCAGTAACTGGGTCCCAGTTGGCAGAGTCAGCTTTGTCCCTGTTTGGATCCTCGGAGACTGACCCCTCTGGAGCCTCCAGCATCTCAGCCCCTAGAGAGGTGTGGCAGCTTGGAGAATCCCCATTACACTCCCAGGTTAGTTGACCAGGACTGGGCTGGACATATAGCAGGCACTCAATAAGTGTTTGTTAAGGGATTGAATGGCACAAAACTAGAGCTGGGAAACGCCCTTTGCCACAGGCACGCCCTCCCCTGTGTGTTCTGCTGAACCAGCCACAGCTCCAAGACCAGTTTTGTTGCCTCCTGACTGAATCCTGTCCTTCCAGGATATGCTGGGCATCAGCCCCCAGCCCACCTCACAGGCTGTACTGTCTCAGACCTTCCTTTTGGATGTTGCCTAGTGCCCATGCCCCTGGCTGCCTCTACCCCTTGCAGAGCCCTTGACCTCTGCCTACGGTGGGCCTGCCTTAACTCTCTGTCACTCTAAGGCACAGTTCTAACCCTGCAGGAGATCCACACTGCCCCCTCTATCCAGCTCTGCCCCCCACAGACAGCTTCCTCTCCACCATTCGAGTTCCTGGCCTTGACCAGCAGGCTTCTAAGAGAGCAGACATCTGGGTGGAGCTGGGCCAGACAGGTCACACTGAAATAGGGGCATCTAAAGTTCTCTCTGGCTGTTTGCTGAGGCCCTGGAGTGGTCAGTACTGTGGACTGGGCATTTCAGGAAGACGGAACTCCCAAACAAGGCTTTAGATCCCCTTAGAATCCAGGCTCTTGGCTGGGGAGAGGGGGCTGGGCCTTGAACGAGAGATGTCTTGGCCTCAAGGAGCTGAGCCGGAATGGAGCAGACTCTACCTAGATACCTGAGGCCACTAGGCCAGGGAGGAGCAGGTCAGCAGCTGAGCTCTCTGGCTAGCCCCCACGGCCTCACGGGAAGGAACCTCAAATATGGGCTGCCCCATCAGCTCCACCCCACCTCCCCACTCAGGGCTACGTCAATACTGGGCACGCTCCTGGATTGTCCTCCAGGTTGACCTCACCCTTAGCCTGAGGTTGTTCTTGTCCCAATCCTTCCCTCTCATTCTAGGCTCAGGCCCAACAGCATTCCCAAGGGTGTCTGCTCCTGCTGGAGCCTGCCAGCCCTGCCTGCCCATTGAGGAAAGAGCACTGTGACTTCTCCTGACCTTGAAAGGACCTGGCCACATACAGAAGGCCTGGGCATCATGCCCTGAGCCACTGGGTATGGCCTCGAAGGCAGCAGAAGCAGAATTCTTCACCTTCCTAAGTCCCTTCATGCCCTCCCTGCCTCCCTCTGGGTCATGTCCAAAGGGTAAGCTAAGATAATAATTCCTGTAACCGTGGTGTTGTTAACAGCAAATGTTTTTTAATGCCTTCTGTGTGCCAAGTTCTCTGCGGGGTACTGGAGAGACACAAATAAATAAGACAGACACATCCTCTGCCCTTATGGATGATGCCTGGACACAGCCCTGACTACTCAATACGTACTTATGCAGAGAAGAAGAATGCATGAAATAAGCAGTCCGATTATTCCCAGCATCACAGACACCTGATGGGTGTGCAGTAAATACGTGAAGGCCACCAGGGCAGGGGTGATGTGTGACCTGGCCACCACACATCCCCACCCTGAAGAGGGCTTCCAGACCCTGTGACTGCCTTATGACTTGGTATTCCAGCATGATAGGGTCTCAGCAATACAGCAATCTCCCAGGACCAAGGCCATTACAGGGGAAAAGGAAATCTGAGGGCTTCCTTAAAGAACTTTCGGGAGAGTTGGAGAAGCCATAGAATCTGCAGCTTGTCTGACCTGCTGCCTAGAACTAAGGGTACCTTACGAGTGAGTTCATAGCATGGCCCCTAAGAAGGGCCACCTCCAAACTCCAGGTACACAACCTGACCTGGCATCTCCCCTGTGGGAAGGCACAGTCAGAAGTAAGCCTCTGATGTTCTCTTAAGTCAAGGATGTCAACATGAGCTCATGTGAGGGAATGACTGGCCTGGACCCGGATCCTGCATCATTCCAATCTGTCCAGATGCTGCCCAATGAAATGGGGAAGTTTATGGACCAGATTCTAAAAAATTCATCCAGAGTCCCCACCACACCTCCACCTCCAACCTTGTGACAGAAGCCTTTGGAGATGGATTACCCTGCCCAGAGACTCAGGGGCCAGGAAGGTCATATTCGGGAGGACCACTTCACATTCCCCCGGACAGAAGTAAACGGGTAATGAGGGAATTTCAGGATGGAGGCAAGGAGTGTAGGCAGTCTTTGGGATGTGAAATTGGGGAAAACAAGCAATGTATGAAGAGGAGTTTCAGGAATTCACTTTGGGATACATTGGGTGGAAGCTTCCACAGACCCTTGAGGATCCCTTCCCCCCAGCAAAGGTCTGCACTGTTTACATTCACTAGGACTCTTGGAGCCCAGCTGACAGGCCTCTGACCACAAGCCGTGCTGTACACCAAACCCTCAGGACAGCCAGTGATAAGTGATGGTTGCCCTTTACTCTCTACCCCATTTAGTAGGGTCTAAGTCTTGGGGAGCTTCTGGCCTACAGACCTCAGAGAGACCATGTAGTGACCAGCTCTCCTGCTGGCCCTTCTACGTTTCTTCACTTCGGATCCAAGTCTGCATGGGGCTGAACAGAAACCTCCTCCACCACAAAGTGATGGAGAACAGCCCGATGGCTGATGCTCTAATGGATTCAGACACTGCCCCACACACACACACACACACTCCAAATATACTCCCATATAAACACCACTACCACACACCACTTGTTTCTCTCCCAGCTGAACAGATAGCAGCATCTTGCCTCCCACAGAGGCACCCACATTCTACTCTGAAGGGCCCCTCCCTTCCTTGGACTGCCCTAGGTTTGTGCCTCTCAAGCAGTTCTCCTCTTTGCGGGTTGTCAGAGACCCAGTGGACACATTTCATCCCACCACCTGTGAGGAGCCCAAGAGCAGGGTCCTTATCACAGCTTGACTAAAATAGGACACATAAGGTTAAGGATTTGGGCTAAATGAGAGGCCTCCACAGAGTCTGGAAAAATAAATGGTGTCTCCCTGATGTAGTCAGATAGAAGTGCCCGGAGAACCAGAGGGAGGTCGGTGGTGCCATGGCATCTGCATTGGCTGTTCAAGTACATCCCGGGAGGATAATGGTTGGGAATGGAGAGAAGACCTTGGAGAGAGAAGGGCCCAAAGTGAAGAGCTGCATATATTTCTTCCCTTCACACTGCACAGCGACGACCCCAGCCGCTCCAGCTGCTCCTTTCTCAGGAGACCTGGGGAAACAAAGCTTCTGGCAAAGAACGAGGGGAGGGGGCTGTGCAGACAGGGAGGTGGCCTGCGAGGAGCGCGCAAGCAGCAAGAGAAGGCCTGAGTGTTCTGGGGAAGCAGGGACACCTTGCTTCCAGATACAAGTCAGGGACCACCTCTTCCAGGAAGCCTTACTGGCCTCCACAAACTAGTCTGAGGACCTTTCTGTGTCCACTCCCATGCTCGGCGCTGCCTGCTGTCGTCTTGGGTCTGCGTCCCCGGCCCAGGGCTGCGCAGGCCCCTGGTTCATAGGGTTCTTGGTTCAGAGGGCTCCTCACACGGCAGGATGGGCCGCAGTTTTGCCAGTCGGGCCCATGAGGAGGTATCTGAGCTGGGCGCAGCCCCATCCCCCAAGTGGGCCCTCCATCCCTCTTTCGGGCTGGAGCACCGCCCCTAAAAGCGACTTCAAAGGGCCGGTCTACAGCCGGGTTTGGGTCAGCGGCCTGCAGATCCAAGGCCCGAGCAGGATCCAGGCCGTCGGGGCCGTCCGAACCCGGGGGTCTCTGAGAGCTGGGTGGGGGTGCCGGGTTGCAGGCAGCCAGGGCTAAGGGCGGGTCCTCAGAGCCCCCCGAAGTGGGAGGGTCGGGCCGGCCGCGGGGCCAATCCGGGCGCACAGGGAGCGGGGGCGGGGGCTGGGCCGAGGGGGACAGGGGCGGGCGGGCCGGGGGCGGGGCGCGGCGTCCAGGCGGCGGCGGCGGCTGCGGCGGCGGCGGCTCCTCGAGAGTCCGGCTCAGGCTCCGGCTGCGGCTCCAGCCCGCGATGCCCCATTCCGTGACCCTGCGCGGGCCTTCGCCCTGGGGCTTCCGCCTGGTGGGCGGCCGGGACTTCAGCGCGCCCCTCACCATCTCGCGGGTGAGTCTGGCGGCTGCGTGGCGGCAGGGCGGTCCCGGGTCTGAGACTCGGTCCTCGCGGTCCGCCCGGGACCCAGATCCCCGATGTATCCGAGGCTTGAAGGCGGAGGCTTGGGCTGGGTGCCCCGCATGCTGTAGAGGCGGCTTCCAGGCAGAGAAGGCAGCCCCAGCCGCCCTCCTCCCACGCTGGGCCTGTCTGCCGGATCCTGCGGAGAATCTCCCAAGAGTTCACGCACTCGCATCCCCGCTGGCCTCATCTGGGGGAGCCACTGTGGACCCGGGAAGGACCCGCGGAGATGGGCCAGGGGTCTAGGCAGCTCTACAGAGGCCCAGAAACTTTTCAGACTCACCCCCTGTCTGAAGATCTGGGGCAAAATGATTTAGAGCCCCCCCCTTCCCCTATCAGGGGTCCCTGCCGGCAGAGCTGGGTGACCCAGGGAGGTCTGGGTTTCTCGCTGAATCTGAGAAGACAAAGGTCCATCCACTTCCCACTTTGGGCGTGAGTCGGTCTCTCATTCATGACCTCAGTCACCCTAAGGGGAAGTGACCAGGAGGAATTTTGGCTTCCAGGGGAAAGGGAGACTTAACTGTGAGGTTGTGAGACCCCTCCCCACAAGACGACACAAAGCCGGGGGCCAGGACAGCCTCAGGCCCGTTCCTCAAGTTTCCCAGGGCCCTGCCTTGCCCACGGAGAAGGAAAAGGAGCGGGCACAGCCCTGGAGCGTGGCTAGTCTGAGGATAGAGTAGTGGAGGAGGTGACTCAGGCCCTGTTCGAGGGGGTGCCTGTCTAGGGGAGACAGGATCCTGGCCCAGCCTTGACGTCCTTGTGTCTGGAGGGCCAAAATAGAGGACTCAGACCCTGCCCTTGGGGGTTCCCAGCCTAAGGGACAGAAGAGGAGAGAACCCAGGCCCTGCCCTTGGCGGCTCTCAGTCTGGAAGGAGCAGAGGAGATGACTTGAAACCATCTGACGGCCATCCCTTGCTCCCACACAGGCTGATCTTGTCTTTGGAGGCCTGCGTCAGAGGCACAGAGAAGCACCTTCCCCCACCCTACTGCCACCTCTTGCCATGGGGGCTGGGCCAAGCCGGCTGGGCTTTCAGAGACTTCTCTCCAGTTCTTGGGAGGGGGTAGGCACCAGGTGGAGCGCGGAATCATGGAATCCCGTTTCTGGGGGCCAGGGTGACAGGCAGGCCCAGCTGTCCTAGGAGGCTTCCCACATCTGCCCTCACTGCCAGGTCCCTGGGGCCGAGTGAGGTGGGCCTTCAACACATCTCGGAGCCTTTCATCTCCTCTTTCCTGTGGGATACCTGCTGTGTGTGTGTGTGTGTGTGTGTGTGTGTGTGTGTGCGCGCGCGCGCGCGCGCAAGCCTGTGTCTGCTTGTGTGTGTCATGCTGTGTGTCCGCTGAGGGGGCTGGTGGGGACACTAAGCGGGCTGGCCAGGCACCCTGGGCGTGAGGCCGCTGACAGGCTCAGTGGCGGCGGCTGACGGCTGCAGGCAGCAGGGAGCTGAGACATCTGTTGCCCACGCGGCTGCCTGCCCTCTGAGGAAAGGCCTCCACACGTCACAGCTGCGGCTGCGGCAGCAGCAGCAGCAACGGCCTTGTTTGGAGCTGACTGGGGATGCAGGCCCCGGGCAGGCAGTCTGGGAGAAGATTTGCCAGGAAGAGCCTCCCTTGTCCCCCAAAGTCACGCGGCAGCAGCTCAGGCCCAAGGAGCCAGGATGGCTGAGGTTGGGTTTGGGTGGGATCTGGGGAGATTTACAGCGCTGGGGAGGCACAGGCCACAGCTTGCCTAGCAGGTACGTCTGGGGCAGGTCTACAGGGACTGAAGATATGTGGGAGTGTCTTCACCAAGGGCGCTCAAGATCCAGCCCCTCCCTTGCTTCCAGGACCTCCCCTACGTGGGACCTGGTAGGGAGGGACAGCCTCACACAGACAGGGAGGAGGCTATCGGCCCGGCAGGGCTGGGGGCTTGCAATCTCAGCCCATGAAGCCTCCAGGAGTCCCAAGAACATCATCCAGGGCTCCTTCCCCACAAGCTGTAATGATGGCTGGCCTTGGCCAAGCATCCAGGGTGTGCCAGGCCCTACCCTAATGGGTGTTGGTGACAGCTCCCTCCAGTCCCTGGAGTGAGCACCACCTTATGCCCAGCCTCCTGTGGGGGCTTTACATGCCCTGTTTTTCTCAAGTAGTCCTTACAACAGCCTTTAGAAGTAAGGACTCCCTCTGGGCTTACACAGATGGAGACCCAGGCACAGAGAGGCTAATGTAATCGACCCAGAGAAGCAGAGTGGAGACAGGAGGAATCCAGGCAGTCTGGAGTTTGCTGTGACTGTGTGGGACAATGTGGCACCTGGTTCTGACTTGGGCTCCCAGCCCACCACAACATCTAGGCTGGGTGGAGCGGGGGCTGGGAATGCAGCCACTACCGGTGAGGGGCTGATTCATGCCCTCACCGCCCACCTCACTTCACTGTTCCTGTCTCTGTTCCTTCTTTCTGTTTATCCTGTGCTTAGGAGCTAGAGGGATCGGCCTGAATTCCACTCTGTCCTGTGACTTCCCTGCTTAGAGCCCTCCATGGTTCCCAGCCACCCAGGAGAAATGCCAGCTTCCCACCCGGGTGTACAAGACTCTGCAATATCTGGTCCCTGCCTCTCTTCTCTGACTTCATCTCTTCCACTCTCCGCTCACTCATGATGCTTGGGCCATACAACCTTCCTTCTTCTTTCTCTCCAGATATGCCATTATACATGCTGGTCCTTCTGCCTGGAACACTATCTCTCCCTCAGATACTCTCTTTTCCCTTACCCCTTTTGGAAGAAAAATACAGGTGTTAAGAGCATAGTTTTAAATTTGGAACCAGGTGGCTTGGACTGAAATCTTGATTCAGTCTTTTATCAATTAACTATCCTTCTGTACTTCTCTGGACCTCCGTTTCCTGATCTAGGAAATGGGCTTGCCTTCAGGATTCATGAGATAATGCATGTAAAGGTGACTGGGAGAGTCACAATTTCTTGGCCTCACGCCCTCTCTGACCAGAACTCCCCTAGCTCAATAGAGCTGGCAGCATCCCAGCCACCCCTGCTTTCAAGAAACTTCCTCCGCCCACAGAAGCCTGAATGCACCCCTTGTGCTGGCTGAGTCATCCCGCCGCAGTTAGCCGCCCCCTGAAGAAAGACTCCTCTCCAGTGTGGGGACTGGGGCATGGCATCCCTCCCCAAAGCTTATTTCTCTTCATCTGTAAAATAGGGATGAGAACAGCCTCTGCCTCACCAGGTAGTTGAGGGGTTGCTGTGAACTAGTTATGGGTAAAGCATAGAGCCCAGGCCCTGGTACAAGGCAGGTATCCATGAAGGGGAGGAGGCAGAGGAGGGCCTTGAGGGGAGGGTGGGATGGGGCCAAGTGGGTGTCTCCCCCAGGATGACAGGCTTGCACAGGTGCCCAGGCCCTACAAATGAACATTAATGATGGGCTGGTTGGCTGAGGGTGTCATGCTTCAGAAGAACGTTTCCTTGAGGCAGCCTACTTCAGGGCAGGTCAGCTTGGGAAGTGCCAACACCAGGCCTCCAGCCAAGGAGCTGCCAGCACCTCAGCTTTGTCCACTTACTACTGAGACCTGGCTGAAATGAGCCTAGCTGGGCTTCCAGGAGTTCCCACCAGTAGGAGCTCCCACCCAAAAGAATGGGGTCACTGGCAGCTTTTGAACCAGCTGGGCATTGGCTGGAGAGGCTGGGTAAGAAATCTATTTCTAAAGGCTATGTTGGGGCCAAGGCAGGGTGAGGGGTGCTCCATGGCCTGGATTCCCCTGAGTTGCTTACTTAGATATCTCTGTGAGTCTAACTCCACCCCCTATTCCAGCCTTCTTCAGTTGACCAGCATTGTAAGAGCTTCCGGGTGTGAACACTGCTTGACCCCGAGGGGTCAATAGTGGCACTGAGGTAGCCTGAGTTCCTGTCCTGCAGGGGAAGTAGAGGCAGAATTCTGACCCCCAAATGCAGGCTGGCAGCTGGAACTGGATGGCCCTGGACTTGCTCAGGGAGGTGATGTTCAGACCTTCCCATTTTCATTATAATGAAGTATTAACATGAGCAGTGTAGGGGGGAAAGGCGGTCATGGGAGCACACAGGGTAGTGAGATCCCAGAGAGGCTCCCAGAGGAAGTGGCTTCTATGCTGAGATCTGAAGGATGAGGATATGGGAGTCAAAGGAATGTTCCAGGTGGAGGGAGCAGCTTTTGCAGAAGTGTAGAGATGAGTGACATATGGTGCCTGTGAGCACCCCATAGACATTCACATGGTCTGGACAGAGTGTGGGTATGGAGGTGGGGATGAGAGTTGAAATCAAGCAAGTAGGAAGGCAAGGTCACTAAGGGTTTGAATGTTAGGTCAAGGTGTGTAATCTGTCTGGTTGGGGCCTTGTCTGTGTAGGGTGTCTGTGACATGTCCATGCTGTGTATGTATCTGTGAGCACCTATGTCTCCATGTGTCTCTGTGTCCTCTGCATGTCCTTGGGCACATATGCAGGCTGCAAGAACAACATCCACTTGTCCCAGCCCAGAGGAAGCCGTTCTCATATATCCTGATGCCCTGCCAGGCCTCCAGGTGCTGGAGTTGGAGGTGTTTCCAGCAAGGCTGCAGCCAGGCTACGTGGGGACGTCAATCAGCCTCTCGGCTTGCCTATCCACAGGCCATGCTGGTAGCAGGCCACACTGGCTAGGTTCTGAGGTTGGAGGAGGCCTAGAGCAGAGCTTGCAGCAAGGCCACATCATGACTGTGCCCAGCCATCTGGCTTGTCTGCTCGCAGGTCCATGCTGGCAGCAAGGCTGCATTGGCTGCCCTGTGCCCAGGAGACCTGATCCAGGCCATCAACGGCGAGAGCACAGAGCTCATGACACACCTGGAGGCACAGAACCGCATCAAGGGCTGCCATGATCACCTCACACTGTCTGTGAGCAGGTATGCACAGGTGGGCTGGGCTGGGAGGATGGAAGGACGAGGTGGGCAGTTATGGGCAGCTGGCATTTTGGGTGAGCCCAGCTTCACACGGCCTCTCTGCCTCAGCTCCTGGGTGCCCCATCCAGTAACAGTCCCAAGGAGTAGCACTTTCATGGGGGCCTGGCAGATACTGTTTAGAGTTGTAGCTTAAGAAGGGAAGAATTCCCCTTTTAACTTAGACTAGAAGTGTGTTGGGACACTTATGGTATGTGTTGCAGACAACTGAAATAAGACCTTGAATAGCCTCTGGGGCATTTGTTTCAGTTCTTTCCCCTCCCCTGAGTGACCAGCTTGATGATCATTTCAAAGTAGATTCTTGTGCCACACCTCATTTAACCCTCACTTACCAACTTAAAAAAGGTAAAACCTAGTATAGTCCCCACTTCACAGATGAGACAAGTGAGGCTCAGAAAGGTTAGAAGGTGCTTAAAGTCACACAGAGAGGGAGTGGGGTAGCAAAATTTGACCTTGGGGCTCTCTCCTAAGACTACAGACCCTTTACTTGGCTGCTGACTACTCCTACCAGCCCCTCAGCTGCCCTGCCACAGCTGTCCCCACCGTGGCCCACACCTCTACCCTGGTTAAATCTGGATTTGGGAAAAGTTCCTGCTAAGGACTGTGTAATGCTGTGCAGCTGATCACGAAGGGGAGGACAGGGGGTTACCAAGCCCATCTGTGCCGCATAAATGGTCCTGGGATAGAAGGTCCACTGGGGGTGGGGGTGGGGGGACCCAGCCTTGCTCAGGTCCTGGGTCTTTACTCAGCTCTGAGAAGCGGTTGGCCTAAGCCTGGCTGAGTGGCATCTCCCCACTCCTCTGCCCACCTCGATCCACAGAAGTCGGGCATAACTTATCAGCTCTGCCATGTTCACTGCTGAGGGGACTTCCATGACCCCCTGTGGAAGTGTGTGGGCAAAGCCTCCGCAAACCACAACACAGCTAACCATGCCTCTGAGCTGGCAGGGTGGGAGGTAAGCCATTGGCTTGGAGCCATTAAACATAGTGGAAAGGCCTGTGAGCTCAGCCCTGTTTGTGCTTGGCCCTGGCACACGATGAGGATGCTCCATCTTTGGAGTTCAGCAAAGCTGGTCCTCATCCAGCCTCTGGAGCCTTGTGTGCCCAGATGACCTCTATGAGCCCAGGTTTCCTTTCCCATTAATGGATCACATTCATCACCCTCCTCCAGACTGAGATACAGGCTGGATGGGGGAAATGTCAGCATTGCTCTGCCCATGATTGACCTCTGAAGCCTCCCCGCTTGAATGGGATCCTGGCCTCTGACTCACCTCCAGCCTCGACTCTGTGTGGCTGAACAAGGGCAGCCCTAGTGGTAGTGGAGTAGTGGGGAGGAGTGCCTCAGAGGGGGCCTGAGTCAGGAGCTTCTCAGAGTGTATGATGTCAGCAGAGGGTGGTGGGGTGGAGGTCCCCCTCCTTCTTTCCTTCCTTCCTTTCTTCCTTCCCCGGTCCTTTGTTCCAAACCAGGCGGGGATGGAGCCAGAGGTCCACTGACCTGTTCCACTCTGAGCATTTCAGCCCCAAAATGTCACTGGCCATGGAGCAGATGAGAGCACATTCTCTACTATTACAGAGCTGGGTTGAGAATTATGCTCATAATTTTACCCATAAAAGAGAGAGAGGGAGAGAGAACTACGCTGTGCTCCAGAAAGTGATTTAATCTCCTGAGTCCATAACTTCCTCAACCAAAAATACGGACCATCTTGCACTCTGGACATTGAGTGATGATGTACCAGGCCTGTTCAGTCAGAGTGAAAACCTGAGTCCTGCCCTGCAGCCCCCATCTCCAACCCTCACACAAGCAGACTCTGGGGGATCAAGACATGAGGGCCACCTTGACCTTCTGAGCCAACATTTCTTCTCCTGGACCCTTGCCCGCCTGCAAGCTTTCTGACTCTGCTCCCTATCTTGCCTGCTGTGCCAGGACCTATGCCTGGCCCCCAACGACACTCCTCCCAACCCCCACAACACACACCCACACAGCAAGGGCTCTGCAGAGAATCAGCCTGTTGAGCTGGCTGGAGTGAGCTACTCTGTGCTCTCACTCCCGGGGTTCTACCCCAGACCAGCTTCCCTATCTGCCCTCTTGTGTACAGAGAGCTCTAATACCCCCACTGACTCCCCCACAGAATGAAAAGTGTATCAAAGGCCCAGCTTCCCCACTGGGCTTCTTTTGCTTTGAGCCCAAAGCCAGGCATCCAACAATCCAAGCAAAATCACACCTCCTGGGCATGTTCTGTAGGTCCAGGACCTTTCTGACATCAACTCCAACACCGAGGCCACTGATAGAGTCCCTGTTGTCCATCACATGTGGCCCAAGGTACCTTTGCACAGCCTACCCTTTGCCTGTCATTTTGTTTAAAGAGCCCAGCCTGGGATGGGGGTTGACACATGATTAAGCCCTTCATTCTGATCTGATGCATTGGGCCAAATTAATGGCTCTGGGTACTTTATGCCCCTTGACCCTTAGACGTCAGGCTTGTACTGCTCTTCTGGGCAGAACTTCAGGGAAGTTGAAGGCCAAACAGCCACACAAGATGTCCCAGCTTTATCCCAGAGGAGTTCTGAGTAGGTAGAGGCCACGGTTAGAGCTGTGAGTTAGGGTACCCACTTTGGAGCCTGGTTGAGGGGGCTAGAGACAGGGACTATGGGGCTGATGTTGCCCTGGGGCAGCAAAGCTCTAATACCAAAGGCCTGAGTAGAGAGGTAGCCTCTAAGGGACTAAGGAATGGGCAGAGGCAAGGAAGTGCAGAGTGAGTATGGGCCATAGGCATAGACAGATTGTTAAAACCCTCAACTGAAGGGGGCGGAAGAGGCAGGGGTAAGCTGCTAGGTCAGTAGTGAGACCTCGAGAAGCCTCAGGAGGCTTCGTGGGGTGAGTTGGAGGACATTATTCCCCTTTGGTCTAACCAGCCTCACCTCATACCCACCTGCCAGTCCAGGGTCCATGCCCCTTCCTGGCCTGCCTTCTTACAGGGCTACTGAGTGACAGGGCTGGGCCTTAGGCACGTAGCCTCTCGGCCTGCCTGCCTTGCTTATGGCAGGTTTACGATGTTTTTCTCCCTCCTGAGCGGTGTTTGGGTTTTGGTTTCTATGGCGAAGCAGGAATTTCCTAATGGCCTGTTTCCCATCTGGGCTGGGCAGACTCAGTGATGACTCTGCCAGCAGCAGCAGCAGGAGGAAAGACACACCCTCAGAGCCTCCATTACACCTACCCCAGAGCCGACGGACGCCTGACCCCACACCCCACCAGAGGCTGTAGATGCCCAGAGGATGAGTGGATAGGCTTCTAGCTGGTCAATGTGTGAGGCCTAGCTTGCAGTGCTATAAGCTGGGCCTCTTTGAGCTGAGCTTCTGCAGGCCACGAAGAGGGTGGAAGATTAGGGAAGCCACAGGGCTTCTCCTGCAACCTCTCCAGCAACCAGACCAGAGAGGGATTGGGCAGCTGATGGGGACGGAAGCATATAGCCCTGCCCCAGAAGGATGGCAGCTAGAGTTGTGGCTCGTTGCCGCAACAGTCACCATTGTGGTACAGAGGAAAGCACTGGAGTGGTGTTCTTCTACCTGCAGGGCACAGCCCAGAGCCCAGCCCCTCTTGATCCTGGCTCCCAGTCATGGTGGGCATGGTAGGAGACATATCTGACCATCACAATTTCTGCCACAGGCCTGAGGGCAGGAGCTGGCCCAGTGCCTCTGATGACAGCAAGGCTCAGGCACACAGGATCCACATTGACCCTGAGATCCAGGTATGTACAGACACTGCCTGGCCTGGCCTGGCTCAGAGTGAGCCCAGGGCAGAGGGGCCAGCATGCAGGTTCACCTGCACTGAGTCTCCTCACTGGGGCTCTCAGATACCCAAGACAGAGACTGAAACAGAAGTTTTCTCTGGACCGTGTCCATACCGCATCCCATGTTCCTCAGATGATGAGCACCTGCCGTGGGCTCTGTCTCTCCTCTGGGCAATCCTGGATTCTGGACCGAGGTGCCTATGATGTCCAGGAGCTGGGCTAGGCCTTGGCTTGCGGTTGTCACACAGCCAGCTGGAGTTCACTCTGGTGCCCAGTGGTGCCAGACCAGGAAGAAGTCACTGTGCTTGCAGCAGGGGAGGTTGGTGGCAGTCTCAGGCTGTGGAGTGACCTCAGGCTATGGGACACTCCTCTGAGTGCCCTATCCAAGGCTGAATTTCTCTCCTGGCCATCCTGTGGTGCTTCTAGCAGAACTCAGGCTGCAGGCCTGTCTGCCCAGTCACCTTTCTGTGTGTGATAGGAGTCATATCTCTGGTCCTGTCCTCAAGAAGAGTGAGGGGGTCAGTCTGTTCTAGGGCCTTGTTTTGCCATGGCATGAGGAGTAGCCAAGTGGGGATGATTGAGGTATCCAGAGCCATCTCTGGGCCACAGAGTTGGGGCAAGGAGACTGGGATGGTCTGTGATGGAGCCAGAACCATGGGACCCAGCATGTGGGACCATTGCCTCCTGGGCCTGCCTTTGTCCACCCTCTCAACATGGAAGAAAAGGGGCCAAGGCAGGGAGAGGCTTCACTGAACCAGAGGGAAGGATGTGCCCCAGCTTCTCCCTCACCATCTACCCCAATCCCATCTTGCTCTATTCCCTACCCTGCCTGGCTGGCATCCCTGAAGCCAGATGCTTACCACCTTCCAGGCAGTGCCCATTCTGGCAGGTGAAAGTCACTTAGAAGTTCTGAGCTAGGGGAAGCCAGGGGCCAAAGGAGCCCAGAGTAGTCACGTGACTCAGACAAGGAGTCAAGGAGGGCTTCCTGGAGGAAGGGGTATTGAAGCCAAGACCTGAAGGCCTAGGAATGGTAAGGCAGGCAAAGGGGTATAGGGAGAGGAAGTGTGGCCCAGAGGTGAGGTCTTGCACCACAAGTTCAGAGAAAAGAAAGGTCCAGGGGAAGGGAGGACAAGATGGGAGGAGTGAGAGGACAGAGGCGAGAGATGAGGTGGTGGGGCAAGGCCACAGAAAGGCTCTTGGGCTTCTCTATCCTGGACCTCAGCTGTTCTTACAGAAATTCATGGCCACATCTGTGTCTCAGAAACTTGCTCTGATGGCCCCATGGACCCCAGGCCTTAGAGGCACGGGTACATGTTGGCATAGACAAATGAGCCAGGTTTGCCACAGGCCAGGCAGAGGGGAGCAGCATGGTGTGGGCCCCAAGCTCATGCATGAGGCCCAGCCTCCTTCAGAGGTAGCAGTGCCAGGAGGGACATGACGGGGTGGGGAGGGGGTTCAGTCTTCCAGGAGAGGCTCAGGGCCGGTGGGCCTCGGAGGCTGGCGACTGTAGAGCAGCTCCCCCTGCCCCCACACTTATTCTCATCGACTGCCTTGAAGACCAGGCTGCCGGTGGCTCAGACTGGAGAGGGAGGGAGTTTCCACAAGCACCAGGGCAGCCCCTCAGCTGCTGCCCCACTTTTGTTCTTAAAAGGTCATGGGCTTCATGGGTGGCGACAAAAACACCCCCACCCCACCGCTGCAGGGCTGAATCCTTGCTAACACAGACACAGGGCCCATTGTCCCCATGCTGCTCCCACCCTCTGCCTGAGTGGGGGTGTTGGGGAGCGGGTGGAGCTAGCTGGAGCCATCGAGGAGGAGGAAACCACAGTTGGCCCTAGGACCAGCACAAGGTGCCCTGGCACACAACCCCGAGTGGGATGGGACAGGGCCAGCTGGAACTTCAGGCCCACCTTCCCTGTGGGGCGATAGGAGACCCTCCTTCTCTCAGGCCTCTTGTGGGAATACAGGAGGCACTTGGCCTAGCCCAGGGTGGAGGAAGGATAGTAATAAGGCAGGGTTTTCTGGAAGGAGTGGCAATTATGCTCAGAACCAGGTGATGGGGAGAAGCAAGTCAGGTGGAGCAGGCAGTCCTTGCACACTCAGCCTGTCCTCCCGAGACCAGCAGAGAGCTAGAACTGAGCCTCTAGGAGATGGCACCTGCTCGTCTGGACTCAGCGCCTGCCTCCATCCAAGTTGAGTGTCCCAAAGCAGGTAGTTACCCCCATCCTGCTGAAAAATCCACTGAGGCTTCAACAACCAAGTGGGCAGCAGGCTGCTTCTCAGAGCAGAGGAGCATATGGTACGAGACGTACCACCCACAGAGGGGGAAAATCCAGGACTGGGGGCCCAGGAATTCCCCTGACAGCCATTCATCCAACGAGTATGTGCTTTGTGCCAGGCACTGTGCAATTGTCTTATTTCATCTCCACAAGGAACCTGATGTGGAAAGCATCACATTCCCCAGCTCATAGATAAAGAAACAGGTTCAGAGAGGTGAAGAGACTTGCCCAGTTAGGGGATAACCCTGGGATTCAAACTAAAACTGAGGTAGCCATGTGTATCCTAGCCACAGAGTTCAGGCCTAGAGAGGCGGCTGCATGGGTGGCCGTGGGAGGGCCAATGGCTCTGATGGCCCTGCAGTGAACCCTTGTACCCTGCTGGGTAGGGGTGAGTGAGGGCCTCCTTCCTCCCAGTCCCAGTCCCTCCAACTCCTCCCTCCCACCGAAGCCTCCGCCTGGAGGCCCAGCCCCACCCCCACTGGCCACAGCCCATCTGGTCCCCATTAGAGGCCAGCCCTGCCTGCGTGCCTGCCCGACACACACACGTGTGAGAGCGCTCAGGTTTCTCAGGGGCTTTTGCTGGGCCTGATGTGGATGGGGTTTTCCTGTTGCTGCTGCATTGATGGGGGCCACCTGGGCAGGAAGACCCTCCTGTTTGTCTGTTGGGGTGGGGGAAATGGAGGGGGGCCCACCCAACTGCTGGTCTGCCTGTTCCCCAGGTTCCCGCCCTGCAAAAAGCAGGAGACAGTCAGGGCAGAACCCCACAGGCTCAACTATGCCTCAGAGCTGCCTAAGTCCAAACCAGGGCTCTTCCCGCTACGATAGGCATCCTTTCCTGTCCACACTGGGCTCTCTGTCAACACTGTAGAGCAGAGGAGGTTTACATGTCACTCCCAGGCTAAGGCTAAGACCTACCCCATGGCCTGGACTCAGGCTTCATCCTAAAATCAGGCTGCTCTGGCTGCTAGCCCAGTCTCAGCCGTGGAGGCCACTATGGCCATTCCCAGGGTGACCAGTGCTGGCTCCAAGTCTGTGTAACCATGTGCATGTGGTTAGTTGTATGTAGGGAGATTGGTAGGTGCATATGTGTTGTCCTTATGCGTGTGTGTGTGTCTTTAAAACATACTTGCGAGAGTGTGCATGCCCCTGTTTACATTGCTGTGGGGTGCTTTTGTTCCCTTGCAAGCTGGGAACAGCACAGCTCTGGACTCTGCAGGGACAAAGATCCCCAGTCCCCACTCAGACGTGCACACACACAGAGATACTGCCCTCTCCTCATGGCTGAGGGGGCAGGTTCAGGACACCCCCACCCAAAATGTTTCAGCCATGGGCACCAGGCTGGCTGTGGGGTAGTGGGGCAGAGAGCCTTGAGCCCTAGCCTGGTCTCTGCCCCTCATCTGCTGTGCCTGCAGAAGGCTACTCGTTGTGGCCTGGAAAGCAGGAAATGGGGGACAAGTGTAGGCCCAGAAGGAGCTGATCTCACAGTGGCACTCTTGAGCCTCAGCCTGCCCAAAGGGCCTTGGACACTTGACAGTCAAGGACCCTTCCTGGCTGTAGGACAGGAGTTACCTTTTTTGAGTTCTCAGCCATGGGCCCACCCAGTACCCACCACGGTTCAGGCAGGTGAGAAGGCTTGGCACCAGGGCCACCTCTGCCAGGAGGCCACATACCCTGCTCTAGCCACACTGACCTTAGGCTTCTTGGGATAGGCCTGTCCCAGTACTATCCCTTCATGAGTGGTGGTGGGCAGAACCACTGCAGGGCTCACAAGCCCAGGCTGAGTCTCAGCTGCCCGGGTTTTTGTGTCTGACTTTCCAAGGACGTTTCTCATTTCTGCAGGGGCATAACCAGTCCCCAGGCCCAGCCCTTCCTCAGAAATCCCTTCCCTGGCTGAGCACCACAGGCCAGAGATGCCGAAGCAGAGGTAGCCAACTGACATCCACCACCGGGCACAGCACAGCAGGGTGGAGGTGGGGTGAACAAGGAATGGCTGGAGGCCTCTCTCTCATAGGATGGCAGTCCAATAACCAGCAGGCGGCCCTCAGGCACTGGGACTGGGCCAGAAGATAGCAGACCAAGCCCGGGATCTCCATATGGACAACCCCCTCGCTTTCCAGTCCCTCACAATGGCAGCAGCGAGGCCACCCTGCCAGCCCAGATGAGCACCCTGCATGTGTCTCCACCCCCCAGGTAGCGCAGAGATGCCTTCGGTGCCATGCCCAGAACCCATCTTAACCCTTGATTCCTCAAATCTTACCCAGTCCCACTCTGACCCCTGACACTTGATCCTTGGGTCTCAGCTGGTTGCATTCTGACTCATAAGCCTTACCAGACCCCGAGTCCACAGGGTGAAGGCTGGAACTGCATCCCTTCCTCCTCTGTTTCTTTCACCCTCCCAGCGCTGACCCAGCCAGAGGCCTCCCGCGGAGCCGGGACTGCAGAGTCGACCTGGGCTCCGAGGTGTACAGGATGTTGCGGGAGCCGGCCGAGCCCGTGGCCGCGGAGCCCAAGCAGTCAGGCTCCTTCCGCTACTTGCAGGGCATGCTAGAGGCCGGCGAGGGCGGTAAGACGCCTGCCACCTGTCCCCACCTGCCTTCCCACTCCCTGCAGTGCCCAGGTTGCCCCCTAGCGACCCCACGTCCCGCCTCGCAGTCACCTGCCCTCCTCGGTCTCTGCGGCCCGGTCCCACGCCCTTGCTACACCCTTGCTACGCCCCGGCTTCCTGATTCCCACTCCACCCCCTGTCGCTGCCCCTCACACCACGCCCGCCAAACCCGTTCCCCAGTCTCGGGTGCCGATGGCCTGTCTGGCGCCCAACCAAACACCCCGCAGAAATGGAGTTCTGACCCCCTCACCCCGTTCATGCCACCTACGCTCCGGGTTTCAGGGGATTGGCACGGGCCTGGCGGCCCCCGGAACCTCAAGCCCACGGCCAGCAAGCTGGGCGCTCCGCTGAGCGGCCTGCAGGGGCTGCCCGAGTGCACGCGCTGCGGCCACGGCATCGTGTGAGTACCCGCCCCCACTGCCCCTCCGGGACCCCAGCCCTCTAGGGCCCTGGATGCGGGCGCAGTCGTGAACCCATCAGTCACTCGATGCTGTCCTCTCTCGTTCCCCCCATCAGGGGCACCATCGTCAAGGCGCGGGACAAGCTCTACCATCCCGAGTGCTTCATGTGCAGCGACTGCGGCCTGAACCTCAAGCAGCGTGGTTACTTCTTTCTGGACGAGCGGCTCTACTGTGAGAGCCACGCCAAGGCGCGCGTGAAGCCGCCCGAGGGCTACGACGTGGTGGCGGTGTACCCCAATGCCAAGGTGGAACTCGTCTGAGCTGGGACCCTGCTCCCGCCCCTGCTTCTTAAGGTCCCTGCTCGGCCGGTGTAAATATGTTTTGCCCTGTCCCTCTAATAAAGTTCCTCTGCTCCACCTTGAACCTGTCACGTGGCCTGCCACCCTCCTGCGCAGGCCATGCATGGCTCCCGAGTACAGTAGCATCTGCTCAGGTGCCAGGCATGTCCTAGGGTCTGGATGCAGGGGTGAGCAGGATGGGCACCATGCTGCCCTGAAGGGGGCCACAGCCTGGGTGGAAGGCCGACCTGAATCACAACGGGGCAGCTCTAGTAATACGAAGGTGAGGTCTGGGATGCTGCGTGCGGCGCGACGACGGGAGGTATGACCTGGGTGGGGTCAGGGAAGGTGTTAGCTGAGAACTAAGAGATGAGGGAGGCACGAACTCTACACGGGGGACCTGTGTGCAAAGGTGAGCAGGGGGCGACGCCGTCATCGGCACTAGCGGGTTGGGGGGGGGGGTGGCGGGGTGCTGGCAGCCTCAGGAGCGATCGCTCCGCTGGAGAGGGTGATTGAGTGTGGAGATCACCGGGGCCGCCGCGGGCCGTCTGCACTTCCTGGCATTTTCTGTTCCAGGTTTCTTCCACCCACGAGCACTTTATTCTCCTCCGAGACCCCCTTTTCCTCCCCTTCCTCTCTCCCCCCACCAGGGGGCGCGCTTAAATTTCCAGACAGAGACCGGAAGGAAGGTTTAGAAAGAAAAGAACACTTGCCCAGGGCAGCTTTGCCCTCCAAGAGGCTCCCTCCTGTCTCTAAGTCAATTCCACCCCTCCTCAGAGTCCCGGCTTTACCGCGTGGTGGGTTTGCCTTGGGCCTTTCATGCCCCGACTGCACACATCGTCGGTGAGTTGTGGCTGTTCACTCCCGAGGATGTGTCCTAGACTCCGGGTCGCGTGGATCTACCCTCTAGTTTACTTGCTCGGAACAAGAAGCTGACTCGTTTTATTTAGTGCCTATTTAGCGAGCCCAGAGTAACGTACATTTGTGCTGTTTTCAATTTTGTGCTATCACAAACCACAAAAAAACTGTTATCAATTCACATTCATCATCAGCACGAGACAGTACCCATTTCCTTGTGCTCCTGCCAGCTCAGGATATTATGTTTTGTTTTGTTTTTTTTTTCATTTTTGCCAGTCTGTTAAGTAAAATGTCACATGCGGTTGTTTTAATTTGCATTTCTCTGATTACCAGTGATGAACATTTAGTCTTTGAGCATTTATGGTGTGTTTGCTGGGTGCCTGGCACTAAGGGAACAGAGTGGTCCTCACTCTCAAAAGAGCAGTTCTTGTGAAAGTTACCCCAAACCCTTCATGGTTTTTTGCCAAAGCTTATTTAACTTCTTCTTAATGATTGGTAGGAATTTTTCCTAACTCTGTATGAATCTTTGTTACTGGATTCTGGTCATCTGATCTATTTCCATGTTAATGTATAATTACTACTGTGTTGGAGTTTAATAGCCAATCTCTCCTCCTTGTTGGTCATTTACAAACATGTCAAAGCTATTCCTCTACATTTCCAGTTGTCAGAAGTTGAGACTGCATGCTTCAGGCTCTGGAAAAGCAAACCTCTTTGAACTGTGACCAGGTTGCCCTGAATCTAGAGACTCACTTGGGAAGAAATGGCGTTAGTCTTTTCCTCCAGAGAGGACTGTGATCTGCACTTACTGTGCATTTATTCAGATGTTGTGTCTGTCTTTACTTAAGTTTGTATTTTCCTTTCTTCTCATAGATCTTCTGTTCATGGTTAAATTTGTGCTAGAGATTCCCTCTTAAGGCTCCTTTTGCCTCCTCCCTTCCCTGAAGGAGCACAGTTCAGGGCAATGGGCAGGTGCTGATGGAGCAGTGAGGCAAGGTGGGGTCCTGGTCCTGCAGGTGACCCCAGATCATGTCTGGCCCGTGTCTCCTTTTGCTTCCCAAGGGGTCAGACTGTGTGCGCTGAGGCCCTGAGGGCACCCTACCATAGCGCTGTGCAGGTGTGTGCGCACACACAGTGCACACATGCTCCCTGCAGCCACACCCAAATAGGGTGGGGCTGTGGAGGAGTCTGCCCTTGCCTCCTCACCCTGCCTCCGCTGACTTGGTCCCAGCCCCACCCAGTCATAGGTGGGAGAGGAGAGGATGACCGGCACCCAGGAAAGCAGGGAAGCATTATTAAGCACAGGAGTGGGTGGAAAAATACCGGGAGCCATGGGCCCTGGCCCCCACCGCTCGCTCCCACTCACCTGCAGAAACTCGACTCTCCCACTGGCCACCACAGGTCCACTAGCCGCTGATACTTACCTTAATCCCATGACATGCAATAACTCCTTCCCCCCGCAGGAACTACCACCCAAGAGGCTCCCTGCCGCCGTAGGCTACCCCGAGATCAACAGCTCCACCCCTGCAGGGTTGCAGCAATTACAGCAGCCCCTGCCTGGGCATCCTGGTTGGGGGTGGCTTGGAGGGCAGCTAAGGGGAGTGGCATTCAAAGCTGACAGCCTGATTTGTCCTTTCCCCAGCTTCAAGGCCCAGCATCTACCCAGTCCCCCAGCCCACCTCGTCTGCCCAGGGGCCCTGAGTGTAGTAGACCATGAAAAGCTTGGGACAGGGTCCTCATAGGACAAGGTTTGTATGGCCCAGGGTCCCAGTACTGAGACAGGGGACATCAGAGTCTCTCTTCAGGAGGGGGAACCAGATCCAGGATCCCCAATTCACAGTGCTCCAGGCTCCAGCCTACCTGGCTGGAACCAACTTTCATTGCTGTCCCCAAATCTGCTACATCCCTGGAACCCCAGGGCCTAGTTCCTTACCTCAGGGGCTTTCAGATCAAAGACATGGATATCATCCTCTACACCCGCATGCCAGCCATGACATCCTACCCAGCACTGTGTCTAGGATTTTGCCTTCCAAGCATTTTTAGACCCGTTTCAGGGCAGCTGAAGGAATCTCTCATTCCCTTGCTTCAACTCTTCCAGGGCCCTCACGATGGAGTCCCTGGTCCTCCCCCTAGCATTTAAAGTCTGTCTGACCTCGGGCTGCCGACTACTTTGTCTCACCTCCTCTGCTACAGCAGACAGTCCAGTCCAGCATCCTCTGAGCTAGTCCACCTTTTCATAGCCCTCAGACCTCTGAAGCTCAAAATGCCTTTCTTCTTTTGTCATGGCTCAGCAAACTCCTACTCACTCTTCAAGGCCCAACTCTACTGCCCCCTCCCCTAGAGCAAAGCCTTGGCCCTCCCATCCCCAGGGAGAGTTAATAGTTCCCATCCACATGCCCTCCATCCCATCCCTTCCAGTTTTGCCTGGTGCCTCTGGCACAACCTGTTATCTCCTTGGTCAGACCCTGGCTCAGATTTACCTCTGTCCTGCCCAGACTCCACCCAGGCCAGGAACTGGGAAGTACAGGGGTCCTGGAGAAGCACCCACCCTCACTCAGGCACACAAGCACACACACCCACTCACACATACACTGGGCTTCCCTTCCTCCCACTACCTTTCACCTCACCTCCCACATCAGGTTTCTGCAAGCATCCTGCCTAAGTTCTCAGTGGGAGGTAAGTCTTGGAGCGGGGGTCTTCAATCCCCAGGCCACAGACCATGGCCTGCTAGAAATTGGGTTGCACAGCAGGAGGTGAGTGGCTTGCAAGTGAGTGAAGCTTCATCTGTATTTACAGCCGCTCACTATTGCTTGTATTACTGCCTGAGCTCCACCTCCTGTCAGATCAACAGTGGCATTAGATTCTCTAATTCTAGGATTCTAGGATTCCAGGAGTATGAACCCTATTGTGAGCTGTGCAAGCCAGGGATTTGGCTGTACATTCCTTATGAGAATCTAATGTCTAATGATCTGTCACTGTCTCCCATCAACCCCAGATGGGACCATCTAGTTGCAGGAAAACAAGCTCAGGGCTTCCTTCACCATACATTATGGTGAGTCGTATAATTATTTCTTTATCTATTACAATGTAATAATAATAGCAATAAAGTGCACAATAAGTGTAATGTGCTTGAATCATCCTGAAACCATCCCTGCCCTCCATCCACGGAAAAGTTGTCTTCCACAAAACCAGTCCCTGGTGCCAAAAAGGTTGGGGACTGCTGTCCTGGAGGGCACCTGCTCCCTCCTGCATCCTCAACCTCAACTCACTCAGTCAACTAAATGTTTATTAAAAGGTCATGCACAGTGGCTCATGCCTGTAATCCCAGCACTTTGGGAGGCCAAGGTTGGGGGGATCACTTGAGGCCAGGAGTTCAAGACCAGCCTGGCCAACATGGCAAAACCCCATCTCTACTAAAAATGCAAAAATTATCCCGGTGTGGTGGCAATCACCTGTAGTCCCAGCTGCTCAGGAGGCTGAGGCAGGAGACTTGCTTGAACCCAGGAGGTGGAGGTTGCAGTGAGCCAAGATCATGCCACTGCACTCCAGCCTGGGTGACAGAGCAAGACTCTGTCTCAAAAAACAAAAATACCTATTAAGAACCTTCTATATGCCAGGCATTGTGTTGCACACTAGGAAAACATTTTGAACAAACATGTAAAATAACTACAGGCTATAGCAGTGCTATCAAGGAAATAAAGAAGGCATTACAGTAGAGCATAAGGGATTCTCTTCATATATGGAATCTGGAAAGGTAACATTTGGGCAGAGAACTGATGTGGTAAGATATCATCAGTGCAGGTATCTGGGGGGATTACATTCCAGACAGAGTGCACAGGAAATCCTAAGGCCCGAGGCAAGCAGTGACTGAAGTTGTATAAGTGAGGTAGCTGGAAGTAGTAGATGAGGTCATCAAAGAGATGTGAGGGAGAGAAGGCTGTGTTGGCCCTTGTGAGCCATTGTTTCACGGATAGCAGGACTGTGCAAAACCAAACGCCGAGGGAGCTGAGAAGCCAAAGACAGAGGTTGACAAATCCATTTTCTCAGAGAGAAATATATAAGGGGGACTTACGAAGAGAAGTGATGTCTCAGGTGGCTGCAAGACTGAATCCTCACACCAGCCTCCCAGAAAGTATCCTTTATGTAGCAAGCTCTTAGGGTAAAACGTGCAGCTGGTCCCGTCTTCAGACTTTCTTGCCAAGACTCGTGACCACTGGAGAGGTTAGATAAGCATCTTTATGAAGAGTTTTCTATTCTACAGGCATTGTTTAAAGACCTTGCTGATGAATATCTTGGCATCTAGGGGTCAAACATTGGTCATTTTGGATCAAGTGGCCTGGAACAGTGGCCCACACCTGTAATCCCAGCATTTTGGGAGGCCAATGCGGGAAGATCTTTTGAGGCCAGAAGTTCGAGACTAGCCTGGGCAACATAGGAAGACCCCCTCTCTACAAAAAATTTAAAATGAAAAAAAAAATAGCCAGATGTGGTGGCATGCACCTATAGTCCAAACTACTCAGAAGGCTGAGGTGGGAGGACCCCTTGAGCCCAGGAGCTCGAGGCTGCAGTGAGCTATGATCTTGCCACTGCACTCGGGCCTAGGCAACAGAGTGAGACCCTGTTAAAAAAAAAAAAAAAAAGCATCATTCTTGCCACGCAACAGGCTGTTCTCCTACAGCCATGGTAAGGACTTTGACTTTTACTCTGAGATGGGAAGCCAGAGGAGCGGCATGACCTGGAATTATGTTTTAACTAGGATCACATTGTCTGCTGTATGGAGAATAGGCCCTAAGGGGCAAAGGTAGATGCGGTGAAACCAGTTAGCAAGCATGACTGCGTTCATCCCTAATTAATTCCAAACTAGCCCACTCTCCCCAGTCCGGATGCCACTGTCTCATGCTGAACAGTGTAATGGCCTCTGCCTTGTCTCCCTGTCTCCCGCCTGGCCCCTCCCTCAATCCTTTCTCTACATAACAGCTAAAGGAGGTTTTTCAAGTGCAGTTCCCTGTCAATCTTGTCTATTACAGTTTCCACGGCTCCTCACTGCTCTTAGGACGGAGTCTAAATTCCAAATCCCAGCTCACAGGGCCGCATGAGGTACCCAGCCCCTGCTGGCCTCTGGACAACTTGTGCCTCTGTAACTCTCATGGTGCTTATCTGTAAGTTCAGCCCCACCAAACTCTCCTCAAGACTCTTGCGGGCTTCCTTGACCCTCCAAGAAGGTTGAAACACAAATGGAGTCCTTTCTGGTTCTCTGAGTGACAAGCTTTGTTATTTGATACTTTTCTCCTAGAGAACCAAAGGAAGGGGTGAAGGTAGGCGGAGCCCAGATGCAGCTTCCAGCCAGCCCTCCCATCATAGCCAAGGACTCAGCCCCTCTAGGGGGTGCGCTAGCTTGGCCCTGGGCTCACAGACCTTGAACCGCTGAGTTGGCTGGGTGGGGGCAGTGTTGTGACTTGCACCGCACCATGATGCCCAGAAGCCTGGGCTGTGGGCCCTGAGTCCCTCTGCCCCACCTGGGGAGTGCCCCACATCTCCTCCACCTCTGGGTGCCCCTGCCCAGCTATGTGCACTCCAGTGCTATCCTGGACAACTCATTCTTACCCAATTTCTTGTCTTGCACCCCAGGCCGACCCCTGACTTGCTTTTCACGTAACTTCCTGGTTTATCATTTTCTCACAGAATAATCTGTCTTTCTAACAGCATTCCCACAGCACCTCTGAATGGAGGTGGAACCTCTAAAAAGGTTTAAGGGTAGTGAAGAGGTATCTCTAGTAAGCAAGCACTGTCCTCTTGTGTCCCCTCTACCACAAGTGGGAAACTATTTGGGTCCCCGCAGAAACCAAACCTCAACTTTGCTAGTGTCTGACATAGATCCATTTGCGGCTGGAATGCAGAGGCTAGCAATCCCAGGAGAGGCTGCTAGAGACATCACTGGGTCCTGCAGGGTCTGGGGTCAGTCTCAGCCATGTGGGCTCAGAAACCCCATTAACCAGCCCTTAAGTGGGTCTATCAGACCCGGTGAGCCAAGCTCAGAGGCTGATGCACCACCCCCAACACACAACGTGCGCACTCACACACACACCAGCTTCACTGACAATGGCTGCAGTGCAAGAACCCTCAGCTGCCGTCCAGGGTGTTCTTGGTCTGTAATTGCATTTTCATGGGAAGCTGGAGCACACCCATAGTCTCAGAAGAAGGGAAGGGAGTTGGGTAATAACTATTACGGGAGCTAATGTGTTCCAGGCCTTCATCTCCAAGCCCTTAGTGAACGATATGATTGTTTTTAATCCTTATACCAACCAGAAAGGAAGTATGGTTATTATCCCCATTTTATGGATGAGCTCAGAAAGGTTAAAAAACTTGCCAAGGTCACACATACTCTAGCAAATCTCCATGGCAAGGGCAACCAAAGCAACGGCACATACCAGTCTTCCATGGAGAGTGTTGCCTGCCTACCAATGGTTTAGTGACCCTGACCAAGCCATTTCTGAAGGGTGCTGATCTGTTTCCACTTGGCAAGGTCCCCAGAACAGCCCACCGTGCAGGGTCAGCCTTACCAACTTTTTGCATGGGGCATGGAATGGTGGAAGCTGGGCAAAGTAAAGGTGAGCCCTGAAGCTTTGGATCTGAGTGTGGACTAGGCTGGTGCCACAGCACCTGATCACCAACTCTGATATGCATGAACCTACCACCATGCCTGCTTGACTCACTCCTTTGGTCATGATCCCGGCTAAATGGGTCATCTCCACCACTCACTGACCCTCCGTGGTTCCAGGAACTTGCTGAGAGACAGCCTGGACTGGCCCCTTCCCAGTCCCCAGGGCTCTCTCTCCAATTGCTGGAGACTGTCTCATCACCTAGAAAGAGATTTCTGGGTGGAAGCAGTCTCTTACTCCTCAGTCCTGTCACCCTGTGCCTTCCCAGCCAGTGTTCCTGTCCACTCTCTTGCCTGCCCCTGAGGCACCACCCCTCAAGGCCCTGTCCTAGCTCCTCCATTCCTCCCCAGATGCTCATTGTCTAGGGTGGTTTGTGCTGTTTGTGATGTCTAATAACCACATCCATTCTAAACTGTCCCTACCCTCCTTTTGTGCTCTTACCCCAGCCACACCAGACTTGTTCTGGGAGGACAGTGATCAGAGGCCACCTGGCCCAGTCAAGGAGCCACTCCTCCCCTTCAGGCTCAGTCTGAAGCAAGCTGCCCTGTTAGGGCTCCACTCTGGTCTGTCTACTTCCCAGGCGGGTGCCATCTTCAACAGCTGATTTCTGCTTATCTCAGCAGGACGTCAGCTTTCCCATCAGTTCCATGAGCGTGCTTGCAACCAGGAACCCTGGCTGGCTCTGCTGTCACAGCAAGGGCCTCAGGAACTCTGCAGTTATGACCACTCCCAAATAGGTATCTCCAGCCCAGACCTAAATATTCCCTACTTCCGAACCTTAAAGACAGACATTTCTGAGACCCATACCCCAATTTCTTACATCTGTAAACAACCTACTGCTGCATTCTTCTTCTTCTTCTTCCTCTTCCGCTTCCGCTTCCACTTCCGCTTCTGCTTCTGCTTCCTCTTCCTCTTCCTCTTCGGCTTCTAAATATTGATTTTGATTACTTAGAAACAACACAATTTCGTACCAAATGTTTAACAAGCATCTTTGCTAAAATGTGAAATCAGCATTATTTGCATCCAATCAGCTACACAAAACTCACCAATTTTTCATCTGACAAAAGGTAGTCAAAATCCCAAAGAATAAGGGAAAGACTACTCATTAAAGGTCATGTTCACTAATCTAGCACCGTAATTCCTGTCTTAGAACCTCCCAAGCGGCTGAAAGGAAGATATGGAAAGAGATAAGGATAATATAAGGGTAATGTAACAAGAAAAACCCAAAATTGTATTTTAAAAAAAATACCTTCTCCCAAATTGAGAGGGAGCCAAGAGACCAAAGAGTGCCTCAGACAAGTCCAGCTTGGTAAGCAAATGAGTTTATGAGAACTTACACACGAGGCATTCCTGGATGGCAGCGGGACAGCTTTAGAGATCTGTGCCTCCTCCCATCCCTAAGCTGCTTTTAAGCTAATTTTCTGGCTCTTTGCTTCTTCTGTGTGTGTGATGGGACTGTTTCCCTTGGTAGGTTCTCAGCTATTCTCTGGGATGTTTGGGTCCTCAGGGTCATTTGCTCCTTGGCTGGGTACCATGGCCTTGGGTCATCACCTGGTCTTCAGAGTTCAGGCAGCGGACATACACTGTTTTGAGTCACCTGGTCGAGGAACCTGTCATACTTCAATTTATCCCATTCCCCAGCTCTTATATTCTTTCCATCAACCTTGCTCGAGAGTCCCTGAGCAGGAAACGAGGGGAAGACCTATAGAGGTCTATAATGTATAGCCACAGTTTGTGGATACAGGCCACTTCCATGGTATACATAAGAGCATAAAAAGCAGAAGCTAACTATAATTATGATGCCTATTAGCAAAACATAATTCCAGCAAGTAGGTAAGGTGTGTACCTAATTTAAGAATGAGTCAAAGTAACCTAACTGAGCTATATCATGGATCTGAGTTGACAAATGATTTAAACCATCTGTAACATCTTTATCAGAGAAATAACAGGTAGTGCCTATAAGCATGTTTGTTGTTGGGTCTCTGTCATGTTGGCAATTTCGCCTCCAGGTAGAGGCAGTCCCCAGTGAGACCGATTGCCTATTGATGCTGTTGAACCAATCATTCCAGTTCTGTTGGGAGAAAGGCAGAATATCCCAGGCATACCATTATCATTTGACAGGGGGAGGTATCCCTATACCCAGTAACAGGGCTGGTTGTTGACTGTTGCTGCAACTGCAGCCCAGTCCAGGAAGACATTACTAGCTACCATGGGTAGCAGAAGCTGTAGCCTTTGGGCATAAACACAGGCATTTAGTAGAAACCCTGATAGGTGTATCTATTCCTTGTAACTTAATTATTACTAACATAATCTTTTTTCCCATTGGCCCTATTAGGGCAGCTGCCCTGGGCCTCGAGCCTGGCTTACAGTACTATATAGGGTTTCCCTCCACAGGGGTGGGCATAAAGCCAATTGGTAAATTTCTGGCCTTGCCTTTGCTATCCACATTACAATGCATCTAGCAGGTGTTGGTGTTGCTGCATGTTGATAACGTCAGTATCTTGGATCTCCATCAAGGAGCACGGCTGGGACCATTTCCCCTCAGTCAGTCTTCATGGTGTCCTCCAGCACTATAAAATGGATCCAGTATGGGGGCATTTTCCAGCTCAACTTTGGATCCATGTATCCATCGCCACTTGGTAGATCCACTGATGTGCTCAGGGGCAAAGTCTGGCCATTGGTTTCAGGATCATGGCTCTGAATCTCAGAGGTAACCCCAAGAGTTTGTTGGGCCTGTTTTACAGACCTTGCCAACCATTCACAGGAAATGATGCCATGCGTGGTAGTGAGTGACATTTAAAATTCATATTACAGGGAGATTCTTAGTCCAGTCCTAAGACAATGCATGTAAGGCCTGCCCCTGTTGGGTTATATGGTAAGTGGGACTTTCAGTCTATGTTTTGTTCTGATGCCCAGTGTTTGATATTATGGCCTGTGAATTGGGGCCTTGATTATTATCCTTTTTGGTATGCCATACATGACGTTAAGAGCAGTGAGGCCTGGGTGTGGTAGCTCATGCTTGTAATCCCAGCACTTTGGGAGGCTGAGGTGGGTGGATCACTTGAGGTCAGGAGTTCGAGACCAACCTGGCCAACATGGTGAAAACCCATCTCTACTAAAAATACAAAAATTAGCCAGTCATTTTTGTATTACAGGTGGGCGCCTATAATCCCAGCTACTTGAGAGGCGGAGGTTGCAGTGAGCCAAGATTGCGCCACTGCACCCCAGCCTGTGGGACAGAGCAAGACTCTGTCTCACACACACAAAAAAGAGCAGTGAGACATTTGATGATCTCCAGTTGAGTGGCATATTTTATTGGGAAGGCCTGTAGCAGCCCCGTTGTGTCCATACAAGTTAAGGCATAGCTTTTCTTTCTATTCTGGGGCAGGGGACCAATACAATTGACTTGCCAGGCTCACACAGTTTGTATAGCTCGATGTATGCGACCTGGTGTGGAGGGGATCTTTCTAGGTCGCAGTTGCGAGCAGATCTCATGGTTCTGAACAGCTGCCAAAACATTTGCTTATTGATAGGGATGCCTGCTACCTTTGCTCTAGGCCACTCTGTGATTGCCCCGGTGGCTGTTTTTATGATGTACACATACGGCAGTTTCCTCAGATGGGCTTGGGCAAATTGCCCGCACGTGAATGAGTAAGGCCATTCACCTTTTAATTTCCAGGAGGTGGTTTGGGCTATGTGCATCCATATGGTACATCACAAGATGGACATCCCTTTCCTGTAACCTGATGTGGGTGTCTTGCCCCATGGACATTCCCCAGAGGAGCCTGCCCCAAACTTGCCAATTGTCTGTAGTGCACTGATTGATCCACATGGTAAGGCCTCTGTATGTAGTCCGATTATCTGTGCAAATGACTAATGGCCAGGGCTCGTAGGTGATGAGTGTCCAAACTGCCTGTAGCATGGCCCATTGACTGCTTTGTCCTAATTCCCATTCTAACCATACGTTGTCAGTGTCCATATTCACTATGATTGCCAACCATTGGTGTTGGGTGCCTTTGCTAGACCCATCAGTGTATTAGGCCTTAGTGGGTATCAATGGAATCCCTTCGTATATGATGGTTGGCCTAGTAGGTAGATTCATTGCCATGTCAGCCCCTTCAACTTGTTCAAAGTGGATGGGTCTGAGCATTTTCTGTGGTGTCTGACTTACGGGACTCATGGACAAGACACCGGCTGTTGTAGATAGGCATGCCACTTCAGCAGAGTGTGTGATTGTGTTATCCCAGAGGTGGGCTTGGCTAGAAGGCCCTCCATCTCCCGTTTCATAGGAGAGGAAGTTTTTATTGTGATGCTTTGCTTTCTGGTGATGGCCTCCATTTGTTGCAATGCCCTATATACAGCCAGAGTTGTTGCTCCAGGACTATATAGGGGGATTCTGCACCCTTCCCTAATTGAGACCAAATCTTACAAGTACCATTACTGTTGTTTGCTTTTGCCACAAACACCAGTACATCCCTGTGGTATCTCTAGTGACTTCTAATACAAAAGGGTGCTGTGGCTGTGGGGCACCTAATGCTTGGGCTTGCTTTACCAACATTTTTGCTTCGTCAAATGCCTCTTGCTCTATATGTGTCCAGCCCCATTTTGCATCCCTTTTTACCAGGGTGTGTAAAGGCCGGAGGGTTTGTGTCAAATGAGAGATGAATATTTTCCAGTAGCCTAATAAACCTAGGAAAACATGAAGTTGCTTTATTGTCTGAGGAATAGGCTACTGTGCTATCTTATAAATAACAGCTCTGGGTATGTTTCATGTCTTACCCAGCCAGGTAATCCCTAGGAATTTGATGGCTACACTGGGCCCTTGTATCTTTTGGGGGTTGACTTCCCATTCCCTGTCCTTTAGGCTGTCTAAGATGGTGTGCAGGGCAGTGTCCAGATTCGTAAGAGATTCTGAGGTTAACGTTATATTATCAGTAAGGTAAAACAGGAAGACTGAGGTAGGCAAAAGAGTCTAGACAGGTCCTGTGCAATCATATCATGAAAGACGGTGGGGCTGCGCAGATACTCTTGTGGTAGCACCTGGAAAGTCCATTGTTTGCCCCCCCAAATGAAGGCAAACTGCTTCTGTGAATCGTCTGCTAAAGAAATACTTTAAAAGGCGTTAGCCAAATTTATCACAACATGGACATTTCCCAGCTTAAGGACCATTTGCTGCAGCAGTTGAGCAATACTGGGTACAGCTGCAGGTACAGGGGGCATCGCTCTGTTTAGCTCATGGCAGTTTACTGTCATTTTCTAGGTGTCATATGGCTTCTTCGCAGGCCACATAGGGCTATTATAGGTGCTCTGGACTATTTGTGCCTTATGTAATTCCTGGATTGTTCAGGTGATTTCAAAGCATACCCCTGGCACGTGGTATTTTTCATGTTAATTGCCTGCCTATACCAGGGCAAGTGTACAAGCATTCAATTGGCCCATCCCCTTTTTGTTCTTTGATTATTTCCTGGACTTCGTCCTCATTTTGCTTTGTTTTTTTTTTTTTTTTTGGAAACAGAGTCTCACTCTGTCGCCAGGCTGGATTGCAGTGGCGTGATCTCGGCTCACCGCAACCTCTGCCTCCCAAGTTCAAGAGGTTCTCTTGCCTCAGCCTCCCAAGTAGCTGGGACTATAGGCGCGCGCCGCCACGCCCAGCTAATTTTTGTATTTTTTTTAATTATACTTTAAGTTTTAGGGTACATGTGCACAATGCGCAGGTTTGTTACATATGTATCCATGTGCCATGTTGGTGTGCTGCACCCATTAACTCGTCATTTAGCATTAGGTATATCTCCTAATGCTATCCCTCTCCCCTCCCCCCACCCCACAACAGTCCCCAGAGTGTGATGTTCCCCTTCCTGTGTCCACGTGTTCTCATTGTTCAATTCCCATCTATGAATGAGAACATGCGGTGTTTGGTTTTTTGTCCTTGTGAGAGTTTACTGAGAATGATGATTTCCAGTTTCATCCATGTCCCTACAAAGGACATGAACTCATCATTTTTTATGGCTGCATAGTATTCCATGGTATATATGTGCCACATTTTCTTAATCCAGTCTATGGTTGTTGGACATCTGGGTTGGTTCCAAGTCTTTGCTATTGTGAATAGTGCTGCAATAAACATACGTGTGCATGTGAATTTTTGTATTTTTAGTAGAGACGGGGGTTCACCATTCTGGCCAGGATGGTCTCGATCTCTTGACCTCGTGATCCGCCTGCCTCGGCCTCCCAAAGTGCTGAGATTACAGGCGTGAGCCACCACGCCCGGCCCCGTCCTTGTTCTTATCTAGCTAATTAAGGTCCACAAATACCTCCCCCATATCATAACCCTTTTTAAACTGGAAATGACCTAGACATTCAATGAGTACCTAAAATAATTTTAAGATTTTAAACTATACAGAAGTTTAACCTACACACATTTATCTCATTTACATGTACTCAGTTTATTCATTTTTAGCAGTTTATCTAAGTTTATCTAGATTACTTGTGAGAATCAAGACAGTCAACAAAGCTAATCATCATTGCAAGTTATTTCCCTGTTAACCATTTTCATAGCTTGTGAATATCAGGTGTTCATCTAAGCAAGAGCCTTAAACACATGCGGATTCTTGCTGATAACTCAGAAAACTCAGTTGTTTTCATTAAACCAACAATATCAAATTAGTCTTGCTTATCAAAAAAATCATACAGACAAAGATCATTTTATTTTTGGCTGGGTTTACAGTCTTCTAACTTTCATGTAAAATCCTGACACCTTAAAGTACCTAGCAGAGGCGAATATAAAATGTATTTTATCAGAAGACTCAGACAAAAATGTATGCTGACACTTTTGAAGATATCTTTATTTTTATTTACTAATAATTTAAAAGCCAACTTATTTACCAAAGATTATTGAATTCCTGTGAACTTGAAAAGCATTTGGACTTTATACCCATTTACTTATAATTTTATTTGGTAGCATGTTAGAACATATAATACATGCACATATATAATATATTTAAACATGTATATACATACATACACAAAGATCTGATAATTTTACCTCAGAACTCTAGCCATGAGACAATATAATAAATTTGTTATTTTTACAAAAGACAGTTGGACCCAAATTACTTTTGACAACATTGGGACCTGTTACGGCTAAGCTCTATTTTCCCCGATAGGTAATCCAAGGAAAGCTGTGGATCAAAATTTGGGGGAAAGCAGTTTCCATGGCAGTTTGATTTTTAAAAACCTCTTTTTCCCTTTTCGGTTTCAAATGAGTTTTATTGTTTACATTTTAACTAGAACTGGCTTAATTGTATAAGAAAAATAAAATCTCCAAATAACCTTGAATTAGTGTTACCATAAACAGTGAGTTTTATCTCAACATGGTGGCTTAATAATGGCAGATTCAAAGCATGTGGAAAAGGAAAGAGAGAAACAGAGAGCATATGAAGATACTATTTAACTCTATAGTTGCAGCTTAACAATTTGAGCTCTGAATTTTTTGTTGTTGTTGTTATTTGCCCATCAGTTTTAGAATGTGCACAAGAATAGGTCATAATATGTGACCTGCTGGTGTCCTAGAAAACCTGGCATGCCTTTGACCTTCTGCAGGAGTTTTTACCCTTTCTCCCTTTCCTGCTCTCATGATTTCTCAGTAGCTACCCTTATTGCAACAACAGCACATTTATTATCTTTATCATATTTTAATATCTTAACTTCTTACAATAGGTGATTCAGTTTCTGCCAGTGTTTTCCCAGAGTCCACGGTGGCCTGTGAAGGTCGATCAGTCAGGCAACTCCACCCCACATGCATGTTGCCAACCACCCTAGGATTCTCTCCGCATATGCACCTTCCTAATTCATCCATCGGTTTCTCAGATACTGCTCATGACACCAATTGTAATGAGAAAAACCTGGAATTGTATTTAAAAAAACCCTTACCCCAAACTGGGAGGGAGCAAAGAGACCAAGCACGTCTGGGACAAGTTCAGCTTGGCTAGTAGATGAGTTTATTAGGACTTATGCATGAAGCACTCCTGAACGGCAGCGGGACAGCTTTAGAGATCTGTGCCACCTCCCATCTCTAAGCTAATTTTCTGTCTCTTTACCTACTATGTGTGTGTGATGGGACCGTTTCCCTTAGTAGGTTCTCAGCTATTCTCCAGGATGTTTGGGTTCTCAGGGACACCTATTCCTCAGCTAGACACCATGGCCTTGGCTCACTGCCTGGCCTTCAGGGTTCAGGCAGTGGACATGTACCCTTAAATAACCTGGCAGGGGATCTGTCACACTACATAGGTAGTTTTTAACTTGTGGCCCCATTTTTGCCCTAAGGCAGCACCGGGTCTAGCCAAGACGAAAATCACTGAGGTTGGAGATGAAAACAAAAGCCTTTGGTTAGGATGGTAAAGGAGGCCCTCAAGAGTGGTGGAATCAGTGTATCCAGAAGGCACTGCTGGAGTCGGCCTCATGAACTAGGGGGATTTTTCTCGGCATTGCCCTTTTTCATTTCGTCAAGTGTTTTATCCAGGTTTCGCGTGGCCTAGTTCTGAGCCAGATACATTCCAATCACATTGCCAAAGTAAATTCAAGCAGGAACTGGAGCATGATGTCGGCAGGGAGGATGGCGAAGGCAGGGAGGGCGCAAAAGGCGGCTGCAGCTCTTCGGGCTGGTCTGAGACTGCACTTTTTTTTTTTTTTTTTTTTTGAGACGGAGTCTCACTCTGTCTCCCAGGCTGGAGTGCAGTGGTGCAATCTTGGCTCATTGCAACCTCTGCCTCCTAGGTTTAAGCAATTCTCTGCCTCAGCCTCCCAAGTAGCTGGGATTACAGGCCTGTGCCACCACGCCTGGCTAATTTTTGTATTTTTAGTAGAGAACGGGGTTTCACCATCTTGGCCAGGCTGGTCTTGAACTCCTCACTTCATGATCCACTCACCTCGGCCTCCCAAAGTGCTAGGGTTACAGGCGTGAGCCACCACATCCAGCCTCTGCACTCTTATATTGGCTTCCCTTCTTTCCTGTTTTACTCTCCCCAGTCACTTATTCCTGTTCCTTTGGATCCATTCCCAAATAAATCACCTACACACAAACTCTTGACTCAGGCTTTGCTTTCAGGAGGAAACCTGGGCTAAGACAGTCGACATAAGAGTGGTCCTAGAAGGCAGACCTGCAAGGAAGGGATTCACAGCCGTGATGGCTCTACTTTCTACAATGGAGTCATGGCCCTGATAGGAAACATATGGAACCCTGGAACAAAGAATGGGAACATTTGAGTAGATTAATGTGAGAATTTTGAATTCTTGGATTCTCCTAAACCTTCATGGCCAGCAGAAGCAGCTATCTTTCTCCTGCTATACGAGACAAGCCTCTCCTTGCCTGGAATCCTGCCAAGACTCCTCCTAAGGCAAGTGGCCCCAAAGATGATGCTTATTCTCCTCGATATCCCCTACCTCCCTTCATTGCCTGCAGACCAGTAACTAGGGTTAGGTCTCAGCACAGCCTAAGTGGAGAAATACAGTATTATAAGCAAATAGCATACACACTGAAAAAATTACAGGACCTATGTTGTGGCAGGAACAGGGATAATAGGGGTGTGAGGAGACGGTTGTAAGAATGTATCAGTCTGGGGGCACTCTCATTATTCAGGGATTAACGTCCAATCAAGGATACATAAAACCATTTTCATATGCTTCTGAGATGCTTCTTTGAAACTTGGACACAATTACGACCTTCAGAAATGAAGTAGAGACGCCAGAACTTCCTTGGCAGAATACTGAAGGAGTCAGAAGGCTCAGAGGGATTAGCACGTTAGATTGTAGTTATTATGCAAGACCAGAGAACATACTAGAAGACTACATTCCCATGGGAAGTCCAGAGGCCACTCTTTTCACCGAGGCAACACAACATGTAAAGGTGAGGAATTCTTAGTGTCAGGGGGGATGGTAGGACTCTGGAATTGCAGAGACCAGATGCGTAACAATCAACAGAGGCAGGGTAGATATAAAAATTACCACAAAACGGCCGGGCACGGTGGCTCACGCCTGTAATCCCAGCACTTTGGAGGCCAAGGCGGTCAGATCACGAGGTCAGGAGATCGAGACCATCCTGCCTAACATGGTGAAACCCCGTCTCTACTAAAAATACAAAAAATTAGCCGGACATGGTGGCAGGTGCCTGTAGTCCCAGCTACTTGGGAGGCTGAGGCAGGAGAATGGTGTGAACCCGGGAGGCGGAGCTTGCAGTGAGCCGAGATCGCGCCACTGCACTCCAGCCTGGGAGACAGAGCGAGACTCCGTCTAAAATAATAATAATAATAATAATAATAATAATAATAATAATTACCACAAAACCAAAGTGGCAGCTAAGTGCTTTGACCCATAGGGTCTATCTATGGCAATGGCTAATAGACCATAATGTCCCTAGGAGTTAACTAAAGTGGCAGATGACTGAGTATTACTTGACTGTAACAACAGCAATCCCCAAAATCAAGAGCTCATGAGCAGAAGGCAGATGACAGCTGCCATAATGGAAAATAGTATTTCCTCATAAATTTCCTTGATCTAGGCCAGTTCTCAGGCTCAGAGTCTATTGATTTAAGGAAAGGCCAAGACTTTTTATAGAAGAGCCCTCCAATGCTGCCAAAGCTATACAAGATAATTATTGCCCCAATCTTTCCACATGAGGGATCTGTGGCCTTTTATCATAGTAACTCTGGTCAGGGGGAAGAAAAAGAACCAGGCTTTCAAAGGCTATTGGGTACAGAGTATGAGCTGGCATCAATGCTGGGGGGAAACACTATCATGGTCCCCCCATGACAGAGGCTCATGAAAGTTAGGTAAATGGAGTACTCTTGCAAACAGATCCAGAAGTCAGAAGATCCACACTGTACTAATTTCCTTATCCCTAAGTAAATAACTAGAACAGATGTTCCAGCAACTGGCAGTACCCTAACATTTACTCCCTATTTTATTAAGAGCCATTAAGGTAGGAAGGGCCAAATGAAAGCCCCTGACACTTACCCTCACCTTTCTTACTGATTTATTAAATGAGAAGTAAAACCACATCCCGGGTGGTATTGCAGAGATTAATTTCAACATCAAACATTTTCTTCTCAATATCCTTCAGTCAGGAGGATGAAAAACTGTTTGCTTTTATGTGGGAATAATAGCAGTACATATTCACTCTCTTGCCTCTGGGCTATGTTAGTTCTCCTCTCTGCACAACACAGTATCTAGCGACTTTGATTGTCTCAATATTCCATTGAACATCATGGTAGTCCACTGTATTGACGACCTAATGCTAATTTGACCTAGTAAGCAAGAAGAAGCAAGAACTCCAGATGTCCCAGTAAAGACACATGCATGCCAAAGGATAGCAGATAAAAATATGAAGATTCAGGTCATCCATATTGTTCAACTTTTTTCTTACCTTTCTGTTCTAGAATAAGTTAAATGGATGTAAAAGTAGACAAACTAGTAAAATGAATCCCTAGAACCACTATTCACAGCCCATATTATTTCATCTATATCCCCACCAACTTCTTCTATCCCATATTATTTTGAAACAAATGGGGAAAGTTATCAGGGATCAGTAGTCGTGCCAGGTTATCCCCTGTAAAGTAAAGACAAGTTGTTGAGCTCTCTATCCTCCAGCACTAAGGCATAGCGCTTGGTGGAGTATTCCTCTGACCCATCTATTGGGTGCCCCTGAAGGCTTTCAGTTTCGGGTGAAACCCAGAGCAGGAGAGAGCTGTACAGTGTGTCCAACTAGAGTACAAGCTTCTCTACCATTTGGTTCATATAATCCAGCAGATACAATGGGGCTAGAGGCATACATGATGAATAAGGCTGCAGGGCAGAGTCTCTGACATGCCCTAATAAAAGAGTTTCAGCACAGATCTCTAAAGTTCTGGGGCAAGGCCATGCAGCAG
The DNA here is from genome assembly GCF_028878055.3 of Symphalangus syndactylus. Lineage (NCBI taxonomy): Eukaryota > Metazoa > Chordata > Mammalia > Primates > Hylobatidae > Symphalangus > Symphalangus syndactylus. The sequence continues at coordinate 119,280,420 of NC_072433.2, forward strand.
AGAGAGATTCGACTTTTGAAAAGCAGCCGTTTGGCCCCAATAAAAACCGAGAGCCTAGCAATGGGCCATCAAGGGTCTATGCAACCAGAGATACCCATTGTAAGCCAGGTATTGTCAGAGTCTACCAAGTCATAAGATTAGGTAGGTTTAAGCCAGGCATGGTGGCTCACACCTGTAATCCCGGCACTTTGGGAGGAAGCTGAGGCCAGAGAATTACTTGAGCCCAGGAGGCAACATGGCAAAACCCCATCTCTAAAAAATACAGAAAAAAAAATTAACTGGGTGTGGTGGTGTTTGCCTGTAGTCCCAGCAACCTGGGAGGCTGAAGTAGAAGGATTGCTTGAGCCTAGGGAGGTTGAGGCTGCAGTGAGCTGTGACTGTGCCACTGCACTCCAGCCTGGGTGACAGAGTGAGACTCTGTCTCAAAAAAAAAAAAAAAACAAAAAAACAAGGCAGACTTATCAGCAACCCATCATATAATAATAGAACAGGAATGGTAAATTCAGGATCAGGACTAAGCAGGTCAACAGGGTGCATGTAAGTCAACAAAAGGTGGCTCAGACTCCTATGACACCTACCTCAGCTATCGGCTATACCAACCCTTCTGTTTTAGCTCAGACCTACAGCCTTAGTGGGTAGTTCTCTGCAACCAACTGATGGAGGGGAAAATAGCCCTGACTCACAGATGGATTAGCTTTAGACATTGATGCTAGTTAAAAAAAAAAAAAAATATATATATATATATATATATATATAGTTCCTGTAACATAGCTCCATTTAGCAGGTAGCCCTAAACAACTTTGAGGGGAAATTCCCCCAGTGGGCTAAGCTGTAAGCAGTATACTTGTTCATTCATTTTGTATGGAGGACAAAACAATTCCAGATAGAGGTTTACATACACTTGTGAGAAATGGCAAATAGTCGAGTGGTACCTGTTCAGCCCTCACTTATGTGCAATCTGGAAGTGCAAGCAGTTGACCAATGGAGACAGAACTAGGAAACAAATACCTCCTCATTCTATATGGCTCTTTGGAAGCCCCCAGTGGGATTAAACCTCAGTAACCCATAGCAATGGGGATTGAGACAAGGCTGAGGTGAGGAGAAAGAGCAAGGCACTTGTCTCTGGTGCAAATTTAAGGAGGCACCAAGAAATTCAGTAACCAAGATTAATTATATTTTAATGCAATATTTTTAAAAATAGAAATTAATGCAAATACCCATGATGAACACAGTATCAAAATTTTAAATAAAGACAGGCTCAGTATTGCTAATTTTCCCTTTATTCTTAGGCTCCACTAGGGCTCTACACAACACTGTTACTGATCTTGGTCATCGCCAATAACCATCTCAATTTCACAGTCTATGTTGGCTTTACCTCCCTCTCTGTTCACTCTCCTCCCTAGTCCTTCACTTCTGTTTTATGGTATCACTACTCAGAATAGACGACCTTATGTATGTTCTTGTCTCCAACTTTGCTCTATTATGTGGGGTGGAGTAGGGAGATGAAACCCAAGCTAAGTAAGTTAATGACCATAATATATCATTCGAAGAAGGATACTTGTGAAAGGGAGGCTCTATTAATAATTTCACTGGATTAATAGGCATAAATCACAGCTGTCCTAGCACATCAGGATGTATAGTCTTATTACAGGTAGGAAGCTGAGGTTCCAAGGGGGTGGGAAGTCCCCCTAAGAGGAGGGGTCAGACTGGAAGCTACACAAAAAGAGGCAGAAATGTCCCTCTGCCTCTTAATCGGGGCCTGGGGAAACAAACACACTTGTGCAAAATCTCCAGAGGTGAGCTCTTCACCCTGTCAATTTTATCTGCCTCGTGAACCCCAGGGCTCAGGCTCCAGGCCCGGGCTAGCTCACACAACAGCAGAGGGTCCTTAGGTCTGGGCACTGAGCCAAAAAAAGGGAGTCTGTGGTCCCTGCTTTGGTTACCCTGCCGGGACTGAGCGCCAAATCGGATCTCCTCCTCCTCTCTCCCTGCCTCCCTCTGTTCCTGGACTGGGGGCAGGCCCTTCAGCAAACAGAAAGCCTTCCAGTCGGAGAAAGCTCTGGCAGCCTGCCGCGATAAAGGGCCCTGGGGGCGTGAGGAGAGCAAGGGGCTCAAAATCAGAACCCAGCGTGACAACAGTGCCTCCATGACTGTGCTCCCGTAACGCGCAGGCTCCACGTCCTGGCGCCCGCCCGCCCATGGACCCGGCGGGGGCTTCCAGGCTGGGCTCAGCCATTCCGCCGGCGTGAGGGGGAGGAAACTCGCCTCCCGGGCACTCGGTTGTCTCCTCCCCCCGCCCCTCCCTCCGATCCGGGCCCATCTCTGACGTAGTGTGACCTTGCTCATCCCTTCCAGGCTGTGGGCCTGTTTTCCCTGTGCAAGATGAGGGTCCTGGCTGTCCTGAGGACGCTGTCCGGGCGCCGCCATGGGTGACCGAATTCAGCTCTGCTAGGATTGGTGGGAAATGAGCTCCCGGTCGGCGTGCGCCAGCCGCCTGAGCGAGGCGCCACAGGAGACGGCGCGCTCCTGTCGCTCTGCCGCCCCCAGAAGTTTCTCGGGAACCGACTCCACTGACTCGCCCCTCCGCGCCCCACGCGTGGCCGCCTAAGCTCAGCCTCCAGATTGGAGGAGACCGCGGAGGGAACCCTGCTGGGGTCTGGGCCCGGGGCGACGCGGCCCCATCAGGTCGAGGGCCGACCCCTCGGAGACCTTGCTCTCCGGCCTCGGCTCCTCCCTTGCGCCCGCCCTCCCACGTGGGGCCCAGGTCTGGGAATCAGCGCTCGGGGGTGGCTGGGGACAATCGAGAACGAGATTCTTCCCCGGCACGCGGGCGGAATGGCTGAGCCCAGCCTGGAAGCCCCCGTCAGGTCCTTGGGGGCGGGCTGGCGCGCGAAGCACAGGGCGGAGACAGCCAGGAGCCCAGCCCCCCGGGCTGGGCCGTTCTCCCGTTACCCGCCCCGGGCTAGGGATGGGTGTGTGGTCCCAAGTGTACAGTGGCATCAAGCTCGGCGCGGAGCTCCCAGGAACGCTCCAACGCCCTCAGCCTGTTTCCCAGGACCGGTCCCCGGCTGCGCGCCCCAATTTCCAACAGCCTGCCTGTCCCCCGGGAACGTTCTGACATCCTTGGGGAGCGCCCCAGCTACACGACACTGTCCCGAGAACGCTGTCATCACCCGTAGTTGCAAGTTTCGGAGCGGCAGTGGGAAGCATGCGGGACTACGACGAGGTGATCGCCTTCCTGGGCGAGTGGGGGCCCTTCCAGCGCCTCATCTTCTTCCTGCTCAGCGCCAGCATCATCCCCAATGGCTTCAATGGTATGTCAGTCGTGTTCCTGGCGGGGACCCCGGAGCACCGCTGCCGGGTGCCGGACGCCGCGAACCTGAGCAGCGCCTGGCGCAACAACAGTGTCCCGCTGCGGCTGCGGGACGGCCGCGAGGTGCCCCACAGCTGCCGCCGCTACCGGCTCGCCACCATCGCCAACTTCTCGGCGCTCGGGCTGGAGCCGGGGCGCGACGTGGACCTGGAGCAGCTGGAGCAGGAGAGCTGCCTGGATGGCTGGGAGTTCAGCCAGGACGTCTACCTTTCCACCGTCGTGACCGAGGTGGGTGCCAGTCGGAGACCGGAGACCCGGGAGTGCCTGACCCTCCCTCTGCGTCAGCACCCCTTGAGACTCCCTGCGCACTGCCCGGGTCAGCGCTCCCCTCCCCCTCAAACCTGCTGTTCATACTTCCAGCAACGGGTGTGCACCCCAAGAAAGAATAGAAGTCACTCGAGGCACATTCCTGGGTCGTTTCTGTCCAATAAGGAGGTGATGGAGAAGGGAGTTTGTCACCAACTGTCTTTTCATTTCCGATTTTCACAACAAATGAAGTTTCCTAAGAACCTAGATGTTCAGCCTTGGGGGAAGCGCAGCCCCAAGCTACCCAGACGCACTGCCTGAGTCACCTTCCTGCCAGGCATGGGAGGAGGGGTGTGAGGGACCTTGTTACTGGGCAGGGCGGGGCCAAATCTTGTCTGTTCCCTGGCCACAGACTTCTGGAGGCATCAGGAGGTGTACTGCTGTACCACATACTTGTGAGGTTTGGGGTCCTTTCCTGAGGCCCCAGTTTCTCTAAGACAGCAGATGGCCTCCTGAGGCTCATTGGGTGGAAGGAAGCACAGAAGGCGAAAGCCCAGCTGGAAGCCCTGGCCGTCAGGGACCTCTCTGAGCACAGGGTCAGTTGGCAGTCAGGGGCTGTAGCCCCTCAGCACCCTGCGTGGTTAGTGGCAGGTTTTCTAAGTTCCAGGAATGAGGATGCACACACACTTCTCCCGTTTTTGCTGCTTCATGTCTGGTAAGGACCTGGGTCAGGATACACCTTTCTTCTGAGGAGAGCATCCTCATGGAGCCGTTGCCTGCTATTGGTCAGGCAGGTAGGATTTCCCTGCTGCTAGTCCCGCCTCTGCCTTGTGCTCCTCCCAAGAAAAACCTGAGTGGCCTCTGCTAGTCCCTTATCCCTTTCCCTCAGCACAGTATAGCAGTCACCAGACATTGTGTCTGGCCTTGTGCTGAGGTGTGGATATCTGGGGTGCGGAGCCTGCCCTCAGATGCCCATGGGGCACACTGGCTGTGTTACTGAGAAGGCTAACATTAACCCTGGTTAGCAATAGGCTTCTGGAACCCAAATTCAAGTCCTGCCTTGCTTGCTATGTGACGTGGGATAAATAAATCGCCCTCTCTGTGGGACAATAAGTGGAGGAAATACTCCAAGAAGGGGTGATATGATTTTAGCTGAATCTGAAAATGTAAGCAAGACCTGTCTGGGCAAGAATATGGGAAATTCAGGGAATGGAGTTCTCATATATCAGAGTGGCTGGAACTCAAGGGATGACAGATATGACAAATGAGACTAGAAATGGCCACAAGGGCTAGTTCATAGTGGCCTTCTATGTATACTGAGGGGCTGACTTTATTCGGAGGACAGTGAGAAAATGTAAGCATTCTAAGGCCAGGTTCGTGCTTTTGGAAAGAGCTCACTCTAGCTGCTATGATAAACAAGAAGACCAGTGAGGAAGTTTTGAAACTCTTCTCTGCAAGAGAATGGTGGCCAGCCAGGTGTGGTGGCTGTGGAATCTGTGGCACCTGTGGGAAGTGGGCTCAGCCCAGGGACTGCCTTTGGATCCCCCAGCATTGGCACCATACCTACCCTGGGCCCTAAGGTGGCCATGCTTCTCTGGCTTTGCTTCCCTAGCAGGGGCTCTAGTGCTTGCCCACTCCCTGCCCACAGCATGGCCTGGGAGCAGCTAAGACGGGGGGCCAGCTCATCTCGCGTCGATTCCTGGAAGTGTTATCAGTGCCTGTTGTGGAGGCTGGACCCACTAGCGGCAGCCTTCCCTGGCAGCTGGGCTGACCTGTCTGCTTTTCCATTGCTCACTGGTTTTGTTCACTGTAGGGTGTGAGGGGTGGGTAGCTGCTGGCCTCCAAGTCCATAGCTACTCATGTTGTGCGCTGTTCACAGGGACCTCTAAGGATGTACATCATCACACATTCACACACATGCACCAGGATTTGCTTTTTTTGGCAGCTTTTCCCTTCCTGGCTTCCTTTTTCAGTGGTGGGAGTAAAATAAAAAGCAACTAGGGGCTGGGCGCAGTGGCTCACACCTGTAATCCCAGTACTTTGGGAGGCTGAGGTGGGCAGATTACTTGAGGTCAGGAGTTTGAGACCAGCCTGGCCAACATAGTGAAACCCCATCTATACTAAAAATACAAAAATTAGCTGGGAGTGGTGGTGCACCCGTATAGTCCCAGCTACTCGGGAGGCTGAGGCAGGAGAATCACTTGAACCTGGGAGGCAGAGGTTGCAGTGAGCTGAGATCACACCACAGCACTCCAGCCTGGGTGACAGAGCCAGACTCTGTCTCAAAAAACAAACAAACAAACAAACAAACAAAAAAATTGGGCTCTGGTGGTTGGGAGGAGGAGGGAAGGGAGCAAGTACCAGGGTGAGCAGGATGGATGGATGGCTCTCCCCAGAGGAGCGGCGGCACACAGAGTTCTGGAGTCAGACTCAGTAGAGGGCCAGTTTTGACTCCACTGCCAACCACCTGGCTGACTCCAGGCAGGTTACATCACTGATGAAAACCTCAGTTTCCTTGTCTATAAATCGGGATACAAGCAGATGAAAAGAGGCTCAACATCACTAATCGCTAGGGAAATGCAAATGAAAAGCATAAGGAGGTACCACTTTGTACCCTTAAAAATAGCTACTACAAAAAAAAAAACAAAAAACAAAAAACACCCAGAAATCCACTTTGGGAGGCCAAGGCAGGAGGATTTCTTGAGGCCAGAAGTTCAAGACAGCACTGGGCAACATAGTAAGACCCCACCTCTACAAAAAAAATAAAAAATTAGCCAGGCATGAGGGCATGTGACTGTAGTTCCAGCTTCTCAGGAGGCTGGGGCAGGAGGATCACTTGAGCCCAAGAGTTTGAGGTTGCAGTGAGCTATGACCATATCTCTGCACTCCAGACTGGGTGACAGGGCGAGACCCCACCTCTTAAAAAGTGTTTTTTTTTTTTTTTAAACACAGAAAATAACAAGTGTTAGTGAGGATGTAAAGAAATTGGAACCCTTGTTCATTCCTAGTGGGAGTGTAAAATGGTGCAGCCACTACGGAAAATAATATGGTGGTCCCTAAAAAAATTAAAAATAGAATTGCCATATGATCCAGCAATACCAATTCTGGATATATGTCCAAAATAATTGAAACAGGGTTTCAAGGAGATATTTGTACACCATGTCTATGGTAGCATTATTCACAATAGTCAAAAGGTGAAAGCAACCCAAGTGTCCTTCCACAGACAAATGGATAAACATAACGTGGTATATGCGTACAATGGACAATTATTCAGCTTTAAAAAGGAAGGAAATTCTGACACATGCTACAATGTGGATGAACCTTGAGGAGACTATGCTTAGTGAAATAAGCCAGTCACAAGACAAATTATTGTCTGATTTCACTTCAGGAGTAGTCACACTGACAGAAACAGAAAGTAAATGGTGGTTGCCAGGGACTGGAAGAAGGAAGGAGTAGGGAGTCGTCGTTTCACGGGTATAGAGTTTCCGTTTTGTAAGATGAAAATAGTGTTGGAGATTGATTGCACAACAGTGTGAACGCTTCTGAACTGTACACTTAAAAATGGCTAAGATGGTAAACTGTATATTATGTGTACTTTATCTCCGTTTTCAAAATGGGGATAATAAGGGAAGCCACCTTATCTGAGTTGTTGGGAGGACTCAGTGAGATAATGCCCCATGCCCCATCTGGTGGTGGCCAGCACAGAGTGTGGCACCAGCAAAGAGTGTGGCACCAGCAAATGGGCTTCCTAGGTGGGTGGTGAGGAGTGGTAAAAGCAGGACCTCAGCACCTTCTTTGCCTTCTCCACTGGCTGGGCACAGTGGGCATGGTGGGAGCTGTTCTAAAGTCCAGGTTGTGGCCTGTGTAATAAGTGATGGGACTTGCTGTAGTCTGAGCCCCTCTCCTCACAGTGGCAGTTCCAAGGCTCAGAGAATAGAACACAAGTCCAAACCCATACTGACTTGGCCAGTGCCAGTGGACAGGGCCAAGCCCAGGGCCCCTGAGCAGGTTCTCTGCATCCCAGTTGGCACAACACAGGTAGTGGGACTGTCCTCAGATTGTGTCTTTGCCTTACACTGCCGTGCCAGGATCTCCCGATGGGCATATCCTTGGGGACAGACAAGTCTGCCTGAACTGCCCCCCAACACCCCTTCACAGGAGGACAGGGTTAGCCAGGAACCAAGGATGGCATGCTGTGCTGTAGAAATGCCTTTCATAGTATGCCAAGAGGTAGCAATAAGGTGTCTGAGTTGGGGTTCGCATGAGTGCATTCGTCTGTGTGTGTACATGTATATAAGGTAGTTTCCTTCTTCAGGGGTTGATTGTGAGGTCCAAGTTTTTCATCCTATGCAGTTACTAAGAGTCAAATTATTTTTCGTTTTTTTTTTTTTTTTTTGAGATGGAGTTTCATTCTTTGTTCTTGTTGCCCAGGGTGGAGGAGTGCAATGGCGCCATCCCGGCTCACTGCAACCTCTGCCTCCCGGGTTCCAGCAATTCTCCTGCCTCAGCCTCCCGAGTAGCTGGGATTACAGGGGCCTGCTACCACGCCCGGCTAGTTTTTTGTTTGTTTGTTTGTTTGTTTTTTATATTTTTAGTAGAGACAGGGTTTCACCATGTTGGCCAGGCTGGTCTCCAACTCCTGACCTAAGGTGATCCACCCGCCTCGACCTCCCAAAGTGTTGGGATTACAGGCATGAGCCACCGCGCCTGGCCATTATTTTTTAACTTTATTTTGAAATAACTTTTGATTTAGAGAGAAGTTTGAAAATAGTACAGAGATTTCACATATACCCTTCATCTAGCTTTCTCCGATGTTAACAATTTAAATACGCATTTTGCATTTATCCAAACCAGGAAATTAACATTGGTTACAATAGCAATAACTGAACTACAGACTTTATTTGAATTTCATCAGTTTTTCTACTACTGCCCTTTTTCTATTGTAGGATACCATCCAAAATCCCATGTTGTATTTAGTTGTCATGTCTCAGTCTCCAATCTGTGACTGTTCCTTAGTCTTTCCTTATCTTTCATGATCTTGACATTTTTATGAGTATTTTGATGAATGCTCCTCAGTTTGGGTTGGCATGATTTTTCTCACAATTAGATTGCGTTATGCACTTTTTGGTAATGATACCATAGAAATGATGCATTCTCTGGGCATCATACCAGTGGGTACATGATGCTGATGTGTCTTATTACTGGTGATGTTAACCTTGATCATTTGTCAAGTTGGTGTCTGCAGAATTTCTCTGCTGTAAAGGTAGTATTTTTTCCTCTGTCACTAATAAATATCTTAAGGGAGATTCTTTGAGATTATACAAAATCCTGTGTCTCCTCAAATTTCTAGCCACTGATTTTAGCATTCATCACTAGGCCTTGACTGAAACAACAATTACTGCAGTTTGCCTAGTGATGATTTTGCATTTTCTGATTCCTTCAACATTTATTAATTGGAATTCTTCTGAGAAGAGCTTCCCCTCCACATCTATTTATTAATGTATGCAATTGTTAACTTATACCAGTACAGGTTCATACATACTTATTTTATTTCATCAGTTATAAACTAACGCTATCCATCTTTATTTTGTTGCCCCAGTTATTCTAGCTCAAACCAAGTTGTTTTTCACTTTAAGGATAGAGAATGTAGATATCCAGGGCCTTTATCTGTCTCTGCAGTCAGCGCTAGAGAAGTCTGTGTTTACCCCTGCGGGAGGAGTGCCAGTCACAGCTCGTTGCTAAGTTTTCCATCAGGCAGCAGTTGAGCAGGAATGCGAGCAGGGACTGGTGGGACCTGGGCTGGGACTGAAGCTTCTGTTGGGGAAGAAAGCGCCCCAAGCAACCCAGAGTGTCTGATGCTGGGGTCCTCATCCCTGAGACCTACTGCAGGGGTCAGATCTCAGTGTCCATGGGCATGGCCCTTCATATATAGCCCTCAGGGCCAAGACCTCAGAGAGAAGAGGCCCTGCATGTGAGGAAACCCAGCAGCCTCCTACGCTGAGGCTAAAGGAGCAGGAAGGGCAACAAATGCCCTGCTCTGGAGAGGGCCTAAGTTCATCTGCAGGGCCACAGGGCAAGCAGCAGAGGCAATCCTGGCTCGTGGCCAGGGGCTAAGCATGGGCCAGCCTTTGCCTCAAGCATGTCCTCTTCTCCCATGGAGCATCATTAGGGTCTTGACCTTCCCATCAGTCCATGGGCTGGGAAAACTGAGGCAGTCACCTCTAAGCTGGATACCACTTCTGCCAGGTCTTGTGCTCCAGAGGCCCTGGGGGAACCTTGTGTATTAAGGACCAGCCTTCTTTGCAGGCCACCCGTGATCTAAGACAGGGCTGCTGCCACACCGTAGATCCTCCTGTCCTCTTCTGCAGCTGGGCTGCCTCCTCTAGGAACCCATGAGTGGAGATGCTGGTAGCCCACTGGTAGTGGAGCTGATGGAGCCTCCAGCAAAGGGCCTGGACCTCTGGTGGCACTAGCCTTGTGCTTTCCTGGGAACTGGGGTCAGGGCCTGAACAGCAGTAGGACTTACTGATTCCCCACCCATAGCCCAGAGGCGAGCCAGGTTATGTGGCGAAGGATAGGGCCTCTTCCCCTGCTAACAGGGAACTTCTGGGAGGCATTGAGAGCAGCAAGCAAGGGAATAATGAAACAGACTAACCCTCACGTGCGGCTGCCACTATGTGGGACTTCACATAGCGGCTCTCAAGGATGCACCTCCCCTGGGGTCTGGGTAGGCCTCGACAAAAGGGGAAAACCTTCCATGATAGGCAGGTTTGTGAAGTTTCTTTCTATCAGGCCTGCAGGCTGCCCTGGGACATTGCTCACGGGTGTGGAGACTGTCAAGATAGCCTGAATATTAACCAAGTTGATCATCCAACTCCATACTCGGACCTGCCCTCTGGCAGATTCCAAAGGGGATAAGGTGTGGGGGCCTCTGGCTCCAGCCAGCCTGGCGAGACTTCTATTTCCAGTCAATGCTTCAGAAAGTAGATCTTGCCAGAGAGCAGACAGGGGAGACTCAGGGGCTTCCCCTTGCTCTGGCCTGAATGTGCTTCCCTGTTTATCAGCTGCCTCACCCCAAACTGTTTGCCTCTCTGCTGTGTTCCTCTGACAACAGCCACCAGGATCTCAGAATATGCTTTTGTTCAGAGGCTGCTTCACCTGCACCTCCTGCCAAGTTTCTGGATAAACAGACTTTGTCCATCCCTCTTGGTGGGCAGCAGAACTCTCAGACAGAGTCCAAGGTGGCATTTTGACAAAAACAAGACTGACAGGACTGGTCAGGGGGAGCTGCAGGTACCTTGGGCCTCTAGAAGGACTGTAATTCCTCCCTTATGGCAGGCTACATTCAATTTAGGTGTAAGGCTAATACAGGTCTGCCTTGTTTTCTAAAGCTGTGTTGTGGTTTTATGTATGTCTCTGGAGTCCAAAAGAAAGGCAAGGATCCCCATTTGGAATGAAGAAGGTGTGGAGAGAATGGACGTTCTGGGGAAAGGCTGGAATGACCCACATGCTCTAGCAAGAAGCACAGACAGTCCAAGCCTGGTGGCTCCTGCTCAGCGTTTGCAAGACTGGAGGGCAGGTTCAGGCGGCAACTTCCAGAGCTTCCCCTCAGTGCTTGGTGACTGGCACAGACACAATGCCATTTGCTCATGTTCCCCTAATACAGACTGGTATCCACCACAGAGCTGCGGTGGATCCATTGTCAGGATGCAAGGGGCACAGCCAGGTCCCTGAGTGACCCTTCTGCTTCCCACAGCCCCTCCACTCCCATCCCTATCTTCCCACTCACACTCACTGGGTTTTCTGCTTTGGTTTAGCCTCCAATGATCACAGAACTCGTCAGTGAGGCTTTTCCATCTGTGGTAGCTTTTCTAATATAAAGAAAGAAAGATACTAGAACATTTTAAGGTTTAGCAGCCTTCTGGCTTAGTTATTTGTAAATGAAAATATGAGTAGAAGAATTAAACAGAGAAAAAGATAACCCACAAAATGGGAGAAAATATTGGCAAATCATATATCTGATAAAGGATTTGTATCTAGAATATAAAAAGAACTCTTACAACTCAGCAATAAAAAGACAACCTGATTTAAAAATGGATAAAATCATTTGCCCATTTTGGAGAATAGACGTTTTGCCAAAGAAATACAAATCAATTAGCACATGAAAAGATTCTCAGACTTCGAAGATAGCAGTGTGAGGAGCGCCAGCACCATAGACCAGCTCCTCAGTGAAACAGCCATAACTGGTGAAAATACACACACACACACACACACACACACACACACACACACACTCTTAGAGTCTCTGGAAGTTGTCCTAAGGGCATATATTTATTCAAGAAAGTCGACTATATCTTGGCAAGAACAGTGGAAGTCTATGATATTTGAGTCATAACTCCTCCAGCCCTCCCTTTCCCCTTCCTCCCAGCACAAGAAAAATAGAAGTTCCACTCTAGGTGGGTATGGCCAAGAAAATAGAGTTCTCTCTCTCCTCAGCTTCCAAGGAAGGGCTACAGCAGCCCACCAAGAGGGACAACCAATGCCCATCCCCCACCCATCCCTGTATTCTCTTAGCTCCAAACCACAGAAGCTAAAATCCTCGTGAGTGCAACCAGGGGATCATAGGTTCTCATCCTCCACCCACCGCCTTTCATATAGTAGAGACTCTACTCCAGGTGCCACAAGTTGAGAATATTAGAGCCTTGATTGCCCTTATCCCAGCTCATTCATACGGCAGAGGTTCCACACCAAGCTCCCACTTCCACTCAGGGTCTGACTCATAAAGTAGGGGTGTCATTCTGAGATAAATGGGCCACTTTCCCTACCTACCTCTCTACAACAGGAGCTCAGATATTTTGTCCAGGGGGAAGAGATAATCCAAAAGAACAGAGTTCCAAAGCTGTCCCCACAGGAACGAACTTTATTTGAAATAGAGTGTGTGAAAGGACAGCCTAAGATTGCTCTCAAGAACAATGGAGAATTTAGTGGTAAGCAACTAAAAGGATTCTGGTAACTCCATTAGAGCAACAAATGAACCCATAATGCAGCTAGTTTACCAGGAAAAAACAGAAAACAAACAAACAAAACAAGAAAGAGACAGCTAAGAGCAGCCCTTCTGGAGTCAAAACAAACCTTACAGATTTGCCTCAAAAACTACCACTGCAAAGGGGCTTGACGTCAATTGGATTAGACTGTGGGACAATATATGCCCCCAGGGCATTATTGAAATGAATAAGCTAGCAATTAGTGAGGCTAACAGCAGGGTGTGATACCAGCAGAGACAGACAGCTGAATAGAAAGATCAGGCTGGCGTGGTGGCTCGTGCCTGTAATCCTAGCACTTTGGGAGGCCAAGGCGGGTGGATCACCTGAGGCCGGGAGTTCGAGACCAGCCTGGCTAATGTGGGGAAACCCCATCTCTACTAAACATACAAAAATTAGCTGGGCGTGGTGGCAGGTCCCTGTAATCCCAGCTACTCAGGAGGCCGAGGCAGGAGAATTGCTGGAACCCAGGAGGCGGAGGTTGCAGTGAGCCGAGATCATGCCACTGTACTCTAGCTTGGGCAACAGAGTGAGACTTCATCTCAGAAAAAAAGAAGAAGAAGAAGAAAGATCAGGGAAATGGGGGTGGAAGAATGTGACAGTACCTAATTTCTACAATATATTTTCTAAAAATTTCCAGTTTTTAACAAAAAATTACGAGATATGCAGAGAAACAGAAAAATATGACCTATACATGGGGGGAAAATGTGGGCAACAATAACTGCCTGAGAGGGCCCACATGTCAGATTTTAACAGACTTTAAAGCAGCCATTATAAATATGTTCAAAGAATGAAAGGAAGTCATGCTTTTAAAAGTATGATGACAATATTGCATCAAATAGAGAATAGCAATAAAGAGAGAAAAATTACATTTATATTTTTAAAAGCTGAGCCAGACATGGTGGCATGTGCCTATAGTCCCAGTTACTCAGGAGGCTGAGGTAGGAGGATTGCTTAAGCCCAGGAGTTCAACCCCAGCCTGGGCAACAGAAAGAGACCTTGTCTCTTAAACAAACAAACAAAACAACTGAATAGAAATTCTAGAGTAAAAATATACAATAATTGAAATTTAAAAGTAACTCAAGGTCCTTAACAGAAGATTTGAATAGGCAAAAGAAAGAATCAGCAAACTTGAAGATAGAGGATTGGAAATTATGCAATCCAAAGAACAGAGAGGAAAAAGGGAATAAAGAAAATGTATAGAGTCTCAGAGAAATGGGGAACACCATTAAACATAGCAATATATGCATAATGGAAATACTAGGAGAGGAGAAAGAGAGAAAAGGGCAGAAAAAATGCTCAAAGAAATAATGACTGAAAACTTCCCAAATTTGGTGGAAAACATTAATCTACACATTTCAGAAGCTCAACAAACTCCAAATAGAATAATCACAAAGAGATCTATACCCTGATACATCATGGTAAAACTGCTTAAACAAAAAAAAAGACAAAAACCAAGGGAAAATTTTGAAAGCAGCAAATATATGACTAGGTACATACAAGAGAACTCCAATAAGATCAACGTTTGACTTCTCATCAGAAACCCTAAAGGACAGAAGGCAGTGGAGTGGCATATTCTAAGTGCTCAAGGAAAAAGAAACTGTCAACCAAGAATCATGCATCCAACAAAACTGTCTTTCAAAAATGAGATAAAGAAATTCAAAAACACACAAAACTTGAGAGAATTGTTTCTAGCAGTGATGTCTTACAAGAAATATTAAAGGAGGCACTTCAGAAATAAATTTAACCAAAAATTTGCAAAATATATACTTTAAAAACTATAAAATGTCATTGAAAGAAATTCCAGAAGCCCTTAAAAAGTGGAAAAGCTTCCCATGTTCTGTTCATGGAGCAGAAGACTTATTGTTATTATGGCAGTGCTCTCCAAATTGATCAATAGATTCGATGCAAAAGATGTTCAACATTAGTTATTAGAGAAATGCAATCAAAACCACAATGAGATACCTCTTTACACCCACTACAATGACTAAAATTAAAGACACACAATAACAAGTACTGGTAGGAATGTGGAGAAATTGAAACCCTCATTCATTGCTGTTGGGATTGTAAAATGGTGTAGCCACTTTGGAAAGCAGATTAAGGAGTTCTGCAAAAGGTTAAGTATATACTTACCATATGACCCAACAATTTCACTACTATGTATATGACCCAACAATTTCACTACTATGTATATACCCCAAAGAAATGAAAACATGTACACACAAAATGTTGTACATGAATGTTCACAGCAGCATTATTCATAGTAGCCAAAAAGTGGAAACAACCCAAATACTTATCAACTGATGAACAGATCATTAAAAATGTGGTAGACCTAAACTGTGAAATAAATATATATATATATATATATATATATATATATATATATATATATAGCTGTAGTTGTTGTTGTTGTTGTTGTTGTTGTTGTTGTTGTTGAGATGGAGTCTCACTTTGTTGCCCAGGCTGGAGTGCAGTGGTGCAATCTCAGCTCACTGCAACCTCCACCTCCCGGGCTCAAGCAACTCTCCTGCCTCAGCCTCCCAAGTAGCTTGGATTATAGGCACATGCCACCGTGCCCAGCTAATTTTTGCATTTTTAGTAGAGACAGGGTTTCACCATGTTACCCAGGCTGGTCTTGAACTCCTGACCTCAGGTGACCCACCCACCTCAGCCTCCCAAAGTGCTGGGATTACAGGTGTGACCCACTGCACCCAGCCCAAACCATGGAATATTATTAAACCATAAAAACTAACGAAGGTGACATGGATGGACTTAGAAAAGGAGCTAAGTATAAGAAGCCAGTCACAAAAGACTATATATTGTATGATTCCATTTATATGAAATGTCCAGAATAGGCAAATTCATAGAGACAGAAAGTAGATTTGTGGTTTCCAGGGGCTAGAGGAAGTAGAGAATGAGGAGTGACTGCTAACAGGTATGGGTTTTCTTTCAAGGGTGATGAAAATTCTAAAATCAGATCATTGCTGATGGTTGCCCAAGTCTGTGAATATACTAAAAATGACTGAATTGTATACTTTAAAAGAGTAAATGTTATGGTGTATAAATCATATCTCAGTAAAATTGTTACAAAAAAGTAACTAACTAGCCAGGTTTGTTTTTGTTTTTCTTTGTTTGTTTTTTCAGATGGTCAAGGAATTCCCAGCTTTAAGTCACAATCAAGTGACAAAGATAGAACTGGGGTGGATGTATAGTCCATTATTAACTACTACTTCTTACTTTTTTCTCCAATAAAGGATAACTATGAGAGGATACTATAGAAATCAATCTTTTATTCTTAAAAGGACCATTGCTAATTTTTCACTCACAGTCATCTCTGGGATTGAATTCCATTTATCAAATCTCTTTTATAAGAGCTTTTCTAGCTTTTAGTAATGGGCTGGAATAATTTGTATTTCTTAGAATTTCTTTCTCTTAGTCAGATTTAAGTGTAACCTGCTTTGCTTATTCATCCATGTGTTCCAAGTCATGATTTTGCTCAGGACAAATAAAATGGTCTACTAGTATGAGCCTGGTAGAAAGGGAACTACCATTTAATGAGGTCTGTAATGTGTCACCACTGACATTTCCCATGCAATGCACACAACAAACCCAGGAGCAGGTATTATTGTCATCGTTTTGAAGGTGAAGCAGCAGGCTAATAGAGGTGAGTGGATTGCGCAACATCACACACCCCGAGAGAGCCTGTGTTCTTTGCTGAACACCAGGCTACCTTCCAGCATTCTCAGTTCCGTGCAGGTCAGACGGGGTTCACTTATCTTTATGGTCCTTTATGGCTCTGGTAAAAACTAAAACTGCCAGACTTTGGCTACTTGGAGAGTTAGTTCAAGGCTGAGGGTGATTTTCCAAGTGCAATGTGTGATACTCCTCAGCCCAAGAACCACATTTTCCAGGGTGATTTTCTATGACTCCTAATTAATTGTTCAATATTCATTCAACAATTTGTTAAGCACCCACTGTGTGCCTAGCACTGTGCAAACACTAGTCATCTAAAATATGATCATACGGATTATTCAGGTTTTAGAACTCTGTCCTTCTGCTGGAGGATGGTGAGGAGGGGGTGCCTCTTTCCTCTTTAGCCAAAGAGCAAGGGTGAAGTGGCCCAGAAGAGGGCCCACCCCACCCAGGGCTGCTGGCGTCATGCATGCACATGTGCACATCTGGCCTGTAAAGTATGCTTGACCTTGAGCTTTGTGAGGGCAGGGACCATGTCTTTCTTGTGCCCCACACAGAGCCTGGCCTGGAGCAGGTAGGTGCTCAATGTCAGTTGAATCAGTGATTAAGCAATTTTTTTTTTTTTTTTTTTTTTTTACCCATTCGCTAGGAGAACTTAGGCTGGTTGCTTTATTGCTCTGTGCCTTCACTTCCTCATTTGTAAAACGAGGATAAAAAGAGTACCCATCTCACATGGCAACCCTGAGATCCCCTGAGATAATACATGGCACTCAGTGAGCACTCCACACACTGTTACTGTCTTTCCCATTACTCCCTTTACTATAGGGAGGCATGGGAGGTGGCACATCCTTCTATGCCAAGAGTGACCTCCCATCCGCTATTACCTTGTCACCTGGATTTTTGTTTCTTAAATTAGAGCTGAAGGCCATGTGGCCCAGCTAAATGGAGCTCACTCTGCTCTGTTGTGAGAACCTTGGTCTGGGACCCTGCTGATGGGACAGACATAGTAACCCCGGGAGGCCCCATCAGAGGGGTAGGGAGAGGGGAGGTAAGCTATGTTTCAGAAATGTTAGGGTTTGACTTGAAAGCACAGCCCCATAGCAATGCCAGCCAGCTCCTCACCAGGACATCTGCCATTAGCCTCTGAGCTGGTCATGTGTATGTATGTGTGTGTGCATGTATGTACAAACATGTGCAGGGACCCACAGGGACAGGTCTGTCCCATCAAGGAAAACACTGTCTCCCACTGGGCCCGCCATGTCACTGTTAACCACAGGGAGGTTTTGTGGCCCTGGCCAGTGGAGACCTAAGACATATCCCTCAAACCTGAAGGGCCCAGGGGCAGGCAGGGCCTGGTTTCCTAAGAAAAGCCCTTTCTAAAGGGCCCCTCTTAGGACTGGCAGCTGATTTACTGGACTGTAGCCCTTCGCTCCAGGTAGAACTTCATCTGCCAATCCTGTGTCCTAATACCAGGCCCCTCGTAGCTTTCCAAAAAGACACTTTCGGCACCATAACTCCCCAAAGGAGAGCCCAGCCTTAGAGTCAACCATGGGCAGCCAGGCAGTCTAGCTGCCTTCCACTGCTGGTTGTAAGCAGGGTCTCCAAAGGCAGATAGCACCCCTCATGGGCTTGGGGCAAACGGCCAATGCGTGTGCATGGCTGTTCCTGTGCTGCTTGATGCTGACAAGGCTTCTTGGGCCCCTCTTCAGGGAGGGAATGGGACCGAAAGCCATTGATGCAGAGCCTACAGGAAGGAGAATGATGGGAGTTGACCCTCACCTTACCCCCCTTCCCAGTGTCCCCATTCAGAACTCCTGCATCTGCTTCATTTCCTGGAGACCAGGTTTGACCCCCTACCAGGGCCAGCTTCATGGGCATGCAACTGTGCAGTCACACAGAGCGCCACACTTGGTTTCAATGCTTTGCCATTGCTGTATTGAAATTCTTAATAATTTTTGACCAAGGAGTTCTGCATTTTCAGTTTGCCCTGGACCTTGCAAATTAAGTAGCCAGTTCCCAGTCCTACCCTTTGCTCATGCAATGCCTGGCTCCACATCTAACAACCTTCCTTTCCTTTCTATCTCTAAATCCTATCTATCCTGCCCTAAGGCAAAGTCCAGACAGAAAAATATTTGACAGACTACAAAGGAGAGCACATTATATTTGAAAGAGCTTTTCTGCTCAACTGCAGATGGAATGATGATGGTTGGCATGTTAACGCCTCTACCAATCTTGAGTTCTTCTTGGCTCTGTTTGAGGCTAAAGGCTGTGATGGAGGCCTTCTACTCCTAGTCCTGGGTAATTGTCTCCTGGTATCACATTCCTTGAAGAAGTGTAGGGCATCATATTTAATAAGCTCATTTTGTCCTGCCTTAGGGAGTATAGGTCCAAAGCAGGACACTGGTACAAGATTGGGTTCTGAGGCCCAAGTAGGTATCTATCATGCTCATTTACTTGCTGTGACTTGAGACAAATCCCATTCTCACAGTCTCAGTTTAATCTTCTGCAAAATGGGTCACACCACATCATGAGGCTTTGGGGCCTCAACTGCTCATCTCTCTAAGTCAGAAGCAGATCCCAAGCTTTTATCTGAAGCTTTGGACAGTTATTTTTGGAGGTAGATGGCCATGAATGCAGGCACACGTCCTGTTTACCGCTTCCGGTCTATGGACTGGCAGAACACATTAATCTGGCCATACAGTTTTAGAGGATTCATTTCCCTTTCTCCTGAAGCCCATGCAGGAGCCCCAGGTGAGGCAATGCTGCTCTGGGTACAGTCTGAGATTTATCCTCGGATTGTGCCTGAGCAGAGAGCGCTGAGTTCCTGGCCCCAGTTGTTTTTCTTCTGCAGAGCTGTGTTGGGCGTTGCCTGTGGCCGGCATTGTGAGCACTGTGACAGGCGGCCTCATGAATCTTGCTATGGTCTCCAGGACAGGGCTATTCTCGAGGACATTATCCTCAGCATCACCGAGTGGCTCCTTTGTGGAAGAAGTACATAGGAGACACTTCTTTCGGATCTCAGTATTCAGAACAACTGTGCTTCTGCGAATAAGCGGACTACTTCGGATACTGTAACCCTTCTGAGAGCTGAGCTGCTGGCATATGCAGAGCCAGTTTTGGAGCCCCGTCTGGCAAGCAGGCAGGCCCGTGGACAGGATAGTCTAGGGTCAGTCTTACCCCAGGCTTGGTTTTTGCAGCTTCCCTCCTCTTTATTTTCCATTTGCCCCAATTCCCTTAGCTTTTCGTTTTACGTTTTTCTCTTGTATGTGTCTTTATAAACACCTCTGTCTGCTGCAGAATGAGGTGTGATATAAATATGTGAGTTTGTGCTTAAATCCACCACACTTTCAAGGGAGTTGTGAGGATTCAGAAGGAATTGTTTGGCGAATGCAGTAAAAGCAGCCCCACCCAAGATGGAGCGAGGGCTGGGTGGGAGGCAGGGGTCTTTCCTCCAGACTGGATCATCTCGCCACAGACAGCAGCCGCCAAAACCCAAGCCCAAAGTGCTCATTGGCATCTGTTTATTTATTTGTTTGTTTTTAATAAATGAAAGGTCACTAAACACACTTTGAAATTTTTGTCACCTCCCTTGAGATGTTGCTTATTTGACTTAAGTCAAACTGAAACTCTGGCTGAAACTCATTTTGTAGATGCACTGGCAGGGACTTGTTAGGGCAGCAGCATCCCACAGGCCCTAGGGAATGGGAGGGACCACACTTCTGGAAAGACTGGATGGGAAGGAGGGTGTAGGGATGTAGGAGGGGAGCTAGGGAGTCCTGGAGAGGAGTTAAGTAGGCCCCAGAATGATGGGGCCCTGAATCAGGCCACAAGCTTGGCCTAGGCGTGAGTGGACCAGGGACCACAAAATTTTTCAGAGGGGTCTGCTCAGAAAATAAAGTCACAGAGCTCCTGGAACCACCTGCACTTTTTAACAAGGGAAAAGAAATTTTACCCCTGGACCAAGTGGCCATGCCCTCTGCCCTGCCCTTTGGGCTTTTCAAACACCTCCCCTCCACACTAGGCTGGCTTCTGAAGATGCAGTGCCGCCTTTACTTTGGACTGCCTCACAGCTGAGGGGTCACCAGTCACAGCCATGGCCTCGGCTGGCTTCTTTCTACGTAATGCGAGCAGAGTAGGAGCATCACCCTCCCTTTCCGAAGAGGATCCTGAGTTTCAGGGAGTGCAGTGACCTGCCCCAGGTTACTCGCCCCAGTCCTGGCACAGGCCAGTCAAACCCAGGGCTGCAAGGCCTATGCCCTTTGCACAAGGGCAATATCCTGGCACAGGGGAGGAGAGTCTGCCCGCCAGCCATGCTAATAATATTCCCTCGGAGCTGGGCTGGGGTTGAGGTCTGCCTCGGGGTTGGGCTTATGCTTCATGCTGTCTTCCTTGGCAGTGGAATCTGGTGTGTGAGGACAACTGGAAGGTGCCCCTCACCACCTCCCTGTTCTTCGTAGGCGTGCTCCTTGGCTCCTTCGTGTCCGGGCAGCTGTCAGACAGGTAAGGACATGGGAGGGGAGGAAGGTGGGATGGTGCCCCTTGTCAATCACTGCCTATCTTGGGGCTGGACTGAATTCAGGGTATTTCTACCCAGAGAAAGGGAGGACCCTCAGGCTGCTGATTCAGTGATAGGAGGAGCCCTGATGTCTCCTATTCACCCTGCCCTCAGTCCCCTTCACCTGGACACACTTTTGTTCCATTCTCCCAGCCTCATACTCCCAGGGCTTTGGCCAGTGGTGGGGAAGGGCCACTGACCCCACTGGAAAGTGGGGTCCTCATACCACAGACTCCTTGACAAAACATGACGCTACCATCACCACTGCCCTCCCTGCTCCACCATTACCTCAGGGGTGGGGTGGATGGCACAGGATCTGTCTGCAAACGGCCAGCAGCCAGACAGTGAGCCCCAACTGTGCACACACTGCTGCTGTGGCTTGGACCCTGAGCTGGGCACTGGGGCCACAGAGCTGACGCTGGCTCTGGGCCTCATAGAGCTTACAGGCCTGAGGAGGCAGCATCACAGCACCGGGAGACAGTATTCCACATGCCCCTGTATGTGCTGTGGCGACCAGTGCAGGAAGGTGGGGGTGCTAAATGGCAGTGCTAGGGAAAGCTTCCCAGCCCAAGCCAACAGCCAGAGACCTGAGTTTGGAAAATGGGGCGGGAAAGGCTGTTCTGCTCACACCTGTGCTCCATTCTATCCACTGGTCACTACCAGAATGTGAAGGTAACACTTAAACCAACTTCAGTGTCACCAACAGACATTGCTGAAAGCTACACCTTCCCACAGAGCAGTGGTTTGCAATTTTGGTTGCATGCTACTCATCTGGGAAACTTCCCAAAATCCTAATACCCAAACTGTATCCCAAAGTCTTGGGAGGTGGGATGCTGGCATCAGTATTTTTTCCAAGCTCTCCAGGTGATTCCAAGTGCAGCCAAGGTTAAAAACCCCTTCAGAGTGACTCTTAGTTCTGGATTTACAGAATTTTCATGTTGCTGATTCAAGAAATATCTGCAATCTGTGCTGTACCCACTTTCCAGAAATGTGCTGGTAGCATCTATCTGTGGCTCCTTCTAAAGAGCATATTTCCACATGGTCCTTGTGTATGCTGCTCCGTGCTTTTGAGACATGATGTCTCCACAGGAAGCTGAGAATCTCAAAAGCTATCTCCTGAGCGGACGGATGCCTGAGACCTCACCAAGGAGGAAGATGGGAGGATGTGACAGGGAAAAAAGTATGCCAGAGCCCTGAAAAAACACTAAGTCTGCATTGATGCCTGACTCAGGCTTGCAACACACCTTGGCAACCTACACATCTCATGTTTTGTGTTATACTGCATTCTCTAGGTTTGGCAGGAAGAACGTTCTCTTCGCAACCATGGCTGTACAGACTGGCTTCAGCTTCCTGCAGATTTTCTCCATCAGCTGGGAGATGTTCACTGTGTTATTTGTCATCGTGGGCATGGGCCAGATCTCCAACTATGTGGTGGCCTTCATACTAGGTAGGAATGGCTTCTGGGAGATATTCACTGTGTTATTTGTCATCGTGGGCATGGGCCAGATCTCCAACTATGTGGTAGCCTTCATACTAGGTAGGAATGGCTTCTGGGACATGGGGTACTTCCCTCTAACCCTCTGAAAGGCCCAGAAAGAGGAAATTATCGGGCCATTGGGCTGTGCTTCCAAAGCCTTTGGATATATGTGTGTTGGGAGGGAGCTGTAGCCACAGCTCTTGGAGCAAGTCAGGGGCAGGGCAGGCACTCACAGGGAGCCACCTCTGTGCTGAGCCCTGAAATATGGTGGAGAAGAAGAACAGGAGCCATTAAGAACCAGCTGCATAACAGCTGAGACACATTCTTAGGAGCACAGGGCTTAAGAGAGGCACAGAGGAGGACAGTTTAGGGGAAGGGCAGCCTGAGGATGTCTTTGATCTGAGTTGTGTAGGCTTGAGACTTCTTCCTGGTTGCCGGTGAAGAGACTTAGGGTAGTCACTGTGGCCAGTACACAGGTGGGGAGGCTCATGCCAGACAGGGGGAGTTCCGTGCCAGCCCGCCATCACTGGGCCTATCTGGCGTCACCCTGAGTCAGAGCCCACCCCGAGCCTATCAGCTAAGCACAGGACAAGCCTCCCTGCACTGACAGTAGCCCCATCTCCTGTTAGGCTGCCTGAGGAAGACTCATCAGCTACAAGGTCATGAGGAGGTCCCTGGGGCCCTCAGCAGCTTTTCCTGGGAGGGAGTTAGGTGAGCTCCAGGCAGGTCGATGAGGGTCATGCACAGGAGTGAGAGAGTGTGTTCTTGAGCCCAGCGAATGGGCAAATGAGAGAAGCAGAGGTGAGGGGTATCTCTGGGACAGTAGACACTAGTTCCCATCCTCTCTACGGTGATAATATATTCTAGGTGGCTCAATACCATCCCAATTTGTCCCTATTGTCACAGTGTCATTATTAATAATACTCCTTTAATAGAAGTCTAACGATTCTTCTTGCCTCAAAAGTCCGAATCTGGTTAGGTGACTCTGATTGCTTTTTAAGTGTCTGAAGGACTCGCTGGCTTTGGAGATGCTGCACTGTCTTAATTGATGGTGTGTACACCTTCTGTCAAGTTGCCAGGATGGAAATATTCCAACCCTACTCCTTTAATTATTTGCGAAGAGCCCCGTGCCATGCGCTCAGCCTCAGTGTCTGCAGAGGGGAAGAGGGAGGAGAGAAGGTGGGAAGAACATGCTGGAGCCACATGGTCCCAGCAGATAGCACACTCTTCAGCAGGCCCCAGCGGGAGGAGGCTGCTCCCCTTCCTGTGGGGGGAAGGAGCGGGGCAAGATTTTCTTGAAGATCATTTGAGTAGAGGGCACAGGGAGCTTCAGGCCAGTGTTACTGGAAACTGGAGATTGGAGGATCTTATGATAGAAATTGCAACCTCCTAGTCCCCAGTGGCTCCAAGAACACAAGGCAAAGCCTATTGTCTTCATGTTCAAAGTCCCTAGAATCCATCTTCCATGTGATGATCCTCCCTAAGCCTGAAAAACCCAACATGTGGCTCTGCTTGGGCCAGACACATACCAAAAGCCAAACAGGCCTCCCCAAAACAGAGGACTCTGACCAGCAGGCCCATATCCCAGGAGGACCTGAAGGACCATCTGGAACAGAAGGGCAGAGAGTCACGGTGAAGCCAGAGAAGCTCTCTCCGTGGGAATGGGAACAAGGTGGGACTTGTGCCAGGTGGTGGCATCCCCAGTTCTATAGAATGGGCAGCATTGAGATCTGCCTTTTCAGTGGCACAGGGTGATTCTGGGGCCTCCAGGCCTCCCCTGTGTGAGTGGCTGAGGCAGGAAGAGCACACCCCAGGCTTCCTACAGGAAAGGGCTGCCCCCGCGGCTCTGACACTGTCATCTACTCTCCTCCCAGCTCCCCGTGCAGTGTGTGGTCCCACATGCAGGGTGAAGAAGGGTAACAGGGCCAAGGGGAAAGTAAGGCCATGGAAGATCAGTCAAGCCAGCAGTCAGTAGGTAAGACCCTGGGTGCAGCAGCCTCGCTATCAGCCGGGATCCAGGGCTCTCAAGGCTTGCTATCAGCCTGTGGCCAGGCCTGTTATAGGGTGCTCTGGGAGCCTGTCTGTGGTAGTTTTACTCCATTGTGCTCTGCAGGAAATTGCTGGCTTTTGTGTCCTGGTAGGAGACTTGTTGTGTTGGGTTCTCAGGTCTGAAAGTTTAAGTGTCCCTGAAAACCAGCCTGCTCTGGAGTGGCTGGACGCCCCAGTCAGCACCTGGGGTTGGGGGACACAGTACAAAGGCAAGGTGGCTGCTAGCTTCCCTACAGTGCAGCAGTGCTCTCTGGTGTTTCTGGGATACAATAGCTGAATTCCAGGTTGTATTCAACTAAAATAAACCAAAGGGTGTGGTCTGGGTTGAGGAGTTTGGTAGGCGCCTTCCACCCTCTGGCCCTAAGGAAGGGTTGGCAAAGCTCTGCATGATAATTTCACATTAACTTGGGAAGCCAAATTACTCCCACTGTCAAAGCAGTGCAGAAATGAGTCCTTGTTTTGTGCTGCTTTTTAAAAATGATCAAGGCTGCCAGAGTCATAGCAGACTAGAAAAGAGAAAGAAAGAACAGTGCTACCCAACGCAACATTAAGCAGACATGCCTGGAAGTGATGGTGTTGCCGGAATGACGCTGGTTTAGGAGGAAATGACCACTTGGGACCAAGGACACTAACCCTACCCATGCTCCAGCTCCCCTCACAATCTCCTACTGTTGCTCAGAAATAATGCCCTCCACCTGTCAACAGCCTTCTGGGTAGAATGCCATCAGTATCCTCTCTTATCCCCCATAACTAGCTGCTTAAACACAAACTTAAACACAAAAAAAACTCTTGACTGATTCATTAATTCAGTATTTTTCAGTACTTTTAACATCAACCTCCCATGTGACATTTCTTTGGGCATGCTGAACCATTTAAAGCTTTGCTTCCTCTGATGTCTAGAGGTTCCTCCTTTTGATAGGTGTATAAGTGATGGCATCTTCCTTTACAACTCTGGCTACCAGGAAGCTCGGGCAAATTTGAAATTTAACTACATCAATGACGCAGATTTTACCAGCCACATATATATATATATTTTTTTTTTACTGTTTTTAAATTGAAAAGTTGAAATATAATTTTGTCTTCGCCTGTTTGGGATGCCATAACAAAATCCTGTAGGCTGGGTGGTTTAAACAACCAAAATTTATTTTTCACAGTTGTGGAGGGTAGAAGTCCAAGATCAAAGTGCCAGCAGGTCTGGTGTCTGGCGAGGTTTCTCCCGTTGGGTTGCAGATGGCTGGCTTCTCCCTAAGTCCTCACATGGTCTTTCCTCTGCTCAAGTGCTCAGAGAGAGGGAAAGCAAGAAAGACAGAGTGAGCCATAGAGAGCTCACTCTCTGGTGTCTCTTCTTGTAAGGACACTAATCCTATATCCTATCAGGTCAGGGGATCCATGTATGAATAATAGAGGGACACATTCAGTCCATGACAGATTTGCATACCGTGATATTCACACTTCTAAAGTGTATAATTCAGTGGCTTTTAGTATATTCACAAAGTTGTACAGCCATCGACACTATCTAACTCCTCATCACCCTGAAAAGAAACCCTATATGAATTAGCAGTCATTTCCCTCTTCCCCTCGCCCCTGGCAACCACTAATTTACTTTCTGCCTTTAATGGAGTTCCCTATTCTGCACATTTGATATAAACAGAATCATATATTATGTGGCCTTTGTGACAACTTCACTTGTTTTCAAGGTTGATCCATGTTGTAACATGAATTAGTATTCCACTGGATGAAGACAACACATTTCGGTCATCCATTCATCAGTCATTGAACATCTGGGTGTTTCTACTTTGGGGCTGTTATGAATAATGCTATGAACATTGGAGAATAAGTATTTTTGTGGATATATTTTTTTAATTCTCTTGGGTATAAGGTAGGACCTCTGCTGGGTCCTATGGTGATTCTATATTTAACCTTTTGAGGAACTGCCAAACTGTTTTCAAAATAGCTGCATATTTTTGTTCTTTTCACCAAGGCACAACTTTTTACTTTTCTTTATATCTTACTTTAATGTTACCATTATTTTATTGTATTTAAATTTGAAGTTGCCTGAAAGTCTCCAAGGGATGAGCTGGCATATAAATACATAAACATGATGCAGAAATTTGCTGGCATACCTTATTTGCATTGCACCATGAGAGGGAAGAACTGGGGGGACCCAGGGAAGAGCAAGAACTCACTCCTGTCTATTCACGAGGAGCTCACTCCCTGATTGTGCCTCTGCAGCCAATGCAGCTGTCACTGTGGACAGGGGGACATGGGTCAAGGGAGTGGGGCACATATTGCTGGGTATACACAGAGATAGGAAATGTTACTTTTGACTGGAGTGATCGGTGCAGAGAGAGGGCAAGCCCTGAGCAGGGGAACATCTGTTAAGCCCTGAAGAGGGGTTCTGCTGTCTTCCACTGGGACTTTTTGGATCAAAGGCATTGTACTTTCCATCATTCTCCTGACATGTAGCACATTTCAACTGCTTGATCAGGATAAAGAATAACTATTACTGAGCACCTGCCACATGCCAGACACCCTCCTAGTTACTTTACATACATGATCTCAGTCTTCATAATAATATCTCCATGAAGGAGGGTTTATCACAGTCACTCTAGTAGCAACTCAGCATCAAGGAACCCAGGCTCTCCCCATGCCAGATAGAGGACATTCCTAGCCCATGGTTCCTGGGTCTCACCTCATATCCTGGCAGCTGCACTACAGTCTCGTTTCTTGAGCTTGGGTCTACTGAGAGCCTATGTTGGTCATTTATGAAGGTGCATGTCCTGCCTCTGTGTGGAATGGGCCCAGCGGTTCCGGGGGAGGTACTGCTCTATATGGAAGGCAGCCTGGCCCTCTCTGAGTCACTCCCTCTTGGAGAGAGTGCTCAGATTCAGATGGGTGTGACAGGTGGTGGGCAATACTCCTAGGGCTATGCTGGCCCTCATCCTAGCCAGGTCATGTCCCTTTGGCTTAGATGTCAAAGTTTCACTCCCAGGAGAAACTCAGAGGCCCAGCCAGACCAAGACCAACCAGGCTTCGCCCTAGAAGCGAAGCAGGCAGTAGAGGCAGATAGAGCATAGGGGCCAGGACAGGGATCCCCAGTCAGCACAGCAGGTGTCACCATTGTCATCTGTTTCACTGCCACATGGAAAGCTCATGGAAGCTGCAGGCCATAAAAGACCTGTGTAATCAGGCTTTTCTCCTAGCATTACTCAGAGGGGGCTGGCTGGCTTCCAGTGATAAGCCAAGGAAGGGAAAATGCAAATCCACTTCTGAAAGGGGGATAAGGTGGGTGGATCACCTGAGGTCAGAAGTTCAAGACCAGCCTGCCCAACATGGCAAAACCCCGTCTCTTCTAAAAATACAAAAATTAGCCGGGCATGGTGGCAAGCGCCTGTAGTCCCAGCTACTTGGGAGGCTGAGGCAGGAAAATCGCTTGAACCCAGGAGGCAGAGGTTACAGTGAGCTGAGATTGCACCACTGCACCCTGGCCTAAGCAACAGAGCACAAGTCTGTCTCAAAAAGAAAAAGAAAGAAAGAAAGAAAAAAAAAGAAAACTGTAAAAATGATAGCAGGATATGGCTTCACCCATCTCCCCTCATGTCTCTACTGGAATCTCAGCTGAAGAACTGCTTTATAAGGCCAAGTCATGCCCCCAGTAATTTTTTTCTTGGAAGGTAGACCAGTATCCATAGAGCAAATAAGGCTTAAATCCTGGTGCACCACTTATTATATGCATGAATTTAGGCAATTGGCTTTAACTCTGAAGTCTCAGCTAATTATGTGTAAAGTAAGAGGAATATTAGTTTTTGTTTTAGTTTTTGTTTTCGTTTGAGATGGAGTTTCGCTCTTGTTGCCCAGTCTGGAGTGCAGTCGCATGATCTTGGCTCACTGCAACCTCTGCCTCCTGGGTTCAAGCGATTATCCTGTCTCAGCCTCCCAAGTAGCTGGGATTACAGGTGCATGCCACTATGCCTGGCTAATTTTTGTATTCTTAGTAGAGACAGGTTTCATCACATTGGTCAGGCTGGTCTCAAACTCCTGACCTCAGGTGATCTGCCTGGCTCGGCCTCCCAAGTGCTGGGATTACAGGCATAAGCCACCATGCCTGGCCTGGAATATTAGTTTTTATATAACTGGTGTGAAGGGTCAAAGAGATAATATATGTAAACACTTAGCCTGGGACCTGTCTCAAAGTACCTACTCAGAAAAATGCTAGCTGTGAAGATGGTGATCCTGTTTAAGGAAGGGTTACTGCCTAAAAGAGAGCAGAAAGTAGGGCTAAAAAGGAATTATTTCATTTTGTACCATCCCTGCTGTCCACAGGAAGGCAAAGAGAGAGACCTACAAAGTCTCTGTCCCGAACATGCATTCTGCAAAGTTATATAACTGTTCCGGTCTGAGACCCACGCTTACAGAGGGAGATTATCCAGGAACCCAGTAGTGTAACTTTTCCTTTCTTAACAAGGTCATGAAGGTAGGAGAAAGCTCCTCTGGCCTCACAATTCTACAAGATTCTCACTTGATCTTGCGCACTTTCTCTTTTCCAAAATCAAACCCTCTGCCGCTGAATCTCTGCTTAGGAATAAAGCACCTTCTATTTATTTCCACATCGTAATCACAGCCAAAGGGTTTAGAAACCAGTGCATAGCAGGAAGGTCATTAATGAGGTCAGAAAAGACCTGGAAATCGTACTCATGATCCTCAAAGAAGTCAGGCCCTATCCTTGGAAATGGGTTTATAGGCTGAGCAATGCTCTGGGTGGTGAGGGCAATTGTCTCCAACATGGGATGCAGGAGGCACAAAGTACTGGCTGTTTCTATCAGTCTGGGTTTTTAAATGGCCTCTCGAGAGGGACCCACTGAGGCAGATCTCTCAGTTATGAACAGTGAAGGAGAATGAGTGGGGTGGAATGGGAACAGGTAGGTGGTAAAATGAGAAACCAGCCAACAGAGTAATTTTGCTGCTTCTCTGGAATTAACTCTTAATCCCTTAGCCTGTGCCTAGAGCAGATAAACGTGACCGAGAAAATCTCTCTTAAAATGCGAGCATGAATGACCTTTGAATTATCTGTTTTGTATCTTCCAGGCCACTTCTCTGTAGCGGGGGCAGATCCCCAACAAAAGGTAGAGCCATTGCCATTGGTCAAGTCTCCGCCCCAGGTGTAGAGAACCAAGGGCAGACTCTGTGGAAAAGGCCTGGAGCTCCGTGACAAGAGAAGGAGCTTTATTCTTGGACTCCCATCTGGTGCTGAGTGATCCAATGTGGCAGTGAGCAGAGCAGAGGCCAATAGTCGCCTGCATGTCCTTTCCCAAAAAGCAGTGCCCGCACCAAGCAGTCATGGGCCTTTCTGCTATTCAGGGAAAGCTCTGTGGAGTTCAATGGGTGTGTGGCCAGGTCTAGGGCTGCTGCCTGCAGGGGCAGCAGAACAGCGCCTGCTTTTCTTTTCTTGGTCCAAATGGACTGTGTCTGCGTGGGCCGATCTCTGGGCACAGCATGGCTGCAGGGAATTCAGTCCTGGGTGCTGAAGGCCTGTCTGTGCACCTTCAGAGCCAGCTCCCTCCAACTGATTTCTCAGGGCTCAGGCATGGGTAAGTGTGCCCTGAGGTCTTGGAAACGGTGAACTCTCCACTGCTTCCTGATGGGCCAATGTCTATTTATTTACAGTTCAGAACTGTTGGAAAGGCTACACACACCGTGACCCCACATGGCCCCTCAGAAGAGCCACTGCTTGTCTCCTGAAATGCTCTCTCTGCTTCTCATGTTGGGGCTCTTATTTTGGAAATTTGGCATTCTCAGAAGGGATTAGCTCTTGGGGCTGGGCATGATATTTTTATGACATGGAATGGCCTTAAAATAAGTTGGCCAGGTGCGGTGGCTCACGCCTGTAATCCCAACATTTTGGGAGGCCAAGGCAGGTGGATCACTTGAGGTCAGGAGTTCGAGACCAGCCTGGCCAACATGGCGAAACTCTGTCTCTACTAAAAATATAAAAATTAGCCAGGCGTGGTGGTGCACGCCTGTAGTCCCAGCTATTTGGAAGGCTGAAGTGGGAAGGTCACTTGAGCTTGGGAGGCAGAGGTTGCAGTGAGCTGAGATCATGCCACTGCACTGCAGCCCGGGCAACAGAGGGAGACGTTGTCTCAAAAATAATAATAATAATAATAAATTAATTAAAAATAAATAAATAAATCTATGGCTCTATTAAAATCTCATAGAAATTCAACCTTCTATAAGTTGCCAAGTCTTGGATCACGTCCCACCTTCCTCTACCCTGACCATGCCTGCTCTGGGCCATGAGGCAAATGCCTTTCCCCTTTTCTAAGTGGTGATAGTTTGAACTCTAACTGCCACATAATGATATAAAAAGCAAATATTGAAGTGAGTTAATATGCTAATACTCCTCCCTTGTTTTGAACAGGAACAGAAATTCTTGGCAAGTCAGTTCGTATTATATTCTCTACATTAGGAGTGTGCACATTTTTTGCAGTTGGCTATATGCTGCTGCCACTGTTTGCTTACTTCATCAGAGACTGGCGGATGCTGCTGCTGGCGCTGACGGTGCCGGGAGTGCTGTGTGTCCCGCTGTGGTGGTGAGTGTGACTCGTCCCCAGACAGGCCCTCTGCTGCGGGTCAGCACACCTGGAACACACCTGGAGCCTGGTGCTGACCTAGCCTGGGCTTGCATGACCTCCACGGAACTCGCGGAGGCCAGCTTCCAAGCCGGGAGAGTTTTTGCCTCATTGTGGGTGGGCCTGTGTGCTGGAGTTTGAGTCTCCATTGTCCTAAAAAGCACATTCTCAGGATTCCAATCTCTTCCTTGACACCAACCACTCTTTTCTGTTGCTACTTGTTATTTGTGGAGCTGGTGGTGTTGGATTTTGTTGTTTTTAACTCTGCCCCCTGCTCTTTCATCGCTTTTCTGTCTCTAGAAAAATCTCACTCTATCCAACTAATGTAATTCTTCAAGCTTCCCTATCATATAATGATTAGCATCTATGAAAGGGAAGCCTGTTTATTAGCACTATGATAGTGTGCCTATTTATTTGCTATGTCTTGAAGAGTGAGAAAATTACTTTTTATTTAATAAATTGTTAGAGAGATGTTCTCTTCTCTCCTCCCACAACCTCCCAACTCAGTTTTAACACAACAGTTATAGGAATAACAAAGTTTGAAGATTCTGGCCTCAGTCTTACCCAATATGACTATCTGGGGGATTTCAGGTGAAAGAATAAATTAAAAATCATGGAACAAGCTGTCAGACATACCCATACCCTCTTTTTGGAGATTTCCTGTTTCTTTGCTTTTTCATATTTAAGCAAGAGAAAAGGGGATTCCTTCCATTGGTGGGTCTGGCTCTATCTCTCTCTCATTCTCTTCCTCTCTCATTAATTCTTGGTTTGATTTCATTATATCAAAGTCAAATCTTCCAGCACTGACTGTTTTCACCGAACTGCATAACTTCTACCTGCTTACACATCACACAAGCTTCTTTGACCATTTTTTGGAACTCACAATTTAGACTAGACCTCATGGTTGCCCTGTCCTTTGGACATCTCCTGACTGGGAAGCTGTCTAGGCTTTTATCTTACTGTAGCTGTTAGGCAGTCATAGAGATTGACAGGCAGGCCACCTGTCTGACTAGACAGCGCAGGTCAGGTGGGCTCACTCTAAGCCCCTGTATTCTCATGACCTGTAAGAGTGCTGTGATTTACCAGTGTAAATTATTGGCATGAAGTGTGCAGGGGGAGTTGACAGTATGTTAAAGGTTAGGTATTATTCTGATTTGCAGCATTCCTCTGGAACCCTGTCTGGGGACCAGGAAGCCTGGCCTGAGGAGCAGTGAATAAGGGCTGGCCATGATCTGCATAGCTGTGCCTCCAAGGAAAGCATCCCAGATTTACAAGAGCAGAGCAATTTTCTGAATGAGAGTAATTATCATCATCATCATCATCTGCCCTTCTCTCCACAACTCCCTTGCTCGCTGAATTTATTGGAAAAGATGTTAGTGACTAGAGGTTCTCTCAAGACACAAGACAAGATTATTCAAAGGTTCTTTTCTGCCTCTTCAGCTGAATGATTTTAATAAACTATGTTCTCTGGCTCTAGTTGTCATTTTGACCTAAGAGACCAGTACTTTCAAAATGTTATAATTAGCCAGGTATGGTGGTTCACACCTGTAATCCCAGCACTTTGGGAGGCCAAGGTGGGAGGATCACTTTAGCCCAGCAGTTTGAAACCAGCCTGGGCAACATGGCAAAACCCTGTCTGTACTAAAAATAAAAAATCAGCTGGGTTCAGTGGTAAGCGCCTGTAGTCCCAGCTACTTAGGAGGCGGAGGTGGGAGGGTCCCTTGAGCCCGGGAGTTCGAGATTACAGTGAGCTATGTGATCATGCTGCTGCACTCCAGCCTGGATAGAATGAGATGCTGTCTCAAAAAAAAAGTTATAATCAATCTTATTAATGTATGATTCTATCAGAGAGAAAGAGAGAGAGAGAATAACAATATAAAGCCTCCGATGGGCTGTACAGAGATTAGTAGTAGGGATGGGATCTTTGCCTCGGGACCATATGTCACAGCGAGGAATGAACAGCTCTGATCCATTAGCCCTCCAGAGTCAGCCTCCAGTTTCCAGCAGAGAAGGTCCATCCCACAGGGAGCCTGCTCCCTCTGCCCTAAGGAGAGCTCTTTCTTCTGTTCCCCAGGAGCTGGTCCATGAATGCTCCTGGCTGTGGGCATACTGTACCAGGGACTTGCCCCAGACAGAGGCCAGCACGGGACCAGCACTGACAAGCTGAGTGCTCCACCTGAACGTTTACCAGTGGTCTTACCATTTTCCTGTAAAAGAAAATAACTTTCTTCTGAACATCCCATCCTTGCAGGTGGGGCTTCCCAAAAGGATGCTCATCCATCTAGTGGTTGGGGTATGGAGGGATGCTTAGAGCTGACATGGACCCTGCCGCCTGCTCAGTATGAGACAAGCTCTCCAGCAACACCTCACTCCTGTTTAGTCTGAATTAAATCTACAGAGAGATTATAGTGTGCAACCTCATTTGGCACTCCATTGACTTTTGAAATGATCAGCTAGATTTGACATTATGTGCACCAAAAAAAAATCAAAGCAATTCAAAACTGGAGATACCAGTGGCCCTGAGTACAGTGGGCTAGAAATGGGAGGTAAACCTACATAGAGGCACTGCTGGTGGTTTGGGGGACTTTTTATGTCCCAAGTTTCCTTTAAAAGGCTTGGCAGTAAGTGGCCACAGGTGTGAATGGAGTATGTGTATAGGGGGTGGGGATAGGGTAGGGAAGCAGGCCATAGATGCAACATGAGGAAAGCTATGCAATTTCTAGCTGATTAAACATTAAGAATCTGAGGCCAGTGGTCTGTAGAAAAAAAGGTAGGATATTTCTAAGCATAATCTGGTTGGAGAAAGATACTGGCCCAAAGTAGAAGCATCCATCCATGAGGTATATCGTGGCTGTGTAGTAAGATCTCTAATTCTGCACTAATATAGTAGCCACCAGCCACATGCAGCTATTTAAGTTAAAATTAATTAAATTTTCATTTCTTCAATCACACTAGCTCAATAGCTACATGTGGTTAGTGGATGCTGTCTTAGCACAGATACAGAACATTTCAGAAGTTTCTATTGGACAGCACAGTTCTAATTACTGAGAGTCAGTGACCTAACATTATTGTAGTTCCTATAGGGACTAACTAAAGGCATATTCTGAAAAATGCAAACTAGGCTCATTTTTCAACTCATGTGCTAGTAAGCTGGAGAGGGGACCTGCTGGTTGGTCATTTGTTTTGCTCTGAGCTAATTCCTAGCGTGGATTTGGGGCCAATTAACTATAGAGGACTCTGTGTCTGCTGCTTACAACTTGTTTTCCAGGCTAAGTAAGTACAGATGCTCTTCGACTTATAATGGAGTTACATCCCAATAAGCCCATTGTAAATTGAGAATATTCTAGGTCAATACACCTAACCTACTGAGGTAGGAGGCCAGACACGACTCCAGAGGCAGGGCTTGGACACCGGACCAAATTGAGGACCAGCTAAAACAGAGCCAGGGCAGAAGACGCTTTCCGTAAGACACGCCCACCCGTGTGCCATGTCAGTTTACTGTTGCCATGACAACACTCAGGCTTTATCGCCCCTTTCCATGGCAATGACCCAAAAATTACTACGCTTTCCCTAGAAATTTCTGCATAAACTGACCTTTCATCTACATGTAATTAAAAGTAGTTATAACTATGAGTGCAAAACTGTCCTGAGCTGCTACTCTCTGCCTGTGGGGCAGCCCTGCTCTGCAGGAGCAGTCACGGAGCTGTAACATTGCCTCTTCAATAAAGCTGTTTTCTTCCACTTCCAGTTTGCCCTTGAATTCTTTCCTGGGCAAAGCCAAGAACCTTCATGGGCCAAACCCCACTCTGGAGCTTGCCTGCCCTACATCCCTACCAAATATCATAGCTCAGCCTGACCTATCTTAAACATGCTCAGAACACTTACATTAGTCTACAATTGGGCAAAATTTTCTAACACAAAATCGATTTTATAATTAAGTGTTGAATATTTCATGTAATTTATTAAATACTGTACTGAAAGTGAACAACAGAATGGCTGTATGTATGAGTACTCAAAGTAAGGTTTCTACTTAATGCATATCATTTTTCTCCTATAGTAGAACCATCATAAGTTAGGGACCATCTGTACTGACAATAGGTAAGGAAAATGAGAGCTGACAGGGGAATGGCTAAAAGATTTTGAGAAATAAAAATTTAGAAAGAACAAAAGTCCTATTATTTGCAACTGTGTTTGAGCATCAGCTATAAATGGGAATAGACTATATAATTTAAAACAATTAGCTTTTAGACATTAACAAAAAGACAACATTGGGGCTCATCTCCCAAAAACTGGTTTGGGCACTCACTGATCTGAGAATCTGTTGAAAGCCATGGGGACCCCACACAGGCGGGTGTCAGTGCCCTCACCTTCTCTTTTGACTAAAGGAAAAGATCAAGAACACAGGTGCCCTGGCCATCCTTTTCCCAATAAACTGTGAACATCACCAGCTGGGACACCAGCAATTCTCCTTAGGATGAACCCACTGCAAAGACAGTCTCTTCTCTAGGGGAACTTATAGTCTAGTAGCTATGTTTCTTTTATGAGCCACACTACCTATAAGTTTTGGATGAACTTCTCCAGAGCCCTGGCTCAAACATGCCCATAGTTAATGTCACCCCTTATGGTCTGGTCCTGGTCTCAAGCACAACTGATGATTAGTCTTATAATTTGATCAGAAGTTTGAAACTTGAAGGTGCTTTTATTTATTCCTATGCTCCAATAGAAATCCTATGTGGACTCCCTTTAAAAAGACAAACTAGAATTTTACAAAATTAAAACTATTTGGGGGAAACTCAGATTTAATAGTATCCAACCCTGCTGTTGTGAAAAATTATTAAATATTAAAAATAAATTATAGGTTCATTCCTGAATCTCCCCGATGGCTGATATCCCAGGGAAGATTTAGAGAGGCTGAAGATATCATCCAAAAAGCTGCAAAAATGAACAACATAGCTGTACCAGCAGTGATATTTGATTCTGTGGAGGTAAGCATTTGCAGATGTTTCCTCTTGAGATCAGCTATGCATTCTTGATTTTATGGAATTTAACTTAATTCAATATTTGTTAAGTGCCCACTATGTACCAGGCATTGCACTAGGCCTTAGGAACACAATCATGATTAAATTCTAAGATAAAATCCACCTTGAAGGGCTGTTTATAAGAATTAAATGCAATAATATATGTAAACTGCTTAGCAAATAGCAAGCATTCATTAAATATTAGTTCCCCTTATTTTGCAAGTTTATCATCAACTTTCTATTGGCATTGCTCCAAACCACTGACACAGCTATGAACTGATGGTTTTTAAATGTCCAGATTAAGTGGGAAAATATGTTTCAGGGCTAGTCCATGCTGGGTTCTCCACTGTACCCTGAATCTTACCACAGACTGCTGAGGAAGCTATGCCTGTCTTTAGTCTCGCTCTGTATCATGTCTAGAACCTTAAGGCCTGAAAGCACAGGCTTGAGGATTCACCCTTGAAAGCTGGTGGCCACAAGGAAAAGTTGATATTCTATGGAAGCAGCCACACCTCCTGACAGTTTGTAAGGATATGCAGTGTGCCACACACCGTGCTGGCTCCTAGAGGAAGTAAGAAAATAAGACACAGCCCCAATTCTAAAGGAACATAGAATGTAACTAAGATGGGCAAGAGGATTAGATAAAAAGATAAAGAATGGCATAAGGGAGGAAATGGTAAGTATCCAAGTAGAGACACTGTGTGCCAGCAATACAGAGAAAGAGAGCAGGGTAGCCCATGGCTGGAGGCAGGTCCAAGCCAGGGAGGACAGCAGGACTCACTTAAATGAGTGGAGAGGATGGGGCAGGGCATTCCTGTCTAGGAGATAGGTAGGAGTCTGCTCAGGACACGTAAAAAAGACTGTGGTGGCTTCAGTAACATTATACATGCCCTGCACCAAAGCATGTAGTGCGGAAAGCAGAACTCTGTAGAGGACAGTGGGCATGCCACTGCTCACCCCGACAGCTTCCCTGATCTCTGGCCTTCAGGACCTTTTCCAGAAGCAGATACTCTGGCTATGGCTAGAGGCTTAGAGTGGCCATGAACTCAAGCTCTCAGAGGGCTGCCAGGACAAAACATCCCTTAATCCTTTGCCCTTCAAATCAAGAAGTCCATTTCAAGTCTCAGTCCATTTAAATGGATAAAACAACAACAACACTGGGAATGTCTAACACTTCTGCCCTTCGGGGCTGTGCTCGGTGTTTATTGGTATTTATCAGCTAGGTGGCCTGATTCCTATCTGCGAAACTTACAGTCTAGTTGTAGGGATCTACCTACATGGATGAAAGCAATCATAAAATAGATATGAGATATATAGTTATGGACAAATAAGAATATAGTTCAGTGTTAAAACACATGGTTCTAGCAGTGCCTTTATATATTATATATATATATACACACACACACACACACATATATATACACATTTATATATGTGTATGTGTGTGTATATATATATACACACTTTAAAAAAAATTGAGTCTCACTGTGTTGCTCAGGCTGGAGTGCAGTGGTGCAATTATAGGTCAATGTAGCCTCGACCTTCTGGGCTCAAGCAATCCTCCCACCTCAACCTCCCAAGCTGGGACTACAGGCACTTGCCACCAAACCCAGCTAACTTTTTGTATTTTTTTTGTAGAGACACAGCCCAGGCTGGTCTCAAACTCCTGGGCTCAAGCAATCCTCCCGCCTCAGCCTCCCAAAGGGCTAGGATTACAGATGTGAGCCACCATTCTCAGCATGACAGTGCCTTCTTTCTTCCTGTCATGATGCACATCTAGCCTGAACTAGACAAACCCATTAAGGGAAAGGGGGCTTGCGCTTTCCTGAGGCCTGGTCATCTCCCATGCTCACCTCCCATAGGATCCTCTTTAGGAGGATCTGCGGAGCCCTGCGCCAGCAAATGCACCCTATTTAGAATGATATTGAAGAGCCTACCAAATGCCAGGCACTGTGTTCTGCTCATGCATTTTTTTTTTTCAAAAAAAGACACTAAGGCACAGTGAAGTTAAATAATTTGCCCAGGATCACACAGATGTTAAACTGGGATTTGTGACCTAGTTCTCCCAGGCACCAAAGTACATGCTCTTAATAACTGTGATTTTTCACTTCATGTTAGAGGCAGTAGCATTAACTTGGACAGGAAAAGATATAGAGTAGAGCATTGTCTCAGAAAGCAATCTCAAGCATCCTTGGCTTCAGAAGAAGCACCTTCAACCTGCTCCTGGTACCTGATCCGAAGACATTTTGGTGCCTCCACCCAGGCCAGGGACAACCACTGGATACAAGGATATTCTTGTTTTGAGGTTTCCAATCCTGGCTGCTCATCACAATCACACAAGTGCTTTAAGAATACAGATTCTCAGGCCTCTGTTCAAAAGAGTAGAAGTAGGCAAGCCCAGGGAGGAACCTGGCAACCTGCATTTGAGAAGGGCCCTGTGGAACCACCAAGTGTTAGCACACGACTGGTCCACAGGTCCTGTCTGTGTGCACCACCCCAGAACCCTCCAAGAGGATGTCTGGTTCCCACTAGTTTATGCAGTGGCTTTGCTTTGTTATAATACCAGGGTTATTCTGCTGGGGGCATATTCTGGGGCTCTACAATCCAAATAGTGTGGGAGAGAAAAGGCAATGTGGCTGTGAGCTGTTTAAGTGTCTGATGATTCCTAGAAAGAAGGACACTCACATTTGGAGAGCACCTGCTGTGAAGGCAGGCCTGGCACTCCCACTTCTTCATAATAGAAACTCCTCTATCAGTCTCTTACTGCACATGCACTGTAGGGCCACAAAGTCACAAAGTCTTGGTACTTCATCCCTGAGAGATTCTCCATCTCATAGCCTAATAACTTTTATGTTAGTTTCAATTCTAATCAGCTTAGTTACCTTGATTCATAATTCATGGCAAGTTAATATCAGCAAATTAAAAGCAAAAGAATAGGCCGGGCGCTGTGGCTCACACCTGTAATCCCAGCACTTTGGGAAGCTGAGGTGGATGGATCACCTGAAGTCAGGAGTTTGAGACCAGTCTGCCCAATACGGCAAAACCCTATCTCTACTAAAATACAAAAATTAGCCGGGTGTGGTGGCAGGTGCCTGTAATCCCAGCTACTCAGGAGGCTGAGGCAGGAGAATTGCTTGAACCTGGGAGGCGGATGTTGCAGTGAGCTGAGATCGTGCCACTGTACTCCAGCCTGGGCGACAAGAGTGAAACTCCCTCTCAAAAAACAAACAAGTAAATAAATATAAATAAAAGTAAAAGAGTATAAGCCCATTAATAGCAGTAAAGATTTGTCACTGACCCCTGATGGCTAGCCTCTTTTCCTCAATGATACAGTAATAATAATAATAGTTTAAATTTATTGGACATTTACCACGGTTCAAGCACTGTGCTAAGCTATATATACATGATCTCATTTAATCTCTCAACTCCCAATTAATATACCCATTTTATAGAGCAGTAAGCTGAAGTTCAGAGAGGATCGTTACTTGCCCAAGGCCCGCCAGTAAACTGAAGTCTGTTCTGATGCTAAAAGACTACAACAAGAGAAGTGTAAAAAGCAAGGCTTGGTAATCCCAGCACTTTGGGAGGCCAAAGTGGGCAGATTGCTTGAGGCCAGGAGTTTGAGACCAACCTGGCCAACATAGTAAAACCCCGTCTCTACAAAAAATACAAACATTAGCCAGATGTGTTGATGCTCACCTGTAATCCCAGCTACTCAGGAGGCTGAGAGGCAGGAGAATCGCTTGAACCTGGGAGGTGGAGGTTGAAGTGAGCTGAGATCACACCACTGCACTCCAGCCTGGGCCACAGAGCGAGACTCTATCTAAAAAAAACAAATAAACAGAGAGTGTAAAAAGCAGACGTGGCCTCAAGGAAGGGACTACATGGCCCTACCCTTCAATAGGCAGTCCGGAGGATCACAGATCAGTGTGGTAAATGACATCCATTCTCTGACTGTCAGTCAGTGAAAGGCTATGTTAGCCAACAGGCTTTGTATAACAAGATAGGAAAGGGGGTGTTATATATTTAAAAGGCTTCTGTGTAGAATGGGCTACAAACATTTTAAAGTGTCAGAATAAGTGTCATATATGTAGATGCCCTATTGCCTCCAATCCCCAGACTTCTAAGCATAGTCAAGGTGAACTGAGAGTTGCATGCATAAGTTTTCCCCATGCATCATAGCCAAAGATACTTCCTTACTACCTCTTTATCTCATGGTTATTTGCATTATTTTGGTTACAGGAGCTAAATCCCCTAAAGCAGCAGAAAGCTTTCATTCTGGACCTGTTCAGGACTCGGAATATTGCCATAATGACCATTATGTCTTTGCTGCTATGGTAAGTAATAAGTGACCTGGAAATGTAGACATCCAGCACGTAAGTATGCAACTGATTTTCTTTAACTCAGAGGAACATTATGGCAACGCTTGGGTTTTCCTGAGGAAAAATTAAGATTATAAAATTCTAAATTATTTTGAAATGCCTCTATTCAGTTCATGGGACTAGATATTGAAAAATGTCACTGGGCACAGTGGCTCACACCTGTAATCCCAGCACTTTGGGAGGCCAAGGTGGGCAGATCACCTGAGGTCAGGAGTTCGAGACGAATCTAGCCAACATGGTGAAATCCCATCTCTACTAAAAATACAAAAATTACCTGGGCATGGTGGCATATACCTGTAATCCCAGCTACTTGGGAGGCTGAGGCAGGAGAATCACTTGAACCCAGGAGGTGGAGGTTCCAGTGAGCCTAGATCGCACTACTGCACTCCAGTCTGGGCAGCAGAGCAAGACTCCATCTAAAAAAAAAAAAGTCACAGGGTACAGTATTTAAGTCTGCAGTACTGAGACCTAAAGGGAAAGCATTCCCTTCCCGCTCCTAAAGTTATGGGATTGAAATCATTGATGTCCCTGGGTAACAGTTCCCTCCCCACCAAAAATTATGAGATTAAAACTAATGATGTCCGTGGTGCCCGAGGCAGAAATGCTAATTCAACTCCTGCTTCCTGAAGCTGACCTGGCAACTGAACACTGAGGCTAGAATAACCTAGATCCCCATTACCTGGATAGGAGCCTTGATCACCTTTCTACACGTGCCAATAGCAAACCAACAAGTGGCTTTCAGGCACAGAAATACTGAATTGGCTTTATAGATTAGATTTAATAATTTATCTGCCAAGAAAAAAGGAAAAGGAAAAAAGAAAACTCCTACTCTATGATGGCAGCACACACACACACACACACACACACACACACACACACACACACACACACGATGATCGTCAGAACTGGTAGATTTAGGCTGCAGCTAATCTAAGTTTATTTTTAAGGGCCATCCTACTTGGCAATTAGAAGAGAACAATGACAGAGCTTATGCCTCTGAATTAAGCAAGTGTGTCCTAGGTACATGGCCTTCTTAGTTCTTACATTTCAGCATATATCCCTGGTGCAAATGTTCTTGGGCAGTGGTGCTACTAAGCTAATAAAAAATTAGTCACTAGTTCTATCTAAGCTGCTCCTATTACTAAATGGGAAAATCACTAAGATCCCTTGAGCATAATTATTTGTTTTGTTTATGAATTAGTCCTTGTATTATCTAATTTGGGTCTAGTATGTGTAAAAACATCACCAGTGTTCCTGAAATCATTTTTCAGATATCCTCTGCTTCTCAGTCATGTTAATAATAAGCAAATTTCTACACAGGGGTGCTGCATAGTGCAGTTTTAACAAAAACTCAGGTTGAGTCACTCACAGCTTGCAGCGTCCAATTAACAAGAGCAAGGTCTGAGGTAAGGAAAGTGACTTTTTATTCCAAAGCTAGCTTAGGGAGAAAGGTATCGGCTTCCTGCCTGAAGGGTACTGCTCCTCTTTTTGAAGCGGAAAGCAGGCACTTCTAAAAGGCAGGGGAGGACGCGAGCAGGTGAGGGATCAGAGGGCTAGCTTGCTGCCTTATCTACTGGGCAGTTGAGTTGGCACCTTCATGGGCAGAAACAGGTGGTATAGGTGGCCAAAAACTCTAGCAGGCATACTTTGGGTTGGAAATTGACTGATATCGCTTGAGGAAATCTGGGGGGTGAGAGTTCCACTCTGGAGCTTCTAAGCACATAGTTAGATAAATTTGCCCTGCAGGGAGTGTCCAGTGAAGAGGAGGTTAAAAAGCTATCATCACTGCACTTCCAAAGAGTTTAGTAGAAAGTGCAGAAAAGAGGAAAGAGAAAAGAAGAGAGAGAGAAAATAAACTATCTCTTAGAAAAATGGGGGTACTCAGTTACATAGTTATTTTTTCCACAGAGAAGCTTTTTTTTAATTTAATTTTTGTTTTTATTTTTTTTTGAGATGGAGTTTCAGTCTGTCATCCAGGCTGGAGTGCAATGGTGCGATCTCAGCTCACTGCAACCTTTGCCTCCTGGGTTCAAGCAATTCTCCTGTCTCAGCCTCCCAAGTAGCTGGGATTATAGGCACATGCCACCATCATGCCTGGCTAATTTTTGTCTTTTAAGTAGAGATGGGGTTTCACCATGTTGGCCAGGGTCGTCTCAAACTCCTGACCTCAGGTGATTCACCTGCCTTGGTCTCCCAAAGTGCTGGGATTTCAGGCATGAGCCACCACTCATGACATAATATACATGTGTGGTGTATATATATACTATACACCTATAATGACAGAATATACAGGCTGCAGTCTGTGATACTTTGAAGCATTAGGGGACATTCACTCTTTTCCCTAAAGAGAATCAGAATTTATTCTAAGTGAATCCCACAGTATGACCCTTGTATCTCTTTTTTATTAACGAATCAAATCTGGATTTTATGTTCACTGATGTGATTAATATTTTTTCTTCAAATAATAGCTCTAAGAGATTGAGGAGGTACAAACTATTCAGGAAATAGGAAAACTTGAAATCAACTAGCTGAGAAAAGTTATTGTTGAATATTGGTATATCTAGACTAGCACTGTCCAATAGAACTTTCTGCAGTGACGGAAATGTTTCATATCTATGTTGTTCAGTATAGTAGCCACTAGCTACACGTGGCTATTGAGCACTTGAAGTGTGGCTAGTGTAACTGAGGAACTGAATTTGTAATTTTATTTAATTTTAATTTATTTAAATTTAAGTAGCCCATGAGGGTAGTGGCTACTTATAGGACAGCAAGATATAGAGAATTTCTTGACCATCATAAAATTTTAGAGCAATTCACACCATCCCTTTGACATTTTTACCTTTTTCTTTCAGGATGCTGACCTCAGTGGGTTACTTTGCTCTGTCTCTGGATACTCCTAATTTACATGGAGATGCCTACCTGAACTGTTTCCTCTCTGCCTTGATTGAAATTCCAGCTTACATTACAGCCTGGCTGCTATTGCGAACCCTGCCCAGGCGTTATATCATAGCTGCAGTACTGTTCTGGGGAGGAGGTGTGCTTCTCTTCATTCAACTGGTACCTGTGGG
The DNA here is from genome assembly GCF_028878055.3 of Symphalangus syndactylus. Taxonomy (NCBI): domain Eukaryota; kingdom Metazoa; phylum Chordata; class Mammalia; order Primates; family Hylobatidae; genus Symphalangus; species Symphalangus syndactylus. The sequence continues at coordinate 119,323,951 of NC_072433.2, forward strand.
TAAGAAGTTAACCAAGATGAACAGCTTACCAGAAAAGACCCACATATTGACTAGGCTGCTTCTGAGTCACTGCTCCATGTTTATTCAGCCTTTATATCATAAGCCATTCATAAGACAATTAGACAGGGATTGCTCACTATGTATGTTGTTTCCTGTGTTCAAAACAACTACCCCAAACAGAAGAGACAGCCTCGGAGAAGCAGAAAGCACCAAAGAGGAAGAGTAACTCTCCCAGTCATCCCCTACACAGAAAGACTCACCTAACATCTCCCTTTAACTCATAGTCATGATTCCTAATTTCTGGCTACTCTCAAACCTTTTCCCTGGGTGTATATTCAAGTAGTACAGTGAGTAGGACATGTCGGTTCCAGGATACATTCAGTGGTTTTCTGGTCTGAATCTTTAAGTAGTTAAATAGCACACAAAAGGATATATGCTTCCCTTTTCCCCTTGTGTCTGACGTTCTCATAATATTAAAATGTCAATAAATTATTGATAGTAATAGAAATACATATTTCTTAATAATAAGAAACAGGATAGAAAGGATTGGTCCTCCTCTTTGAAGATAAAACTTAACTATATTAACATGCTAATAGCTTACCTATGAAACTGTTGTAACAAACAAAAGACAAGTGGACAAAGGTCACTGAATGCATTAATGACCTAGAATAACAGTAGAACAAAGTACAAAGCCACCCCTCACGTGAGTTCCATCCTTGTCCATGCCCAAATATTAGGACATTTGAAGAGAAAATGCTATTTTGGGAATATATTTATGTTAATAAAAGTACTCCCACTGAAGCAAAAAGGACAAAAAAAACAACTGATATAAGAAAGCATCACTTCTAAAAGCACCGTTGTTTATACCGGGTCTCTTTTCCAGATTATTACTTCTTATCCATTGGTCTGGTCATGCTGGGAAAATTTGGGATCACCTCTGCTTTCTCCATGCTGTATGTCTTCACTGCTGAGCTCTACCCAACCCTGGTCAGGAACATGGCTGTGGGGGTCACATCCATGGCCTCCAGAGTGGGTAGCATCATTGCCCCCTACTTTGTTTACCTCGGTGAGCTGCATCTTGTGCATTTGTTCTTCCTTTAAATTAGTTTTCAATATAAAAGTAAGATTTTCATTGTGAAAACATCAAATAGCATAGAATGTACTGGAAAAAAGTACAAGTTCACCTCTCCTCTCCCAGGAGGAGCTCTAGAAAGCCAACCACAAACTGGTGAGTAGCGCTACAGACATTTTGTTTTGCACATCATGTACACATGTATGTATATAATTTTTTAAACATACAAGCAGGCCAGGCGTGGTGGCTCATGCATGTAATCCCAGCACTTTGAGAGGCCAAGGTGGGTGGATCACCTGAGGCCAGGAGTTCAAGACCAGCCTGGCCAGCATGGTGAAACCCCGTCTCTACTAAAAATACAAAAATTAGCCAGGTGTGGTGGCAGGTGCCTGTAATCCCAGCTACTCTGGAGGCTGAGGCAGAAGAATTGCTTGAACCCAGGAGGCAGAGGCTGCAGTGAGCCAAGATTGCACCATTGCACTCCAACCTGGGCAACAAGAGCAAAACTCTGTCTCAAAAATAAATAAAAATAATAAAAAATAAAAAGAATAAACACACAAATAACATTATATATGTTGAAACTTTTTAAACTTAACATTGTATCAGAATATCCTTCCAAATAGTTACATATTGCTCCTTTACCTTCTTTTTAAATAGGTACCTCCTTTTAAAAATGTATATAAGTACATTTTAAAATAAGTATACATAAGTATAATCTACAGATAGATTCATAGAAGTAAAATTCCTGGAGCAAAGAGTGCCGTTAAAAAATTATATATATGTGTGTGTGTACATGATGTTGTGCAAAACAAAATGTCTGTAGGGCTACTCACCAAACAGTTCATGTTGGTTTTCTAGGGCTCCTCCTGGGAGAGAAGAGGTGAACTTTTACTTTTTTCCAGTACATTCTATGCTATTTGAAGTTTTCACAATGAAAATCTTACTTTTATACTGAAACACATAATTCATTTAACCAGGCTCCAATGAATGGAGGACATGTAGGTCATTTCCAGGTTTTTGCTATTACAAATAACATTACAACGAACATTCTCCTATGCTCCTACACCCTTTGTGAATTTACTTATATATATTTGGATTTACAGGTAGATTCATAGAAGTAAAATTCCTGGAGCAAAGAGTGCTGTTAAAAAATTTCATAGATATTCCCAGATTGAACTCTACATATTGTGCCAATTATAATCTAATTATTAATAGGTAAGAGTGGTTGTTTCAATAATCTCACCAACAATAAAGATTACCTAATTCTTTTTTTTTTTTTTTTTGAGACAGTGTCTCACTCTGGAGTGTAGTGGTGTGATCCTAGATTCCCAGCTCACTGCAGCCTCAATCTCCCAGGCTCAAGAGATGCTCCCACCTCAGACTCCCAACTAGCTGGAACTATAGGCAGGCACACCATCAAGCCCAGCTAATTTTTTTTTTTTTTCTGGTAGAGACAGGATTTTGCCAGTTTGCCCAGGCTGGTTTCGAACTCCTGGGCTCAAGTGATCCACCCGCCTCAACCTCCCAAAGTGCTGGGATTACAGGCTTGAGCCACAGCGCCTGGCCGACCTAATTTTTTAATCATTGGTTATCTGTTATGTGAAAAATGGATATCATTGTTACTTTCATTCCTATTTATTAATTATGAATGAGGTTGAACATGTTTTTGTGTGTTTTTTGGCCATTTTATTTATTTTTCAGTGAACTGACTGATTATGTTCTTTGACCTTTTTTTTTTTTTTTTGGACATGGAGTCTCACTCTGTCACCCAGGCTGGAGTGCAGTGGCACAATCTCAGCTCACTGCAACCTCCGCCGCCTGGGTTCAAACAACTCTCCTGCCTCAACCTCCTGAGTAGCTGGGACTACAGGCGCATGCCACCATGTCCGGCTAATTTTTTTTTTTTTTTTTGCATTTTTAGTAGAGATGGGGTTTCATCATATTGGTCAGGCTGGTCTCGAACCCCTGACCTCAGGTGATCCACTTGCCTTGGCCTCCCAAAGTGCTGGGATTACAGACATGAGCCACTGTGCCTGGCCTTCTTTGCCCATTCTTTAATGGTTTATATCGGGTGAAATTCAGCCCCGATATTTCACGTAGGTTCTTTTCTATTTTCCTTAAGTGTCAGCTGGTCTGAGAAATAAATGGACAGAGTACAAAAGAGAGAAATTTTAAAGCTGGGTGTCCGGGGGAGACATCACATATCAGCAGGTTCCGTGATGCCCCCTGAGCCGTAAAGCCAGCAAGTTTTTATTAGTGATTTCAAAAGGGGAGGGAGTGTACGAATAGGGTGTGGGTCACAGAGATCACGTGCTTCACAAGGTAATAGAATATCACAAGGCAAATGGAGGCAGGGTGAGATCACAGGACCACAGGACCGGGGCAAAATTAAAATTGCTAATGAAGTTTCGGGCACGCATTGTCATTGATAACATCTTATCAGGAAACAGGGTTTGAGAGCAGACAAGCGGTCTGACCAAAATTTATTAGGTGGGAATTTCCTCGTCCTAACAAGCCTGGGAGTGCTACAGGAGACTGGGGCCTATTTCATCCCTACAGCTGCAACCGTAAAAGACAGCTGCCCCCAAAGCGGCCATTTTAGAGGCCTACCCTCAGGGACGAATTATCTTTCTCAGGGATGTTCCTTGCTGAGAAAAAGAATTCAGTGATATTTCTCCCATTTGCTTTTGAAAGAAGAGAAATAAGGCTCTGTTCTGCCCGGCTCACCAGCGGTCAGAGTTTAAGATTATCTCTCTTGTTCCCTGAACATTGCTGTTATCCTATTCTTTTTTCAAGGTGCCCAGATTTCATATTGTTCAAACGCAAAAGCTCTACAAACAATTTGTGCAGTTAATGCAATCATCACAGGGTCCTGAGGCGACATACATCCTCCTCAGCTTACGAAGATGATGGGATTAAGAGATTAAAGTAAAGACAGGCATAGGAAATCACAAGGGTATTGATTGGGGAAGTGATAAGTGTCCATGAAATCTTCACAATTTATGTTCAGAGATTGTGGTAAAGACAGGTGTAAGAAATTATAAAAGTATTAATGTGGGGAACTAATAAATGTCCATGAAATCTTCACAATCCACGTTCTTCTGCCATGGCTTCAGCTGGTCCCTCCGTTCAGGGTCCCTGACTTCCCACAACAGGTGTATTCATCTTTTTCTTTTTGACTTGTGCAAACTCTTTGCAATGGAAGAAATTAGCCCTTTGTATATATGTTGTAAATATTTTTTCTAGTTTACCATTTGTATTTTCACTTTATGATATCTTTGTAATTAAGACAATTTTAGTTTTTATATACTCAAAGGTGTCAATCTGAAATGACACTACAGAGGTGTTTCAGTAGCATGTTCAATCTGATGTAGGATCTGACACCCCATGCCTGGTCCGCATTAAGAACTCTACTGGTGAGAAATGCAGACACACCTCATCAACCGGGCAATTGGTTACCTACTGGTACACATGCACACATACACACATACACACACCTGAAAACATGTATGAATTCTCAGGAAAGGTATAATCCAAATCCTTACAGAGAAAGAGAAACATTTTCCTAACAAACATATTCTGCACAGTTGCCCTGTGCCACACCTGAGATAGCAGATTATACAGAGTGGTGTTATTTTTCCCTTTGTCCTTCCCTGTACTTTCAAACTATGCTCAGACGGTCCAGTGGTCAGACACTAGTACATAAGATAGGGAGTCCAAGAGTCTTCTACTCCACACAGCTACTCCTGTTAGTGACACAGAGGCCTCAGAGAAGCTGCAATAACAATATTTTCCTTATGTTTTGGGTCAAATGAAATCCACGGGTGTGCTGTTCCTCTGTAAGCTCTGTATGTATACAGGGGCAAAGCAAGATGAGGATCTGTTGTTCTCCTGTGTGAGTAAAGCTTCACAAAGAGATTACATATTAACCCAAGACATGTAAGTGCTGCAAAAAGAAGCCAAATCCAGGCACACAGTGCCTTTACAGAACGTGCCTGATACTTATAATTTACTGATTTAATCTGGAGTGAACATAATACTTAGTTGTTTTTTTTTTCTTTTTGAGTCTCATAGCTCTGTGGACCTAACTTTCCACTGCAGCCTACTAGTTTGGGCAAAAGCAAAGGTCATGCCAGGCTTATCATGGCCAAAACCTATCCCTGAAACATCCTGGTTAACCTCCTTCACCTTGATGTCCTCCCATCCCCCATTTCCAATTACCTCCACCTTAAGAGGAGAGCTCTGGTAGGCAAAGAACTCTACCAAAGGAACATCTGTCACACATGACTGAGTAGTAGCTTAGAGGATACCAGTTGACAGGAAAGAATGAAAAGCCTTATGATAATGCAAAAGGATTATAGACATGCACAATGTCATCTGCCAAAAAGAAACTGATATTTTGCTTACTTTTTCTTCTCTGAAAATATTCAGATTTAAATCCATTCTCTTATACTGTTCACCAACTTCACAAAATGATGCTCAAGAGTGCCCAGAGAGTCCTCGTATCTGATTGATGTTCTTATGTCCCGGGCTTTATAGGTGCTTACAACAGAATGCTGCCCTACATTGTCATGGGTAGTCTGACTGTCCTGATTGGAATCCTCACCCTTTTTTTCCCTGAAAGTTTGGGAATGACTCTTCCAGAAACCTTAGAGCAGATGCAGAAAGTGAAATGGTAAGTAGAACTTTTAACAAAATGATACCAAAATGCCTTAGGGAGAATAAGCATGGAAGAATAGCTAGGAAGGTTCTGAAAGAGAAGAGCAGTAAGTAGAGACTAGCTCTATCAGATAATAAAGCATATTGTTGGCTGGGCACAGTGGCTCATGCCTGTAATCCCAGAACTTTGGGAGGCTGAGGCAGGTGGATCACCTGAGGTCAGGAGTTTGAGACCAGCCTGGCCAACATAGTGAAACCCCATCTTTACTAAAAATACAAAAAATTAGCCAGGTGTGGTGGCAGTCACATGTAATCCCAGCTACTCAGGAGGCTGAGGCAGGAGAGCTGCTTGAATCCAGGAGGCAGAGGTTGCAGTGAACTGAGATCACACCACTGCACTCCAGCCTGGGCAACAAGAGCAAAACTCCGTCTCAAAAAAAAATAATAATAATAGGCCAGGTGTGGTGGCACATGCCTGTAATCCCAACACTTTGGGAGGCTGAGGCAGGTGGATCACAAGGTCAAGAGATCAAGACCATCCTGGTCAACATGGTGAAACCCTGTCTCTACTAAAAATACAAAAATTAGCTGGGCGTGGTGGCACACGCCTGTAATCCCAGCTACTCAGGAGGCTGAGGTAGGAGAATCACTTGAACCCGGGAGGTGGAGGTTGCAGTGAGCCAAGATCATGCCACTGCATTCCAGACTGGGCAACAGAGCTAGACTCTGTCTCAAAAATAATAATAATAATAGTAATAAAGCATATTGTTGAGCAATAGTAATTAAAACAATGTGATAATGGTATAGGAATAGAAACCAATGGAATAGGATAGAGTTCAGGATAAAACCCAAGAAAATATAAAAATTCAGTATGTAATAAAAAGTAGCAAAGTCAAGGGGGAATAGTTATTCAGTAAAAGGTATTAGAACATTCAGCTAGACATTTTGAATAAATTAAAAAGTTGGCTCTTTAAAAAATGCATTGGCTGGGCACGGTGGCTCACACCTGTAATCCCAGCATTTAGGGAGATTGAGGCAGGTGGATTGCTTGAGGTCAGGAGTTCGAGAACAGCCTGTCCAACATGGTGAAACCCCACCTCTACTAAAAATACAAAAATTAGCCAGGCATGGTGGTGCACCCCTGTAATCCCAGCTACTTGGGAGGCTGAGGCAGGAGAATCGCTTGAACCAGGGTGGTGGATGTTGCAGTGAGCCGAGATCACGCCACTACACTCCAGTCTGGGTGACAGAGCGAGACTCCGTCTCCAAAAAAAACGCATCAAGATAAAATCCAGGCAGTTAAAAAATATAGGCCTAAAAATGTAAAATCATAAATGTACCAGGAGGAAACAAACATTTTTATAACCTTAGAGAAGATCTTACTGAGCATAACATAAAATCAAAGAACCATAAAGGAACAGTTTGATATATCTGATTGTACATTTTTTAAATTATTGGCAAGGCAAAAAGAAACCACCCACAAAGACAAAAGTCAATAAGCCAGGAGAAAATATTTGCTACACAAAACCTAGACATAAGGCTAATATACTTAATATGCAAAAAGCTCATAGTAACCAGTGAGAAAAAGACAAACGATTCAGTAGGAAAACCAGCAAAGGACAAGAACAGACAGTTTACAGAAGTCACTTCAGTGTCCAATATATACATGAAAAAAGTTATTTGTCCACATTAATCAGGAAATGCAAAAATAAAACAATTCAACATCATTTTTTTGGCTTATGAGATTATGCAAGGGTTTTTCTTCTTGACGCAAACCAATTCTGACACCTATTGAGTGTCCTATAATCCAGTTCAATTTTGACAATACCTAAAGTTAGCATCAGACTCCACAGGTGTAAAGACTCAGTCCCACAATACTGCCTTGCTTCACTCGCCACTCACAAATGTCAGGTCCCCAGGTTGCCCACATTTCTCTCTGACTTTACTACCAAGTCTGGGGTTCCAACAAATCCCCTCCTCGGGTTTATTTGCTAGAATGACTCACAGCACTCAGAACACTGGCCACTAGCGGTTTATTACAAAAGATACAAATGAACAGCCAGATGAAGAGGTACATATGGAGAGTTCTGGAAAGGTCCTGAGTGCAGAGGTTCTGCCCCTATGGATTTAAGGTGCACTGCCCTCCTGGCACGTGGATGTGGTCACCAACTCGGAAGCTCTCCAAACCCCATCATTTAGAGGTTTTCATGGAGGTTTAGTCATGTTGGCATGATGGATTATTAAGTCTATCCCCAGCCTCTCTCTTCTCCCCAGACGTTCCAGGTTTCTAATCAAGGCTTGGTCTTCTGGTGACCAGCCCCCACCCTGAAGCTATCTAAGGGCCTTGCCAAGGGTTGCCTCATTAGAACAAAAGAAGCTTTTATCACCCCCTATCACTCCAGAAATTATAAGAGATTTAGGATCTCCGTGTCAGGAGCCAGGGACAAAGACCAGTATCTTTTTATGGCACCACAGCAAACATTTAAAAGATTAGTGGTATTTAGGAGAAGTTTAGAGTTTCGAGTAACACTGCCTGGCTTTAAATCCCAAATCTACTGCAAAAATTTGGGCATATCACTTAATATTCACTAAGTCTCAGTATTCCCATCTGCTATATGGGATATTTCATATGGCTATTTTGAGGTTATAAAAGATAAAGTGTTCTCAGTGCCTGGCCTTGATAAAGGTTAACTCTGCATGTGAATTAATTCTGATCCCTGACAGAACATTTACAGCAAAAAGTGCCCATTTTTGATAAGTTGTTTTCTTCTAATGATAGAACTACTTCAGCATCAACTTTAATTGCCAAGAATTTCATGCCTCCCTCTCTATCCTTTGCTTGGGAAAACTGTGAAAGAGTTTAAATTCTGGCTTCTATGCTTAATTAAGAAAGTAGCCTCAGATGTTTAAAAGCATAAAACATTAGATCTACACTATGAGGTTCTCATTAGAGTTCAAATAGTTACTCGTTCATTGATTGGAGAAATATTTTTCAATGTCAGTTTGGAGCATTTTGCGGAGGAAAGTCTTGAATATTTAATTTTCCTTAGCATCTATTTTATTTTCAGGTTCAGATCTGGGAAAAAAACAAGAGACTCAATGGAGACAGAAGAAAATCCCAAGGTTCTAATAACTGCATTCTGAAAAAATATCTACCCCATTTGGTGAAGTGAAAAACAGATAAATAAGACGCTGTGGAGAAATCCGTTGTTCCCACTGAAATGGACTGACTGTAACGATTGACACTAAAATGAACCTTGCTATCAAGAAATGCTCGTCATACAGTAAACTCTGGATGATTCTTCCAGATAATGTCCTTGCTTTACAAACCAACCACTTATAGAGAGTCTCCTTACTCATTAATTCAATGAAATGGATTGGTAAGATGTCCTGAAAACATGTTAGTCAAGGACTGGTAAAATACGTATAAAGATTAACACTCATTTCCAATCATACAAATACTATCCAAATAAAAATAACATCATTGTATTAACGCAAATATCAGGTGACAACAATGTGTGTGTGTGTGTACATGTGGAAGTGAACCAGCACATTCAAAATTATAGTAGTTTCTGAAGTGAACCAAATGATTATATGCAGTATTCCTATCCAGAAAACCTTCCACACTCCTTTGAGAGGGAGTGATCGCTGTTAGAGGAAAAAACAAACCATTTTTTACCCTCTACTGTCACACTCGACCCATAATACTCTGTGACCAGATGTGGTGGGGGGCTTCTCACACACCAAACAATTCTCCAGCAGATACCAACAGGGTGTTCTCTAATAGAATTAAGCTCTGACCCTATCTGTGGGGAGATAGTGTCAGATCCCACAGGTTGTGTGCTGTCCCTCTTCAGATGCCATTTGAACGTCCAAGCCACATGCACCTCTGACCTACCAGCTACAAACCAGGGTTTCCACAGCCCCCTTCTTGGGTTCAATTAATTTGCTAGAAAGGCTCACCAAATTCAGCTAAACCTTTACATTTAACAATCTATTATAAAGGATACAGATGAACAGCCAGATGAAGCAGCATGTAGGGCTAGGCCTGGAAAGATTCCAAGTGCAAGAGCTTCTGTCCCAGTGAAGCTGGGATGCAGTGCCCTCCCAGCTTGTGGACGCATTTACTGGAATCTCCTCAAATCTTGTTGTTCAAGAGTTTTTAGAGAGCTTGATCTCCAGCACCTTCCCCGCCCAGAGGTCAGTGGGTAGAGCTGAAAGTTCCAACCCTCTAATCCTCAAATGACCTGGTCTTTCCGGGGACTAGCCCCATCATAAGAATATCTAGGGCCCCACATTAAGTAACCTCATTAGCATAAACTCAGGAGTTATCAAATCAAAGGGGCTCATTATGACTAATGAGATACTCCTACCACTCAGGAAGTTCTAGAGGTTTGGGGAACTCTATGACAAGAGCTGAGACAAAGACCAGGTATCCATATTTCATATTAAACCACAATGGTAGATATTAATTGTATTTTAGCCTGGCTCATCTGGCCAATCTGCCTGCAAGAAGGCAGCAAGGCAGCTCCTAGTTACAGTTTCAGCAGCTACACCTCACAGCCCTTACACCATTAAATGGTCCCCATTTGTTGTGCTTTTGTTGAGCACGTGACTAAACCTCCTGTTTCCTAAAAATGGCTTAAGATATATTTTGCTGGTAAATACAAAATCAGAAAAACTGCACAAACCAGTTAGATTGTTAGAGGTGGTTTATGTTGTGCCCCATAGCCAAGAGAGGTGTGCACCAAGGAGGATATCATCAAATCTGACAATCTGGAAAGCGTTTGAAACTGTTCTTTTCCTAAGCACAGTATTCAGCTGTGTCCTCCTGAACCCATATCTATCAGGTCAACAGCTTTATCCCATTCCGCATGAATATTGGCTGTGGGTTTGTCAGAAATAGCTCTTATTATTTTGAGATACGTTCTATCAATACCTAGTTTATTGAGAGTTTTTAGCATGAAGGGTTTTTGAATTTTGTTGAAGGCCTTTTCTGCATCTATTGAGATAATCAAGTGGTTTTTGTCATTGGTTCTGTTTCTGTGATGGATTATATTTATTGATTTGCATATGTTGAAACAGCTTTGCATCCCAGGGATGAAGCCCACTTGATCATGGTGGATAAGCTTTTTGATGTGCTGCTGGATTCGGTTTGTCAGTATTTTATTGAGGATTTTTGCATCAATGTTCATCAGGGATATTAGTCTAAAATTCTCTTTTTTTTTGTTGTTGTGTCGTTGCCAGGCTTTGGTATCAGGATGATGCTGGCCTCATAAAATGAGTTAGGGATGATTCCCTCTTTTCTATTGCTAGGAATAGTTTCAGAAGGAATGGTACCAGCTCCTCTTGGTACCTCTGGTAGAATTCAGCTGTGAATGTTTCTGGTCCTGGACTTTTTTTGGGCTATTAATTATTGCCTCAATTTCAGAGCCTGTTATTGGTCTAATCAGAGATTCAGCTTCTTCTTGGTTTAGTCTTGGGAGGGTGTATGTGTCCAGGAATTTATCCATTTCTGCTAGATTTTCTAGTTTATTTGTGTAGAGTTGTTTACAGTATTCTCTGATGGTAGTTTGTATTTCTGTGGAATTGGTGGTGATATCCCCTTTATCATTTTTTATACCATCTGTTTGATTCTTCTCTCTTTTCTTCTTTATTAGTCTTGCTAGCGGTCTATCAATTTTGTTGATCTTTTCAAAAAACGAGCTCCTGGATTCATTGATTTTTTTGAAGAGTTTTTGTGTCTCTCTCTTTCAGTTTTGCTCTGATCTTAGTTATTTCTTGCCTTGTGCTAGCTTTTGAATTTGTTTGCTCTTGCTTCTCTAGTTCTTTTAATTGTGATGTTAGGGTGTTGATTTTGATCTTTCCTGCTTTCTCTTGTGGGCATTTAGTGCTATAAATTTCCCTATATACACTGCTTTAAGTGTGTTCCAGAGATTGTGGTACGTTGTGTCTTTGCTCTCACCGTTTTCAAAGAACGTCTTTATTTCTGCCTTCATTTCGTTATTTACCCAGTACTCATTCTGGAGCAAGTTGTTCAGTTTCCATGCAGTTGTGCAGTTTTGAGTGAGTTTCTTAATCCTGAGTTCTAATTTGATTGCACTGTGGTCTGAGAGACAGTTTGTTGTGATTTCTGTTCTTTTACATGTGCTAAGGAATGCTTTACTTCCAACTATGTGGTCAATTTTGGAATAAGTGTGATGTGGTGCTGAGAAGAATGTATATTCTGTTGATTTGGGGTGGAGGGGTCTGTAGATGTCTATTAGGTCTGCTCGGTGCAGATCTGAGTTCAAGTCCTGGATACCCTTGTTAACCTTCTGTCTCATTGATCTGTCTAATATTGACAGTGGGGTGTTAAAGTCTCCCATTATTATTGTGTGGGAGTCTAAGTTTCTTTGTAGGTCTCTAAGTACTTGTTTTATGAATCTGGGTGTTCCTGTATTGGGTGCATATATATTTAGGATAGTTAGCTCTTGTTGAATTGATCCCTTTACCATTATGTAATGCCCTTCTTTGTCCCTTTTGATCTTTGTTGGTTTAAAGTCTGTTTTATCAGAGACTAGGATTGCAACCCATGCCTTTTTTTTGCTTTCCATTTGCTTGGTAGATCTTCCTCCATCCCTTTATTTTGAGCCTATGTGTGTCTCTGCATGTGAGATGGGTCTCCTGAATACAGCACACTGATGGGTCTTGACTCTTTATCCAATTTGCCAGTCTGTGTCTTTTAATTGGGGCATTTAGCCCATTTACATTTAAGGTTAATATTGTTATGTGTGAATTTGATCCTGTCATTATGATGTTAGCTGGTTATTTTGCTTGTTAGTTGATGCAGTTTATTCCTAGCATCGATGGTCTTTACAATTTGGCATGTTTTTGCAGTGGCTGGTACCAGTTGTTCCTTTCCACGTTTAGTGCTTCCTTCAGGAGCTCTTGTAAGGGAGGCCTGGTGGTGACAAAATCTCTCAGCATTTGCTTGTCTGGAAAGGATTTTATTCTTCACTTATGAAGCTTAGTTTGACTTGATATGAAATTCTGGGTTGAAATTCTTTTCTTTAAGAATGTTGAATATTGGCCCCCACTCTCTTCTGGCTTGTAGGGTTTCTGCTGAGAGATCCGCTGTTAGTCTGATGGGCTTCCCTTTGTGTGTAACCTGACCTTTCTCTCTGGCTGCACTTAACATTTTTTCCTTCATTTCAACCTTGGTAAATCTGCCAATTATGTGTCTTGGGGTTGCTCTTCTCGAGGAGTATCTTTGTGGCATTCTCTGTATATCCTGAATTTGAATGTTGGCCTGCTTTGCTAAGTTGGGGAAGTTCTCCTGGATAATATCCTGAAGAGTGTTTTCCAACTTGGTTCCATTCTCCCTGTCATTTTCAGGTACACCAATCAAATGTAGATTTGGTCTTTTCACATAGTCCCATATTTTGTGGAGGCTTTGTTCGTTTCCTTTTACTCTTTTTTCTCTAATCTTCTTGCTTTATTTCATTAATTTGATCTTCAATCACTGATACCCTTTCTTCCACTTGATAGAATCGGCTATTGAAGCTTGTGCATGTGTCACAAAGTTCTCGTGCCATGGTTTTCAGCTCCATCAGGTCATTTAAGGTCTTCTCTACACTGTTTATTCTAGTTAGCCATTCATCTAATTTTGTTTCAAGGTTTTTAGCTTCCTTGTGATGGGTTAGAACATCCTCCTTTAGCTCAGAGAAGTTTGTTATTACTGACCTTCTGAAGACTACTTCTGTCAGCTCATCAAAGTCATTCTCCACCCAGCTTTGTTCTGTTGCTGGCAAGGAGTTGCAATCCTTTGGAGGAGAAGAGGCGCTCTGGTTTTTAGAATTTTCAGCTTTTCTGCTCTGGTTTCTCCCCATCTTTGTGGTTTTATCTACCTTTGGTCTTTGATGTTGGTAACTTACAGATAGCATTTTGGTGTGGATGTCCTTTTTGTTGAGGTTGATGCTGTTCCTTTCTGTTTGTTAGTTTTCCTCCTAACAGTGAGGTCCCTCAGCTGCAGGTCTGTTGGAGTTTGCTGGAGGTCTACTCCAGACCCTGTTTGCCTGGGTATCACCAGCAGAGGCTGCAGAACAGCAAATATTGCAGAACAGCAAATATTGCTGACTGATCCTTCCTCTGGAAGCTTCATCCCAGAGGGGCACCTGCCTGTATGAGGTGTCAGTCGGCTACTGGGAGGTGTCTCCCAGTTAGGCTACACGGGGGTCAGGGACCCACTTGAGGAGGCAGTCTGTCTGTTGTCCAAGCTAAAACACCATGCTGGGAGAACCACTGCTCTCTTCAGAGCTGTCAAACAGGGATGTTTAAGTCTGCAGAAGTTTCTGCTGCCTTTTGTTCAGCTATGCCCTGCCCCAGAGGTGGAAACTACAGAGGCAGTCAGCCTTGCTGAGCTGTGGTGGGCTCCACCCAGTTCCAGCTTCCACAGCCATTTTGTTTACCTACTCAAGCCTCAGCAATGGCGGATGCCCCTCCCCGTCCCAGGTTGCTGCCTTGCAGGTCAATCTCAGACTGTTGCACTAGCAGTGAGCAAGGCTCCATGGGCATAGGATCCGCCAAGCCAGGCACAGGATATAATCTCCTGGTGTGCCATTTGCTAAGATTTTGGAAAAGCACAGTATTTGGGCGGGAGTGTCCCGTTTTTCCAGGTACCATCTGTCACGGCTTCCCTTGGCTAGGAAAAGGAAATCCCCTGACTCCTTGCGCTTCCCAGGTGAGGCAATGCCCTGCCCTGCTTCGGCTCACCCTCCATGGGCTGCACCCACAGTCCAACCAGTCCTAGTAAGATGAACCAGGTACCTCAGTTGGAAATGCAGAAATCATCCGTCTTCTGCATCGATCACACTGGGAGCCGCAGACCAGAGCTGCTCCTATTTGGCCGTCTTGGAATGGAATCCTCAATGAGATATTTTAAGAAGTTAAAAAATAATTGTAAACAGCATCTGAACAAACAAATATGTAATAAGTTTAAGAAATTTTTGAAAAAGATCAGTGATAAGGGGAAATGTTCTCTTACATATATAAAAACACACAATGACTACTCTGGGTTTCCTGGAAAACACACATACACACACACACACACACACACACACACACACATGAAAGATAAATCAATCAACGAAATAGAAGAGGTATTGCAGAAACAGACCCAAGTGTTGAAAAAAATTGTAACATATGATAAAGGTGAATTATAAATTATCAAGAAAATGATACATTGTTGAAGACTGGTGCTGGGACAATTGAGAAGCTGAAAAACTGTTAAAAAATGGAAAAATGGGGGGAATAAATAGTATCCCATGATAAATCACATACCAAATTAATTCCTGATCAACTAAAGAGCCAAATGTAATAAATGTAAATAAAATAGAGACAAGACTAAATAAATCAAAAGCTAGAAGAAAATATAGGTGATATTTAATTTTAAGATGAATAGGAAATTGAAGTTAAGATAGATAGATTTTACTATAAACTTTTAAAGAATTCTGTACAACAGAAAATCTTAAAATTAACACAAGTTGGAAAAATATTAACAAAAACATATTGGACAAAATTACCATCCTTTGTACATATGCATCAATTTTTTTAATGCCCACTAATACTCCAGTTAAAGCAAATAGGGCTAAGTACATAGCCTTTGGAGACAAGTGTTCCAGGACCTGATGCTGGGTGTGTCACTTCTCTATCAGCTGTGTGATTTTGAGCAAGTTATAGTCTTCCCTAAAACTCAGCTTCTTCATCTGTAAAGAGGGATGATAACAATTCCGTCTGGGTGGGGATTACATGAGACAATGCATACTGTGTTTGGCTCCATACCTGGCAAAGATGTCCACGTTTTTGCTATCTCTCATCTTACTCATGTCCTCACACCCCTTCTTGGCCAGCTTAAATTCCATGCTTAATCATCATAATCATCTTCCTTGCCTCTTTCTTATCTGCCTTGCTTTTGGGGGAAACTATAAAACTGGTTAAATCTAACCTCCCTCCTACTTCTTGCTAGCACCTGCATAGCCAAATGTAGATGGAAAATATATTCCATCTGACTGGTTTCACTTTAAACTGACCATCAGTGACTTCAAGAGGATCCTAATTGCCCTGGTTCATTCTCTATCCTGGAGGACCTTCTTTCTCTTCAGAACTCCATCACCTTCTCCCCCATGCTCACCCTCAGCTGTGCCTTGGCTTCCTATTTCACCTAGAAAATAGAAGCAATGGAGAGAATCTCTACAAGCACCATAATCCACCAGCCTAACTCCATCTGTACCCACACCCTCTGTCTTTTCTCCTGTTTCTCCTGAATGGTTTCTCCTCCCTGCTGGAGTGCAGTGGCTCACTGCAACCTCTGCCTCCCAGGTTCAAATGATTCTCATGCCTCAGCCTCCCAAGTAGCTAGGATTACAGGCATGCACCACCATACCCAGCTAATTTTTGTATTTTTAGTACAGACAGGGTTTTGCCATGTTGGCCAGGCTAGTATTGAACTCCTGGGCTCAAGTGATTGGCCTGCCTCAGCCTCCCAAAGTGCTGGGATTATAGGTGTGAGCCACCATGCCCGGCCCCAGCCTTATATACTTCTTACCCGCTCCACCCCCTACCCCCTTACCAACAGCAGAAAAGTAACATGATATAATTGAGATAGCCCTGACTGCTATGCTGAGATTGAAGGGGCATAGGAGCAGCCTTAATGAGGAAGGATTGACTGGGGGCTAACAGAATACAGGCAAGAAACTGGATTCTACATAATGTTGAAATTATGGCAAAAGACTTTATTGACAGATTGGATGTGGAGTATGAGAGGAAGAGCAGCCAGGAAAATAAAGTTTCCATTTACTGAGTTGGGGAAGACTTCAGGAAGAGCAGATTTGGGATGAAATTAGGAGCACATGTTGCTCTAGCAATTCTCCTGACTCCCCCATCATAAATCTTTTCCCTCTCTACTGGATCTTTCCCATTCAGTATGCAAACAGGCTGTAAAAGCTCTCTCTTGACCCAGTTTCTGCTGCCAGCTCCTGCCCCATTTCTCCCTCTCCCTTAGCAGCGAAACTCCTTGGAAGATTGCTATATCTACTTGCTACTTTCAACTTTGTTCTTCCAATTTTCACTTGGCCCCACTACAATTAAGCTTTAGCCCTCACCTTTCACCAGAGCACCTCTATTAAGGTTCGCAGTGACTGCATGTTTCTGAATTCAATAGTCAATTCACAGTCATCATCTTACCTGACCTCTCAAGGCATTTGACAAACTCACTTCTCTTTCATCCTTGAACTGCTTTCTACAACATGACATTTGCGCCAGGCGTGGTGGCACACACCTGTAGTTCCAGCTACTTGGGAAGCTGAGGCAAGAAAAACACTTGAACCCAGGAGGCAGAGGTTATAGTGAGCCGAGATTGTGTCATTGCACTCCAGCCTGGGTGACAGAGTGAGACTCTGTATCAAAAAAATCAACAAAAATGACACTTGCTTGGTTTTCCTCTTACCTTGTTGGCTGCTCCTTTACCATCTAGTGTGCTGGGTTTTCTTCATCTCCGCTACTGCCCAAAATTGGAGGGCCCAGAACTTAGTCTTCAGTCCTCTTCCTTTTTAAAAAATCCAGTCTCATGGTTTAAATATCGTCTCTGCATTGATGACCACCAATACATAGACAGAAGTGAACTCCAGGCTCACACAATAACTGCCCACTCGATATCCTCACTTGGATACATAATAGGTGTCTCAAACATAACATGTCAAATTTAACATGTGCTCCTAATTTCATCCCAAATCCGCTCTTCCTGAAGTCCTCCCCAACTCAGTAAATGGAAACTTTATTTTCCCGGCTGCTCTTCCTCTCGTACTCCACATCCAATCTGTCAATAAAGTCTTTTGCCATAATTTCAACATATGTAGAATCTAGTTTCTTGCCTGTATTCTGTTAGCCCCCAGCCAATCCTTCCTCATTAAGGCTGCTCCTACACCCCTTCAGTCTACTCTCAGCATAGTAGTCAGGGCTATCTCAATTACATCATGTTACTTTTCTGCTCAAAACCTTCCAATCGCTTCCCATCTCAGTCAGACTTTTTAAAAGCCCAATTCCTTACAATGGTCTATAAGTAGGATGATTACACGTCAGTTTGTCCAGGACAGTCCTGGCTTCTCTGCATTGAACTAGTGTTAATTTTTTTTTTTTTTTTTTGAGACGGAGTCTCGCTCTGTTGTCAGGCTGGGGTGCAGTGGCGCGATCTCAGCTCACTGCAACCTCTGACTCCCCAGTTCAAGCGATTCTCCTGCCTCAGCCTCCTGAGTAGCTGGGATTACAGGCATGTGCCACCACACCCAGCTAAATTTTTGTGTGTGTGTGTATTTTTTAGTAGAGAAGGGGTTTCACCATGTTGGCCAGGATGGTCTCAATCCCCTGACCTCGTGATCTGCCTGCCTCGGCCTCCCAAAGTACTGGGATTACAAGCGTGAGCCACCACATCCAGCCCTAGTGTTAATTATTAATAACCCTCACCTACACCTTTCATTCTAGAAGTCTCCCAGTTTGGATGACAAATTATATATGGCAATAACCTACAGGTCACATTTGACAGTTTACTTTAAAAGTAAACAGCTTCCAAATTAACCCATCTTGGGAAGGTCTTGTGATTCATGGCAATACCTTGTCCTGAGTAAGGAATCTTAGAATTTCCTCAAATTGTTGATGTACTGATCAATGCACTACCTACTGACACTGAAAAGGACACTGATTTATTTCTGACTCATAACATTTTACTGATTGTCTTGCACGTAGACATTTTAGTCTGCATGTTGCAATCTGTAGCCAATTATTGTAACCTTTGTATTTTACCCTCCAGTGAAAAAGGACAACTCCTGTATGAAGAGTCCCCCTCCTTTCTTCCAACTTTCCAACTGGTAACAGACTCCAGAACACTCTCAACTTTGTTGGTGTGTTTTCCTGGGTTCATCCTCACATTTGGCTTCCAATAAACTTTTATCAAATCATTTCTGCCTCAACAGCCTTAATTTCATTTGACAGTGGTCACCCAGTTTATAGGGCCCTACTCTAATCTTCATGCCCTCCTTTAGCTCACTGACATCATCTCTTATTACTCTCTGCATTGCTTTCTTCATTAAGGCTACCAAGGCTTTGCTATTCTTTGAACATACTAGACATGCCTCTCTATTAGATACTTGTTCCCTCTTCCTAGGAATGCTCTTCCCAGCTATCTACATAGCTTGCTCTCTTACTTCCTTCATGTCTTGGCCCAAATGCCACCTTCTTAATAAACCCTTATCTGACCACACTATTTAAAATTGTATCCTGTTCTCTCTCTGAACTAACTTTACGCATGCCTGCTTCATTTTTCTCCATGGGATTTATCACTCTCTGATATCCTGACTAATGTACTTCTTTGTTGCATTTATTGTCCTTCTTCCTCCACTAGACTGTAAGTTCCATGAGGAGCACTTCTGTATTCCCAGAAGTTAGAACAGTACTTGGCTGGTCAAATGGTTGTAACCAGAATGCTGACGGTGATAGGGAAAGTGAAGGCGTGGCTGACGAGGTCTCAGATGGAAATGAGGAACCTAGAAATGGAGCAAAGGCCACCCTCATTATGGCCTAGCAAAGAACTTGGCTGCACTTTGTTCATGCTGTAGGGATCTGTGGAAGTTTGAACTCGAGTTCAAACCTAGGGTATCTGGCAGAGGAAATTTCTAAGCAGCAAAGTGTTCAAGAAGTGACATGGCTGCATCTAACAGCCTAACTCAGATGTGAGAGCAAAAAAATGACTTAAAGTTAGAAGTTATATTTAAAGGGGAAGCAGAGTGTAAAACTTTGGAAAATTTGCAGCCTGGCCATGTGATAGAGAAAGCAGAAGCATTTTCAATAGAGGAATTCAAGCAGGCTGTGGAGCAACCACTTGCTAGAGAAATTTGAATAACTAAAAGAGAGCCAGGTACTAATAGCTAAGACAATGGGAAAAAGGCCTTGAAGGCATTTCAGAGATCTAAGGGGCATCCCTTGCCATCACAGGCACAGGCCCAGAGATCTAGGAGGAAGAATCATTTCGTGGGCCAGGCCTAGGGCCCCATGGCTCTGCACAGCCTCCTTGGGACAGTGCTCCCTGCATCCAGGCTGTTCCAGCTCCAGCTGTGGCTCAAGGGGCCTCAGGTACAGCTCAGGCTGCTGCTCCAAAGGGCACAAGCCATATGCTTTGGCAGCTTCCGTGTGGTGTTAAGCATGCAGGCATGCAGACTGTAAGAGTGAAGGAGGCTTGGCAGCCTCTACCTAGATTTCAGAGGATGTACGAGAAAGCCAGGGTGCCCAGGCAAAGCCTGCTGCAGGGGTGGAACCCTCACAGAGAACTTCTACTAGGGCAGTTTGGAGGGGAAATGTGGGGTTGGAGGCCCCACACAGTCTCCACTGGGGAACTGCCTGGTAGAGCTGTGAGAAGGGGGTCACCACCCTCCAGACCTGAGAATGGTAGACCCACTGGCAGCTTGCACCCTGTGCCTGGAAAAGCCACAGGCACTCAACTCCAGCCCATAAGAGCAGCTGTGGAGGCTATACTATGCAAACTACAGGGGCGGAGCTTCCCAAGGCCTTGGGAGCCCACTTCTTGCACCAGTGAGCCCTGGATATGGGACATGGATTCAAAGATTACTTTGGAGCTTTACAACTTAATAATTGCCCTGCTGGGTTTTGAATTTGCATGGAGCTTGTAGCCCCTTTCTTTTGGCCAATTTCTCTTTTGGAATGGGCATGTTTAGCCAATGCCTATACACCCATTGTAACTTGGAAGTACATAGCTTGTTTTAGATTTTATGGGCTCATAGGTGGAAGAGACTTGCCTTGTCTCAGATGAGACTTTGAATTTTGGGCTTTTGAGTTAACATTGGAATGAATTAAGACTTTGGGGAACTCTTGGGAAGGCATGATTGTATTTTGCAACTTGAGAAGGACATGAGATTTAGGAGGGCCAGGAGCAAAATGATATAGTCTGGATACTTATCTCTGTCCAAATTGCATGTGGAAATGTAATCTCTAATGTTGGAGGTGGGGCCTGCTGGGAGGTGTTTTGCTCATGGGGGCAGATCCCTCATGGCTTGGAGCTGTCCCCACCATAATAAGTGAGTTCTTGAGAAATCTGGTTAAGAGTGTGGCACCTTCCCCCACCTTGCTCCTGTCTTTACCATGTGACACAACTGCTCCCCCTTCACCTTCCACCATGAGTAAAAGCTCCCTGAGGCCTTCCTAGAAGCTGAGCAGATGCCTAGTGCCACACTTCCTATATGGCCTGTGAAATCATGAGTCAATTAAACCTCTTTTCTTAATAAATTACCCAGTCTCAGGTATTTCTTTATAGTAATGCAAGAATGGCCTAACACACACTGGTTCTATCAAAAAAAAGAAATAAAGAAAAAAATTAATTTAAAAAAATTAGCAGGGTGTGGTAGCATGTGCCTGTAATCCTAACTACTTGGGAGGCTGAGTTGAAGATCCCTTGAGCCCAGGAGTTCGGGGTTGCAGAGTCATGATCATGCCACTGCACTCCAGCCTCGGGCACAGACTGAGACCCCGTAGCTAAAAATATAACATAATAAAATAATAAAATAAAACCAGTATATGAGTATTAACCAAAGAATGAGTGAATAAATGAATGAAAAAACTGAGTTTTAAAAGCGTGAAAAATAGCCAGGTGTGATGGCTTATGCCTGTAACAACAGCACTTTGGGAGGCCAATGCAGGAGGATTACCTGAAGCCAGGAGTTTGAGATCAGCCTACCAGCCTAGGCAACAGAGCAAGACTTCATCTCTTTAAAAAAAATAAACATATATATGTATGTAATGGTGGGGGGCTGGGGTGGTGGCGGGGAGGCATGAGAAAAAGACCAGAAGAAAGTAGGCTCAGCTGGGCACAGTGGTTCATGCCTGTAATCCCAACACTTCGGGAGGCCGATGTGGGCGGATCACCCAAAGTCAGGAGTTGGAGACCAACCTGGCCAATATGGTGAAACCCCCATCTCTACCAAAAATACAAAAAAAATTAGCTGGGCATGGTGGCGCCTGTCTGTAGTCCCAGCTACTCAGAAGGCTGAGGCAGGAAAATCACTTGAACCTGGTTGCAGTGAGCCAGGATCACACTACTGCACTACAGCCTGGGCAAAAAGAGCAAAACTGTCTCAAAAAAAAAAAAAAGGCCAGGAGCATTGGCTCACACCTGTAATCCTAGCACTTCGGAAGGCTGAGGCAGGCAGATCACATGAGGTCAGGAGTTTGAGACCAGCCTGGTCAACACGGTGAAACCCCATCTCTACTAAAAATACAAAAATTAGCAGGGCATGGTGGTGGACGCCTGTAAGCCCAGCTACTTGGGAGGCTGAGGCAGGAGAACTGCTTGAACCTGGGAGGCAGAGGTTGCAGTGAGCCGAGATCATGCCATTGTACTCCAGCCCGGGCAACAGAGCAAGACTCTGTCTCAAAAAAAGAAAAAAAAAGAAAGAAAGTAGGCTAAGGTATTAACAGTAGGTATGTTTGGATGGTCAGATTATAGATGACTTCTGTTTTATTTTTTCCAGATTTCCATACTTTACAAATGCTTCATATATTACTTTTATAATCATAAAGAAGTTAAAAAATAAAAACTTGCTGAGTGTCGACTAAGTGCCAGGTCTTCAGAAGCATAGATGAAGAGCATGAAGAATGCAAATTCATGCATCAGGCTGGGCATGGTGGCTCAAGCCAGTAATCCCAGCCCTTTGGGAGGCTGAGGCAGGTGGATCACTTGAGGTCAGGAGCTCAAGGCCAGCCTGGCCAACACGGTGAAACCCTGTCTCTACTAAAAAAATACAAAATTTAGCCGGGCATGGTAGCAGGTGCCTGTAACCCCAGCTACTTGAGAGGCTGAGGCAGGAGAATCACTTGAACCAGGGAGGCGGAGGTTGCAGTGAGCCAAAATCACACCACTGCACTCTAGCCCAGGTGACAGAGTGAGACTCTGTCTCAAAAAAAAAAAAAAAAAAAAAAAAAATCTTGCATCAGTGGGCTTAGTCTAGCCTGGTTATAAACTCCTGAGTGTGGCCTCAGCAACTTGCCCAGTGCTCCCCTGGGGCTAAGCCCTGTGGAGGCTGAAACCCAGGTCAAAGGCATGTTCTCCAATCCAGAGCTGGGTGTCTCTCTCACTTCCTTTGAGCAGCAATCACCTCTACCCTGATTTAGACCAAGCCAAGCTTGCTATGCTGAGGTAACTTAGCTTATCACCAAGGTTATATTTAACAGACTTCTGAAAGGATCATAAAAAATTATGGGGATTTGAACTATCACCCAATGCCTCCATCTGTTGACATAGACAATTCTAAAGCTTGATTTTGTGAACCTTGAGATGATCTTCCTCCAGCACTGCAAATGTAATCCTTCTCATCTAAAACTCCCATTCTAATGCCCCACTGTGCTCCTGCCCCTGCAGAGCCCTCCAGCTCACCCTCCTGCAGTTGTCTTCCCTGTGACTGAGTCCTCTGCAACACATATTCCATTGTAGACAAGCAACTCTCCGCTTTCAAGTACATCCCTGGTTGTTCTCTCCATCTCCTTTCCTTGATAGAGATCTGGCTTCCTTCTGAGTACTCCACTTGCCTCATGGCTCTGTCTCTCAAATGAAGGCTACTCATTTTGCACTACCCAAGATCTTGAAAGCCAAGAGCTGAGCAGGCTCTTAGCATTCTCCTTGCTTCCCACTGCCATTTCTAAATCATAACTCCTTCACCTTCACATACATAAAAGACCTGCTCAGGTTTGTGCTGTGCCTTCCTGGTTGCTGTTACCAACATCTGCCTGGTTGGTTATCCACATTCTGTGAGCTCTCTGACACCCAGCCCAAGGTGCTAGTGACTTTTGTGCTCAGGAAGATGAGTAGTGCTACACCTTAGCCTTGCAGTACTTGACCTTCACCTATACTTCACACTCTTGCTGCTGAGGACACACCCTGGGCCTCTCATCAGTCACAACAGCTCCATCTCACTCTAGGACCTTTGTTTTCCTCCCAACCCTTCAGCTCTCACCTGGTATCATTTCCTTTCCCTTTCAGTTTATACCTTGTGATCCCTCCAGCCCATTCACACTCTTGCCACTACCCCAGTCCTTTTGTTTACTAGTCTTGCAAAGTCTAAGCTCACAATAAGTCAAACCATTTCACTCTTCACTCTCAATCCAGGATGCTGACTTAAGATACAAGAGAGAAGGGGGCTGTTGACGGGTGCAAGGAAACATGGGTTGAGAGAGTAACAAGTGGGCTGAGGGTCCAGTTGTGATTGGAAATGTAAATGTGTCAAGACACCAACTCACATGGTTGTGTGATTTCCTCCAGTGACCCAGGGTAGGAGTACAGTGACCAAATGGTTGGATTTAGGGCCTTGCAGTAGAGGTGAACGGAATGACAAGACAACGAAGGAACTGAGATAGACTGAAGCTAAGGACCATAGTAGTATCTAAATTGAAGAGGAAAGGGAGTAAAAGCATAACTTCTGTTGGGCCTAGTATGTATACTGTATCCATCTACTTTCTTTTTCTTTATTTGGGGTGTATGAGAACCTGGCACAGCGTTAATAAGACACATAGTGTTCAAAAGAGAATGCAAGCCAGGCTAACGAAGGTGGCAGGAATAGCACCATCTCTCCTGGACCATTCACCACACACAAATGTGACTGCAGTGACATGGAGATCTACAATGATCTAATGCAGCCAGTTGGTAAGGGCTCAGGGCTAGATTTCATCTTCCAGGGTAATAAGATGTAGCATCAGTAATTGAGAGTGCAGGCTTGAAGGCAGGGGGCTACAATCCAACAACCCCAGGGGATTACTGAAACCTCAGATAGTACTGAACACTATATATACTAGGTTTTTTCCTATACATACATACATACGTACCTAAGATAAAATTTAATTTATAAATTATGCGGAATAAGAGAATAACAATAGCTAATAATAAAATAGAATGATTATAACAATATGCTGTAATAGAAGTCATGCAAATGTGCATCTCTCTCTCAAAATACTTTATTGTACTGTACTCACCTATTTGGTTTACCCAGTTGGCAGTAGATAACCGAAACTGCAGAAAACAAAACTGTGGATAAGGGGGTATTAGGGTTTTCCAAAGAAACCCAACTAATAGGATTACAGATATAGGTATAGATCAATAGGAGGAGATTTACTATGTGAACTGGCTCATATGATTACAGAAGCTAAGAAGTCCCATGTCATGCTATCTGCAAGCTGGAGAACCCGGAAACGTGATGGTGTAATTCAGTCCAAGTCTGAAAGACTGAGGGGAAAAGGGTAAGGTATAAGTCCCAGAGTCGGAAGATCCAAGAACAAGGAGCTCTGATTTCCTGAAGGCAGGAGAAAATGGATGTCCCAGCTCAAGAAGAGAGAGAATGAGAGAATTTGCCCTTCCTGAGCCTTAAAAAAAAATTTTTTTTTTTTTGAGATGGAGTCTCGATCTGTTGCCCAGGCTGGAGTGCAGTGGTGCGATCTCCACTCACTGCAACCTCCGCCTCCTGGGTTCACTCCATTCTCCTGCCTCAGCCTCCCGAGTAGCAGGGACTACAGGTGCCCGCCACAACGCCCACCTAATTTTTTGTATTTCTGATAGAGACGGGGTTTCACCATGTTAGCTAGGATGGTCTCGATCTCCTGACCTCGTGATCCGCCCTCCTTGGCCTCCCAAAGTGCTGGGATTACAGGCATGAGCCACCACGCCTGGCCAAAAAAAATTTTTTTTAAAGACAAAGGTCTCGCTATGTTGCCCTGGCTGGCCTCAAACTCTTGGGCTCAACCATCTTCCTGCCACCGCCTTCCAAGAAGCTGGAACTATAGGCACATCCTCTGCCTTTTTGTTCTATGTGAGCAGGAGCCCTCAGTGGACTGGATGATGCCTGCACATTGGTGAGGGTGGACCTTATTTGCTCCATCTACTGATTCAAATGCTTGTGAACCTCTCTGGACACATCCTCACAGACACAGATACAAATAATGTTTTACTTGCTATCTCATAAAATTAACCATCATACGGACAGACCAGGCCTCTAATATGGACCTACCACATGCTAACTATAGCAACTGGATAAATTACTTTACTTCTCTTTTGTTTCTTTGTCTGTAAAGTGAAGACAAGAATATCAATCGCGTAGAGCTATTGTGAGGATGAAATGACGTCATGTGCTATTGTTAGTATTATTCTTGTAATAATACAATAGCAAAGCAAATTGATACTTGCCCGACTTGCCCAGAACCTCCTAATTTCCACCTTAACCTGGCATCTAGCTTAGAAGAACATATTAACATAGTTAATAACTTATATTATCCAAATTTAACTCAGCCAAGACCTCCTGATCTCCTTCGATGGAATTTTACTGTAAGGTGACTGTATTAGGGAAACGTATGTGTTCCTACATGACTTCTCTCCGGGGTGATTCTGTCCAGACCCACGGCCTTAAATACCATCTATATGTGGATGATTCCCTAATTTATATCTCATTCTGATCTCTTTTACGACCTTCAGACTCATATGTCCAGCTGTCTATTTGACATTTTGACTTGGATGTCTAATAGACATCCCAAAATTGCATTTAAAATAAAACTCTTGCACAGGCAACAAAAGAAAAAATAGAAAAATTGGGCTACATCAAAAATGTAAAACTTCTGTGCATAAAAGGATATAATCAATAGTGAAAAGGCATGGAATGGGAGAAAATATTTGCAAACCATGTATCTGATAAGTGGTTCATATCCCAAATATATAAAGAACTCCTACAATTCAACAACAACAACAAAAAACCTGATTTTAAAATGGGCAAAAGAGTTGACTAGACATTTCTCCAAAGAAAATACATAAATTGCCAATAAGCACATGAAAAGATGCTCAACATAATTAATCATTAGGGAAATGCAAATAAAACCACAATGAAATACCACTTTATACCCTTTAGGATAGCTTCTTAAAAAAACAAAAACAAACAAAACAACAACAGAACCACAGAAAATAACAAGTATTGGCGAGGACGTGGAAAAACTGGAACTCTTGTGCACTGTTGGTGGGAATATAAAATGGTATAGCTGCCAGGGAAAACAGTATGGCGATTTCCTTAAAAAAATTAAACATAGAATTACCACATGATCCAGCAATTCCACTTCCGGGTATATACCCAAAGAATTAAAAGCAAGTACTCAAATAGATACTTGTACATACATGTTCACAGCAGCATTAGTCACAATAGGCAAAAGATGGAAGCAACCCAAGTGTCCATCAGTGGATGAATGGGTAAACAAAATGTAGTATACACATATAATGGCATATTATTCAGTCTTAAAATAGAAGGAAATTCTGACATATGCTACAACATGGATGAACCTTGAAGACATTATGCTAAGTGACAATAAAAGCGAGTCACAAAAGGACAAATACTATGTGATTCCACTTATATGAGAGTGGTCAAATTCATAGAGACTTCTGTATTATAGAATGGTTTTCAGGGGCTAGGGTAAGGAGGGGAGTGGGGAGTTATTGTTTAATAGGTACAGAGTTTCAATTTTGCAAGATGAAAAGAGTTCTCTACAGATGGATGATGGTGATGGTTGCACAATGTGAATGTACTTAATGCCCTTAAGAGGGGATAAAATGGTAAATTTTATGTTATGTGTATTTTACCACAATTTTTAAAAAGCAAAAAATAAAAATAAAAAACTCTTAATTTCCCAAACCCCCACCCCACCAAATCTCCCCATTTCAAAAACAAACATGAAAAGCTATAAAGTTGCTCAGGCTAAAAATCCAGGAGTCATCCTTAATTTCCTTCCCTCATGCCCACATCCAATAGTAAATCATATCACCTTTTTCTTCCAAAAATATTTTGAATTCATCCATTTATCTCTTCCACAGTTACCACTCTAGTTCAGGCCATCATAAGCTCTTGCCTATAGTGCTGCAATGCTTTCTAATCAGTCAATCTGCTTTCATACTTGTCCTCCACAGTCCCTTCTCTATATAGCAGCCAGAATGTTGCTTTTGTGCTAGAAGTAATACCTGATGCTTTTCTCTTCCTGAAAATACTCTGATAGGCCAGGCACGATGGCCCACGCCTATAATCCTAGCACTTTGGGAGGCCAAAGTGGGCAGAGTTCAAGACCAGCCTGGGCAACATGGCAAAATCCCATCTCTACAAAAAATACAAAAATTAGCCAGGTGTGGTGCATGTAGTCCTGGCTTCTGGGGAGGCTAAAGTGTGAGGATCGCTTGAGCCCAGGAGGCAGAAGTTGCAGAGAGTCAAGATCATGCCACTGCACTCCAGCCTGGATGACAGTGAGACCCTGTCTCAAAATAAAAAAAAAAAAAAGAAAAAAAATATTCTGGTAGTGTTGCATCTAGAATAAAATCCAAACTCCTTGCCACTATCTACAAGGCACTAGACAATCTGGCTTCCATAAAAACTGGCCTCCTGCCAATGTCTCTGACTTATGTTCCAACATTACTCACTTTGATCACTATGTTCTAGTCACGCTGGTCTTCTCTCTGTTACTTAGGCACCCCGAGCACATCCCTTACCTCACAGTCTTTGTACTTGCTGCTCTTCTGCTTAGTACACCTACTTCCCAGATCTTCACATGACAGATTCCTTCTCGTCCTTTGCCTCTCAGCTCAGATATCACTTTCTCAGAAACACGTTCACTTACCATTCATCTAAAGCAGCTACCCAATTACTGTCATTCTATACCATTACTCTCTTTTCTTTCACCTTGGCAATTACCACTACTTGAAATTTGTATTTATTTGTACAAGTTTATTGTCAGCCTCTCCATTCTCCAAGTAAAATATGAGCTCCATGAGAATAGATAGCTTGTTTCCTTCCTCAGTTCCCAGAACTCGGAACAGTGTTTGGCACACATCAGTCTATTCATATGTTTGCCAAATGAATGAAGAAGTAAAAACCACTAGTGACCCAATTTTCCTGCCATGTCATATATATACATAAAAGTCTTTTGGGAAAACTCATATTTCTATATTGGCCCTCACTAATGTCTTTTCCATCTATTCTAGAATGCAATAACCAGTCTTTAAAATGCAAGCAGAATATTTCACATTTCATTTTTGCAGGTATCTCTGAAGGGAATGAATTTACACTTCTACTACCGCAAATAGGATGGTCAAGTTTGTTGCAACGCAAAATTTTTTCTGCGGAATTCAAAAACTGTCCTGTACCTCTTGAAGCCAAATTGTGGGGTTTCACATTGGAAATTACACTCATCTAAAGAAACAGTCTGGACATTTAAGTCCTTAAACAGTTGTTCAAAGTATTTTATTACATACTTTTTCTAGTCTGCAGAATGTTTCAAGGTCCGTTGTCTTCACGGCTAGTTACCTATCTGTCCAGGCCAAACAAACTGGAGTTAAAATGCAGAATCACATAACAGCAGAAATGTGATTTCTCATTCTATTGTGCAACTCAACAGAATTGTGCCAAGTCTTGCTAGGCTGCCGCTGCTCTACTCTGCCCAAATGCCAATATGCACTGGGGTGATGACATCCCACTTGGGATATTGTCTGATGACATAGACAGACTTCTCTGTTTCTCCACTCTTGGGTCATAATTCAATGTTCTGGGGCTGAGGCAAATAATGTCTTACAAGGATTTTGGCAAGAAAAAAAATAGCTATTTCAGATTTTGTTCAAGTTCCCATTGTCATGTCAGACCCCACTGACTTCATTAGGGACGGCACCATGTTCAAGAGGCTGAAGAAGAGACCTAGAAGCAGAAACTGAGACGTAAGGTTTATTGAGGGGACTTACAATACAGGGCAGTCCAGTGGCAGTGGGCTGGGCAGGAGAACCAAAACTCCTTGTAAAAAGCATGCAATTGGCCAGGCGTGGTGGCTCATACCTGTAATCCCAGCACTTTGGGAGGCTGAGCCGGGTGGATCCCCTGAGGTCAGGAGTTTGAGACCAGCCTGACCAACATGGTGAAACCCTGACTCTACTAAATACAAAAAATTAGCCAGGCCTGGTGTTGGGCACCTGTAATCCCAGCTACTTGGGAGGCTGAGACAGGAGAATCACTTGAACCCAGGAGGCGGAGGTTGCAGTGAGCCGAGATTGCACCATTGCACTCCAGCCTGGGCAACAAGAGCAAAAACTCTGTCTCAAAAAAACAAAAACAAACAAAAAAAACCATGCAGTTTATATAACATTTTTACTTAACACCTTTCCTCTAGCAACCTCCACCAGGCAAACTTCATTTAACCTAAAACAAAGGGCTTCGATCGCCTAGTAGGGCCTGCATTCTACAGGATGGGCTGGGGTGGGAGCAGTTCAGAAGTTCGCCATAGATAAGAAATGAAAGCTCTGGGTTGGCCACTCCCAGATTCCTTAGCTCAGAGCTCTGAACACACATTCTTCTTAGACCATAGGGTCATTCTTCAGGTATGCATAAGTTATTGCTGCCAAGTGCATCTGTCGGGTGCATCTGGCCATACACTCCTTACCAGAAGCATCCAAACACGGATTTGCAGGATCTACAGCAGACACTGGACAGACCCTCTGAATCATTCTGTACTCTGATGCTGAAGCTATAATATTGGACTAAGCTTGGGCCTTCTACTCTGTTCCTTCTTTCTTTTTTTTTTTTTTTTTTGAGATGGAGTCTTGCTCTGTTGCCCAGGCTGGAGTGCAGTGGCGTGATCTCAGCTCACTGCAACCTCCACCTCCCAGGCTCAGGCAATCCTCTCACCTCAGCCTCCCAAGTTGCTGGGACTACAGGAGCATGCCACCACACTTGGCTAATTTTTGTATTTTTAGTAGAGACAGGGTTTCACCATGTTGCTTAGGCTAGTCTCAAACTCCTGACCTCAGGTGATCCGCCCTCCTCAGCCTCCCAAAATGCTGGAATTACAAGTATGAGCCACCGCACCCAGCCTATTCTTTTCTTAAAGGAGGTGGTCTTCCCTTCCTCAGGCAAGTAATTGCTGACTACTCCAGCCTACATAACGTCATATCCAAATCTGTGGAGAACATAAAGTTCTTAAGGTATTTATTTAGAGTCAATAATCAAAGTAAAACTAATAATTATAGCTAATATTTAGTTTGTAGTTAATATATGCTAGGAGCTAAGCACTACCATCCCAGGAAACTGAGGCTTAAAACACTTTTAAAATTTGCTCACGCTCACAAGCTTGGAATTGAAGAAGAAAGCAATTGAATATTGGTCTTTCTCTACCGTACATCCAGAGGCTATGCACTTAACCAATACAACACACTGTCTCCTATTGCACAAGTAATTACAAGGTTCATCTGTAAAATTCTATTCTGTAGAATGGAAGGGAAAACAAATTAAGGAATTACAGATGTTTATTCTTCTGAGCTTTCACATATTGTTTCATTCAAATATTTATATATTAGTTATCTATCGCCACATAACGTAATACCTCAAAATTTAGCATTTTAAAACAACAAACATTCATTATTTCTCAGAGTTTCTGAGGATCAGGAATCTGGGAGCCACCTAACCGAGTGGTTCTGGTTCAGAAGACTCTCATGAAGTTGCAGTCAAGCTGTCAGTAGTCATCTCAACACCCAACTGATGCTGAAGGAGCTACTTCCAAGCTCACTGAAGATTGTTGGTGGGCCTCAGTTCCTCATTAAATTTGGCTAGGGACTTCATTCCTTGACATCACATGGACCCCTCAAAGGGCTGCTTATAACCTGACAGCTTGCTTATCTCTGAGCAAGAGAAAGAGAACACCCACGATGGACATCTTTTATAATGTAATTACCCAAGTGATATAAGTATCATCACTAATGCTGTATGCTTTTGGTCACATAGACCAATCCTGGTACAGGGATCATTCATTGGGTGCCATCTTGGAGGCAAGCTACCACATCTGCCAGGGTATGAATGCATTTAATCTAAAGTTCTAGCTCTGAACTGTAGGGTTATCTACCATGTAAATCAGTTTTACATTTTTTAATGTGTAAAATAGGAACATCCTAATTCAGAATATTGCAAGATAAAGGGCCTCAGGTAACTGATTCAGATTCTAAGCTCTCTTTCTCTTTTAAAAAACAAAATTTAAATTTTGGGCATGGTGGCTCATACCTATAATGAGCCAGGACAATGCTGGGCATGGTGGCTCATACCTATAATCCCAGAACTTTGGGAGGCCAAGGCGGGGGGATCACTTGAGGTCAGGAGTTTGAGACCAGCTTGGCCAAAATGGCAAAACCCTGTCTCTACCAAAAATACAAAAAAATTAGCTGGGTGTAGCGGCGCGTGGCTGTAGTCCCAGCCACTTGGAAGGCTGAGGTGAGAGGATTGCTTGAGCCCGGGAGGTCGAGGCTGCAGTGAGCCAAGACCGCCCCACTGCACTCCAGCCTGGGTGAGAAGGAGACCCTGTCTAAAAAAAAAAAAAAAAAAAAAAGCAATTTAAATAGAAATGGCATTCAGATAGTAATCACAGTGCACCTGGAACCAGACGGCACCATCTTAGGTTGCTCTCTGCTTGGCACATGTGGACAAGCCATCTATGACAAATGGTTTCTTTTCTTCCTAAGGACGTGCAGTTTCTTTTATAGTCTACTACATTGTTTTCAGTCCCTTTCAGGAATGTTATCTGATGCCCAACTGATATTTCTCAAATGTTAAAATAAGACTTCTTCACCATGTTTTGTCTGGACACAGGGCAACATTCTTCTCATAGAAGTTTTCATTTCTTTTGAAGTGTTAAAACAATATTTTAGCGCTCAAAAAAGGAGTTTATTTTCAAGAAGCTTTGCTTTCTTTTTCAGTTAGTTCTAGATAAGAACTATAACTTCACATAAGATGTTAGAAGGATTTCAGTACATTGCTGAAGGTATAACCATCCATCTTCAGGAAGCAAGAATAGTGAATAGTAAGTATAAAGAAACAAACAAGTCCTGTGATAACATCTTCATCATAATTTTTTTTTTTTTTTTTTTTTTTTTTTTTTTTTTTTTTTTTTTTGAGACGGAGTCTCGCTCTGTCACCCAGGCTGGAGTGCAGTGGCGCAATCTCGGCTCACTGCAAGCTCCACCTCCCAGGTTCACGCCATTCTCCTGCCTCAGCCTCTCCGAGTAGCTGGGACTACAGGCGCCCACCACCACGCCCGGCTAATTTTTTGTATTTTTAGTAGAGACGGGGTTTCACCGTGGTCTTGATCTCCTGACCTCGTGATCCACCCGCCTCGGCCTCCCAAAGTGCTGGGATTACAAGCGTGAGCCACCGCGCCCGGCCCATAATTTTTTAAGTCTATTATGCTTTATGCAAATGTTTAGATTTCCTTGTTAAAAATCTGCTAGCAAGGTTAGGTTCCCTTTCTGTAGCTTTATTTTCAACTCACAATATAGTGACTATTAAATATTCTTTACCCAACACATTATATTGTAAAAATATACACTTAGTTCTGTTTCTATCACTAAGCCACTACTATTTTAAAAAGGAATATCTTGCATTGTTAAGTTTAGCAGCCCAAATTCTTAAAGGCCTTAGGAATGGTGCTGTTCAATAAGACAACCAATAGCTACACGTGGCTAGTGAGCACTTAAAAAATGAATCTGGCCAGGTATAGTGGCTCACGTCTGTAATTCAGCATTTTGGGAGTCTGAGGTGGGAGGATTGCTTAAACCCAGGAGTCTGAGACCAGGCTGGACAACACAGGGATGCCTTGTCTCTGTAAAATAAAAAAAAATAAAAAAATTAGCTAGGCATGGTGGCATGTGCCTGTAGTCCTAGCTACTCAGCAGGCTGAGGCAGGAGGCCCACTTAAGCTTAGGAGTTCAGGGCGAGGTATGATTGTGCCACTGCACTCTAGCCTGGGCGACAGAGTGGGACTGTGTCTCCAATAAATAAATGAATAAATAAATATTAAAAAATAAAAAGTGTGGCTAGTCCAAATTGAAATGTGCTGTAAAATACACACTGGATTCCTTTTTTTTTTCAAATCCCGAGAACCTGTGAAACACACTGAATTCTTAAGATTTAGTATGAGGAGAGAAAAAAGATCAATGATTTATATATAACAATGTAAAAGATCAATAATTTCTACATTGATTTTATGATGAAATGATCATGTTCTGGATATACTTGATTAAATATAGTACTAAAGTTAATTTCATCTTTTATTTTTCTTTTTAAATATGCAGCATTGCCAGATAAAATACAGGACAACCAGTTACATTTTTATTTTATGTATTCCTGCTTGGGACATAATATTTAAAAATTATTCATTCTATATCTGAAATTCAAATTTAACTAGGCGTCCTATATTTTTATTTGCTAAATCTGGCAATTTTATTAATATGGCTACTAGAAAAGTTAACATAACCAATGTAGCTCCTTACCCTATTGAACATTGCTGCTTTAGAATCACCTTGCTGCTTTTTTTTTTTTTTTTTTTCCAGTTAGCTTCTGAGTAAACTCTGCACGGAAATAACTAATCTGTGGGGAATATTTAATTCTAGGCTAGGAAAGGTAATCGTGAAGTTAAGTTTTTACATCTGCATGAACAAAATGGCTTGTTACAGACGAAAATGTGGAAAGGGCATCTGGACTAGAATGAAAAGTCATAGTTCCCAACCTCTCGCCTAGGGGAGTTAACAGTCCCAGGTTCAAAATAATCCCTGTCCCTCTTATAAGGATAGGCGGTGTCAAGAGCAACTAACTATCTGTGAGGCCCTGGGCCAGTGACTTTCTCCTTACTCCCGCCCCCAAGTAGGCCTTGCAAAAAGCTGGGAGGGGTGCGTTTTCAACACTGGAGCTTCGCGGCCGCTCTCCCACTCGCTCCCGGCCCCGCGCTGAAGGAACGAGTTCGGACTCTGACCCCAAGGCCGCGAGTCCCGCTGCCTTCCTAAGCCGAGCCCGGGCTACCTCGGTAGTCCCCAGCAGGCCCCCAGGACAGGCCCCGCCCGGGCCTCAGGTGCACTCCCGGCCCGCCCCGCGCCCTCGCGTCCCGTCCCAGCTCCGCCTTCGCCTTCGCCGGCGCCGCTCTGCCTGCCGGCGGGGCGCGCCTTGCGGCCCAGGCCCGGAACCCTCCCTGGCCGCGCGCCCTATGTAAGGCCGGCCGCGGCGGGACCAAGGCGGCGGTGTCAGCTCGCGAGCTTACCCTCCGCGGACGGTCTTCGGTCGCCTGCTGCCTGGTTTGCCCGGTTGGCGGCGGGTGCCCCGCGCGCACGCGCAGAGCCCGCCGCGTTCCCCGACCCCAGGCCGCGCTCAGTGGGCCTCTGAGGGCGGCATGCGGGACTACGACGAGGTGACCGCCTTCCTGGGCGAGTGGGGGCCCTTCCAGCGCCTCATCTTCTTCCTGCTCAGCGCCAGCATCATCCCCAATGGCTTCACCGGCCTGTCCTCCGTGTTCCTGATAGCGACCCCGGAGCACCGCTGCCGGGTGCCGGACGCCGCGAACCTGAGCAGCGCCTGGCGCAACCACAGTGTCCCACTGCGGCTGCGGGACGGCCGCGAGGTGCCCCACAGCTGCCGCCGCTACCGGCTCGCCACCATCGCCAACTTCTCAGCGCTCGGGCTGGAGCCGGGGCGCGACGTGGACCTGGGGCAGCTGGAGCAGGAGAGCTGCCTGGATGGCTGGGAGTTCAGTCAGGACATCTACCTGTCCACCATTGTGACCGAGGTGGGTGCCGGCCCCTGCTGGGGTTGAGACCGGGGCGCGAGGACCTGTCGCGGTCCTTGAACCCCAGCTCCTCTCTCCCAGATGCGCGCTGGACGCTGCCACTCCCCGTCCCCCAACAGTCAACACCCTAGCGATGGAGACCCTCCAGGCAGGTGGCTTGGGAACGCTTCGTGAGGTGACGTCCAGCCACAGTGTGCTCCTTCCTGAACAGGTGGTCAGTCTGGCCTCCCATCCTGATGGCCACTTTGAAGAGGGTACCAGGAAGGTCCTGGCGGTCCCTGGGCGATGCTCTATGGCCCTGTGTGTCCAGGACTTAGTCTAGTTGGGGTTGGGGGTGCTGAGTAGCAGAGCCAGGGTTTGGGCCAGGGGCTATCCCGTTTTTCCTCTAGTCTATTGGTTTCTTTTTAGAAGAGAAGAAATACTTCTCTTTCCTGAACTTTTAAAAGTTAAATAAAGCATGTGTATACAACTGCCTCTTCCCTTTTTCCCCTAGTTACTCCTTCCCCTACCGTCCACAACCCAAA
Organism: Symphalangus syndactylus; assembly: GCF_028878055.3. Lineage (NCBI taxonomy): Eukaryota > Metazoa > Chordata > Mammalia > Primates > Hylobatidae > Symphalangus > Symphalangus syndactylus. Next base: position 119,359,882 of record NC_072433.2, read on the forward strand.
ATGACAATCTGGTCATGCCCTGTAAGTAATTGTTTGCCTTTTCCCATCGTCAGTTGTCAGTCTTTTTTTTTTTTTTTTTGAGACAGAGTCTCCCTTTGTCGCCAGGCTGGAGTGCAGTCGTGTGTTCTTGGCTCACTGCAACTTTCGCAGTCTTGCGTTCTTGGCTCACTGCAACCTTCGCCTTCCAAGCTCAAGTGATTCTCCTGCCTCAGCCTCCGAGTAGCTGTGAGCCACGAAGCCCAGCTAATTTTTGTTTTTAGTAGAGATGGGGTTTCACCATGTTGGCCAGGATGGTCTCGATCTCTTGACCTCGTGATCGGCCTGCTTCTGCCTCCCAAAGTGCTGGGATTATAACCTTGAGCCACCGCGCCAGGCGGTCAGTTGTCAGTCTTTAAGATCCATTCATCTGAAGATCTGTTGAGGGTGACTTGTTGACCTGGAATGTTTTCTAAGGTATTATGAGGCAAGGCTGTTGGCTAGATTTAGTTAAAGCATACAACCTTAGGTCATGGGGTGTGGGGGAGCCTTTCTCATTTCTCTTCCCCTTGGATTTTCCCTCTGGGTGGTTTTGTCTGTCCCCTCCGAACCTGTTGGAGCAGTTGTTGGAGCTGGATGTAGGAACATGATGTTAATGATGTATGTGTTTTGTGTCTTTTTCAGACACTGGCACTCTAGCTCCCTGAAGTTTCAGCAGCATTGAGTAAGTAGCCAGTGAATAGCCCTCATTGATAGACAGGCTCACTAAATGTGCAGATGACGAATTCGCAGGTTAGAGAAGGCTTCCCAGAGGAGGAGGCCTCTCAGTGAGCCTAGGGTGTTCAGCTCAGCATAATAGTGAGCTGAAGGCCCCAATGCAACAGCAAGAAACCACCCAGCAGGAGGGCAGAGTTCACAGAGAGGGGAGACTTCATAGAGAGGGTGAGCGCCACAGGCCCTGGCACAGCTTCAAGCCCTGCTGGATGTTGGTGCTGAGCCTCCCCTCCTGGAGCCTCGGAGGGGCTTACAGGGGTTCTGGAGATCCCAACTGTGTTGCTTCTTGGCGTCATCACTCTTCAAGGGAGTCTGAGAGTTACCCTGGGAGATTCAAGTGTGTGTGCATGTGTGTGTTTTTTCTACGTTTGGAAATTTGATGTCCCCAGCATCTGGACCTGCTTTCTCCACATATATGTAGTGGGAGTGTGACCGGAGCCCCACTGGGATTTCTTAGCTAGTGACATAGCTTCAGTGTCCAGAGGCATCATGACTTGACAAAAGAGGCACTCCCTGGAGGTAGCCAAATGTGCTTTCTGGCCCATGAATCCACAGGGAATTGGAACCTTCAGTTGCCACAAATCCTGGGTCCTAGCCTCACAGGTGGGTCTGTTACCTTCCTGGAAGCCAGTGAGTACTATGAAAGCAGAGGCTGTCCCTGAGGTTGCAGGCAGAGGCCACAGAGGGGAACATGACACAGGAATCCCTACAAATTCTGCTTGGGGCTGCCTAAAGAAGAGGGAAGTAGTGAAGCGAGAAGAGGCTCATGGCATCTCTTGGGGTTTTACATTGACCCCTGAAGGTTCCCCAGCTTACTCTGGTCACTTGTTCCTGCTTTGCTGCCTTCATCCCACATTGGGCCGAGTGGTGGTGGCATTGATGAGCTCCCAAAGGCCAGCTGTGCCACAGGGTCTGCCCTTATCTTGCTGCCAATGTCAGCCTTTTGTTTTTTAATATTTAGACTATTTATTTAGCTGTCTTAGCAGTTTCAAAGGAGTTATGTGCCCTTTCACCTACTTATATGTTGTCAGTCTTTGCAGGGAGGCCAGATTAATGCTTAGATCTTTGTTTTGGGCTACTGGAATGCTTGACTTGAAGTTCAGAGCTGCTCGTTCCCAGGTGAACAGCTACTGCTGGAAGTTGCTGCATCAACATTCTAATGGCTTTTTCTATGGCCTGTTGTCTTTCAACCCAAACCTGGCCTGCTGACCACTGCATCTAGTCCCGTGCCTGCTAAATCTCTCTAAGCCTGCCCTCTGCCCCAAATCATACATAAAGGTGTTTGTAAGTACACTGGTGTTGAATTACTAGTCATATTTTTTCCACTGAGGACTGGAACCTCAGGTGTCCTGTTTGGATTTGTTTTAATTTGTTCAAGTTAAACTACATACATGTAGTACCAAACTTTGTGGTAGATTTAGATCTTTGCATCTTCCTTAATTTCTGACACAATTCTGGATGCAGAGGGAGGTTCTCAGGAAAATTTTTATTGAATGAGTTAATGAATAATTTAAGAAATCATCTCTAAAGTTTGAGAACTAAAGAAAAATAGTTCAGTTCTTAGAAGGGAAACTTGAGGGTGGCTGAAAAGGATTGACTGGAATTTTTTAAAGGAAATGTGACTCCCCCTGCCCACTGACTGGGGCTTTGACGCCACATGGATGTGGAATGAGGTGTTGGGATTGGCAGAGGGAATCTGCTAGCATTTAATAAATAAATAAATATTGGCAGGGCATTGTGGCACACGCCTGTAATCCCAGCACTTTGGGAAGCCAAGGCAGCAGGTCACTTGAGGTCAGGAGTTCAAGACCAGTCTGGCCAACATGGTGAAACTCCATCTTTACTAAAAATACAAAAATTAGCTGGGTGTAGTGGCACGCGCCTGTATTCCCAGCTACTTGGGAGACTGAAGCAGGAGAATCACTTGAACCCAGGAGGCGGACTTTGCAGTGAACCTAGATCGAGCCACTGCACTCTAGCCTGGGCGACAAAGCGAGACTCCATCTCAAAAGAATAATAATAATATTAATAAATAAAAATGATTTATGAGGTGAAAGAGTTCTATGCCCCCATGTTTCAGGAATAGTTTGGTGGTCCACATGGTTGTCGGCTGGCCTCTCCTCTGGCCCCTCAGTCATCCCTGGGGTACTGGGGAATTAGCCAACCCATCATGCAGTGCTTCTTGGCCATGGACTGCCCCATCTGCTGGAAACCTGGGTGGTTTCTGAGGTTGCCTGGGCTGGCTGCTCTTTGGTTTCACCATAGCTCTGTCCAGCCTATGGACAGACAGGTTCCTTGAGAAACTTCCGGCTGGGTGTGGTGGCTCACGCCTGTAAACCCAGCACTTTGGGAGGCTGAGGCAGGCGGATCACAAGGTCAGGAGTTCGAGACCAGCCTGGCCAACATGGTGAAACCTCGTCTCTACTAAAAATACAAAAATTAGCCCTGCGTGTTGGCCTGTGCCTGTAATCCCAGCTACTCGGGAAGGAGGCTGAGGCAGGAGAATTGCTTGAACCTGGGAAGTGGAGGTTGCAGTAGCCAAGATCGCACCATTGCATGCCAGCCTGGGTGACAAGAGCAAGACTCCATCTCAAAAAAAAAAGAAAGAAAGAAAAAGAAAAGAAACTTCCAAGCTGCTCTGCATCGCCTTACTCTGCGCCTGTCTGCTTCTGAGAAGCCCTCGGCCCAGTCCTGGGTGGGACTCCCACTCCCTCCCCGTTGTCCTGGACTAGCTTTTCTATCAGCCTTATCTTGTGTAGAGACAGATAGTCTTAGAAGATGGGAGAGCCCTCACTGTTATCCCCAAAGCTGCCTGGAGGAAAAGCCAGAGCAACCTGGGAGCTGGGGCCGGGGCTGACTCTGGGCAGCAGAGACCCGAGAGGCCTGGAGCTTGAACCCCACTGCTACGCCTTTGCTGATTTGTCTCACTCAGAGGACACACAGACCCTCATCCAGGCTTTTGCAGCTATACGGCAAGGCAGAGAAGCCACTTGCAGGGTCCCGTGGCCCACTATGCATGCACATAGTAAACACATCTGGCCATGAGTGGTCAGATTGAGCCACTCTCTAGCTAGCTGAGACCTGTCATCCTGGATCAAAGTTCTGACAGTTGACACAAAGCAGGGGGTCAGGGAGCCAAAAAAAGAGAAAGTGCCAGGTGTGTGGTGGCTCTTACCTATAATCCCAGGGCTTTGGGAGGCCGAGGTGGGCAGATAACCTGAGGTCAGAGTTCAAGACCAGCCTGGTCAACATGGCAAAACCCCGTCTCTACTAAAACTACAAAAATTAGCCAGGCTGGTGGTGCATCCCTGTAGTCCCAGCCACTCAGGAGGCTGAGGCATGAGAATCACTTGAACCGGGAGGTGGAGGTTGCAGTGAGCCGAGATTGTGCCACTGCACTCCAGCCTGGGCGACAGAGCAAGACTCTGTTTCAGAAGAAAAATAAAGAGTATTCTGGAGATTGAAGTTCAGGAGTTCAGGGTTCATCTCGACTTTGGGAGCCAAGCAAGAAAGCATACCAAGATGTTGAAGGTTGATACCTTTTTATTTATCCATTCATTCACTCACCTATGTACCAAAGAGCTCTTGAGCCTCTCCTCTATATAGGGGGCACTGCCAGGAGTTGTAGAGGATGTGATAGCAAAGATAGCAAATACCTTTTCTCTTTTCTCTGACAACGCTGGGGCAAGGATTCATCATTAATTGAAGCAGGAGGCAGGACAAAACGTGTGTAGGAATATAGGAATACATGGCAATCAGTAACATGTGGTACCTAGCAGCATGTCTGACTGTTGATACGGTCAGGCTAGGTACATCCCCTCAGGGAAGAACTTCTGCCTTAGGGGCACACACCCTATCTTTTTTCCCTTCCTGCCAATTCACAGGTAAGAACATTTAGTCCCAGGGAACTATGTCGTCTCTCTACTTCTCATAATTGAAAAAGCAGTGCCAATTATGTATGAGGTATAGGAGACACAATTCTCCCTCATTTTAAAAACGTTTAACAGCTTTATTAAGGTGTAAATGACATAAAAACTGCATATAGCTAAAGCATGCAATTTGGCACACATGTATCTCTACACCCATGAAACCATCACCACTAGAAAGGTGCATTTCTCCCCAGGAAGAGGGGCAAGTCTAGGCCCTTTGCTAGAGTTGCTCCCAGATTGTTTTCAGGTTGGGCCTGCTTTCACAGCTCAGCCAGCTGAAGGGTGACAGCATTAGACTCATGACCCAAATCTTAAACCCACACATTCCATTTTAACATTGATACCTGTGATCATCAGCCAGTACAGCCCGTCCCATGTGCCAGGCGGAGGCATCAATAAGCTGGTCTATAGCAGCTTTAATCACAGCTGGGGAGCCAGGAGCTAAGGAATGCTAGACTCCTTTGTAAACAGTTTAAGCAGGGGGTACTTAGCCTAGACTCTATGTGCTTCTCATCCACCTCTTCTCAGGGGGATTCTGGCCAAGTCCTGGAGCCTACTGCAGTCCATCTGGTGGTTGACAGATATCTGGACGGATTGGCAGGCTGGGACCCAATCTGTTTGCCCTTGTGTTCAGTTTTGAGACCTAGCACCTTTCCTGATCCTGCTCACAGACGCCCTGTGGCCAGCAGGAAAGAAGTGTTAATGCACATTTGCTTTTGGAGGGCCCAAAGCCAGGCCCAGAGAGTTGTCAAGGGTGGTCAGTGGTGGGTGGATGGCAGTTAACCAAGGAGTTACACACCTGCCTAGACTAAGGACAGGCTGGACCAAGTAGAGAGGGTGGGGCTAAGGGAGCCTGAGAGATGCTCTGGGGCCTGTCTCAAAATGAGCACTACAGTCACCCTGTCCCCTGCAGAGATTGTCTGACCTGGTTTTAGGTCACACCCAACCTTGCCAGCCAAGGAGTCCGTAGAAGCCTGATATTGGGAGACCTGTCCTGGGGTCTACAACCCCAGAACTCACTGCAGAAGCCCACGTGGATTGCTAGTCTAGCTCAGCCATATGGGTCCCCAACCCTTACCTCATGATAGTCTTGTGAGAAACCGCTGCTGACCCTTTGTTCATGTTTTCATCTTTTCCACTATAAAAGACACGCTAGCTGGGAAATAGAGCCCATCATACTCAAGAATGACAGGAGCCAGGTCCTGGCCCCTGAAGCTTGGCCTCACACACAGAGGCTGGCACCCTGTCATCAATTCCCTCAGGTTTGTCTCCCCCTCCACTCCCAGTCCTAGATTTAGCAGCCATGTGTGGGTGGGGGCCACTGCAGGGATACTCACCCACCTACCAGAGAGATGGCCTGTGGGTGCTGGCCCTTCTGAGGCTGTAGAGGTTCGAGGCTGTGGCAGCCTGGGCACTCAGGCTGTGGTCCTCCCATGTTCTTGACTCCTGCTAGTCTGGGCTGCCTCCTGATTACGGGTTGGATGCTCCAGTTCTTCCCTGGATTGGGGATTGCCACCCTACTCCCAGCCCATCCTGGTCCATGCTTATTCCAAAGCAGAGGGCCAGCAGCATGCCTGCTGCGGGAGTTCTCCGTGTCCGGCCTGAGGGTTGCTTGCCAACCCCTCTGAGAGGTGCCCAGAGGCTGTGCGCCCACACTGCCCAGCAACACGGGGAAGCAGGCTTGTTTTTCCCTGTCACTGGCCTGGAAGAGATGCTTTGTTCTAGGGAGCCGCAAGTCCCCTTGCCTGCGTTGTTGTTGAGGAGCCAACAGGCTCCGTGGAGGGCAGGCCAGCAGCCTGGCGCCAGGGAGGCAAGGGTCTGAGTTCCTAGGAGGGTGGCTGCTCATGTGAGAAGTCTGCAAAGGTTACTACTGAGCACTATCTCTCTGAAAAACATTTTTCTTTTTTCTGTGAACCACCAAGTTTCCCGTTTGGGCTTTCTTCCTGCTTTTGGCTCCTGGTTAGGCAGGCGCAGCCTGATCCGAGCGTCTGGCTGCTTCTCCGTGTCTTCAGACCTCTTCTTCTGTTCATGGCAACTATAAATGGAACCACACATTGGAAGCTGGAAACTCAAGCGGTGCAGCCTGTTCCTTACCCCAATCCCTGTTTTACAAATGGGGAAATCAAAGCACGGCATGGGGTGATGCTTATCTGAGGTCGGAAGAGTTAATAGTAGAGTGGGAGCTAAAACCCAGTTTCTTACCTCCAAGCTCAGAGCTTTCAGCTGTAATTGAGCCTAGTATAGTTGGTGTGCAGCATCAGGGATTCCAGCTCTAAAGGTCACAAGAAGGACCCGGGGGTCATTGGCCCAGGGTGGGAACCTGAGCAGAACAGGTCCAGATTGTGCACTCTGTGCCCTGGCCTTAGTTTCTTGCTGGATGCTTTGGCCCGTAGAGCCCCAGAGCCCTGCTTCCAGAACTGCTCCAGTAACGTTCATGCCAATGGCCTGAACCCCCCTGAGCGAGGGTGCCCTGCCTCTTCCACAGCCCTGGGCTCTGCTCAGATTTTTAGGAGCAAGCGTAAGACGCCTTGCTTTCTCCAGGGTCAGCATGTGTACAGAACACTTACTCTCTGCCTGTCTCTCCTCCTAAAAATGGAAGCAAGACAGTGGGGCCCATAATGCTATGAAAAACAGGATGGGAAGGAAGCCTGCTGTCTGCCTTCCTGCCCAGGTGAGCCATCACCTGACTAAGTGAGTTCACACTCAGAACGTGCGGGGATGGCAGGATGTTCTGACTTCATTTTCCAGGATGTCTTTGCTTTAAAACCTTTTAAAAAGAAGTGAATGATACACCCCTTTGCTCATCTTGCAGTGGAACCTGGTGTGTGAGGACGACTGGAAGGCCCCACTCACAATCTCCTTGTTCTTCGTGGGTGTGCTGTTGGGCTCCTTCATTTCAGGGCAGCTGTCAGACAGGTAAGGTGTGTCTCCTGCAGCAGCAGGGGGCCTCAGCACTGAGCAAGAAGCATGTGCCTGGCCCTTGATTTCAGTTGGTAGTATTCTTTCAGCCCAGGGCCCTGTATTTTAAAGAAGAGGAAGCTATGTCTATGGTATAGACTCCATGCCTAGTAAAAAGAGCCAACAAATCTGACTCCCTAATTCTTGCTAAGTAAAGAAGCCTGAGTTATCTAAGCCGAGTGTATCTGTGATCCGGTTGACTAGGTAATAAGCTATGATTCACTTCTGCAGTACCCTGGCTTGCCTCGCCTGGGTCCTGTGACTATATCATGCCCCTGAGCATGGGAGAGGTTGACTTCATGCACACACACACATGTGCTGGATTGTAGATCTGTAGTGGTGCCACGGTGTCTGCCTCTGTAGTCCCAAGAAGACCAGCATTCTCTCTGAAAAGTGAGAGGAGCTCTCACCAGCCACTAGTGGTATGACAAGCAGAACTCGTGTCCACAAGGCTGATGCCCCTTAGCTAAGTGGCCTGTGGTTTTGGCATTTACTTTATGATAGGAGGGGGAATACTGTTTTGATCCATTTCTCATAAGCAGGTTATTTGTGTAATTCTAAAGCTTTTAACTCAAGGAAACATTAACGGCTTAGAGAATCCCAAACCCCTTGAAATTATATGCACCATGTTAGAGACTACATGTGAGCATTTTTTTGGAGAGACGTCCCTACTTTCATGAAGTTCTTAGAGGGGTCCATTATGTTGTGTCTTGTTTCCCTGGAGCTTCGGGGTCTGTCAGAGAAGACTGTGAAGAGAGTAGCAGCCTTCAGCAAGTCCTTGGCCACATGGCACATGTGAGAACACCCCACAGATCGGTGGATTACCCAGTGGAAAGGAGTCCCAGCATCTTCCCTGGTTTTTAATTCCTGGCCTCAAGCAATCCTCCCTCCATAACCTCCCAAAGTGCTGGGATTACAGGCGTGAGACACCATGCCCGGCCAGATATTTGTTGTTGTTGTTGTTGTTGTGGTTTTGAAACAGAGTTTCACTCTTGTTGCCCAGGCTGGAGTGCAATGGCATGATCTCAGCTCACTGCAACCTCTGCCTCCCAGGTTCAAGAGATTCTCCTGTCTCAGCCTCCTGAGTTGCTGGGATTACAGGCATGCACCACCATGCCCAGCTAATTTTGTATTTTTAATAGAGACGAGGTTTCTCCATGTGGTCAGGCTGGTCTCGAACTCCCGACCTCAGGTGATCCACCCACCTCGGCCTCCCAAAGTGCTGGGATTACAGGTGTGAGCCACTGCACCTGCCCAGCCAGATTTTTTTTAAAAAAAACAGGTTAACCTGTTTATTATTCCTAGTTTACAGATGGACAGATGGAGAAAGTGAAACAGAGGGATTAAATAACTTGCCCAAGGTTTCATAGCTGGCAAGTGGCAGAGTTAGGATTTGGACCCAGGTAGTCTTGCTCCTCTATTGTGTATGGACTACTGTTCTAGGTCCCTGCTGTCCTAGAACTTGCTTTCTAGCAAGGTGGAATGTATTAAACAACCAAGTGAGGAAGTCGTTGTTGTCCTTGGCCATGGTAAGAGATACAGAGAAGTGCAGGGTGCCACAGGAGTGTCTAACAGAAGAGGTCAGGGGCGGCATCCCTGAGAAGGTGAAGCATGAGCTGAGAGTGGGAAGATGAGTTGAAAGTAGCCAGCTGAGGAGTAGAGAGGAGAAAGAACATCCAGGCAGGGAGAACAGCAAGTGCTAAAGCCGGGGCTCATGAAGAGGCATGGGAGCAGGACAAAGTCCGTGCGGTAGAGGTGCGGAGAGTGGTGTTAAGATGAAGGGGAGAGGCAGGCAGAGCCCTGGGCAGACGAGCAACCAGGGCTTAGTTGATCACAGTTAGGACTTTGGGCTTCAGCCACAGAGCAGTGGTGGGCTACTGAGATTTTTTAAAGCAATAGTGTGACAATCAGATTTGTCCTTTTTTTTTTTTTTTTAAAAGATGCTTTGACAACCTTGTAGAGAAAGAATTGAAGGGAAACAAAAGGTGTTGTAGAGAGACCAATTAAAAGGTTGTCACAGTAGTTCATGCCAGAGATGATGGTGGCATGGCCTAGCATGATGGTGGTAGAAATGGAGGGAAGTGGTAAGAGGTAAAATCAACAGGACTTGCCGATGGGCTGGATGTCGGAATTGAGGGGAGAAAGCTTTCTGGCCTGGGTAACTGGGTGAATGAAGGTACACTTCTCTAAGACAGAGAATGCTGGAAAAGAACCACGTTCATGGATGTTGAGTTCAATTTGTGTGTACTAAATTTGGGGTGACTGAGACCCCTAAGTGGAGAAGTAGAGTGTGAAGTTGGCTGTATGGATATGGTACTGCATGAGAGGTTTTGGCTGGAGAAACACATGTAGGAATTGTCAGCGTATAGAACCATGAGCAGAGCCCCAGATGGGGATGAGGTTGCCTGGGGAGAGGGGATTGGGGAGGGTAGGGGGGAACTGGGGGAGGATTGTTCTATGCTTAGAGGCCTCCCGAGTGGACATGGGAGATTCCTTCTCACAGAGCTAAGTGACAGCTGAGGCTCAGAGGAATGCCCTTGATGTGAAAAAGGAGTTCAGAGTAGAAATGCAGTGTATTTTTCTGGGTCAGCTGTGTCATAGGTCAGCTTAAGAACCTTCTTACCATGTGACACAATGATTACCTGAGGAAAGCATTAAAGTTCCAAAAGGTCTATTCCCAGGGAAACTGGAAACAAAATTTGTGAGTATGTTTAGGACCACTTTAGTCTACAGAAGGGCTAATATAGTGTTTTTCAAACCTTTCTAAACATTTTGGCCGCAGAATTTTCATTAAAGTAGGATCATTTAAGTTTAGTAAATGAAATACACCCTAAGTGGCTAAAAGTATCGCTGTTCTGCCTGCAGCCCCTGCCTTCAACTCCCAATGCCCTGCCTCAACCCTGTCTGTGCCCCCTTGGAAGGCCCAGGGCCCTGTGGGATGGACAGCTTCTGAGTGCATTACTTCTGAGTAAACCAGTTCTAAAACCTAAGCTAAATAGATCACCTGAAAGCAATCAATTCATGCCCTAACTTGTCTAGCACATCAACATAACTTTTTATATAGTATAAAGGTTTCACCTTCTTTCTGGCATATGAATACGTCTGAAATTCAAGAGCAATTAAAGTACTCCTGGGTTGTCAAAGCCCTTTATGTGACACTATTGAGTTATCTTTATGCGTCTGACTTGTAAGAGATGCACAACTCTGGGAAGAAGTAGACTGCTGTGTCCTGTTTCCAGGTATGTGTGTGTTTGCCATTTTGTTGACAGACTTTCAAAGCAAACATTTCTGGCCCCAACCCTGAACTGCCAAGGACTGGTGCTATGTAAAAGGTTCTCTGGATCTGTCTCTTCCCTACCATCCCAGGGAGCTCTTAGGAAGGGAAAGGGCACAGAGATTATACCAGCCTGCCTTGTGGTTAGGAACCACCCCTTGGTTGGCATATAGAACACTCTTGTTAAAAAAACAATGCAGGGGAAAGTGGAGTCTACTACCAGGTGAGAGTTTCTCAACCTTGACCCTATTAACATTTTGAGCCAAATAATTTTGTTCTAGGGCATTTTCCTGGGCATTTTAGAATATTTAACAACATATCTCGCCTCTACTCATTAGATGCCAGTGTACCCCAAGTGATGGGAAAAAAAACAAACAGAAAAAAAACCTCTTATATTGAGGAAAAACACCAAACTCTTCCACATAGTTGCAAGGCCTTGTGCAATTTGCCTCCTAGCCACCACTGTACTCTTGAATTGCACGCCTGCTGCCAACCACACTGGTTCCTCATGTTCACCATGCCCCCTCCAGCCATGGGGGTGTGTGGTCTTCTCAGAGTCTGAAGCATTCCCCACCCACCCCAACCCACCCCCTGTGGCCTTCTTTAACCATTCTGGCTAATTCAGGATCCCTAGTTCCTTATGACTTTCCTTTATAACCTCTACCGGAAATTGGGGGAAAAAAGTGTTATTATAGGATTATATTATAGGATTAATGTTGGTCTTCCCTACTATACTGTGACTATCATTGAGAGCTTGGTCCCTACACCTTAAATCCCCCATTGTCAACTACTTTTTGCCATCTCAGTGTCCCCTGATCAAGGAGACCCTCCCTGAATGTCCGGTTCCCCAACCCTTACCCCTAGTCCAGGGTAGCTTCCTTCCTTGTGCCTCTCATGAACCTGCATGCCGATCCTTCAGTGCACTTGACTCAGTGTGTAATTGTATATGCAGTAGGGTGTTGTTAGATTAAAATGTGGTTAATATGTGTTTCACCAGTTATACTATGATACTCCTTAAGGGCAGAAACAGTATCTTTTTTAATTTATTGATATCCAAGTGCCCTCTATGATAGATGCTCAATAAACATTGAATGAAAGTGGGTGTCAGCCAGTACTGGCCAGACTCAAACTGAACCCACTGCTTCCCACTAGCTTGACTTTTTCCTCCTGTTTGTGGCACTCTCTTTAAAACAAACCAAAATAAACCCAACTTTAAAAACTTAAAAATGAGCACAGATACAGAAAACCACACAGAACAAATGTGTAGCTTAATGAATTTTTTCAGAGAAATAACCTTATGACCACCACCAAGTCAAGCAGTAGAACTTTGCTGTCCACTAAGAAGCCCTGTCCATGTGCCCCATCCCAATTACAGCATTCTCTCTCTCTCTCCCCATTAAGTAACCGCTAGCCTGACTCCTGTAATAATCACTTCCTTGTGAGTTTTTTTAGTTTTATTATCGAAATATGCATCCTTGACACAAGTTTAGTGTTGCCCACTTAACATATTTGATGTCTTTTAGTCTACTTAACCTATGGATTATCCTTCTATCCCCTTCTATGCCTTACTGATTATCTATGAAGAATCTGAGCTGTTCCACCTACACAATTTCCCAGTCTGGATTTGTTGACTGCACACTCATGATGCAGTTCAGCACATTCCTCTATGCTCTGCATTTCCTCAAAATTGGCAGTTGGATCCAGAGACTTGAGATTCAGGTTCTGATTCAGGTTCAGTCCTTTTGGTAAGACCATAGGAAGCATGCAACGCCTGACTGTCTCTTTATGGTGTTAACAGTCATTAATATATAATGCATATATCTATTAATCCATTGGGGGCTATAAATGGCATTATTCTAATTTTATTACCTTTTCATTTAAAAGTTAGAATACTTTTATACATGATACTACCTCTTATCTATTATTGGTTGCTGTTCACATAGTTTACAAAGGAAAATCAGGACAAATGCTTCTTTCTCTTTATTTGCCAGTTTTCATTTATAATGAATTGTTTCTCTGTTATTCTCCAAATTTGGCAGGTTCTTTTTTAAAAAAAAATATCATTATGAATGTATGGATTAAATAATTGATGTGTTTCAGTCTCTTGCAATTATTATCATAATTGTAGCATTGCTTTTTAGGCAACCCTGGTACCCAGGCTGTACATTTGTCATGGGGAGTGGGGAGGGGGAGAAACAGCATGGGCACTGTGAGACCGAGACTGTCCCTGGCAGCCGGTATCCTGGCAACACTGTTCACACCCGCTCACTGGATGGATCTTGGGAAAGCCCTACTTGGTGGAGCCCATTCCTGCTGCCCTTTTCCAGCTGGTTATCTGTCACTCTCCTTTTCTTCCCAGGTTCGGCCGGAAGAATGTGTTGTTCGTGACCATGGGCATGCAGACAGGCTTCAGCTTCCTGCAGATCTTCTCGAAGAATTTTGAGATGTTTGTCATGCTGTTTGTCCTTGTAGGCATGGGCCAGATCTCCAACTATGTGGCAGCATTTGTCCTGGGTATGGCCATCAGGTTGGAGTTGAGTACTTGATCCTGTATTTCACCATCATCCCATCACCTACCTTTCTGGAGACAGCTGTGATGTCCCTCAAGGGGGACGGGGTTTCTAACAAAACCAGCCAGAGCGTCCTGGTGAGCTCTACTTACAGGCAGGGAAACTGAGCCAGACATGAGACCAGCCTGGGGTCCCCAGCAGCACAATGGCCTGACTTCTGATTTCCAGTTCTTTTCTGGCCTCTGGGCTGTGGCTCCTTGGTTTTAGTACGTGATGGTCAGTTTACTAGGACTCGCCACAGATCCTGCATTTACAAAAAGGACCTGCCACTGCACAGGGCTGAGCCAGCCCCAGAAAGAGGGCGGCATGGTTGGAGGAGGAGGGGCCGTGACTGGCAAGCTTGCTAAGGTAGAGAACCCCTTGTCTGCAGAGCACTGTGGCTGGTGATATCTACGGACAAGAATAAATTGATAGGAAGGGGCTTTCGTCACCTTCAGGGTTTTAATTCAGAGTGCACACTGCAGGGCTTTGTCTCAAATGTGCCAGCCTGTTGTCACTGAGAAGCCGCCAGGCCGGCCTGTGTTTGGAGGAACCTGACTCTAGCTGATAAGGCCTTTGAGTTCCTTGGGTTGTATTGTTGAAAGGGTTGTTTTTTCTTTTCATATTTAATATTCTTTCCTTGAGGCTTAAGTCAGCATGTGCTGACTTAGTAATGACTTCACTTTTAATAAATTCTTCCTCATGTGAGGATTAAAGGGGGCCTACCATGGCATCTTTAGCATGTGGCTTCAGAACATGGTGAAATTTTCAAGAGAGAACTGCTGCTTGGGGGCCTGAGAGGCCACAGGGATGCACCCCCAGGAGATGGTCAGACGGGAGGGGTTCAGAACGCCATCCACTCCCTAGCACCAGGAACTTAGAGAGAGTTCTGGCTGTTTTCTTGTCTGTGTATTCACAAAGATACCATAAAAAATTAATAAGGAAGGAACCCAAATTAAACTTCTAACTCGACCTCCCTTGTTTTGAACAGGGACAGAAATTCTTGGCAAGTCAGTTCGTATAATATTCTCTACGTTAGGAGTGTGCATATTTTATGCGTTTGGCTACATGGTGCTGCCACTGTTTGCTTACTTCATCCGAGACTGGCGGATGCTGCTGGTGGCGCTGACGATGCCGGGGGTGCTGTGCGTGGCACTCTGGTGGTGAGTGTGACCCTGTGCCCCGTGCGCCCACTGGCAGGATGATTTCTGTCTGGCCTTCACTAGAGGGCAGCAACAACCCATGAATCCCTATTTTGTCTCCCAGAGACAGGAAACAGATTATTTATAAATTATTTCAGAATGTTTTCTCCACACTCAAAAGAGCCAAAACAAAACAGAATCCCATGACAGCAACAGACTTGCTCTCAGCCCTGTGCTGGGTTGCCCCAAGTGCGGGGAGAAGTAGCAGTAGCTGTGAGAAGATGGGGTCCAGCATGCCTTGTAGGAAGTTCCCAAGCCTCAGGGCAGGATAGTGTAGGCCCTAGTTCTGGCTGTGTGCTGCTGAAGCCTCATGCCACAGGCACTGCCACCAAAAGCAAGAGTCCTCAGGGTAGTCACGTGGAGGAAGCTAGGCTCCTTCTGCACCACCAAGGTAGAGGAGTTGAACAGGCAGAGAAGAGGCCATTCCAGACCAAGAGGGGAACACGGCAGAGGAGCTAAGGTGGGAATCACCCCTTGCAGGTGGAGAAGGTGAGATCACCAGCCCAAGTGGAGCAGAGAGCATTTCAGGGCATAGTGGGAGAGTAAGCTGCACATCATGGGGCCCAGTCATGACTGAGGGTGGGGGGCAGCTACCTGCTCCCAGCAAGGTGGAAAATAATATCCATAGAGCACTCAAGTGCCTTGATAAACATGCTAATTTTTTTCCTTCTTTTCCTTTTTTCCTTTTTTTTTTTTCCAGACAAAGTCTCTGTTGCCCAGGCTGTAGTGCAGTGGCGTGATTCCCACTTACTGCAACCTCCGCCTCCCCAGTTCAAGCGATTCTCAGCCTACCAAGTAGCTGGGACTACAGGTGCCTGCCACCACACCTGGCTAAATTTTTTGTATTTTTTTGTAGAGACGGGTTTCACTATGTTGGCCAGGCTGATCTCGAACTCCTAGCCTCAAATGATCCCCCTGCCTCGGCCTCCTAAAGTGCTGGGATTATAGGAGTGAACCACTGCACCTGGCCAAACATGCTATTTTAGGTAGAGTATCTGACTAATCTGTTGGATAAATCAGGGGTAGGGTGAGGAGAGAAGAGAAGCTAAGAGGCCAGTGCAGAAGCTTCTGTTGGTGTCAGGGACAGGGAGGATAGTGTAGCAGGGCCTGGGCTGACCTATGCATGCACAGAAGCCAGGCTTCTGGAGCCCATCTTGCACCTATCTCCTCAGCCCAGCAGATGGCACCACTGCTCTTCAGAAATGGAGGTGGCCAGCCAGCATGGGGATGCCGTCAGCGGGTGCAGGGCTCTCTCATTTTTGTGCGGTGTGATGTACACAAAAGCTCATCCACCCCAGGTTATTGCTGCGTGTGGATCAGCTCTTTGCTTCTGGCTTGTGAACACCAAACATTCCACAAGCTCTGGTTCTGCAACCTCATTCCCACCTATGGCTGTGCTCTGCCCGGTCTGTGGGTCCGCTGTTGGCAGGGAGGCCTCACTGAGATCGGACCTTGTACTGCCAGGTTCATCCCTGAGTCCCCCCGATGGCTCATCTCTCAGGGACGATTTGAAGAGGCAGAGGTGATCATCCGCAAGGCTGCCAAAGCCAATGGGATTGTTGTGCCTTCCACTATCTTTGACCCGAGTGAGGTAAGCACCACGTGGGTGTGGGTGAGAGGGACAGACTGACCGTGATTTGCGGGCAGCAGCACCCACCCCTGAAGTCCTCCCTGCTCACAGCAGCCCAGCCCTCTCTCTGCCCAAGCCCCAACTGCCCACTCCTCCCACCCCCTACCCCCCCACCCCCCCACTCCCCCACTCCCCCACTCCCCCACCCCCCCACTCCCCCACTCCTCCACTCCCCCACTCCCCACCCCCACACGGGCCCTGTTAACACTTAGAAGTTGAGAAATAGCTTACAGCTGCCTCACTCTTTTCACCACGAGTTTCAGATTTTCATCTTTTACTTCCTTTCTAGGCAATCATGTATTTTAACCATTACTTCTAACAATAAACACTCTTTTTGAGTAATAGGCCTTTCATAAAGTCAGCATTTGGGGAAATCATTGTTTCTTATACCTAAGGTGGCTTGTCATCTTACAAAGCTAACCCCGAACATAAAATATAAAGCACAAATAGATTTGTAGAAGTATTTCATCTTTTGAGTATTAGCAATTATTCATTAAAAAGAAAAAAAAAGTGTTTAGTCTCTTTCTGCCCTCCAATGGTTAATTATTGCATATCATCTTGGAGTCAGGTCCTTTTTGATGTCCACCTCTTCCCCCTACCCCACCCCTCCCGTCAACCCTGTTCTCACACACCATGACTCATTTCTTGGCTCTACCTAGTTCCTGGTTCTTGCTTTTCCTTCCCATTCCCTCTCCTACCATCTCTGTAGCAGGCAGTTTTCCTCGGTCTCGTGACTATGAGAGGTTAGAAGCTGTGAATGCCGCCTGCTGTGGTTCTGGAATGTGTCTGTGGTCTGACTGGAAGATGAGGAGTTGGCTGTGGGAACAGCCACAAGCAGCCATGCTGAAGTGTGAGAGGCAGGCATGGTTGGGCTTGGGAAAGAGGGAACAGTTATTGTAGACAGCAGAGGCCAATGGCCACTGCCCACCCTGCAGACTTCCCAGTGAGTGGTGGCCCAGCAGCCACTGTCAGCATGTACCAGAAAGGGGTCCTGTGTGCAAAGGTCAGGGAGGAGTGTGGTAGAGGGCTTTTAAGTTAGGTGGTTTTGGGGGCTTTTAAGTGAGGAGTCAATCTGGGTGAATGCAGAAGCCCCACTGGCATCTTTGAGGAAATGAGGCTATTTCAGGGGATCCTTTCAGTCCAAAGTTGACCTTTTGTTGAACTTCTAACTCTGGAAAAACAAGATCCAAACCTGGGTTTGCTTAAGAAAGCAACATTAGTGTGTTTAGACGTGTGGTTTATTAATGGCCTTGGCTGTGCTGAATTTCGTAGGAAGTCACTCTGGGTGAAGCTCAGGTCAATTTTCCTGTTTTTCTATTTGAATTCTTTTTCCCTGGAAACACACCAGTAACTACATGGTATAAGGACTCAAAACATTAACTTTTAAAAAATATCAGACCAATAAACCACACAGCCAGGTTCTCTCTCTGACCCAGAGGGCAGGGAGCCAGCCTTGGGGAGGAATACTTAGAGGCCTCCTTGGAATGTGGCCACTGACAGGAAGATGTGGGGGTGCAGTGAGGAAGCTGTCAGCCTGGGCCTCTGTCTTCCTGTACCCTTGAGGGACTGGTCACTTACTTTTCCTCATTTTCATTCACTCTGATTTGTTACTGACAAGGCCTAGGGAAGTTTTCACAGCCTAAAACACAGTCAGTATACTTACTGTTCCTAGAAACATAACACTCCCCAACTCTGAGGTGCAGACAGCTAAGACGCCAGGGATTCAAGTATGTTATTGTGTGCTCTGAGTCTCTGACCACCTCTTCTTCCCATACACTTATCATGTTGTTCCTGCAGTTACAAGACCTAAGTTCCAAGAAGCAGCAGTCCCACAACATTCTGGATCTGCTTCGAACCTGGAATATCCGGATGGTCACCATCATGTCCATAATGCTGTGGTATGTAAAAGAGACCTGCCTGAGGCTTCCAGACAAAGCTTCTTGAAGTGGCCATTGGGCCTCTTGTTTACAGACATGCCTCGGACCAAAATTCAAAGCCTGTGTCATCAGAGAGTGAAAAGGATATGTCTTGTGTTAGATGGAAAAAATGGGCATGTCACAATTCTTAATGGGATGGAACCTCAGAAAAGGAGAATGAAAACAATTGTGGAGGCCGTTTTGGGAAATATGGACTCTTGTGGGGAATCTCTCCAGATCTTAAGATGAATCCTTGCCCAATTTGGGTCATTTAGTTCCTGTCTCCTACCCAGTCACCGACAGTGGCTGAGGAGGCCAGGTAGGGCTTTTAAGAAGGATCTGAGTGAAGACACCATGTCCTGTAGGCTGCAGAGGCTGCCAGTTACTTTCTGGAAATGTGGAAGTGGAATGTGCTCCTCCTGGGATGTCCATAAATGGTCCTGGAGTCAGGGCTATAGCCTAGATGTCCTCACCAGGTTCCCAGTAATGAGGCATTTCACAAAGTGTGTCAGAAAGGGATTTGTGAATTACCAGGGAGAGGAAACATGTCCAAGTGTACCTCGCTAGCTTTTGCTCAGCGGCTGAAACCTGGGATTCTAGGCGACTTCTGGAGCCTGGTGGGTGAGCGGTGAGAAGATGGGCGAGGAGGGCGGACTTCATCTCAGAGTCCTTATTACTAGTCTCATCCAGCTTTGAGGCAGTCAGCCACTGTGTCTACAGAGGGGGTGCTATGAGTCACTGCTTCCAAGGAATGGCCCAGGATCCCTCCAGGCAGTTCACCATTCCCTGAGTTGGCCTCAAGACAGGAGCAGCATGTAGCCTGCAACACAGACATGCCAGCCTGTGATAAGTCACCCACTTTTGTGTTCACCCAGGCTCTCCTCCCTGCTCTGGATTTCCTGGGGACTCATGCACATACTCTTTTTATTGTACCAGCTGTGTGTTCCACCTGCAGATGAGTCAAAACAGTCTAATCCATAAAGGTCTGGTTTGTCAAAGAGTGTGGGTCATCAACAGAGAGAATGCCTACTGGGGATGCCCAAGTCAGGGGCACTGCAGGGCATCCTGATGAAAGGCAGTGTGACCCCTCCATTGGGAGCCACTTCTCTGCTCCATAAGTACCGCGGGGCTAGTGTCAGCTGTCTCCGACCAGCCTCTTCCTGACTGGTCACCACAGGTAGTGTGTGAGGGTCTCTCTACAAGTGTTTGACCTAATGTTGTTCCTTTTGTTATCTTATCCCCCCAATCCTATCACACCTCACTTGATGTCTGCCTCCCGACTCATTCTCTAGCTCCTTCTGCAGTTGCTGGATTTGAGGAGGTTCAGCTTAGGATTTTTAAAGCTGAAAGGCAGATTGGAATTTTTCTTTTCAATGAAGTAAATCTATCTGAATTATACCAGCTTTTTTGCTGGGACACTGTCTATATGGAAGGCTCTGAGAGTGCACTGGCGCAGGGTTTACACTGTACCACTTGGGCTGGGGAAAATTATCTTTTGATCTAGGAAGTAAGACGCAGGGTTACAGTTACTGCTGCCTTACTAGTCTCTGCTTAAAGATGGTTTGGAATTTACTGAAATAATTGCATTGTAAAAGTTGTACAGGTTGGGAAAGATGTGGATACTGCTTTTCCATCTTTCTTCTGCACTCTGTTTCAGGATGACCATATCAGTGGGCTATTTTGGGCTTTCGCTTGATACTCCTAACTTGCATGGGGACATCTATGTGAACTGCTTCCTTTCAGCGATGGTTGAAGTCCCAGCATATGTGTTGGCCTGGCTGCTGCTGCAATATTTGCCCCGGCGCTATTCCATGGCCACTGCCCTCTTCCTGGGTGGCAGTGTCCTTCTCTTCGTGCAGCTGGTACCCCCAGGTAGGGACCATGTGCATCTATGGTTTGGGGTCTTCACTGAGTCTCTTACTCTCTACCAGGCTGTCTCAGTTAATAAAGAGAATAAAATCAAGCCCATCACAGCTCCCTTGCATCTATACATTCTTGGCCTAAAAATCAATAGAAAGTGTCTTCTGAGACTAGAACACTTATGGCCTGGGCTTTGAGGGAGTGGGAAAAAGCAGCCATTGGGGCTGTTGGTTAATTTTACTCTGTACCCAAGTTAATGTGCTCATACTGTTTTCCACTCCAGAAGAAGAGGGAAGAAATAGCTATCCCATTCCTTTTTTTCCTGGCCCTATCTTCTTTATTTATTCAACAAATAGCTATGGCATGCCTACTATGGGCTGGGCACTGTGCTCGGTGATAACGATACACAAGAAAACAAGCCAGGCAGAACCCCAGGCCCTCATGGAACGTACATCCTAGTTGAGAAGACAGACAACAAACAAGTAAATGAAATGCTTAATATAGTTCAGACCGTGTTACCTTCTAGGAATACAAATGAAGGACAATGCCGAGTTAGTTTACATAGTCACAGATAGTGTCCCTGAACAGGGGGCAGTTCAGCAGAAATGTACATAAAGTGACAGAAAGCCCTGAAAAAGTCTAGGAGAACACTTTAGGATGAAGAAATGGCAAAGGCAGTGACCCTGAGCAGGGGATGAGCCTGGCACGTTTGAGGAGGAGGGAGAAGGGGAGGGGCCAGACCACTGAGAGGGCCTCACGGACCCTTAGCAGGATTTTATTTCTGAAACTATCTTGGTATCCCACAGATGGGTGGGAGGTAGCCATTTCCAATAATTTATAGAACCACTCATGGGCCCTCATCTCTCCCTCTCCATCACTGTGCCCAGAATCTTCAGTGTACCTGTAGATTCGGGAGCCTCTGATGGTCACTTTTGGGCCCATCAGGCTGGGAACACTCCACAGGAACAGCTCCCCATGGGATGTGGCAGGAGGAGCCCAGAACCGACATAGAGGCTCACAGCTGAGCTCAGAGTGACCTTCAGGTCACACATAGCTCTCCCATCAGCACAGCACAGAGAGATTAGAAGATCAACTCCAGATTCTGATGGCCTATGATTTTTTTGAGGTCTGAGTGGGAGGAAAGCATGAAATGAGTTAGAACTGAATTCTCCATTCATCTAAACATCATGAGTTAATTCCATATTGCCTGCAGTGTGAGGTTCTGGGGTGACAGCTAATCCCTGACAGACATGTCTTTAGTGACTTATGGACTGGGAAGCAGGTTGATTGGACTATTGAGGAGCTTACTCTGGTAGTCTCCAGGCTGAGGAAAGTGCATGTCCTTATAGCTGCAGGTCCCCACCCTCCTTTCAGCAGTCAATTTGGAGGGAAGTCTTGGCTATATCCCCTTCCCCCACAATAGGAAGTGATAGAAACTGACTCCCAAAAAAATCTGGGAAGAAAGTATGTTTGTTTTGCTCTCAATAGCTGCATGCCATGGGTTGGTACCTGCTCCTACCCTCTTTCCTTTGCTTCTCCAGACTTGTATTATTTGGCTACAGTCCTGGTGATGGTGGGCAAGTTTGGAGTCACGGCTGCCTTTTCCATGGTCTACGTGTACACAGCCGAGCTGTATCCCACAGTGGTGAGAAACATGGGTGTGGGAGTCAGCTCCACAGCATCCCGCCTGGGCAGCATCCTGTCTCCCTACTTTGTTTACCTTGGTAAGTCCCATGAGCCAAGGGCACACTAGAGCAACGGGATGGAAGTACTACCTGGCTTGAATGTGAGCTGCAGGTTGCATGTTAACAGGAAAACAAGTTCATACAGCACACAGGCTCCATCCAGTACTGGATCTTTGGCCGGGGAGGGTTCTTGTCCCAGTGTACTGGCCCTCACTTTCAAATGGAAAACAACCTATAGATTACCTAGAAATTGATGAGAATATTAGAGGGTTTGTTTCTGTTTTAGCCATCCCAGGCCTTCCATCAGAGACAACAATTCCTTTATCCTAAGAACCTACAGTGTGGTTTAGGGAGCCAGTGTGCTTAGTTGGAGAAATTTCTTGGAATCAGAGTTTAAAAGGAACATGAGGGGAAAGATGTCCATGCAAGAGGTCTGATGAACTGAAAATCATCATAACCTGGAGCACTATAGAGTGATTTTATGTTGTGTGAAGATCCACCCCATGCCATTTTATGTAGCAGGTCTCCAGTTTTCTCTTCTCAGAATTATGTCTTCATAGCACCTGCGGTTTCACTGCAAATCCCTAGCCAGTACCTCTTTAGGGAGGGTGGCACCCACCTGAGAGTACTCAGAGTGCTTTGTGAACATGCTATGTAGATCTCAAAGCAAGCAAACCACCCTGCCTAATCTGAAGGCAGATCACATGGGCTGGGACACATCTGCAGAGGTGGAAGTTATTTCCATCCCTGGACAAGTACCTCGGGTTCCTTGGAAACCCAACCTTGGGAAATAAGAATAATTGGCATGGCCCAGAAATAGGAATAATCAGCATGGCCTAGCTCTTCTCCTGCAACCGCCCCTTTGTACTCCTCCCCTGCATGATGGAACACCGCTGGGCTCTGGGCATGCCTGTGCCAGCTCTGGGTTCTGAAACCTGTCTAGGTGCCAGATTCTAATCTGACTGCTCAGACTGTGGGAGATGTGAGACCAAGAAGGAGAGTGATCCCCTTCCAGAGTCCTGCGAGCATAAAGGGGTAGAGAGAGACCAAGTCTAACTGCAGCCCTGGGCCTGAGGCTCTGTCTGCTTTGCCATAGGTGCCTATGACCGCTTCCTGCCCTACATTCTCATGGGAAGTCTGACCATCCTGACAGCCATCCTCACCTTGTTTCTCCCAGAGAGCTTCGGTACCCCACTCCCGGACACCATTGACCAGATGCTAAGAGTCAAAGGGTAAGAAGACCTCCTCCGTCAGTGTTGATGCACTGGGTCTGGGTCTGGCCAGGTCTCAGGAAGCCCTCACAATAGAGCTACTCGCAAACTCCCTCTCACAGACACCATGGACTAGTTTAGCCATTAAAGGGCTGTAAATGGCAAAGTGCTTACTTATAGCCCATCCTCTCTGGTCTCTTCCTGTGTGGTCATGTCACTATACACATCTCCATGGCAGCAGCCGCACTGGATAGCGCAGAGGCTAGAAGAAACCTTTCAGAATCTGCTGCAGGATTCTCTTCCCAGGGAAGATATCCTCAGTTCTTGTTTGTCTGGAGACTGGGAGGCATCTTTTTAAAATGTGTTACTGACATATTTTTGCTTGTTTTTATAGAATGAAACACAGAAAATCTCCAAGTCACACAAGGATGTTAAAAGATGGTCAAGAAAGGCCCACAATCCTTAAAAGCACAGCCTTCTAACATCGCTTCCAGTAAGGGAGAAACTGAAGAGGAAAGACCGTCTTGCCAGAAATGGCCAGCTTGTGCAGACTCCGAGTCCTTCAGTGACAAAGGCCTTTGCTGTTTATCCTCTTGACCTGTGTCTGACTTGCTCCTGGATGGGCACCCACACTCAGAGGCTACATATGGCCCTAGAGCACCACCTTCCTCTAGGGACACTGTAGCTACCTACAGACAACTTCATCTAAGTCCTAACTATTACAATGATGGACTCAGCACCTCCAAAGAAGTTAATTTTTCGCTAGAACCAGTGAGATCTGGAGGAATGTGAGAAGCATATGCTAAATTTACATGTTAATTTTAGACTACTTGAAAAGGCCCCTAATAGGGCTAGAGGTCTAAGTCCCCCACCCCTTTCCACACTCCCCTCTAGTGGTGAACTTTAGAGGAAAAGGAAGTAATTGTACAAGGAGTTTGATTCTTACCTTTTCTCAGTTACAGAGGACATTAACTGGATCATTGCTTCCCCAGGGCAGGAGTGCGCAGAGCTAGGGAAAGCGACAGGTAATGAAGATGGAGCAGAATGAGCAGATGCAGATCACCAGCAAGTGCATTGATGTGTGAGCTCTTAAGACCACTCAGCATGGCGACTGAGTAGACTTGTTTACATCTGATCAAAGCACTGGGCTTGTCCAGGCTCATAATAAATGCGCCATTGAATCTACTATTCTTGTTTGCCACTGCTGTGGAAACCTTGCTACTATAGCGTCTTATGTATGGTTTAAAGGAAGTTTATCAGGTGAGAGAGATGAGCAACCTTGTCTTTTCTCTCAAAGCTGTAACGTGGGTTTTGTTTTATTGTTTATTTGTTGTTGTATCCTTTTCTCCTTAAGTTATTTGCCCTTCAGAATGCACTTGGGAAAGGCTGGTTCCTTAGCCTCCTGGTTTGTGTCTTTTTTTTTTTTTTAAACACAGAATCACTCTGGCAATTGTCTGCAGCTGCCACTGGTGCAAGGCCTTACCAGCCCTAGCCTCGAGCACTTCTCTAAGTGCCAAAAACAGTGTCATTGTGTGTGTTCCTTTTTTGATACTTAGTCATGGGAGGATATTACAAAAAAGAAATTTAAATTGTGTTTATAGTCTTTCAGAGTAGCTCACTTTAGTCCTGTAACTTTATTGGGAGATATTTTGTGTTCAGTGTAATTGTCTTCTCTTTGCTGATTATGTTACCATGGTACTCCTAAAGCATATGCTTCACCTGGTTAAAAAAGAACAAACATGTTTTTTTTGAAAGCTACTGAAGTGCCTTGGGAAATGAGAAAGTTTTAATAAGTAAAATGATTTTTTAAATAACAGCAACTGCCTAGTATCTTTATTTCTAGAATTTAGTGAGCCTGTGCCACACTGTCACCTGCCTTCTCTCTGTATCAGCTTGGGCTAATTCTAGCAATGGTTGGGATTAATCTCTAAGACTAAGATTTGATTCTTGTGCACTAGAATTCTTCACTTTATTAATTGACTATGGGCTGAGCCAGCCTTCTTGCACAAATGTTGTATCTTGGGTTCCCTTGAAAGCAGAGCCTGAGACAAGTGCTTCTGTGCAGTTAAGCAGTTTATGCTTTGGGGACAAGATTCCAGGGAGCAGGAATAAAGGACAAGAGGAGGAGAACAGGGAAGGAGAGAGGCTGAATACAAGGATGCATTTTCAGGTTGACTAGCACCAAAGGCAGGGATGCTCCATCCAGCAAGGACTTGAGAAGAAGCTTATGAAATGCATCTCAGCACCATCTGTACCATGAGTAAAAGGGGGAAGCATTTCTCTGTTGGCATCCATTTGTAAAGGCAGCCCACAGGTGTCAGCTCTGTACGTTTCCAGGCTGCACGTGCATGAATCCCAAATAAGTTCTGTCCCGTGGGTAGAAAGCAAGAGAGAATACATTGCAGGGCTGAAGTAGGAGTTGCCAGAGCCCTTGAGAACTGGTCACTGCAACAGTGGCTGGAGTAAGTGGTGGGCTGAGAGGATTGGGGGTTGAGTGTGGTACACAAGAGGTGTCTTAATCTATATACAATTTGCACAGGGCACTTTGGGCTAGAAGGTGTGGATGGACCTGGGTAAAAAGCTCCAGTGTTGGATAGAAATTCAAGGGCATGTTGCATAACAAAACAAGCAGCATCAAACTTGGGGGAGAAGGAAGGCAGCACATCTTCTGGAACACTGTTGGCTTCTCCACTCTCCTCAAACATGATTCTGTGCTGGATTACTGATTAACTGTCTTCCCAGGGGCTCTAGAATCTGAATTGCAGTTCTGTCTACCCATTATCCTGTAGCAGGAGTGAACAGTTTCTGCATTTTCTCTCTTATTCTCCCTGCCACTGATTCCAGTCATCTGTGGCCTTCTGAGGGCAAAAACCATAATTACCTGAATGCTTAGAGCTTTTCACGTGGTGGGGCAGTAGCCCAAGTCACTTCCAGGGTTGAACCAAGCATGTGGAAATCCAAGTCCTCTGTCTAAGCCTGTTGGATTCGTGTGTGGCTTGTTTCCTTTAGAGCCATGACTTTGGGAAGACTGAGTGTTATCAGACCAAGGATCTCCTCCATTCCAGGAGAGAGGCATACACAAACTGTAGCCAGAGGGGCAGAGTTGGTGAGTGATGAGGTGTTCAGTTAATGTGTATAACAATTAGAAACCAGCATACCCACAGAAATATGAAAGACAAAGAAAAGGAGGTGGAGGAAGAACCCAGATTTTCTTAAAAACCAGTTTCCTGCCACAGATCAAAGTAAGGGCAAAGATTTGCCATATCATCTTTTCCTATTCTTGGAAACTAGTTCTTATCTCTGTCAGGGTTCCCTGAACATTCTCATGGATTCCAGAAGGCTGTTGTTTGTCAAAGAGAATTATTCTGCTTAATACCTGGTGTAAATGATGGTCAATGAGGTGGGCACAAGACCCTATTCCCTGCCAGGTAGTAAATAGCACAATAGAACTTCCTTCTGGGTGTTTGTCTTTTAATTCTTTCCCTAAAGGGCTTTTAGGCTGATAGAGGCTTGATGCAATGCATTGCCAACACCTTACGTTATATGCCATTTCTTTAAAAGCACTTTGGAAAATAAAATCTCATGAGATTGACAGAGGATGCACCGATGACAGACACAGGTTTCTCAGCAGAAATCATGTTTTGGAGCCCTCAGGCAGACCCACCCCTGAAGGTGTCACCTCATGAAGAAGGGCCATAGCCTCAGGGACAGGGTTCTGTAAGAAGCCGCCAGAGACACTGGGACATCATCTCTCTGTTGTGCCAGCCAGAGGGCAGCAGCCAGGCCCCTGACTGGCTCTTTACCTGGGAATAAGTCTCACAAAAGACTTCTCATAGAGGAAGTGTGAGGATGCACTCCACATCAAGGATAAGACTGCTAAATACTAATACACAGTGATATTGGTATTTCACATGGCTTGTCTACTGAAGAGATTTGAAACCTAATGCTCATGCAACCCTTGATTATGAGCAAAATAGTTCTGAAAATTCTAAACGTCCTCATAGAATTGCCTTCCCCCCGCCCCATGCCAAACAAATGAGCACAGAAAACAAAAGCCCCAGGAACAGCTCTGGTCTGGAGCTCACAGCGAGATCAGCACAGAAGGTGGGTGATTTCTGCATATCCAACTGAGGTACCCGGCTCATCTCGCTGGGACTAGTTAGACAGTGGGTGCAGCCCATAGAGGGCAAGCCGAAGTAGGGTGGGGCATCGCCTCACCCAGGAAGTGCAAGGGGTTGGGGAATTCCCTCCCCTAGCCAAAGGAAGCCATGAGGGACTGTGCCATGAGAAACAGTGCACTCCGGCCCAGATACTATGCTTTTGCCACAGTCTTCGCAACCCGCAGACCAGGAGATTCCCTTGGGTGCCTACACCTCCAGACCCTGGGTTTCAAGCACAAAACAGGGGGGCCATTCGGGTAGACACCGAGCTAGCAGCAGGAGTTTTTTTTCACACCCCAGCAGTGCTTGGAACACCAGTGAGACAGAACCATTCACTCCCCCGGAAAGGGGGCTGAAGCCAGGGAGCCAGGTGGTCTTGCTCAGCAGATCCCACCCCCACAGAGCCCAGCAAGCTAAGATCCACTGGCTTGAAATTCTTGCTGCCAGCACAGCTGTCTGAAGTCGACCTGGGACTCTCTAGCTTGGTGGGGGGAGGGGCGTCCACCATTACTGAGGCTTGAGAAGGCGGTTTTCCCCTCACAGTGTAAACAAAGCCCCCAGGGACTGCAGTCTGGCAAAGCCGCTGTAGCCAGACTGCCTCTCCAGATTCCTCCTCTCTGAGCAGGGCATCTCTGAAAGAAAGGCAGCAGCCCAAGTCAGGGGCTTATAGATAAAATTCCCATCTCCTTGGGACAGAGCACCTGGCAGAAGGGGCAGCAGTGGGTGCAGCTTCAGCAGACTTAAATGTTGTGCCTGCCAGTGCTGAAGAGAGCAGCGGATCTCCCAGCACAGCGCTTGAGCTCTGCTAAGGGACAGACTGCTTCCTCAAGTGGGTCCCTGACCCCTGAGCCTCCTAACTGGGAGACACCTCCCAACAGGGGTCGACAGACACCTCATACAGGAGAGCCCTGGCTGGCATCTGGCAGGTGCCCCTCTGGGACGAAGCAGGAACAGGCAGCAATTTTTGCTGTTCTGCAGCCTCTGCTGGTGATACTCAGGCAAACAGGGTCTGAAGTGGACCTCCAGCAAACTCTAGCAGTCCTGCAGCAGAGGGGCCCAACCATTAGAAGGAAAACTAGCAAACAGAAAGGAACAGCATCAACATCAACATCAAGAAAAAGGATGTCCACACAAAAACCCCATCCAAAGGTCACCAACATCAAAGACCAAAGACAGATGAATGCACTAAGATGAGGAAAAACCAGCGCAAAAAGGCTGAAAATTCCAAAAACCAGAATGCCTCTTCTCCTCCAAAGGACCACAACTCCTCGCCAGCAAGGGAACAAAACTAGACGGAGAATGAGTTTGACGAAATGACAGAAGTAGCCTTCAGAAGGTGGGTAATAACAAACCCCTCCGAGCTAAAGGAGCATGTTCTAACCCAGTGCAAGGAAGCTAAGACCCTTGAAAAAAGGTTAGAGGAATTACTAACTAGAATAACCAGTTTAGAGAAGAACATAAACGACCTGATGGAGCTGAAAAACACACACAAGAACTTTGTGAAGCATACACAACTATCAATAGCCAAATCAATCTAGTGGGAGAAAGGATATCAGAGATTGATGATCAACTTAATGAAATAAAGCGTGAAGACAAGATTAGAGAAAAAAGAATGAAAAGGAACGAATAAAGCCTCCAAGAAACATGGGACCATGTGAAAAGACCAGACCTACATTTGATTGGTGTACCTGAAAGTGATGGGGAGAATGGAACCAAGTTGGAAAACACTCTTCAAGATATTATCCAAGAGAACTTCCCCAACCTAGCAAGGCAGGCCAACATTCAAATTCAGGAAATACAGAGAACACCACAAAGATACACTTCGAGAAGAGCAACCCCAAGACACATAATTGGCAGATTCACCAAGGTTGAAATGAAGGAAAAAATGTTAAGGGCAGCCAGAGAGAAAGGTCGGGTTACCCACAAAGGGAAGCCCATCAGACTAACAGAAGATCTCTTGGCAGAAACTCTACAAGCCAGAAGAGAGTGGGGGCCAATATTCAACATTCTTTTTTTTTTTTTTTCTTGAGAAGGAGTCTCGCTCTGTCGCCCAGGCTGGAGTGCAGTGGCGCAATCTTGGCTCACCACAAGCTCTGCCTCCTGGGTTCATGCCATTCTCCTGCCTCAGCCTCTCCGAGTAGCTGGGACTACAGGCGCCCGCCACCACACTCAGCTAATTTTTTGTATTTTTAGTAGAGACGGGGTTTCACCATGGTCTCGATCTCCTGACCTCGTGATCCGCCCACATTGGCCTCCCAAAGTGCTGGGATTACAAGCGTGAGCCACCGTACCTGGCCTTCAACATTCTTAAAGAAAAGAATTTTCAACCCAGAATTCCATATCAAGCCAAACTAAGCTTCATAAGTGAAGGAGAAATAAAATCCTTTCC
Organism: Symphalangus syndactylus; assembly: GCF_028878055.3. Lineage (NCBI taxonomy): Eukaryota > Metazoa > Chordata > Mammalia > Primates > Hylobatidae > Symphalangus > Symphalangus syndactylus. The sequence continues at coordinate 119,389,395 of NC_072433.2, forward strand.
AGACAAGCAAGTGCTGAGAGATTTTGTCACCACCAGGCCTGCCTTACAAGAGCTCCTGAAGGAAGCACTAAACATGGAAAGGAAGAACCGGTACCAGCCACTGCAAAAACATGCCAAATTGTAAAGACCATCAATGCTAGGAAGAAACTGCATCAACTAACGAGCAAAATAACCAGCTAACATCATAATGACAGGATCAAATTCACACATAACAATATTAACCTTAAATGTAAATGGGCTAAATGCCCCAATTAAAAAACATAGACTGGCAAATTGGATAAAGAGTCAAGACCCATCAGTGTGCTGTATTCAGAAGACCCATCTCACGAGCAAAGACACACATAGGCTCAAAATGAAGGGATGGAGGAAGATCTACCAAGCAAATGGAAAGCAAAAAAAAGCAAGGGTTGCAATCCTAGTTTCTGATAAAAACAGACTTTAAACCAACAAAGATCAAAAGAAACAAAGACGGGCATTACATAACGGTAAAGGGATCAATTCAACAAGAAGATCTATCCTAAATATATATGCACCCAATACAGGAGCACCCAGATTCATAAAACAAGTCCTTAGAGACCTACAAAGGGACTTAGACTCCCACACAATAATAATGGGAGACTTTAACACCCCACTGTCAATATTAGACAGATCAATGAGACAGAAAGTTAATAAGGATATCCAGGACTAGAACTCAGCTCTGCACCAAGCGGACCTAATAGACATCTACAGAACTCTCCACCCCAAATCAACAGAATATACATTCTGCTCAGCAGCACATCACACTTATTCTAAAATTGAACACATAATTGGAAGTAAAACACACCTCAGCAAATGTAAAAGAACAGAAATCACAACAAACGGTCTCTCAGACCACAGTGCAATCAAACTAGAACTCAGGATTAAGGAACTCACTCAAAACCGCACAACTACATGGAAACTGAACAACCTGCTCCTGAATGACTACCAGGTAAATAACGAAATGAAGGGAGAAATAAAGATGTTCTTTGAAAACAATGAGAACAAAGATACAACGCACCAGAATCTCTGGGACACATTTAAAACAGTGTGTAGAGGGAAATTTATAGCACTAAATGCCCACAAGAGAAAGCAAGAAAGATCTAAAATCAACACCCTAACATCACAATTAAAAGAACTAGAGAAGCAAGAGCAAACAAATTCAAAAGCTAGCAGAAGGCAAGAAATAACTAAGATCAGAGCAAAAGTGAAGGAGACAGAGACATAAAAAACCCTTCAAAAAAATCAATGAACCCAGGAGCTGGTTTTTTGAAAAGATCAACAAAATTGATAGACCGCCAGCAAGACTAATAAAGAAGAAAAGAGGGAAGAATCAAATAGACACAATAAAAAATGATAAAGGGGATATCACCACCAATCCCACAGAAACACAAACTACCATCAGAGAATACTTCAAACACCTCTACGCAAATAAACTAGAAAATTTAGAAGAAATGGATAAATTCCTGGACACACACACCTTCCCTAGACTAAACAAGGAAAAAGTTGAATCTCTGAATAGAATAATAACAGGCTCTGAAATTGAGGCAATAATTAATAGCCTATCAACCAAAAAAAGGCCAGGACCAGACAGATTCATAGCCAAATTGTACCAGAGGTACAAAGAAGAGGTGGTACCACTTCTTCTGAAACTATTCCAATCAATAGAAAAAGAGGGAATCTTCCCTAACTCATTTTATGAGGCCAGCATCATCCTGATACCAAAGCCTGGCAGAGACACAACAAAAAATGGGAATTTTACACCAATATCCCTGATGAACATCGATGTGAAAATCCTCAGTAAAATACTGGCAAACCAAATCCAGCAGCACATCAAAAAGCTTATCCACCATGATCAAGTTGGCTTCATCCCTGGGATGCAAGGCTGGTTCAACATACACAAATTGATAAATGTAATCCATCATATAAACAGAACCAATGACAAAAAACACGATTATCTCAATAGATGCAGAAAAGGCCTTCGACAAAATTCAACAGCCCTTCATGCTAAAAACTCTCAATAAACTAGGTATTGATGGAATATATCTCAAAATAATAAGAGCTATTTATGACAAACCCCCAGCCAATATCATAATGAATGGGCAAAAACTGGAAGCATTCCCTTTGAAAACCAGCACAAGACAAGGATGCCCTCTCTCACCACTCTCATTCAACATAGTGTTGGAAGTTCTGGGCAGGGCAATCAGGCAAGGGAAAGAAATAAAGGTATTCAATTAGGAAAAGAGGAAGTCAAATTGTCCCTGTCTGCAGATGACATGATTGTATATTTAGAAAACCCCATCATCTCAGCCCAAAATCTCCTTAAGTTGATAAACAACTCCAGCAAAGTCTCAGGATAGAAAATCAATGTGCAAAAATCACAAGCATTCCTGTACACCAATAACAGATAAGCAGAGAGCCAAATCATGAGTGAACTCCCATTCACAATTGCTACAAAGAGAACAAAATACCTAGGAATCCAACTTACAAGGGATGTGAAGGACCTCTTCAAGGAGAACTACAAACTACTGCTCAATGAAATAAAAGAGGACACAAACAATTGGAAGAACATTCCATGCTCATGGATAGGAAGACTCAATATCATGAAAATGGCCATACTGCCCAAAGTAATGTACAAACTCAATGACACCCACATCAAGCTACCAATGACTTTCTTCACAGAATTGGAAAAAACTAATTTAAAGTTTATATGGAACCAAAAAAGAGCCCACATAGCCAACAAAATCCTAAGCAAAAAGAACAAAGCTGGAGGCATCACGCTGTCTGACTTCAAGCTATACTACAAGGCTACAGTAACCAAAACAGCATGGTACTGGTACCAAAACAGATATATAGACCAATGGAACAGAACAGAGCCCTCAGAAATAACACCACACATCTGCAACCATTTGATCTTTGACAGACCTGACAAAAACAAGGAATGGGGAAAGGAATCCCTATTTAATAAATGGTGCTGGGAAAACTGGCTAGCCATATGTAGAAAGCTGAAACTGGATCCCTTCCTTACACCTTATAAAAAAATTAATTCAAGATGGATTAAAGACTTAAATGTTAGACCTAAAACCATTAAAATCCTACAAGAAAACCTAGGCAATACCATTCAGGACATAGGCATAGGCAAGGACTTCATGTCTAAAACACCAAAAGCAATGGCAACAAAAGCCAAAATTGACAAATGGGATCTAATTAAACTAAAGAGCTTCTGCACAGCAAAAGAAACTACCATCAGAGTGAACAGGCAACCTACAGAATGGGAGAAAATTTTTGCAACCTACTCATCTGACAAAGGGCTAATATCGAGAATCTACAATGAACTCAAACAAATTTACAAGAAAAAAACAAACAACCCCATCAAAAAGTGGGCATAGGACATGAACAGACACTTCTCAAAAGAAGACATTTATGCAGCCAAAAAACACATGAAGAAATGCTCATCATCACTGGCCATCAGAGAAATGCAAATCAAAACCACAGTGAGATACCATCTCACACCAGTTAGAATGGCCATCATTAAAAAAATCAGAAAACAACAGGTGCTGGAGAGGATGTGGAGAAATAGGAACACTTTTACACTGTTGGTGGGACTGTAAACTAGTTCAACCATTGTGGAAGTCAGTGTGGCGATTCCTCAGGGATCTAGAACTAGAAATACCATTTGACCCAGCCATCCCATTACTGGGTATATACCCAAAGGACTATAAATCATGCTGCTATAAAGACACATGCACACGTATGTTTATTGCAGCACTATTCACAATAGCAAAGAGTTGGAACCAACCCAAATGTCCAACAACGATAGACTGGATTAAGAAAATGTGTCACATATACACCATGGAATACTATGCAGCCATAAAAAATGATGAGTTCATGTCCTTTGTAGGGACATGGACGAAACTGGAAAACATCATTCTCAGTAAACTATCGCAAGGACAAAAAACCAAACACCGCATGTTCTCACTCATAGGTGGGAATTGAATAATGAGAACTCATGGACACAGGAAGGGGAACATCACACTCCGGGGACTGTTGTGGGGTAGGGGGAGGGGGGAGGGACAGCATTAGGAGATATACCTAATGCTAAATGACGAGTTAATGGGTGCAGGAAATCAACATGGCACATGGATACATATGTAACAAACCTGCACATTGTGCACATGTACCCTAAAACCTAAAGTATAATTATAAAAAAAAATTTTACAAATACTTTTACTTATTCATACTTGAATGAGAGACAGAGCCCTCAGGAAAACATCCTTCATGAAGCCCACACCTACTTCTTTCTCTTTTTAGACCAAGCAGACTAATAGTGTCTGGGCTTCCTGACAGCTTGGGAACAAAGGATGTAAACTCATCTACTGTCAGCCTCCACACCACCATGAGATGGAGACGGTCTGCTTGGGGTGTGCAGTTGGTGAAGGAAATGCTATACTTGACTATGATTGAGTGCCATGTTCAAATATTCATGTAGTACTCATGATTTGTGTTCAAGCCTCCTTCCATGGGAAGAACCAGCAGTGGACCTGAAGAGCTCTGCCTTCAAACAGATGATTCACTCAGAACAGGTTGCTGGTGACTGAACTTCAGTGACAGGGTCATCCTTTGCCACCCAGCTCTCCAAGGGCACCTTGCTCAGGGAGGCTAAGTTCAGAGCGAAAGTGCCTTTTGGAGTGCTAGCTTCTTTCTATGAACAATGACAGATTTCCATCTGTGCTGCCAAACAGGTAAGTTCTTTCCTTAAGGAACACTTATAAAAGATGACTTCCAGGTCGGGTGCAGTGACTCACACCTGTAATCCCAGCACTTTGGGAGGCCGAGGTAGGTGGATCACCTGAGGTCTGGAGTTCTCAACCAGCCTGGCCAACATGAAACCCCGTCTCTACTAAAAATACAAAAATTAGCCAGGTGTGGTGGCGGGTGCCTGTAATCCCAGCTACTTGGGAGGCTGACGTAGGAGAATCACTTGAACCTGGGAGGCAGAGATTGCAGTGAGCCAAGACCACACCATCACACTCCAGCCTGGGGAACAAGAGCAAAACTCCATCTCAAAAAAAAAAAAAAAAAAAAAAAAGACTTTCTTTTCCCAGAAAACTAAGGGCCCCCTACAGCAAAATTATTTCCCTTTGGCTGTTCAGGAACAATTGCTCATCTCCTTTCGATTTTTTGACTTTTAACTCCTCCTCAAGGAAGTTAAGGGATGGTTTTTGCTATTGGTAGGTTGTGCTTTTCTAGAGGGAAATAGTTCTAGTATTGAGATCTAAACTGAGAATTGCTGATTATCCATGGAACAAGCATTTTAAAAACAAGACCAGACCCTAGCTCCCACAGAGGACATGATTGATAGCTTAGTACCAAAGCACAAGCATTATCTTCTGAGTGGGAAAGCAGATATGGAGCTTCCTTGCCCACCTGACACCTAAGCCAACATGTGCAGAATTGGAGGCCTCCAAAACTTGGGCCTCTTCCAAGGTTCTCCAAGTCAAGGAAGGGCATCATTGTGTCAGCTTGGGTCCTCCTAGAGCAGACACCAAGATGGAATTAAACCTGGAAGAGTTTATTGGGGAAAATGCCTATGAAGAACAAAGAGGAGCAGAAGCAAGAGTAAGCAGAGAGAGCCTCACACTGTAATGCAGGTCTGACCCCTGTGAAAGAGAAGAGGGAAGGAGGGAGGAGTAGATAGAAAGAGCCTCAGACTGCAGAGCCATTCTGAGAAAGTGCTGGCCAGGCTGACAGGAAGCCCCAGAGTACAGGTGGCCTATTAGAGGAGTTTTGCCTCTGGCATTCCCTCTTATAGCGTCAAATGCATCTTGTAGCATTTAGGATGGAATTCTATATTTGACCAGTTATTTGATTGTTTTATTACCTCACTCAAGTGTGTTTCCCGAAGGCAGAGACCACATTTATTTTTGCTCATCACTGAATCCCCAGCATTAGCAGGGTGGCTGCATTTTGTAGTTGCCACAGAATATTTGTTGAATGAAATATCTAAAAGGGTTATTTTTTCATTTTTATCTGAATCACACATCAGGTATTTTTTTCCTAATCAGTGACTCCTAAGTTAGATGCTGCTTGCACCATGCTTTTGTTCCATTTATATCATTCTTCAGCTGTGTTGCGTGATCGTCAGCTGTGCCCCGCCCTCCAACCCTCCATCACCCGCTTCTGTAGTAAAGTCTTTTGGGACTGGCCTTGGACTTGGACTTTTGCTTCTTTTGTGTCTTCATTGACTATCAGTGCAGGCCTGGATAAAGTGCTTGTTGCAGAACTTGCTACTGCACAAACTTTTGTTCCAGGGTTAGATCAGGAAGGGTAGTAAGGAAAACAGAGCTGTCTCCAATAGGTGGGATAGAAAGCTGTCCTCTAGAAGTTAAATTATAAATCAAGCCTATCAGAGCAAAGATACAAAATGTCTCTATAAAGAAAAACAAGGGCCGCAAGACCTTACTGACTAATGTTACTCAGTAATGCCTTGCTCTATTTAAAAATGTATCCATCTGAGGAGAGGCGGCCTGGGTACCATAATAAAGAGAGGCCTCATCGACACAAACAGATGGTGTCCACCAGGCCCCATCTAGGGAGAAGGGCTGGCCAGGCCAGCAGGGATGAGTGAACAGTCCTCCCTGTAGGTTTTGACCTGTGTTGTGGAAAAAGACATCCCACATTGCCCAAGCCTGATATCATTAAACATTTAAGTCAGACAATTCACTCTTCTGATTCTGATTTTAGGCTCACTAAGCCACCTTCTGACTACTGGGCTCCAAAGAAGAGAATTTACTCATCAGGTGGCCTCGAGTCCAGTGTTCCTGACAGTCTTGCTTCTAACAGGAATGGATAAGCTGCAGGTTTTGGGGTCAGATGGCCTTGATTCAAACCCTGCCACTAACATACATAGTAACTATGTGACCTTGGGATTTCCTTCATCTTTTTTTCTCCCAAATGAAAAATAAGTAGATTATAATATACCACATGATAGTAGGGAGAAGTAAATGAGGTAATGCATGTAATGCATTTAGCATAGCACTTCTCTAGCAAATAGTGAATGAAATCAGCAAGTTGGCATTCTGACTTTATGCAACAGTGCTAATCGACTCTGGAACACTGGAAGTCAGATGAGATTTTTGGTCCCACAAAGTCAAGGACCAAACCTGGACCTTGGGAAGTCGCCAAGATGAAAGACTTCAGGTCGGCCTTCACCCCCTGATGCTCTGTTCACCTGTGTGATGTCTATAAAAGGTAACCAGGATTTGGCTTATCTGCTTACATCTCTTCCTGTCTTTTCCTGATCTTCATCTTCCCAAACATAGTTTTTATGCAGAAGCAGATTTAACTCTACTTTGCTATCTTGGAGTCAAGAATTGTCCCATAAGGAGGAAGAGGCTCCAAGGCTTGCCTTTTTTGTTTTGTTTTTCTTTTTCCTTCATACTACAGACTAAAAGTAGCATCTTCTTGACAGTGAAACAGGCTGTTGTTTTTCTAAGGTCATCATTTGGCCTGCCCCACTTTCCCACCTGCTCTTGAGGGAACTATTGCAATGACACATACAAGCCCTTACATCAGTCACAGACCAGGGCCTCCATCTTGCAGGGAATGTGCCCAAATTACAAACAGGTAAACCAAAGTGACTCTGGGCAGATTTAACAGCTCATTTTGGTTTCTTGTTCCAGTTATAACAGACTGCTCTGTGGCAAAAACTTTTATGTTTGCTATGCAACAAACGTACAGACAGGGCAAATTGTGTTTGGAGTATGGTGTCTTGCCAATGTTTTCTAAAAGCAAGTGAATAGAAATGCTTGCAGAAGTATTTTCAGACCTCAGTGGCCAGCGCTGAATACCGCTGTAGGAATGTCCATCAAACGTTGTGGCCATGCTCCGCTCTAACAAAAACCTGGTTCCGTGGCATAATTGTTGGGGCTAATTGTCAGGCTAAGTTTGAGACACCTTCCAAAAAAAAAAAAAAAATTGCAGGGCTTCCTCAGTCTTTAAACTCCAGATAATATTGTCCAAACTTTGACAACTAACCTGTTATCATGGAGGTAGCTCCAAGTTGATGGACTGGCCATTAGAGAATGTCTATCAAGCATCCAGGTAAATAATGACTTGGTTGCTGCCCTCAAGGAATCCACTTAGAGGCTGACAGAAAATTTTAAGTATTTTCTTCCTTCCAGTGTTCATTCCTAAAATTCTGGCAGTAGGTATGATTATTATTCCCATCCCACAGGGGAAGTAACTAAGTCTAACTACTTGAATATTTTGCCCCAAATCACTGACAATAAGACACGGCCAGACAGTGAACCCTGGAATCTCTAAATGTCTAGATATTGATGGGCACCGCTTAGACCAGGGAGTCCAAACCATAGGCTTCCTGTTCCAGTTTCTCCTATCGGATGAAGGGACCCCCATTTCACCGACGTCATTGACATTTGGGTTCTCCGCTGACCCCAGATGAGATGCCTGGTACCTCATGGTCAAGTCCTCTCCAATGGGGACTCCTCAGATGCTTGGTCCCAGCTGCTCAGGCTGGCATCTGTCTCCTCAGGCCAGAGCCCGAGGCGCCGCCAGCGGTCAGGTACCGGGCCGGCTGCCAGCCACAGGCCCAAGTAAACGCTGAGTGAAGGGCAGATGGAGGAACCTGTCCCGGTCGGCAGAGGCGCCGCGGACGCCTTTACACTTGGCGGCGGGCCTGCCCAGCCTCCCGCCCAGCCGGGACCCGGGTCCCGCCGAGGCAGGTGTGCGTGGCGGACTCGCTCTCCGGCACTCCGCGGGCGCAGCTCCACCCAGAGCACCACCGGGCCAGGCCACGCGCAGACCCGAGCCCGGGGCCCCCGCCTCTGGCTGCCGGCCCGCGCCCGCCGCGCGCCCCGCGTTCGTTGCGCGCTCGGCCCCGGTCCCGCCTCCCGGAGGTTTTCGCTTTCGCTTTCCTGCCGATGTGGTTGAGGAAAATGAAAGCGGTCGTGGCCAGGACTGGCGCAGCTGCCGTTTCAGGCGAGGGGCGCAGAATGCAGCGGCGGCCAGCCTGGAGCGCGGGCCCTGGGGCCGCGGCCCGCGCCGGGCGAGGTAAGCGCAGCCCCTTCGCGGCCGCCTCGCGGGCTCCTCCTTGCGGACCCGGCGGGCCCGACGCCAGGCGTTTGACCCGGGCAGGGTCGGGGGTTCTGCCGTGGGGGCGGGGAGGGCCTGAGACGCGGCACCCTTGGGTTTCGTGGCTTTGGGCCTCCAGGCCGGGCTGGAAGACCTGGGAGGCCTCAGACAAGCGTCCCAAGGGGCTAGCAGCCCGGGGTCGAGCTGGGACCGTGGCAAGTCGGGCCTCCTGAGCACGCCTTTCCCTTTTGTAGAGCACCGACCTCCCTGGGTGTTGGTAAAAATCAAAAGTGGGAGGGTGTACGTAAAATGCCGAGCAGAATGCCTAACCTGAGCTCACAATCTACTCCCTCTGACCTGTCAGACTCATTTTTCCCACTGGGCCCCACCCCATACCTCATGTAGTTTGCGTAAGTTTCCTAGATCTGATGCACCTGGGGGCACTTGGCGTGCCTTCCAAGTGTTCCCTGACCGAGCAAGCTGGCAGCTCATCTCCCTTGATCACGGGCATGGAGAGCAACTAGTTCAGGATGTGGCCTCCTTGCCCTGGCCCTGTCCATGTGAAGTCAGGGCCTCACTCTGCTGGGGCCCCCATCCCGGGGCTAGCATAGATGGTCAGAGATAGGTGCACTCACAGACGGAGTCCTTCCCAGACCAGGAAATTACCAGTCCACTGCATCTGCCAGCAGAAGCATGAAAGATGCATGCCACCTTGTCTTTGCCCTTCGTCAAGTATAGCCAACTCATTCTTGGTATGCAGGAAGGGGGTTCCACCCCAGGGCTGTGGAAACAGCCCCTGCCCTTAGAGCGTTCCCATCCCCTGAGGAGAGAAAATATGTATTCAAGTTACCCATAAGGCAGGTTGTGTAGAACAAGGACAGATGAGTGAAAGAGCTAAGAGCTGAGAGTAAAGTGACTAAATCATCAGGCACTTAACTTGCATTTAAATTATGACAGGTTTTACAGGCCAATACCAAGAATCCCCTTTAACTCCATTTTTGTCTCAATAATAATGAATTCAGCCTAATCACACAGATCTGATCATAAGGCACGTTACTGAAACAAAACTTGAATGATCTTAACTTTGAAAAAACCATCTGAATTTGACAAAAGATGGTCTAAGTTCCTAAGTTTTAAAACATGGGGTCCCCCGCTGCCCTACCCCAGCAGGATGGTGTTGAGTACTGATTGCTTTTAGAAAATGCTGCTGTTGCCGGGCACGGTGGCTCACGCCTGTAATCCCAGCACTTCAGGAGGCCGAGGCGGGCTGATTACCTGAAGTCGGGAGTTTGAGACCACCCTGACCAACATGGAGAAACCCCATCTCTACTAAAAATACAAAATTAGCCGGGCATTGTGGCACATGCCTGTAATCCCAGCTACTTGGGAGGCTGAGGCAGGAGAATTGCTTGAACCTGGGAGGCGGAGGTTGCAGTGAGCCAAGATCGCGCCACTGCACTCCAGCCTGGGCAACAAGAGCTAAACTCCGTCGAAAAAAAAAGAAAGAAAATGCTGCTGTTTTCATGAGCCAGAAAATTAGATGCACTTCCGTTCACATTCCATTGGCATGGACTAGTCTCATGGGTCTCACCTAATTGTAAGGTGGCTGGGAAATGTAGCCTGGTGGTGTTCCCAGGAGGAAGAGAACGAGAGACTGGTGAGCACTAGTAACCTCTTCCACAATCGACTAATGTAGTGAATTACTTTATCATGATGTATTTGTAATACACTTTTGCATTTGATTAGATAATATTTCATTTAGGAGTTTAACATCCATGTTTATAAGGGAAACTATCCTGTATTTTTCTTTATTTGTACAGTCCATATTTAACATTTCAAAATTAAGTAACCTTAAGTTGGGCAATGTTTTCTCTTCTTTTCTATTTTCTAAGTAACTCCGTTAAGATAGAGATTTTCTGCTCCATGGAAGTTAGTAGAAGGCACTTGCAAAATCTCTGGGTCTGAAACTCTATGGGGAAGAGGTTTCAAAATTATTTGAGTCTCTTAAGTGGTTATTCACATTTTTGTGCCAAATTTGGCAATTTTTATTTTCTAGAAATGTATTCATCTGTATTTTCAAATGTATTATCATGTGTTTATTCCTTTATAAGTTTTAAAATGTCTGTTTTATTTGTCATTTCTTCCTTTTTCTGTAATCTCATTTTTTAAAAATCTGTCAGTTATTCTTGATCAGTCTCACTAGAGGTTTGTCTACTTTCAAATAAATACTTCAGGTTTTGTTAACATCCTTTTTTTGGTCCTGTATGTCCTCTATTTCACTGATTCTGCCCTTATGTTTATTATTCCATTTTTTCATGTTTCTTTGGTCATATGCTTTTGTAATAGATTCAAACAGTACAGACATTTGTAAAGTGAGACAGGAAGGTCCACTTCAGCCTCTATAGGCAACCACAGATATCATATTGGTGTGTTTTTCTGGACCCTTTCCTATGCTTATGCAAATATTTTTCTACAACTTTCTAAACTGCAACTCATAGGTAAACTGCTCTCTATAGGCAACCACAGATATCACGTTGGTGTGTTTTTCTGGACCCTTTCCTATGCTTATACAAATATTTTTCTACAACTTTCTAAACTGAAACTCATGGGCCTCTTTCTGTGGTGTATACACACATATACACATCCATTAAAATAGAATACGTACCATAATTTATCCATTTTCCATTCATGGGCATTTAGGGTGAAAGTCTTGGTCTTTTAATAATGGAATTTAATTCATTCATATTTATTTTCATCACTGATAAATGTGGTCTTATTTTTGCCATCTTGTTTTGCTATGTATTTATCATGTGTGTTTTTTTTCCCTTGTGACTCCATGGATTCATCAAAGTGTATTTGTCCCGTGTTTCTTCTTTCCTTCTTTTTATTCAGTGAGTTGGAAGTTCTATATCTTACAATAGGCCATCATTTAGTTCTTAAGCTTAGATAAACTTGTATTTTTGTCTCTGGCAAAAATTAATCAGAACCTGTAACCTCCTTCCAAACATAATAAATCTTTTTTTTTGTTTTGTCTTTGTTTTTGTTTTTGAGACGGAGTCTCACTCTGTCACCCAGGCTGGAGTGCAGTGGTACAATCTCGGCTCTTTGCAACCTCCACCTCCCAGGTTCAAGCACTTCACCTGTCTCAGCCTCCCAAGTAGCTGGGACTACAGGTGTGCACCACCACGCCCAGCTAATTTTTGTATTTTTAGCAGAGATGGGGTTTCACCGTGTTGGCGAGGATGGTCTCAATCTCTTGACCTAGTGATCCACCCGCCTCAGCCTCCCAAAGTGCTGGGATTACATAAGGATGTTTTTTCACGTCTCTTTTTCCTCACCTTTTCCCCACAGGCACATATACACACAGGTATCTGCCCGGGAATTATTAAAATAACCTGAACAATTTCAATTGTTAATTCTTCTCGCTTCAAAATACGATTTCCTTTTTCTACGTTAGAAATATTAACAATTGCATTAATCTACAATCTAACCTATTTGTGCAATTGCATATTATACCAGGATAAGAAAGTTTAAACATGTATTTCTTTTAGACTTTTCATTGAATTGCTGAAAATTCATAGTGAATTGTATCTTGAGTAATGCTTCTCTGGGTCTCTTATTTCCCAAAAGTATACTTTGGAATCCAGGCAATTCTGATCCTTGTTTGACCTTTGCTGGCACAAAGGCATTCTGAAATATTTGCAAATGCTAAAGTCACTTCCTCATCTTTTACAGAATTTACTTCAGCTTGGTGAAACCAAGTGCAGTATCAGTTTGTTGTAAGCTTACCACTAACTAAAGGTTCATAAAATAGCCCTGCCCTAGGGTCAGGGACTAGCTAGAGGAGCATGAAAATAGCCTTTGAAGATTCAGCTGCTGGATATTTGACACCAAAAAGCTGAAACTTTTAAACTATTTTAATATTTTGTTTATAGTACTTAATATTTCTGAACATGAAGTAAAATGGACACTCTCGTAGTAAAACTGTGGTAAAACTCACTTGGATGGTGTTTGGGTTCTGGTTGTCAGAAGCTGCTTAAAGTGTCCATACCTTTTATCCCAGTTCTACTTCCAAGAATATGTCCTAAGGCGTGTTTTCACATGAGGTTATTTCAGGTGGCGCAGGGTAATTCTAGTTGGGACACATTTGCCACATTGTCTAACACTGACTCACAATGAGAAAGTTATACCCATGCTCAATTCTTTTTCAGTCTTCTGATCAAGGGAAGGAAAAAAACTTTAGCTTGGTGCTAGCATACCTTTAACACCTCTCTAACTAAGCCTCTCTAATCTCCCATTTTATATAAAAGAATGAGCAAAGGGGTAGCAGTATTTTGACTATATTTTAACCACCGTGTTTTTTTATTCCAATAAAACATTATGATTGCCTTCATTTATGGCATATGATGTTGGTTTTCCACTTAAATAAGATTTGCTTTTTTTTTTGAGACAGAGTCTTGTCCTGTTGTCCAGGCTAGAGTGCAGTGACACGATCTTGGCTCACTGCAACTTCTGCTTCATAGGTTCAAGCGATTCTCGTGCCTCAGCCTCCTGAGTAGCTGGGACTACAGGCACACACCACCATACCTGGCTGATTTTTTGTATTTTTAGTACAGACGGGGTTTCGCCGTGTTGCCCAGGCTGGTCTTGAACTCCTGAGCTCAGGCAATCCGCCTGCCTTGGTCTCCCAAAGTGCTAGGATTACAGGTGTGAGCCACCACACCCAGTCAGGTTTGCTTTTAAAATACATTTGTTTAAGGACAGAAATGAGTTGATTTAAAGAAAAATGTTAAGTACATTACAGATGGTAATTAATTATAACAAAATAGTAATGGCAATGCATGGATGTAGGAAATAGGACTCTAAGGAAATAATCAGAGATATAGACACAGATTTATATCTAGGGATATTCCCATAGATGAGGAGTTTCTTCCCAATGACTTATGTTACCATAAAGTTAGAAACTACTCAGTTGTTCAGCAATTAGGGATTGGTTAAGTGATTTTTGTACTTTCATATGATGGAATACTGGCATTATGAAAAACTATATTTAATACACGGAGGATTATATACTGTTACATAAAACTGGTTATAAAAGTATATACAGTATTGTAATTTTGTTAAAAATGAAGTATGAGAGTGTGTGTGTGTGTGTTTGTGTGTGTGTATGTGTGTGTGTGCCTGTGCTGAAATCAATGGGGAAAAAAGACTGGAAGAAAATATTTCCAAATGGGTTATCTCTGGATCACTGGTCTACAGGAGTTGTTTGTGTTTTCCAATAATAGACATATGTCACTTTTGTCTCCAGAAAAAAATATATATCTATTTTTAAATTAACATGCTCCTACACTGCCAGGACTACCTGGTATTTTGTCATCTGCAGGCATTCTGGGGTCCTTTCACATTCTTACAATTCAGTTAGGTCCCTGTGGCCTGCTGCAACATCATGGGGAAATAGTACCGTTAAGACGTCATTGTCATCTCTCAGTACAATCCAAGGTACTTGGTTTTGGAGTGTGCGTATTTATATTTTTGGAGTAGAATAGGAGAATGTTTCTAAAATTCTCTCAAATAATTTTTATTGCTTTTTCTTCTTGACAGCTCCATTAAACAGGACCAAATTAAGATCCCATTTTTTAAGTAGGTTTGGATTATTAAGCAAGAATAGAGTAGACGCTGAGTCTCCTAGTTTCTTGTTTAGTCTTTCTTTAATTTCTGCATTTTCTACTGACCATAAAGTTTTTAGATGTTGGATTTAATCATGGTTCTGCATCACCTGTGTTGGAGGTGTGTATATTTAAATCTGGACACCTCTCTTCCAGAATTACAAAATCTCTGTTCACGGAAAAAAAAAAAAAAAGGTTCGCTGCAAGGCTTAATGCTTGGCAGAAATAATTGCAACCTTTTGCCTAGTAAAAATTCCCCACATGTTCTTTCTTAGGGCTTGTTCCTGGAGACTCTTGAACTTTTTTGTGGGAATGGGGTTGGCAGGTTAAGTGAGTAAATGGTGCGTCTGCCTGGGAGTGGTCTACAGCCCTGGTGTGAGCTTCCTCTTTCTGTAAAGGTGCTGGGCTCTAGCCAGCGTGAGCCAGCCAGGGCCTGAGCCTGAAAGAGGCCTGCTGTGGCATTCCAGTAACATCTGCCAGATTGCAGCAAGACCTTTGACTGGCCAGCTCTTCCCCTGCTGGGGTCCTTCAACTCCACCACTCCTCTCCATCCCCACGGCCACCACTGTCATGCAAGCTCTCACACCTCTTGCCTGGACCACAGCAGTGGCCTCTAGCTGGTCCCTGCCTCCCCTTGCCCTTACGTCCAGTCTGGTTTTTCACAGGAGCTGATATGTCCTATTCTCCTATTGCTGCTGTAACAAATTACCAGAAAATCAGTGCCTTAAAACAACACAAATTCACTATTTTAGAAGTCCTGAAATTAAGGCTTTAGCAGGGCTGCGTTCCTTCTGGAGGCTCTAGAGGAGAATCGTTTTGTTGCTTTTTCCAGCTTCTAGAGGCCACTGCATTCCCTGGCTCAGGGCCTCTTCCTCCTCTTCGAAGCCAAGTCTTTCTCTTGCCACATCATTCTGAGGTTCCTCATCTGAAGTCAGATCTCCCCCTGCCTCCCTCTTATAAGGACACTTGTGATTACGTTGGGCTCACCTGGATAACCTCCAGTTCTCAGGACCCTTAACTCAATCACATCTACAATGTCCCTTTTGCCATATAGGGGAACATATGCACAGCCTCCAGGGATTCACACATAGACATCTTTGGCAGGGCCATTACTCAGCCTACATAGATAATCTTTTAAAAACACACATCTAAATGCATTACTCCTCTGCCTAAGACCCTTGGGTGGTGCTCTGGTTCTCCAGGGTTAAGGCTTGAACTCCTCTTGTGGCTGGGAGTGTCATGTAAGGGTTGCCTATACTGCTTCTCCAGCTTCACCCTGCCTCCTGTCCCTGCCAACTACCCACGATCCGGCCTGTGCACAGGGTGTGCTTTTGACAGGGACACTGCTTGATATGGTTTGGATGCATGTCTCTTCCAAATCTCATGTTGAAATGTGATCGCCAGCATTGGAGGTGGGGCCTGATGGGAGGTGTTTGCGTCATGGGGCTGGATCCCTATGAATGGTTTGGTGCCCTCCCACAGGTAATGAGTGAGTTCTTTCTGTGTTCACGCAAGAGCTTTAAAGGAGGCTTGGCACCTCCTCCCCTTTCTTGCTCCTTCTTGTGCCATGTGACATGCCAGCTCCCCCTTTACCTTTCACCATGATTGTAAGCATCCTGAGGCCTGACCAGAAGCCAAGCAGATGCTGGTGCCATGCTTGTACAGTCTGCAGAACTGTGAGCCAAACCTCTTTTCTTTTCTTTTTCTTTTTTTTGAGACGGAGTCTCGCTCTATCACCCAGGCTGGAGTGCGATCTTGGCTCACTGCAACCTCTGTCTCCCCAGTTCAAGCAATTCTCCTGCCTCAGCCTCCCAACTAGCTGGGATTACAGGCGTGCACCACCACACCCAGCTAACTTTTGTGTTTTTAGTAGAGACAAGGTTTCACCATGTTGGCCAAGTTGGTCCCGAACTCCTGACCTCAGGTGATCCACCAGCCTCAGCCTCCCAAAGTGCTGGGATTACAGGTGTGAGCCACTGCACCCCACCTTAAACCTCTTTTCTTTATAAATTACCCAGCCTCAGATATTCCTTTACAGCAATGCAAAAAGGACTAACACATTGCTCCTCCCCACACTGCATCTCAGGCCTCCCCTTAGACAAGGTCAGGCCTCCTTGAGATGCTCTCAGAAGGACTACATGCAATTCTGCTATCACATCTATCACAGATTAACATCTTTGCATTTATTTAGGTGATTATTTGACTAATAATAAATGTTCCTCTTATGTAAGTACTCCATACAGGCAGAGACCATGTCTATTTCTTACCCACAATTTCATCCTTGGCATAGTGCCTGGCATGCAGCTGTGGGCAAGAAATGACATGGTTAGTAAGTCCTTGGAAATAAGTGAATAAATGAATGGGTATTAACAGCATTGTCATCATGCTCTATCTCTTTTTCCCTGCTTTTTCTTCTGCATGGCATTTGTCTCCTTTTCTATTGCTGCCTCCCTGCACTGGAACAGAAGCTTCGTGAGAGCAGGGACTTTGTCTTGTGTGTTTGCTCCTCCCTTCCCAGGTCCTAGAGCAGTGTCTTGTCCATAACAAACACTCAATGAATATTTAGGGAATGAATGTCTGCAAGATGCTGAGAATCTCTCACAGAGTTTTCATATGTGACCCCTCTTTGAAATTGGGTATTATCAAGTTATTCATTTTAATGATTCCACCTAATTCGGTAATCAGGCAAATTGGCAGAGACCTCAAATATTCACCCGTTGTTGTGAGGATGAAATAAGTAAACAAGTGTAAGCTATTTAGAGGAGTGTCTGGTAACCACAGCCCTGTGTAAGAGTTTGCTGCTGAGTTAAGAAATGCTTGACTTCTTGATATCTTAGAGTTTTTGCTGACTCTCCTGCCTGTGTTGGGATCCCAAGCAGAAATTGTTTGTGGCCCAGCAGGTGTTGGCACTGGGTGAGTGCTCCTGGCTCTTGTCCCACGACGGGGATCCAGATCTTCCAGCTGCCTGAGGATACAGGAGGGGCTTCAGGCGGATGATTGGGGCCGTTGCTTATGTTTTTTCCTTGTTTGGCCTGCAGGTGGCAGCACACCCTGGCCGCCCCCAACCCCCACGGCAGTCCTGAGGATGGCCAGCAGCGAAACAAGAAAATGGACTCCCCGGCTGCTGGAGAGTTGAATGCCAGCCACCAGCCATGGGTGAGTGGAGAGCCTGACCGGAGTTTTTCTCTTATTTGTTCTGCATTATTTGTGTTTTGGTATATGAATTGGTGTAAATCACATGTGTTCGATTTTGAGGCCATTTGTTGATTTTTGCGGTTTATTTACAAAAACAACAAACAATTGCAGTGAAACCAGAATTATTCCTGGAATGTTTCAGAGAGTATGAGGGACAAGGGCGCATCCTCTGCATTGTAAGTGTGACTTCCCTTCCCTTCTGCATCTTGGGCCTGTCCCCTTTTCCATTCAGGTAGGAAGTGTCCACCCAGAATAGTTCAACAAGTGTGTGGCAAGCTGGGAGTGTGAGGTTCTTTGCGGGGACCCCGCAGTCCTTCTTCCAGTCCCTCCTAGGGTGGACTATTCTGCACTGCCATGTCTGGCCCCTCAGAACCCAGGGCTTCTGTCCACCTGCGCAGGCCTTGCAGCCCGTTGGTGGACTTCTCCCGCTGACCCTCCCCTCTTCTCACCCCTATTAATTTCACAGCTCTATCTTATTTATCCCAAGATCCTATTTGTGCTGCATTCTGAGCACTTGAATAAGGATTGTTTATTTTCTATTTTGATCACATTTGTTAGCTTTGTGCTTAGAATAAAATAATTTCAGTTTCATTAATGGGAATAAGCCCTTATGTCAAGGGCCACTACATCACTTCTTGGCATTCCAGTGAGGGGTCTAGTGAAGAGCTTCCCTGAATTTCAGTACCTTTCAAGGCCTCTCTTGAAAGAATGTGGAATTAATTTGGGTGGAGGCTTGTGCAAGGACTTTTTTCTGAGTGTATTTGGCCAGTGGGCCAGTGGGGAAGCAGAGGCATGGACAGAGAGAGGAACGAGGCAGAAGGAGAAGCTGGGGCTGCAAGATGCCATCTGCTGTTTGTATGGCTTTCCATGGCCCACCATAGTGGCCACAGGGCGCTGCCAGGAATCCTTCATGTGGCTGTTGTTTGCTGTTGGGGAACATGATTCAGAGCTGTGTAGCTCCATGTCCAGTTCCACTCTGCATCTCACTCACAAAGCTCTAGCGTTGGGCTGCTGGGTTTTGGTGAAAGCAGGTGCTATGAAGAATATATTGAAGGACAAATCAGTCCCTAAGGGACTTCGATAGACGCAGTCCTAAAAACATTTCCGGCTGGTTTCTTTTTTTTAAACACCAGTTAACCGTTTTCAGTTTAACTGTGTTTTCCTTCCTGAAACCTTTAAGTGAGACTAATTGGTATGATTTTTTTTTTGTATGCATTGTTTTTAGGGAGTTTCTCAACTTGTCAAGTCTGCATTGGAGACAGAGATGAAATGATTTTTTTTTTCCCATACATACCAAGCATGCAGAAATGGAAATGATTTAAGTTTGTCTTTAATTTAATTTCTATATCTTTCTTTTCCTTTCCTTGGGAAATAGAGGAAATATTTGGGGGCATTTTCACCAAATTGTAGCTTGTAACTTCACATGAGCCCGTCAGCAGGAATTTTTATGCATGTTTTAATGCCTGGTTGGGGGAGACATGAAAAGACAACAGACAGTTGCCCTCAAGGATCCTTTGTTCTGTTTGGGGAATCAAAACTGTGTTCCTCCCTGTAACACCAAATACTAGAGCCCCAGGGGCAGGTCCCATCATGAATGCCCAGTAGTCAGTGCCAAAAAAACCCAAGTCAGGGAAGACTATGAGACCTGCCCCTGGGGCTCTAGTAGATTCAGATGAGAGAAAAGAAGGTGGGTGGTGTTTCCAGGCACACAGGTGTGAGAAGGACCAGGGAGCACGTAGGTCCAACTTGAACATTATTTGGAGGAGTGCAGAGAGATTGTATTGGATAGG
The DNA here is from genome assembly GCF_028878055.3 of Symphalangus syndactylus. Lineage (NCBI taxonomy): Eukaryota > Metazoa > Chordata > Mammalia > Primates > Hylobatidae > Symphalangus > Symphalangus syndactylus. Next base: position 119,409,154 of record NC_072433.2, read on the forward strand.
TTGGTTAACCAGATTTCAGTGGTGGTGGGAGTTTGACTAGCAAGCCAAGGAGTTTGAATTTGATACCATAAAGAATAGGAAGTGGCTGGGCATGGTGGCTCACGCCTGTAATCCCAGCACTTTGGGAGGCCGAGGCCGGCGGATCACGAGGTCAGGAGATGGAGACCATCCTGGCTAACATGGTGAAACCCCTTCTCTACTAAAAATACAAAAATTAGCCAGGCGTGGTGGCGGGCGCCTGTAGTCCCAGCTACTCAGGAGGCTGAGGCAGGAGAATGGCGTGAACCCAGGAGGCGGAGCTTGCAGTGAGCCGAGATCGCGCCACTGCACCCCAGCCTGGGTGACAGAGTGAGACTCCATCTCAAATTAAAAAAAAAAAAAAAGAATAGGAGGCACAGTTGGCCCTCCATACCAGCAGGTTCTGTGTGTGGACCTGTGGATACGGAGGGCTGACTGTGCTACACATTTTTTGTTCGTTTTTTGTTTTTGAGATGAAGTCTCACTCTGTCACCCAGGCTGGAGTACAGTGGTGCGACCTTGGCTCATTGTAACCCCCGCCTCCTGGGTCCATGCAATTCTCATGCCTCAGCCTCCCGAGTAGCTGGGACTACAAGTGCATGCCACCAAGCCTGACTATTTTTTGTATTTTTAGAGGAGACGGGGTTTCGCCATGTTGGCAAGGCTGGTCTCGAACTCCTGACCTAAAGTGATCCGCCCACCTCAGTCTCCCAAAGTACTGGGATTACAGGCATGAGCCATTGTACCCGGCCCTACACCACTTTTTATAAGGAATTTGAGCATCGTGTCTTTTGGTATCTGAGGAACTGTCCTGGAACCAATCCCTTGAAGATGCTGAAGGACAACTGTAATAGGCTTCTGAATGGGGCACAACTGACTGTTTTAAATAGGAACTTTTATCTCCATTTTACATCTGCTTTTCAAATAATGTCTTTTCAAATAATTCTCCAAGGTCACACAGTTGGTGGGTGGGGCTTGGATCTGCCAGACTCCAGAGTCCATGTACACGCTAACCTCTGCACTGGCTTGCATTATCTCCAGACACAGGTTGGCCTGCATGTGACCAAGGCTCCACCCAGCCCTGACCTTGGATGACTCTGAGTCTATACATAGCTGCATTTGCGTGTCAGCCTCACTCCCTGGGCTGAACTGTTTATAGGGTGAAAGGGGACTTTGGGTAAGTCACTTCCCTGTCTTTCTGAGGCTCTAGGAAAGCAGGGGCAGGAACTCACCTAGGCCTCCATGGTCTGCACAGCAGCAGCCCAGATAAGTTCCAAGAGCTGCAGAGGCTGTCAGAGAAGCTTCAGAGCTGTAGGTCCCTGGGCAAGTCTCCTCCAAAGTGGGAGCTGCAGGGCTGATGCGGATCCAGGCAAGGTGACAGCACAGCACAAGTCGACTCCTGTTACTGCCCTAATCCTCCAGCATAGGCAGGAGGAGTTGGGGCTTTGAAGTTTGAAGTTCGAGGAGTTGAACTTTGAAGTTCTCCACGCATTCCTTTGTCATTCCTTCATAGAATATTCAGCAAATAACTAAGCACCTAGTTGTTCCAGGTCTGGCCCTGGGCCCTGGGCTTACAGCAAGGAACAAAACAACCCAAGTCCCTGCCCTGGTGCCGCTTACATTCCAGTCGGGGAGACAGACAATGTATAACACAATGTTAAGGAGCGGTGAAGTAGAAGAGGAAAGCAGGGAGAGGGGATAGAGTACTAGGGCCAGAGACCTATTGGTCCAGGAAGGCCTCTCTAAGGAGGAGCGTTTGTGCAGAAACCTGGCATTTGAGCTAGCCAGGGAGCTAGCAGTGTGAATGTCTAGGTTGCAGGCAGAGGGAATGGCAAGTTCATAGACCTGAGGTGGGATTACTTGGGAAGCAGCGAGTAGGGCAACGCATTAGGGAGAGAGGAGAGTGGGAAGAGCCCAGGCTGCATGGGGCCAGACCTTGCCACCTTGCCAGCTGTTGAAGAAAGGTAGGGTTTTGTTCTTTCTCCTGCTCTAAGGTATGTTTCAGGCATCGTTACTGGCTGGCTGGCTCTAAATCTGCAGCCCTCCCAGAGAGCCTTTGATCAACCCAGTATCCTCCTGTATCATCCCTTTTCTGGCCGAACTAACCACTGTTCATTCTGTTGTCTACAACTATGAACCCTGCCTAATACAGAGCTTTGGAGGAGGAGGAGAGTGCCAGCCAGCTTTATAGGGAAATTAAATATGTTTTTAAGGTTGGAAAAGATGCACTTGGATATTATACTAAAACGTTTCAACTTTGGTAGAAAGGGCTCCACCTTGGCCATGGAAAGGGGCCTTTGTCATCACTGTTTCCCCCGCTAGGAGCCAGGAGGCTGGGGTCGGTCTCCTCCTTACCTGCCAGCCAGGGGCCTAAGCTGGTCACCCTTGCTTGACCTTCCTGGTCTCACCTGTATAATTCAGTTAGTTATATTATTCCTGCCTGAAGGGAAAGAGGAAGAAAGAAATGACTTATTGAGGGTCATTTCTATGTTGGAGGTCTCTGATGTTGCCATTAAGTTCCACAGAAGGTTCTTGGGGGTTAGGACTGTTCCCTGAGTTATGTCTGGGTGGGGCGGGGGGTGATTTATGTTTATTTTATGCATCCTCCCCGCTTTTTTTTTTGCTTTCAAAACACTTTTACCTCTGTCCTTGATCTCTGTAAAAGGGCTCTGTATGTTATAGTGGTTAAGAGCATGGAAAAACAGATGTGGTACTGAGTGCCAGGTCCACCTTTGCTAAGTTTGTCACTTTGGGCATGTCCCCTAACCAGCCTGTTCCACAGTGTCCTCATCTGAGAATGGGTATGAAAATAGTAGCTACTGCAAAGGGTGCCGTGAGAATAAATATGATAATGCACCCAACACAATGCCTGGCCCAGAGTACAGCCTCCCTGAAGGTCAGCTGTAATGATTGTGATATGTAATGATTCCCACCCAACAGGCAGGAAAGTCTAGACCATGGAGGTTAGGTGACTTGCCTGTGGTCACCTGATGAAGCCAGAGATAGAAGCCAGGGCTCACGGAGTCCCAAGCCAGTGGTCTCACCCCAGGATTCCTGTTGTTTTTTAGGAGGAAATGTTAATATAGACAGTTCTGTTTGTGTCTAACCCCTTAGTAGCTGGTTCTGACTTTTGTAGGGGATTGGGGGACAGGACTTCCTTAGCACACAAGACCCTCAATCCTAGGCATTAGCCCCTCTGGGAGGGGCATCTGTGGGAGCAGGGGACATGGCATGACTCCCTCTTTGTTCTGTGAGAGGCAGAAGGGGTTAGGAGTGCTGTGCTCCCAGGACTCTCCTCCCCGCACCGCCACCTGCTGCCTGCCAGATCCTGCAGTCCTTCCTGGGGAATCATCACAGAGGTCTCCAGGAACCTGGAGTGGGGAGCGAGCAGGACAGGTAGGTCCTCCCTCCTGTGGCAGGACTCTGTGGCTCAGGCCTGGGAACTGAGTGTGGGAGGAGGTATGGTCTCTCTAAATAGTTGCTCCCTGAAGGCCATTTGGAAAGAGAAACAGACTTTTGCGCTAGGGGGTAGGGGCATAGATACCCTCTGCAGCTGCCCTGGTCACCTTGTTGCCTGAAGACTGTTCCCACTGGTCTTAGATACAGAGTGGTGGCCCTTGCTCCTGTCAGAGTAGGTTTAAAGACCACACAGGTGGATTTCTCCCAGAAACAACACCACTTAGAATTTTCCTTCAGGCAGCATAGCACAGGGGAGATGTCCACACACAGTCACACCTGTGTTTGAATCCTGGCTCTGCCATTTTGCTTGTGGGTGGGCGAGTTGGGAGTGTGCTTGAGAAATTATTCAGCCTCTTCAACTCTCAGTTTCTACCTCTATAAAATGGGAACAAGAATACTTACCTCAAAGATTTGTGGTATGAATTAAACAAAATAACCTGTTTGAACTGCTTAACATGTGTGTGCACGTGGTAGCCTGTGGTAGCTATTTTTATCATCATCATCATCATTGTTAAGCATGTCAGTGGCCTCTACCAGTCTGTGGGTGGAAGCAGCTTTCATGTGTGGCTCAGCCTCATGGAGGCTGTGCATTTGCTGTGACTCAGGATTCTGGAATGACTGAGCCAAAGATCTCAAACTTCTCTTTACTGTAATGTTATTTGCAGTCACACTCACACACTCAGTTATCCAGGGTGAATAATTAAGTTTCTGTTGATGTAGGTTGCCACGCTGTTTATTTCCCTGTTTCTCTTCTGTTTAGTTCAGCGTCCTTCAAAGAAGACAACAGTTAAGTAGCTAAACTATATTGAGGGCTTAGTATACTAAAAGTGTTACATAAATTAGCCCCTTTCATTCACATAACCAGATTTAGAAACAGAGTTTCAATAATGCCTAAGACTACACTGCTACGGTGCAGCAGACCCGGGCTTCACATGTCCCATTCCAGAGCCCACGCTGGCCTCTGTACTACCCGCCTTTAAACAGGACAGTGGTTGAATTTGGTGACCTTGAGAAATCAGGTAGTCTGGTCTTTCTTACCTCCTTTCCAGGCTGAGCTGAACATCACAGAGGGGAATATCTGTGATTTTCTTGAGAAACTTTACAGCGAAAGCTGCTGGCTCTGACCTTGGTAGCCATTTTTATGGTCTGGAGGGACAGTGGCTTCTTCCTAGAGCCACTTTGCAGTGTCCCCTTGAGGCCAGCTGTCCATCCTCGAGAGCAGTTAGGAGGTCCATGTTAAGAGTGTGCTCAGTCCTCAGTTGGAAACCTAGAAACGCAGACCGTGAGGGTGGTGTCCCACTGGCACATGGCAGGTGGGGCCTTCTGCCACCCTGGCTGTGTGTGTGGCATCCAGTGCAAGTGGTAGCCAGACATCATGCCCGCCTGCCCTCGAGCTGCTTGCCTGCAGCTGGCTCCTTCCTCACAGATCTGCATCCATCCGGCGCTGGGGAGCAGAGGAAATGGTCTGTGGGCCAGCTGAATCGCCCAAGGAGCTGAGTCACTGGCTGATTTCCGCCTGCCCTGCAGTCCCTGGGGTGACTATGGTGATAGGCAGAGAAATCTGCTTATCTAGGGGCCTTGAAGCCTGAGAACTCACACACTCCAGGAGGTTCCCTCATGCCACAAGCATTTACTGAGCACCTACTATGTGCCTAGAGAGGTCATGTGAGAGACCTCAGCATGGGAGTGTGTGTTGGGCTGCCTGGAGCCCGGGTGGCTGGTGGCCACCAGGGAGCTCCACTGCTCTTAGAAGGATCTGAGGCTGGCAGAGGGGCCCGGTTGGTGTGCTACTGTTTCTCTGAGCAGATTCCATGACAACCAGGAGATAAATGCCGGAGGTCAAGCAAACCCTGGAACAAGATTAAGTGTCTGGGTAGGGTGGGACCTATACTGTGATTTGGAGACCCTTAAGTGACCAGTATCTTCTGGGTGACTATTTAGCATGCTTAATTAATTTGTTAATTAACTAATGCCCCATCCTACTCCAGAAAGGATTGAAAGTGACTCAATTCAGCAGGTGTTTTAGAGGGAGGAAGGCATCCTGAGCTTGCTGTGAGTGAAAAGCTAGGGTTTATTTAGGCCCCCGAGAGGGTCATTTACCAGCTGCCAGCCCAGCTCCACACTCCTAGGGCTGGCTCCCATGAAAGCACAGCCTTTGCTGCCAAAGCTGGTTTGCAGCATTTCTGTGATCGCCTCCTTGTCTCTTTGCAACAAGTGGCCCCGACACCTTCCTGCTTTGACGCAAATCATGTGACTTAAGAGAAGCAACCTGACCTCAATTACCAGGTGCAAACATCAGTCCCTGAGAGTAAGCAGGAGGCCTCCAGTGTCTCTGGTTGTTTTAGACTCCAGCATTAAACATTAAGAGTGAACTGTTCAGGGTGTGATAAAGGCTGTGTCTCACAGTTTATGATTTCCAGTAAACCAGAGGGCTTAAAGGAAGGGCCAGGGACAGGTGAGAGATTCCAGACCTAGCCCTCTGCTGAGCTGGTAGAGCAATTTCTGCAGGAATGGGAGGAGCAGGGAGTGAGGCCACAGCTAGTAAAGATTTTCCCTGTTCTGTGGCACAGCTAGAGAGCGGCATTGTCTGCCCAGCAGGCCCCAGGAAGTGAGGCCAGTTTCTGCTCCCAGCCAGGCAGCTGCATGCACTCTCAGCATAGGGATATGGGAAAAGGAAGAAGTGTGATGTGTCCTCACTGTGCTGGCCACTGTGCCTGCCTCCTGCTGGGTGCCAGGCCAGCCAGGAGCCCTGGGCACATTCCTCTATCAGTGTAGGCAATGGGCAGCTCCAGCTGCTCTTACAGAAAGCTAGAGGAACATTTCAGTAGTCAGAGCCTGCAGACACATGGGCTGGGGTTGCTCAGCATCTGGCCTCCATGGGGAAGTCCAGGCCACAAGGAAGTTGCAAGCAGGCAGCATATCCCACTTTGGCCTAGGAAGGGAACTGAGGTCCCTCTCCCACCCTGCAATGTCATAAGGAGACTCAGCCCTTTCTGAGTTTCTCTAGAGCACCTAATCTGATAGCAGTGATAGAAGCCATACATCAAATTAACTCAGCATGCAGTAGCAGTGGCATGCATTCATTTAACAAGTATTTAATGAACACTTGACTCTGCCACACGCTGTGCTAGACGCTGGGCATACAATAGTGAACAGACAAGGTCCCTGCTCAAATGGAGCTACAGCGTAATGGTGGAGATAGAAAGAAAACACAGAAATAAAACATTGGTGCTAGCAGTAAGTGCTCTCTAACAAATTAAAATAGACTGAAGTGTAGTCAAGTGACTGAGTGACTGCTTTGGATTGGGTAGTCAAGGATAGCCTCTGAGGAAGTGGCATTTCAGGGGACACCTGAAAGAAAAGACTAGAAAAGAGCAGGTGAAAGAGCAGACTCTGTCCTGTCTGCTGTAGGCGCAGGAAAGCCAGAGTGACAGGAGGAGAGGAAGAACGTTCTAGAACATATAGCTTGGTTAACTTGCTTTGGTGTTTGTGACACTTTTTGCTTATTTTCTGAATTATGCGCTAAACATTCATTCAGTAAAGTTTTATTGCGTGCCCTCTGAGTGCCAGGAATTTTGCCGGATGGCATTAAAATCAAGATGAATATGTCAAGTCTCTTCTCAAGGGGTGTCCAGTGTGTTGGGAGAGATGAGCCAGGAAAGCAAGACAGTGTGGAAGTGCTGTAAGTGAGAGAATCAAAGAGGGCTAACAGGAGCATGCAGAAGGGCTTCCCAACTCCCCGTGGGCAGTCCACCAAGGCTCTCAGAGGAGAGGACACCTGAGAGGTCCTGGAGGCTGAGGAAGGTTAGCCAGGAGGAGAGTATATTTCCCAGGCACAGAGAGTGGCCTGTGCAAAGGCCTGGATGGTAGGGTAAGCAAATGAGAGAAGGATGCTGGAGGGTCTTGGAGATGGAACAGGTGGCCAGGACCAATCACAGAAAGCCTGGAATGCTCTGTTCTGGAGCCTGAACCAGACACTGGAGAATAGCTTGTGGAATGAAGACAGATTCCTAAGGGGCCAAGTCAGCAGCTGGTAAAGGCTGGAGGAAAGGACACTGAGTTTATGATCCACTGTTCAGACCACTCTCTGGGGCTCCCTTCCTACCTGGGAGCTATCCCACGTGAGGACCAACACACTCTAGCCATTTCCCAAATCAGAACATTCACCTGACTCAGGCACCTGGGCAGGAACATGCAGGTATTTAAACATCCAGGTTAACACATTTGACTACTTGGTTTTGGGGGAGCAGGCATGATGGGTTAAGACCTATTAATCTAGAAGTAAACACTAGGTTTTGCTTTTAGGGCAGGAAGACTTTCCTTGCAAAATCCCTTTCTGGCAAGTCTCACTGGGCTGTAAAATTGCAAACGCACTGTTATCACATCCCAGTAAGTGCGTGATTTGATTTTAAAGTAAGATAATCTTGCGTTCATTCCAGCCTCATAGGGAACATACAGTTTTCTCCATCCTTTTCTCTTACTTACTCCCCTTCTTCTGTTTCCCTCTGTCATCTCTAACGACGCAGAGTATCCGGTTATCTTTTTTATACACTCATTACTCCTTCAAAACACTCCAATATAGATAATAATACTTGATTATTTGGAAGTTATCTCAACTATACATGAGCTGATGAAAACCAGGAAGTAAGCAATAAGCAAAACAGGCAGACAGAGTCCAAAGTCCAAAATAAATTAACATTTGTTGAGGACTTGTGGACTTATCGTGTTCCAGGCATTATGCTAACCTCATCACAGTCTCTATTTTGATTAATCTTCTATTTGCTCCTGCAGATCCACTCTCCGTCCTCTCTACCTGCTCTGGGCTGGGAGGCTGACCTGAATGGGCCACATCACTCATCTATCTTGCCTCTGGATTCTGGTTAGATTTGGTCCATGGGGAGCATTAGCAAGAGATGGAAAGACACAGGAAGATGAGATCAGGAGTTCCCCGAGGAGGGCAAGTGGTTAAGTTATTCCCCTGGGTCCCCATCAAGTCACTTTAGGCCAACTGCATCCTCCACTGGAGCCCACAGCTCCTGCCAGACACCCTTGCAATAGCTGCCTCCTTTGGGTCCCCTTACCCATTTATTCCCTTCCTTCATACCTTCAGGTTACGAGTGGTAACAGCTCCCCATTGTTGCTAGCCCCCATATGCTTCACTGTCTCATCTTGATTTCCCTAAGCCCTCCCCACACCTTTGTAAACAGTCCCAGTTCAAGTTCACCATCTGTTTCCTACCCAACTTGATGATACAATGAGGTAAGCACTGCATTAGCCCATCTTAAGACAAGGAACCTGAGCCCCAGAGAAGTTTAATAACTTGTCCCAGAACACACAGCTGGTAAACCACAGAGCTGGGTCTCAAATCCAGGTGTTTCTGATTCCAAAGCATGGGCGTTTTTCATCATTATATCATATTGCTTCCCATGCCCTAAAGATCGTCTCCCCCAGATTTCATGAAACATCAGTTTACTCTGGTATTTTTCCCAATCAACAACCATTTAAAAAAAGCAAACACTAGAAGTAAATGCTTTCAAATAAATCGTGAGAGGTAACTGGTGGTGGTCTGGATGCAGAAAGGCACAATAACTATTCAAAATAGGCCTATGAACTTCAGAAGCCTGTGGAGTCCACACTTGCCGTGTCCTCTGCACCTTCCTTCTCTATGCCTTCTGAAGGGTGGTGGCATTGACATCACCATCTGTGGGAGCTCACATAAAGTCCTGAATTTGCCAAAAGACATAACTTGAGGTTGCCTAACATCACCCCCATGTAGTATCCAAACACTGGTCCTTATTTTAGAGGTTGGTTTCCATGTTTAATTTGTGATATCCCAAGAATACGACAGAGGTTCTTTTTTTTTTGAGTTCTGAAACTGCTGATTCAGTTTGCATGAGGATACTACTTTTTTTAAGGAACTTTCAAAAACACCTAAAATTTGATTTTAGCCATAGTTTAGTTAGAGAATCCCTGGGTACAGAATTTTCTCTACTTCCCAGCATTTACAGAATCTGATGTCACTTGGGAGTTGGAGGGAGACTTTGGGGGAACAGCCAGGAAGTGGCCCTTGGGTCCTTGAGCCACCTAGTTGGGGAGAAAGGGCCATTTTTACCCTGAAACTCTGTTCTGTTCATGTGCACGTCCCAAGGTTCTTATGAAGACAGTCAGCTCTTGACTGTTTTCATGACTTATCTGGCCAGCTCTTCAATACCTTAGCCAGACAAGAACATAAAAGGCCGCCTGCTTTACTTATATTTGACTGTTGGTAAGGTTGACCCTGAAATCTTTTACATTTGTATTTCTTTTGATAATTTTTTTCACATGTATGTTAGAAACTGCTCATTGCTCTACAGTATCCCTTCCCTCTTTCTTAGTAACAAAACCAATTTTTTGCTGATCCCTTTTCCACCCAGCTAAAAACTATGTTCCCTTGGCAATTTTGCAGCTATGTGTGATCATGTGGCTGGGTTCTGGACAATGGATGCAAGTGGGTGTCATATGGGACTTCGAAGCCAGCTCCTTAACAGGAGGGGGTGTGCCCTTTATTCACCCTCCTTTCTCCATCCTACTTTCTTAAATGAGGATGTGGTGACTATCACTCTAGCAACCACCACAAGACGTGAGAATGAGAGCTGCACTTTAGGAATAGGGGCAGGATGAGCCAGAAGCAGCGTAGGTCCCTGGTGACACCTGGAGCCACCAAACCAGCCCTGAACTGACCATTTCTAGACCTTTTTTTTTTTTTAGTGAGAGAAAGAAATAAATTCCCATCTTGCTTAAACCACTATTGTTTTCCGTTTTATGTAACTGAACAAAATTCTAACCAATACAAAATAATGTTTATAATACAAAATACCGTAATCAATGCTGGTTTTCTTTTTCTTTCTTTTTTTAAGAGACAGGGCCTTGCTTTGTCAACCAGACTGGAGTGCAGTGGCACAGTCATAGCTCACTGCAGCCTTGAACTCCTGGGCTCAAGCAATCCTTTTACCTCAGCCTCCAGGGTAGCTGGAACTACAGGTGTGCACCACCATACCTGGCTAACTTATTTTTTATAGAGATGGGATCTTGCTGTGTTACCCAAGCTGGTCTTGAACTCCTAGGCTCAAGCAATCCTCCCGCTTTGGCCCCCTGAGTAGCTGGGATTACAGGCACATACCACCATGCCCAGCTCCAGTGCTGTTTTTCTTTGGAGCGTGGAATTTTTATTACTGATTACAAACTCATCTGTGTTTTTTGGGTTTTGTTGTTGTTGTTGTTTTGTTTTTTGCTTTGTTTTTTTTAATATGAAGTCTCACTCTGTCTCCTTGGCTGGAGTGCAGTGGTGCAATCTCAGCTCATTGCACTCTCTGCCTCCTCAATTCCAGCGATTCTCCTTCCTCAACCTCCTGAGTAGCTGGCATTACAGGCGCAAGCCTCCATGCCCAGCTAAATTTTTGTATTTTAGTAGAGACAGGGTTTCACCATGTTGCCCGAGCTGGTCTCAAACTCCTGACCTCAAGTGATCTGCCCATGTTGGCCTCTCAAAGTGCTGAGATCACAGGCATGAGCCACACCCAACCATATGTTTTTTATATATGAAGGACATGTCCTTTCTGTCAGTGTTGCTGTAAATATAATCTCTTGTTTTTGCTTGCCTTTTGATTTTGTTTGTGAGTTCTGTTTTTAAAGTCTTGGTGTTTGTTTTTAATATGGCTAAAACTTCTAGTCCTTTAAAATGCTGTTTGCTCTTTTATCCAAAATTCTTCTTCCCGTAGATAAGTCTTCACCAATATTTTACTGGTTTTTCAATGATTTCACTGTTTACAATTACCATTTTAGTCCATTGGTGAGTACTGTTGGTAAGTTTTTAATCTTTTGTAGGTCATCAGTGTTTAGGCCTAAATACTCTCCTGAGTTCTAAAGCAGGAGCCAGCATCACCTCTTGTTTATACACCCTGTCCTGGCCTGAGCCTCCTGAAGGATGGCACATTCAGCACAGACCCCTCTCACTCCTACTTCCCACCTACCGCCCTTCTGTGGGTCACCTGCCCACTACTCAAGATAGCACTCTTGGGTTCTTCTGGAACTTCTGTCTTCACCACCCTGTGTTTGGCTCTATTCCAACTCATCTCTAATTTCTGTTTACCTAGACCAGGCCGCTGACAGCCCTCTCAACGATTCTAGGAGCTTTTTGTTATTTCTTCTCTGGAAATACAATATAAAGAATTTTTCTATGGTTTTCCAAGTAGATATGAAGCTTTTTAAATTAAAATTTTGTGTTCTGATAAGAGAAATGAACCATCTTCATCATTTTAAGAAGTAGAAAATATATTATAGAAAAGCACCGAACAAAATAAAAACAAAATAGAAAGTAAAAAGTGAAAGCCCAACACCTTCAAGAGGTGACCTCTGTCAACAGTTGATATATCGCTTTCCAGACTTATTTATACAAACAAATGTGGATCTTTATAAATATACATATGCACAGCTTTGTTCATGAAAATGGGAGCATGCTATATACTTTGTACAGCAACTGGCTTTTTTTTTTTGAGACAGAGTCTCACTCTGTTGCCCAGGCTGGAGTGCAGTGACACAATCTTGGCTCACTGCAACCTCCACCTCCCGGGTTCAAGGGATTCTCTGGCCACAGCTTCCCAAGTAGCTGGAATTACAGGCACCCGCCACCATGCCCAACTAATTTTTGTATTTTTAGTAGAGATGAGGTTGCACCATGTTGGCCAGGCTGGTCTTGAACTCCTGACCTCAGGTGATCCACCCGCCTCAGTCTCCCAAAGTGCTGGGATTACAGGTGTGAGCCACTGCTCCCAGCTAGCAACTGGCTTTTTACAAATAGCAGTCTATTGTGTATATTTCTGTATGACAGTACATAGAGACCTGCTGTCTTCTTTTTAAAGGCTGCTTGGTATGTATTCCACCACGTAGATGTACTGCTAGTTCATCTCCTCCCCTACAGATGACCACGAAGTTTTCCAATGTCCTGATAATATTTATAGGCCACTACATCATCATTTTTATACCTCTATGCATTTGTGCTAGTGTTTCTATAAAATAGATTTCTAAAATTGAGACTGTTGAGTTAAAGGGTATATACATAGTAAGTTGTATATACTTCCAGTTGCCCCTTGTTGAAACCTTGTACCAATCAGTGCAGTGTCCTTTTAAATGGTCTTTTCATTGCCTGTTGCTTCCCTGTCTCCCCACCCCCCGGCTCTTCACCCTAGTGCTAGAATTGCCTTTATGAAACTCAGATCTGACCATGGCTTGCCCTGTTTAAAATACCTCAATGGCTCCTCATTGCCAGCAAAACCCAAACATTCATCTAAGCTCCTTCCCAGTTAGAGTCCTCTGGGAAGCAGACACCAAAACAGAATGAAAAGTGCAGAAGATTTATTGGGGGTAAGAAGAGCTAATGCCTATGAAAGATAAAGGAGAAAGGAGCAGAAGTACGGAGAGAGAAGACAGCTTTCAGACTGCATTCCAGATCTAACTCCTGGGACGCAAGAGAGGGAAGGATAATTCTGTTGAAAGAGCATCAGACTGTGATGCGGCTGTAAGAGTGTCTCAACCAGCCCAGCGGGGAGTTCCAGCCAAAGATTGCCCAGGGGAAGAGTCCCACTTTGGGCAGAAATGGACAGGCCCGAGCAACCCTGCCATGTTCTGCCATTGGCTGGGGGCCACCCAGGAGGCAACATGGTCTGACTTGAATGGTGTGGTAGATCCGAGGCTGCAGCCTGTGTGCTGTCTGCACTCCATGCAACAGGTCCTTTGAATGGCATGTGTTCATGGCTGCCATAAACTGCAGCCTGCCTTTTAGCCTGACCTCCTTTGTTCTTGCTCTCTGACCCCATGTTCTGGCAACACTGGCCTTGCTACACACCGTATCACACACAACCAACTGCCCATACCACCCCCAACCCTGACCTTTGCTCACTCATTTCTTTCTGCCTGAAATGCCACTCCTTCCCCGTTATACCCAGCAAAATCCTAGTGTGCTTTCAAGGCCCAACTTAAAAATCATCTTCTCTGGTTGACCTCACCATGTAGAATTAATTGTTCCTTGCTCCTATGGTGCTATGTGTAGATTAGTACTTCCCAGATTGGAGTATTCTTAGCTGTTTTTTGTTGTTGTTGTTGTTGTTGTTTTTTGTTTTTTTGTTTGTTTGTTTTTTTCAGATTTTTGTCTCCTCTAAACCTAGCAAAACGTCAGCACACAGTAAATGTTGACTGAGCTGTTTCCCTGCTCCTCGCAAAGTACCTTGAGGTTGCAGAATTCCAACTCCTGGAATGGTTGGAAGCACACAGTACATGGTCAATAAGTGTTTGTTGACTTGTTTGGGACCTCGTATTGGTGGGGTGAGATGGGCAGAAGGCTGCTGAGGGTGGGTATTTACTGTCATTAGGGCTCACCAGTCTGGGGCCACATTGGAGTTTTAAGACTAGAGCATGTCTTCCCCTGTTTTTATTTTCCTCCATGATTTGGAAAGACCCCAGAGGTAGGTTTTTTTTTAAGTAATCATTTTATTGTCTCTGGTCAACAAATGAGAACTTTTATGGGTCTTCCCTTTTTCAACCACATTTTCATGAGTTGGGATTTTGCATTTCTTCATTACCCATTCTCCTTATGGGTATAAGAAGAGCCATTATGACACCTAGGATGAGAGCTTCAGGTCAGATGGGTAATCATTTTCAGACTGGAGGCTCAGGGGATACAGGGAGTTGGGAAGGTAGAAATGATATTTTTCCTCTTCCTCTTTCCCACACCCACCAATTAAAGAACTTCCCTGGGAGTGGACCTGTGGGAAGTGGCCAAGGGTTTCCGGGGTGGGCACAGTGGGGAGTGACATCAGGGCTTGGTGGGGATGAGGTGGGTGGAGAGGACAGAGAGGGACTCTCCACCTTCCTTTGGATCTACGAGGATGTTCCTTGGCCACTGTCCCTCAGCAGAAGGAGGCTAGAGCTGAGGTGGCCACACCCTCCACTCATTTTCAACCCCTTCAATCTGTCAGGCCCTCAGAGGAAACCCTAGGGTTTCCCCACCAAGGTGTAAGGGCTGTGTGCCTCTGCCTTCTCTCTTAGGGTGGTCGGCACAAGTGGAAGCAGGGAGGTTCTGGGCTGAGGCTTTCGTTGTCAGTGCTAGCTTGACAGCAGTTAAGAATTTTTTTTTTTTTTGGTTTTTTAAAATTTATTTTTCTTTAATTTTTAATGTAGTTAAAATTTATACATAATTGAAACCACTTCAATTTATACATATTGAAACATCACTATGTATCCCTTAAATATATGTAATTATTATGTATTATCATTGTCTGGGACCTCGTAATTATTGTGTGTTATAATGATTATACATACTTACAAGGTACATAGTGATGTTTCAATACATATTATGTATAGTGATCACAGGGTAATTAGCATATCCACCATCTCAAATGTTTGTCATCTCTTTGTGTTGGGAACAGTCACTATCCTCCTTCTAGCTATTAGCAGTGGTTAGGGATTTTTGGAGGTTGTGTAGTGTGCAGAAGCCTGTGGGCCAGAGGTTCTTATCCCAGACTCTTCTTCAGGAGTTAGGAACCATCCTTCCCCAAAGTGTTATCAAAATGTGCCTTTGGTGGAGGCATAGCTCTCATCAGATTCTTTTTTGCCAGAAAGATCTGTGAACGAACCTGCAACTATGTTAACTCAGAGAACAGCCTCCCTAATAAAGAAGAAGATGTGTTCCTACAAGAGCCAGGTTTTAGTTGGATTGTTAGTGTGAGTGATGAAGACCTCACAATGGCTTTAGAAAGAAGCCCAGATCTCAGCTTTGCACTGTGATTGTCCCCCAGCAACTTTGCATTCCCCCTGTATGGGAATAGGGACCTGTGGATTCTGTTGCCATAGATCCAGAGATTGGACCTAGGAAAGTGAGACCGGGTGGTCTGACACCTACCTCCAGAGCGGACAACCCAGAGACAGAGCAGGCCCCTGCAGGTGTAGGGGCTGGTGGGGAGAAGACAGCTATGTTTACCCTCGTAGACTAGGAATATCAGTATGAATAGAATAGTCCTAGGCTTTGAAATGAATTTTAGTGTTCATTATTATTTGGTCATTCTAAAAACCCCTATTTTGAACCTCCACTTCAGAGATATAGTTCTGATGTTCTCAGAAAATGTCAGGATTGTATGGTGCACAGCAGTGGACAACAAAGGAAGAGAAAACCAGAAAAGGAGAAAAGTGAATAAAAAGAAACTTCTCAAATTAGAGCAAAATGCTGAACTCAGTTATGCAAGCATACAACTGTAACGTGACAACCTCTCCGATTTTGACAGTCCCCCTCCACTTGTATTTTTTAAGTACCGGCCACAGTTATAAATAGGGAACCATGTTTGTTGAGACTTCCCAAGGGTTACATAAACAGTTTAGCTGGTTATATCTTTTTAAACAACAGTTTCTACAAACACTGAAAAAATCCCACTTATTTAACAGTCTAGTGCCTTGAGCCAATCCTGGGAGTCCCTGGGAGGCCTTGCAGAATCACTTCCTTCTGACTGTGAGTGGGGGCAGGGGCCTGGCTTCTTGAGAGAGAGCAGGGGAGGAAGAACCCAGTGTGTATGGGGGCAGGCAGCAGGGAATGGGGTGGTGCAGAGGGAGGGAGGAGGAGGCCCCAGACTGCTACTCATACAGGCAGCTGTATCTTGTCACCAGGAGAGAGCAGGGACCTAGGATGGAGCAGACATAGGTCTTCTGGGGACTCAGCCCTTTCGGGAAGGAGTGTGTGCTCTAGGCACACCCTTCCCATTTGACAATCTGATATGATGGTGGAAACAGGGTCCCTGGGCCCCTAAGTCATGTCGGGAATGTTTCCTTCTCTCAAGCCGGAAGAGCTGAGGTTTATCTGAGAAATGTCTATGTCTCTTTTGACACATCGTAGTCACTAACCCCTTGTTCCTGCTCCAGGAGCCTCCAAAAAGCCATCTAGACCAGAAAAGTTGGTCTTGTGTAGTGGTGGGAGTGGCTTAATGTCATTCTCCCCTATTTAGGTATGAGCTGTACCTCAGTGTTGTCATTAGAAATATAATTTTAGGTCAGGTGCAGTGGCTCATGCCTATAATCCTAGCACTTTGGGAGGCTGAGGTGGGCAGATTACTTGAGGTCGGGAGTTAAGGACCAGCCTGGGCAACATGGTGAAACCCTGTCTCCACTAAAAATACAAAAATTAGCTGGGCATGGCCGGGCACGGTGGCTCACGCCTGTAATCCCAGCACTTTGGGAGGCCGAGGCGGGTGGATCACAAGGTCAGGAGATCGAGACCATCCTGGCTAACACGGTGAAACCCTGTCTCTACTAAAAATACAAAAAATTAGCCAGGCGTGGTGGCGGGCGCCTGTAGTCCCAGCTACTCAGGAGACTGAGGCAGGACAATGGCGTGAACCCAGGAGGCAGAGCTTGCAGTGAGCGGAGATCGCGCCACTGTACTCCAGCCTGGGTGACAGAGCGAGACTCCATCTCAAAAAAAAAAAAAAAAAATTAGCTGGGCATGGTGGTGGGCACCTCTAATTCCAGCTACTCAGGAGGCTGAGGCACGAGAATCCCATGAACCCAGGAGGCAGAGGTTGCAGTGAGCTGAAATCGTACCGCTGCACTCCAGCCTGGGAGCAACAAGAGCAATACTCCATCTCAAAAAAATAATAATTATAATAATAATAATAATTTTAGTTAAGCGTTCTCCCTTCCCAGATGTCTTTTTAGAAGTGCAGTTAGCTAAAGATACATGGCTCATTACTATAAATTAATTTTATCAAACTGATCCATGCACTTCCATTTAAAGAGGACTCGGTCCAGTGGATCTTAACCTTTTTTTGAGGTCACACACCCCTTCCAGGGTCTAATGGCACACATAGACCCTTTCCCCAGGAAAATTCACAAACATCCAGAATTTCATATGCCACTAGGGGATTTAAAAGACCACTTTGACTCCACCCTGGGCTTCTGAGTTCTTATGAGAGGGTGGCACATGGAAAAAGTGGTGGTGAGGGGCAAGGAACAGGGACCAAAAAGGAACCTGGGTCCTTAAGAGATCACTTAGTTGTTTTACCCAAGACTTGGCATAGAAAAATATCAGAAATGAGTGTCTGCTGCCAAGTGGGGTCACTGCACGTCCTGGAAAAAAAGTATGCCTTCATCTGCAGTGACACACAGCCATGGTGTTGGGACTGGCACATTGCATCTCTAAGCTGCCAAGAGCTTGACCCTGGATGGGAAGAAAACTGCCCCAGCGATACTGGAGCTGGCTTTATGCTGGGGAGGTGGATGGCAGCTTGCATCCATCTGGTAGACTGAGGTCCTCTTGGCAAGCCTACGACCATCACCTCCTAGCAGAAGAGGACTGCAAACTGTCCGTAAAGAGGACTCAGTCCAGTGGGTCTTACCTTTTTTTGAGGTCACACACTCCTTCCAGAATCTCATGGCACACATAGACCCTTTCCCCAGGAAAATTCACAAACATCCAGAGTTTCATATGCCACTAGGGGATTTAAAAGACCCTGCAAAGGACACTGCAAACTCATAACCTTGAGTCCAAGATCTCTTTTTTTTTTTTTTTTTAGGGAAGTCAATTGTATGATGTAGCTTGTGACTCCCAGGGTATTGTTCTACTCAAACTGGGGAAAACATGGGGAAAGTTTCTGGATCTAGACTTCATCCACAAGCATCACAGGGGATTTTGAAAGTGATGCACCATCGTGAAATGAGCATAGGGATCGTTTGGAGTCCAGCGCTTGTTATTTGAAGCTCCTGCTGTCTATGTGGTGACTCAAGGAGGGGAGAATTCCCCCTTTGTGAGCCAGCTGGACAAGTGTCAGCACTGCTGTCTTTGCAGGCTCTGGCACAGAGGAGCACGGCCTGGACTAAAGGGAATCTCCAGGGTTTGTGGGTCAGACCCAGCTTAACACACATGAAAAGGAGTGATCTTTCTCTTAAGCCAGTGAGCCAGGGTCCCCCTACACCCCACAGAGCCCTTTCCACCACCTGGCACAGCATCTGATCCAAACAGGGCGCATGTTTGTTGCACTGCCTGGGGGTTCAGCTCCCATCCATACCACAACACAGGACAAGGCCCGGGCTTTGCACAGCACAGTCAAGTGAGCACACTCATGATCTGATGCAGTTCTTCTCCTACACCCACCATCCAATTTTTTCCTTCACTTCTTTGTCTTTTTTAATATTAGTAATTTTTGTTATTTCTGTTAACTGGACTTCTTGGAATTAAGATTACTTAAGCAGGATACACTAGCCATAGATGAAAAGATGGGTAAATTGAACATTTATGAACTTTTGTTCATCAAAAATACCATTAAAGAGTGGAAAGGCATCCGGGTGCGGTGGCTCACACCTGTAATCCCAGCACTTTGGGAGGCTGAGGCGGGCGGATCACAAGGTCAGGAGTTCGAGACCAGCCTGGCCAGTATGGTGAAATCCCGTCTCTACTAAAAATACAAAGATTAGCCGGGCATGGTGGTGGGCACTGGTAGTCTCAGCTACCCGGGAGAGTGAGGCAGGAGAATCGCTTGAACTCAGGAGGTGGAGGTTGTAGTGAGCCGAGATCATGCCATGCACTCCAGCCTGAGTGACAGAGCGAAACTCCATCTCAGAAAAAAAAAAAAAAAAAAACCGAGTGGAAAGGCGAGGCAGAGACTGGGAGAGGAGAGGATATTCTCTGTAACATATCCGACAGATGACTGGGGCTTGTATCTAGAAGGTCCGAAGAACTCCAAGTCAATAAGAAAAAAGCAAATAGGCAAAAGTCTTAAACAGGAACACATTAAAAGTGGATATATAAATAGCCAATAAGCAAATTAAAACGTATAAGATACCACTCTATACCCACAGAAAGGACTAAAATTGAAGACTGATAATACCAAATGTTGACAAACTCTTTTATATGGTGGTAGGAGTGTACATTGGTACAATCACTATGGAAAACTATTTGATAGTATCTACTAAAGCTAAGACTATACCCATTCCGTAAACCATCAGTTCCACCTCTAGGTACATACTCAAGAGGAATGAGTGCAAATTTCCAGAATGTCTACCAGCGGACATAAACCAAAATGTTTTTGTCTTATGTCCAATAGTATCTTTCTTCATGAGAGCCGCAAACTACAAACGACACAAATGGCCATCAACAGTAGAATGGTTAAATTGTGTCATGTCTACACAATGGGATACAACACAGCAATCTTAAAAAAGAACAAACTGTGTCTATACATAACAGCGTACATGGATCACATAGATAATGTTGAGCGGGAAGAAGCCAGACACCCGAAAGGTACATTGTATGATTCTATTTATATGAAGTTTAAAAACAAATAAAATTGGCCAGGTGCGGTGGCTTATACCTGTAATCCCAGCACTTTGGGAGGTCAAGACAGGAGGAATGCTTGAGACCAGGAGTTTGAGACCAGCCTGGGCAACATAGCAAGACTCTGTCTCTTTAAAAAAAAAAAAAAATAGCTGGGCATGGTGGCACATGCCTGTAGTCCTAGCTACTCAAGAGGCTGGGGCGGGAGGATTGCTTGAGTCTAGGCGTTTGAGGCTGCACTGGGCTATGATCACACCACTGCACTCCATCCTGGGCGACACAGCAAGACCCTGTCTCAAACAAAAGGCAAAAACAGGTAAAATTAATCTCTGGTGATGGAAGTTAGAACAGAGGTTACTTTTTGGGTGGGTCCTGACAGGGAGGGGCATGAAGGGGCCACCTGTGGTCAGAAGCATTCTGTCTCAGTGCTACTCAAAGTATTGCAATTGCCAGCCACCTTGCCATTCACCCCACTGGCTCCTGGATGATAAGGATTAAGGGTGCACCTTTGTCTGAACCCGAGTGCCTAGCACAGCCCCTGCCATGTAGAGCAGATCCTCAGTGGACATTTATTCAAAGAATGAGCAAATTGCACCAGGCGCAGTGGCTCACTCCTGTAATCCCAGTACTTTGGGAGGTTAAGGTGGGCGGATCACTTGAGGCCAGACCGACACCAGCCTGGCCAACATGGGGAAACCCTGTCTCTACTAAAAATACAAAAATTAGCCGGGCGCAGTGGCACAGGCCTGTAATCCCAGCTACTTGGGAGGCTGAGGTGGGAGGATGACATGAGCGCAGGAGTCAAAGGTTGCAGTGAGCCAACATCATGCCACCTCACTTCAGCCTGGGTGACAGAGCCAGACCTTGTTTCAAAAATAAAAAATAATAAAATGAGTGAAGTAAGACATGGCCTTTACAGAGTAACATTTGTGTGTTAGAGGGGAATCAGTGTGGGAAGGCAGTTAACAACTGCTCAAAGTTTACTATAAAACAAAGCAGAAAATACATGCTGCAAAGAGAAGCAGAAATGAAGGCCTTTCACTAGAATGGGGGATGGGGTGACAAAGGAGCTGTGGGTTCGAGGAAGAGGCCTTCACGAGTACTTGGTGGACTACGGGGGCTTCCCGAAAGTGATGGTATTGAGCTGAACTTTGAAAGGTGATTGAGATTACAATAGGCAGAAAATGGCTGAGAAAGGCAACCTGGGCTCAGGGAATGGCTCACCCAGTGGCTCTCAAACTTTAGTGCAACCAAAATCACCTAGAAGACTCATTAAAACAGTTTGCTGGGTCTCATCCCACAGGTTCCAATTCAGGAGGTCTAACAAGTCCCAGGTGATGCTGATGCTGCTGGTCTGGGGACTGTTCTTTAAGAACCCCTAGCTTAAGCCAAAGCCAGCCTATCCAGGCAACTGCATCTCCCTTTGGGCACCGTGTTAAGTGAGTGAAGGACAAGATGAGAGGGAGGTATGGACAGGTGGAGTGGGCCAGAGCCTGAGACCTTTGGCTACTGTCTGGGGAGTTTAGGCCTAATTCTGTAGACTTAATTTAGGGCCTCAGTAGATGGACATGGTGTAATGACCTGTTCTCTAGGGATGTCCCACTCCAGGGTTTATAATATCCTCTACCTGAAGCTTAAAGCTGTACACACAGGCAGGTGATAAGTTCATACTGAGTTCGGTCCTACAGAGACAAGCCCTGCACTGTCCTCCACAGCATACCTGCCAGGGGAGACACAGTCTACACCGATAAACTGAAGCAATTGAAGCAAGGCACTATTTTAAATGTGCAACATCAGGATTATTTGTAGCCGTGCATGCAGTGGGGATGGCAAGTGGAAGAGGAATCAGTCAATCTGACCATTCAGGCAAAAGCAGCAGTTTTGGTCTTAATAAAGAGATAATTGGTCTGTTTGTTTGTTTGTTTTTTCTCATATTCTAGGTCCCTCCCAGATTCCCAGGGGCAAAGATTTATACCACATCCCCAGTCCATTTTTGTCACTAGGGAAGCACCTAGATCCACGTAGTTTCCTCCAAGTGGTGTCTCCTTGGCTGAGAAAGGGAGAGTGTGCTGGGAGCGGTGGCTCGCGCCTGTAATCCCAGCACTCTGGGAGGCCCAGGCAGGCGGATCGACTGAGGTCACGAGTTTGAGACCAGCCTGGCCAACATGGCAAAACCCTATCTCTACTAAAAATACAAAAATTAGCCAGGTATGGTGGTACATGCCTGTAATCCCAGTTACTCGGGAGTCTGAGGCCAGAGAATCAAGTGAACCCAGGAGGTGAAGGTTGCAATGAGCCGAGATCGTGCCACTGCACTCCAGCCTGGGCAATAAGTGAGACTCCATCTCAAAAAAAAAAAAAAAGGAAGGAAGAAAGAAAGGAGGGAGGGAGGGAGAGTTCGTTGCCTGGGGAGGGAGCATCCTCTGTGGATGCTATGGATGTCCTTGTTAGAACCATCCTGGTGAGGACACACTGGACATTGGCCCTTTCCCTGATGACCCAGACATGCAAGGGGGATGCCATCTTGTCATCCTGCCTACTGGCTTTTGGTTACACCTTCAATAAGCTGTACTTACTGAGTATCAACTCTCTGTAAAGTAATCTACTGGTTGTAGTAGAGACACAAGGATGGGTCAGCCATGGACCCATCCTCCAGAAACATACAACATAATAACAGGTGGATGACATTAAAACCCTCCTACCTGGTGCCTGTTCCCTCCCTCTGCATCCCTGGCTTGAGTCTAGCTGCTGCTTCTCCCTAATGCCCTGATGCTGGAGGCTGGGAGCTCTCACTCATTCAGCCTTCACCTCAGCAGGTATCGCAGGAGTCCTGGGCTCACAGGGGTGAGTACATCAAGATGTATGTGGTCTGGTGGGGAGCCTTCCTGCCCCATAGCTGGAGATAGGCCAGCTCCTAAGCAGGTGCTCTACAGCCATCATCCTGCTGCTGGGGCCACAACAATAAACTCTGGGCTGCAGATCCCCAGTCCCCTTGCTGGCTGGGCTCCACACCAGTAGAGGGAACCTGGGGGCCCCCTTTGCCTCAGCCTATGCCAAACTAGAGGTCTCTGGGGGTCACAGATGCTGCATGCACGATGATCCACGGGGAGACAGGATGGGGCTGAGGCAAGTGCAGTGCGCTGCTGCCTCCCCAAGCACCTCATTCCTCTCGAAGCTCTGCCTGCCTTTTTCTCAGGGACATGAGAATTGGCTCACTTCCTTCTCACCTCCAACTCCCTTTTGCAAGAGAATCATCTAGAATAGGCTTTGTTGGTCAAACTGTAAAATATTTGAAGACATTTATTCTGAGCCAAATATAAGTAACCAATGGCCTGTGAGACAGCCCTCAGGAGATCCTGAGAACATGTGCCCAAAGTGGTCAGGCCACAATTTGGTTTTATACATTTTAGGGAGACATAGCCATCAATCAATGCATTTAAGATGTACATTGGTTCTGTCCAAAAAGGCAGGACAACTAGGTTGGGGGGTGGGGGTGGTTTCAAGTCATAGATGGATTCGAAGATTTTTCTGATTGACAATTGGTTGAAAGAGTTATCATCAATAGAAAGCAACAGAAAGGAATGTCTGGGTTACGATAAGGGGCTATGGGGACCAAGGTTTTATTATGCAGATGAGGCCTCCAGGTAGCAGGCTTCAGAGAGAATGGATTGTAAATATCTCTTATCAGTCTTAAAGAGTCAGTAATTACAAAAGGGAAGAGGGTATAATGAGGCATGTCTGGCTCCCCCTTCCCATCATGGCCTGAACTAGTTTTTCAGGTTAACTTTGGAATGCCCTTGGCCGAGAGGAGGGGTCTATTCAGACGGTTGGGGATGCCTTGGAATTTTCTTTTTGGTTTACGGAGCACAGGCCCAGAAATGAGAACCTGGTTTAGGTCTTGCTCTCCTACTCTCCACTGTGTGACTTGGGCAAGGCATCCAATCTTTCTAAGCCTCAGTTTTCTCATTTGTAGAATGGAAATAATGCCCTTGCTTACTTCATAGTGTAATTCAGAGGCACAGATGATAGAGAGGCAAAATTCTTGTCTTTAACTGCCCTGAAGCTTTATGGAGGAGTTGGACAAGTACACACACAATGTGTTGCATACTACACCAGAGGTATGTCTGGGGTGTGGTAGTAGCAGTGTGGAGGTAAATTAGTTCTGCCCAAAAAGAGGAGACTGCAAAGCATGGGGCGTGGTGGAAGTAGCCCTCCAGGGCTTTGGACTCTAATGTTTCTAAAACAGTAGAGTGTTAACTGTATTAAGTTGTATTTAGTCCCCACAACAAACCTGTGAGATAGGTGTCATCCATTTCACATATCAGCAGCTGAGGCTCAGAAAGGATCATGCATTGGCTCGGCCAGGTATTTATAGAGCCCCTGTTGAATGCTAAGGGGAGCAAATCTAAGTTCCTTCCTCGTAGCTCACATTCCACAGGTGAAGTCACTTGCCCAAGATGAGGCTGGAATGTCAGAGCCAGGATTCAAACCCTCATCTGGTGGCCTCCCACCTTACCCTAGAACTCACCAGCCCTCAGGACATCCTCTTACGGGGAGCATAGACTGTCCCTGCCAGCCCCTGTGGGGAATTTGAGGATTTAGGGGCAAGGCTGGGTCAGGGATAGGAGAGGTCCTGCTATTCCTATGGAACCTTCTGTTTCCTGAACATTCCCTGGCAGCCCCTCCCCAAAGAGAGATTGAAGGCCTGACCGTGCCAATGTTTTCCCCAGGGAGGGAGGGCAGGAGAAGCTTCCCCAGGGGATTTCAAGGGAGGATGGAGGTGGTCTCTGTTCTGGGGTCAGAGAGTGACACCCTCTTCCTGCTGAGGTGGGGAATCCCCTTGGATTTCTCTGGGTTTATGGGAGAGGCCTATTGTTTTCCTACTGATCAGGCCCTCAGGGGAGGAAAACTCAAGACCTGGCACGTCACAGGACTAAATCAGCCTTTGGCATCTGAGTGGCTTCTTAGGCTTGGGGCTCATTCCTGCCCTCTCAAGCCCTCAGCCTCAGGCTGCCATGAGACCCATGGCATTGCCACTGGGCAGTGACATTTTGTTTTAACCCAAGGAAATAAGAGATTGGCAAACCCCCTTCTCCAAGGAAAAAAATACAGGATTGTTCATTACAGCATTTGCTCATAGTAACAATCATAGGAAACAATGTAAATGGCCAATGTTTAGGAATTAAATAAAATATGGTAAAAATCTGCATATAATGAAATACTTTTAATGCAGCCATTAAAACTCATTATGTAGAAGAAAATTAATTTCATGGGAAGAGTGCTTTATAACAGATTTAGTCAAAATTCAGATCATAAAACACAATGTACATGATCTCATTTTTAACCCAAGGAAATAAGAAAAAAAATACCTATATATATGCATAGAAGAATGTCTAGAAGGATGCATCCGAAGTTAATTGTAGTTATTTCTGGGTAGTAGAATGATACGTTTTCTCCTGTTTGCAATATTTCCAAGTTTCCTTCAGTGAAAATGCATGTATTTTGTAATCATGGAGAAAAAGTTCCCACAGTGTGTACTGGCGAGAGAAGAGAAGGATTGTTTCCTTTTGGCTTTGCACTTACATGGCCCAAGGCCTTGGCCTTGTTCCAGGAGTGCAGATATTGTAGAAGCCATTGGGAGGGCTGGGAGCAGCAGAGGAGAGGCCAGCTTGAGGAGAATAAGCTGGGCATCGCTGTCCAGGTGTCATCCTAAATATCACCTCCCGGAGAGGCACTTGACCACACAGCCTGGCCAAAGGAGGTCGCTCCCATGCTTACTCTCTACGTTTCACCCCAGCTTACTGTCTTCATAGCACCCATCCGCATCTGGAGTTACCTGCCTGCATATCCATTTCCTTGGTGATTATTTATCTCCTGCACAGAAGGCAAGCTCTCCAAGAGCAGAATCCCTGTCTGTCTTGCTCACTCTGACTTCCCATCAGGAGAAAGGACCCAAGCCAGATCTTGGTCAACAAGCAACTGAGGACTTGCTCAGCAGCCCCAAGCTATGAGCATTTATCCTAAGGCTACACACGGCAGTGAGAAAAAGGAAATAACTTCATAGGAATCTAGAAACTGGTGGAGAGCTGGCTTATAGGACCAGACCTGGGTGGTGCTCAGCAACCTGGAGGACCTGGCCCAGTGTTAGTAACAACAGTGGCCACGTACAGGTGTGAGGAAGTACCAGCTTTGTGTTTTCTCTTAAGGTAGAACCAATGTAGGTTACATCCCTCTCCCTCTGCTTCCAGCCCTCCTGCTGCCACCAGCCAACTCCATCCCTCAGCTCCCAACTTCAGCTCCTCTCTTTAGAACCTGCTATAGTCAGATTCTCACTCCAACTGTTCCACTGACTCATTCCTGACCAGGATCACCTGTGACTCCAAGATGCTAAATCTCTCTCTTCATATTATTAAATAGTTGACCTATCACAGTGGACTACGCCATCCTCCTCAGAAGTCTTTCTCCAGGTTTCCCTCCTACTGTACTTGCTAGTCCTTTTCAGTCTCTTTTGCTGAGCTACTGAATGGGGCTCAGCCCTTGCACAGCTTCCCTGTTTTTTCTTTCTTTCTTTCTTTCTTTCTTTCTTTCTTTCTTTCTTTCTTTTTTTTTTTTTAGACAGAGTCTTGCTCTGTCACCCAGGCTGGAGTACAATGGCACAATCTCCGCTCACTGCAACCTCTGCTTCCTGGGTTCAAGTGATTCTCCTGCCTCATCCTCCCGAGTAGCTGGGGTTACAGGAACCCGCCACCACACCCAGCTAATTTTTGTATTTTTAGTAGAGACGGGGTTTCACCAGGTTGGCCAGGCTGGTCTTGAACTCCTGACCTCAGGTGATCCACCCGCCTTGGCCTCCCGAAGTGCTGGGATTACAGGCGTGAACCACCGCACCCAGCCAACAGCTTCCCTATTGACATCCACCCTCTTGATGATCTCATCCTGTGTCACAGCTTTAAAGAACTATGTTCTGAGCACTCACAAATACTCATTTCCAGCCTGGACCTCTCCCCAGATTCACAGTTCCACCTGCCTACAGTCTTCTCCACTTAAGTGCCTAAAAGGCATCTCACACTTACGTCCAAAACCGCATTCCTTATCTCCCCACAAAACATGCTCCATCTGTAGGCTTCCATTCAGAAAATGGCAATTCCATCCTCCCAGTTTCTCAGGCCAAAACTGGGAATATTCCTGCTGCTCCCAGCCAACTCTGTCTCCTAGTTCACAGCTTCAGCTCCTTTCTTTTTAACCTGCCCCAGTCGGGTTCTAATCCCATTCTTTTTAATCTCTCACTTCCAATCCATCAGCAAATCCTCCATGCTACTGCTCTGGTCCAAGCCACCATTGTCTCTTGCCGAGATTTCTGCCATAGCCTCCTAACTGGTTCTACTCTTTCTCTCAGTTTATTCTCAACACAGCATCCAGAGTGATCCTGTTAAAATGTGGGTCACATCATGTCACTTCTCTGTAAAAAACCCTCTAGTGGCTCCTGTCTCAGAATCAGAGCCCAAGTTCACACAAGGACCTCCCCAGAATGCTGTGAACGCTGTGGAGCCTCTCGCTACCTCTCTGATCCCTCTCCCGCTTCTCCCTTATTCTCTCTACTCTGGCTGCACAGCCCTCCTCACTGATCTGTTAACACGTCAGACAGGCCCTCACTGCCAGGCTATTGTACTTGCCATTCCCTCCACCTGGGAAGCTTCTTCCCCGTTAATTCTCAGGGCTCATGTCCTCACTTTTTTAAGGTAACTTTGTTCATAATTTACCTTCTCAGGTGTCTAGCCTTCTCTCGACACACATTTTAGAATTTTGACACCCCTTCTCACCTTCTGCCCCGATGTTCCCTACCCCTCTCTCCTGCCTTATTTTTTCCTCCCTAGGATTTACCACTTCTGATTCCTATATTTGTAATTTATGTATTTTGTTAGTTTTTGGTCTCTTCACTACCACCACCACCCCACCACCCCCACCCAGTAGACTGCAAGCTCCATGAGGGCAGGGTATTAGCCTTTTTAGTCCAATGCTCTATTCCCAGAGCCCTAGGACAGTGTCTGGCATATAGTAGGTGCTCAGTAAATAGCTGATGAATGGATATATCCATGGAAATGAATGGACAACTTATTTTTTATACAAGGCCTTGAGACAAAGTGGAAAGGGCACTGAGGTTTCTGCCAGTATAGGAGCATTAACAGGCCGAATGAGAAAGAAACCCTCTGAGTGGAGAATGCCGCTGGGTGGAAGCTTGTGCCCATGTCTGCCCTGGGCCAGCATCCTGCCAACTCACACCTCAGCGGCTTTCAAAGAACTCACCACAGATGGGCTCTCATCTTTCAACTTCCATCCAGGCTTGCTTTGTTCAAAGGCCCACCTTCAGTGCCCTGCT
This sequence comes from Symphalangus syndactylus, assembly GCF_028878055.3. Lineage (NCBI taxonomy): Eukaryota > Metazoa > Chordata > Mammalia > Primates > Hylobatidae > Symphalangus > Symphalangus syndactylus. The sequence goes on from NC_072433.2 coordinate 119,437,350, forward strand.
TCAATCATTTACTTTCCTTGTTTTTTGCAGGTGCCAGAGCTTGTAGCCTATTGGAGGAAAACATACCAAGGTAAGAAAACAATAAGACCACATCTTGTTTGGGACTTCCCAACCTAGCCTTGGAAACTGTCCAAGGAAGGCCAGGGTGCTAAGTGTTGGCAGCTGGATAAAGGGAAGCCCCAAGAGACTTTATGTTGACTTCCTGGATAGAGTGAGAGTCCTGGGGACAGTGAGGCAGCTCAGTATAGTCAGTGATGGCTGTGAGGTCTTTAGATTCAGGAAGACAGTGTTTCACTTGGGAAAATGTGGCAGCCTCCCCCAAGCCAGTTGGTTGTGGGCCTACAGCATGGCCCTCCTGCCCTGCCTTCCCTACCTCCCTCCAGGTCTCCCCTTCCTCACTTGCCCAGAAGTGCTGCCTGCCCCACTGAAGGCATAGCAGGCTGCTGCAGAAGGTCTAGGGCTTTTTTTTTCTTTCTGAGATGGAGTCTCACTCTGTCACCAGACTGAAGCGCAGTGGCACAATCTCGGCTCACTGCAACCTCTGCCTCCTGGGTTCAAGCGATTCTCCTGCCTCAGCCTCCCAAGTAGCTGGGACTACAGGCACACGCCACCACGCCCAGCCAATTTTTGTATTTGTAATACAGATGGGGTTTCACCATGTTGGCGAGGATGGTCTCAATCTCTTGACCTCATGATCTGCCCACCTCGGCCTCCCTAAGTGCTGGGATTACAGGTGTGAGCCACCGCGCCTGGCCTTTTTTTTTTTTTCTAAAGCAAGACTGGTTTAGTTCAAGAGGTATATACTAAGATCTTTCCAGCATAGGGCTTCTCTAATTCTGTGTTTAATCTGAGTCCAAATTTTGTGAAGATCCTCAGCAAATAAATGGATGTGGGAAATGTGTGATTGGGAAAGAGGCAGCTTTTAAAAATGTATCTGGCCTTTGACCACGCCATTTCACTTTCCAGTATTTATTCTAGGAAAATACTCATACTTGTGCAAAGTTTGTATATAAAGATAGTTATAACTGCGTTGTTTATCATTTACAAAAAGAAAACATCTGAAAGCCCAACAAGAAGGAAATGGTTATTCCACGTTGGCACATTCATACAAGGGAATGTCATTAGGCAGAATGATGAAGATATATATTTATTGATGAGAAAGATATTTGAACATACTATTTTTTAAAAAAAGAAGTGGAAAAATCTTACAAACCATTCAAGGAAAGTAGCTTTGGATTCAGCCTGAAGGGTTGAAGTCGAGCTCAGTCTCTTAACCAACTTGGGAACTCAGGCAAGTAATGTGATCTCCCTGAACTTGTTTCCTGCCTGTAAATGGGGCACAGTAACACCTAGCTTGTGAAGTTGGAAGGATTAAGAGATTAACACATATAAGGCCTCAGCACAGCCCAGTAGGTGATGATTGCTCAGTAGCTGGGTGCTTGGATGAGACATGGACTGTGATAGTATTTTTACCTGTTTATAAGCCTGGAAACATTCTGGAAATTCATACACCAACAGTGGAGTTTTCTGACTGATAGAATCATGGGTGATTATTAATATTTTCTTATTTTTCTACAAGGAATATCTCCTGCTTATCTAAGGATGGTATAGTTAAAAAAAAAAAGTGACAATTTAAAAGGTTAAAAAAAAACCAGTGCATTTCAGCAGGTAAGTTTGCTAAGCAGTCCCTGCACAGAACTCTGGAGAACTGAGACAGAGGTGGGAAAGAAAGGGAATAGGAAGAACAATGGGTGAAGGAAAAGAGAAGGGGAAGTCAGACCCCAGGGCTAGTGGCCAAGGAGATGCACATCGGTGGTAACGCTGGAGCCCCAGCAAGCATGTGTGTGTCCTCCCATCCCCTATGATTGGCACCTCCTGGGAGAGCTCCAGGTAGGAGATCTTGTAACCCAAGGCTCATCTGTCCCAGCTTCTGATGACAATAAATGTGTGTAGCCTCTTTTAGCTGCTGAGACAGCCTGACTATGGCACATCCAGGGAGAGGCCCTGTGGCTCTAGTCCTGGGCCTGGCTCATCCACCTTTGGTAAACCAGTGTTTTTTTCCATGTCCTGAGTAGGAGAGGCAGGGCATCCTAGTGAATTCCCAGAAGTCATCCTAAAAGGATTAGCACTTCTCTTCTTTAGCAGTCCAGTAGGATCTATACCCAAGAGACAGGTCTGCCAAGCAAATACAGGCTGCCAGGAAAGGGAAACGGTGACCACCTAAGGGCTGCCATGCCTGGCTCTCATCCCCACCCTCACCCCACCAACTGCCTTAGTGGCCAGTGACATCAGGAGGAATGCTTCCATGCTGATGGTGCTTGTGCCCACCTATGCCGGTTTGTTGAGCATTCTTAGACAGGCATGACTCTTCTACATAAGCGAATTTTCCAAATTATTAAATTTGATCCCATCACATTGCAGTTTTAAAATTGTGCCCATTTTAAATTAATTTCTATTTTATGAAATTTATCAAAATAATGCACAAATTCAAAATAGCTGGAAGAGAGGATTTTGAATGTTGTCACCACAAAGAAATGACAAGTGTTTAAGGTGATAGATATGCTCATTACCCTGATTTGATCATGTCACGCTATATGTGTGTCTGGAAACATCACACTGCACTGCATAAATATCTAGAATTATTATGTATCCATTAAAAACAAAATAAAAAATAATGCATACATATAGTTTAAATATCAGTTGTACTGAGAAGCCCATAATAAAAATCCCTTCCCCACCTTTCTCAGTCCCTCTCTCTATAGGCTACCTCTTTCAACCATTTACTAGTTTCCATTTCTGTTTATACTATTTTTTGATCTACCGATTTTAGGCATTTGTTGACTTCTTGTGATAGATGAGGATTGAACTTCCCTACAGAACCATCCCCACTTTTCCTCCCTCCATCCTTCCAATAAGAACATAACACAATCTGTGGTTAACTCAATAGTGAACGTGGACATATTCGTCACTGCTGAGTTATGTAGCATCTTTGAGTTCTGGAAGATTTTCTTATATTATTTCTTTAATAATTTTCTTCTCTCTATTTTATCTGTTGGATCATCTGGATTAATGTTTTAGTTTCCTTATATTTTCTCTCCTACTTTTCATCTCTGCCTTTTTGGTCTACTTTCTTGGGAAACCTTCATTGACTTCATACTCCAACCCTTCTGTTGATTTTTTTTTTAATTTTGGCTTTCTTTTTCTAATATCCTAGTACTCATTCTTGTTCTTCCTGTTCTTTTTCAAAAATACCACATTCTTTTTTATGCATCTACTGTCTTCATCTTACTCTTCTTGAGGCACTATTTATTTTTCATTTGTCCATTTGTCTCAATAGTCTTCTAGTCTCTATTTTGTTTTTGTTTCTACCTGGAGGTGGCAGCGGCGGTGGTGGCTGCTTCCTGTTGTTGTTGTTGTTGTTGTCGTCGTCATCCTTCTTCTTCTTCTTCCTATTCCTCTTGTTGTTCTTCTTCTTCCCTCTTCCTTCTTCCTTTTTCCTTCTTCTTCTTTCCTCTTCTCCCTCTCTCTGTCTCTCCATCTCTCCTTGTTGGAGGCTTTCCTTAAATGCCAAATATCTCAGCTATCTGTTGGTATTTATTAATGGAGCAATAAAAGGCTGAACTAAACTCTGCTTGGGGAGAATTTATCAACTGAGGTTTCACTACACGAAGCAAGCCAGTCTTTTAGTTAACAAGCCTCCAATGAGCACCTTTTCTCTAGAGCTAGGTTTCTCAACCATGGTACTAGTGACATGTTGGGCCAAATAATTTCTTGTTGTCAGAGGCTGTCTCATGCACTGTAGAATGTTTAGCAGCACCAGTGACTCCTGCCTACTAAATGCCAGTACTAACCCCCCTCCCACAGTTGTGATAACCAAAATGTCTGTAAGCATTGCCAAATGTCCCCTGGGGGACAAAATCACCCTGTTGAGAACCACCACCCTGAAGCCATTCAGCTTCTCAAGAGAAGCATTCTAACTCCTAGTTCTAGTTATTGAATGCTACATAACAAACCACCCCAAAACTTAGTAGCGTAAAACAACAACCATTTTTTGGGCCACTGTCAAGGAGTCAGAAGGGCAATTCTCTGCTCTACAATGGCTAGGATGACTGGAATGACTGGAGGTGACTGGAATAACTGGGAGTTGGAACAGCTGGGGCTGAAGGGTCCACTTGTAAGATGGTTGTTCACTTGGCAAAGAGAGCTGGAAGGCTGGGCTCAGCTGGGACTGTTGACCAGAGAGACTACGCATGGTGTCTCCAGCACCATGGGCGGGTCATTGGACCTCGTATGAGGCACCTCAAATCTATGGTGTGAGTGTTCTGGCCAGCAAGAGAGAAGCTTCATGGTTGTGTGTGTCCCAGCCTTGGAAGTCACATAGCTCATTTCCACTGTAGTCAGAAATCCATACAGGTTCAGGGAAGGAGACACAGACCCATCTCTCCATTGGAGAAATGTCAAAGAATCTGCAACCATCTTTTAAATTCACCATACCCTCATCCAGAGTGATATATACCTGGGGTGAGGCGGGGCAAGGTAAGTGGGTGGGACGTTGAGTCCCACACTTCATTCTTCAGACTTTTCCCTCACCTCCCTATTTTCATCCTTGTATTCATCTGCCCTCCCTCCTGCCTGTCTCTCTCCTGTTCAGTGTCTTTGTCTCCAGCTGTGTGGGGCAGAGTGTGGAGGTGAGACCTGGGGAGGATTTCAACCAGTTTCCTCCATTCATTACCCCCAGTGGCTGCTATACCTCAGCCCCACCATCCACAACACCTGGTCTCCCAAGTCTGAGCTCCTCCTGCAGGGTTCCAGGGCTGAAGTGGCTTACCTCCTGTCAGTGTGCCCCTCTGCAAGCCCTTCAGAGCCTAGCTTCCTCCAGGTCGGTCATTATTCCTCCACCTGCCTCCCAGCTTCCTGGAGTTTGGGGAGCTCTTTCAGCCACTCATGTCTCCTTTACCATTCTCTTTGCCTTTGAGAGTTAATACTATTTGTTTGTTTGTTTGTTTGCTTGCTTGAGACAGAGTCTCACCTTGTCACCCAAGCTGGAGTGCAGTGGCACGATCTTGGCTCATTGCAACCTCTGCCTCCTGGGTTCAAGCGATTCTCATATCTCAGCCTCTGGAGTACCTGGGACTACAGGCATGTGCCACCATGCCTGACTACTTTTCGTATTTTTAGTAGAGTCGGGGTTTCACCATATTGGCCAAGCTGGTCTCGAACTTCCGATCTCAAGTAATCCACCCTCCTCGTCCTCCTAAAGTGCTGGGATTACAGGCGTGAGCCACCGCGCCTGGCCCCATTTGATTTTTTTAAGAGACAGACTGGAGTACAGTGGTGTGACCATAGCTCACTGCAGCCTTGAACTCCTGGGCTCAAGTGATCCTCCCACCTCAGCCTCCTGAGTAGCTGAGACTCCAGGTACACACCACCACACCCAGCCAATTTTTTTCAAAACAGGGTCTTCCTATGTTGCCCAGGCTGGTCTTGAACTTCTGGACTCAAATGATCCTCCTGCCTTGGCCTGCCAAAGTCCTGGAATTATAGGCGTGAGCCACTGCACCTAGCCGCATTTGATTTCTAGACTAGCATTTTAGTGGTGCTTCAGGAGAGAAAGGAAACTGGGAGTGTAAATAACTGATGTGTTGAACTGGAAACCCTGTTGTACCTCTCTTGTATGGATCTATGTCTACATTGTGTTATAGTCTTCCCTGCCCTGTAACAGCTCTGTGAAGCAGTGCAGTGACATTTAACCTTCTGTTGATCATTCAGAGTCCTCTTTATGAAAATACTTGTTTACCTTGGAATTATTAAGCTATTAAGCTATTACCTTGGAATTATTAAGTAGAGCTATTTGTTCCTCCATAATGAGGACCCCAGTCATTTTGCTGGGATTCTTTAAACCTTTCTTCGTGGCCACCTCTGTCCCTGGCTGCATCTCATCCTATGTATTTGTGGTGAGAGTGCCACATTACAGCACGCTAGCTTCTAATGTACTCTTTTCAAATGGCCAGCCCCGGTGACTCTGCCGGGCATTGTTTGTTTGCCACCTCCTCAACACATCCCTGCTCCTGTTGATTTTCTGCTCTTTCCCACACCTCCCAGGATCTGACCTTTGTGGATTCCATCAGCCAGGCTCCAGGTCCTCATGCTTCCAGTTGGCTTTGGCCAATTGAAGACCCCTCCCCTGACCAGAGGTTGGAGGCTGGGAGGGGAAATGGGAGGTGCTTTATCCCTCCAGCTCCCTCCCTTGCCAGGTCTCAGGTCAATAGTGCCTGTGTTTTTCACCCTAAAACCACAGCTCCTGCTGGCAGTCCCCTCCTACAAGTCTCTCTGGGTTCCAGGAGCCCTCCTACCTCCTCCCTGGGGATTGGTGGTCACAGCTCCCACTGTTGCTGGCTGCAGGATGCTTCACCTTTCCTTGAGAGTTTCTCTTCATCTTGCTCACCCTTGGAAACAGTCCCTTCCTCAGTCTGTCCTGTTACCAGTGGAGTGTGCATCTGTTTCCTGCTGAGACTGTGATCAATACAGCAACCTTTTCTTTTTTTTTTTTTTTTTGAGACGGAGTCTCGCTGTGTCGCCCAGGCTGGAGTGCAGTGGCGCAATCTCGGCTCACTGCAAGCTCCGCCTCCCGAGTTCACGCCATTCTCCTGCCTCAGCCTCTCCAAGTAGCTGGGACTACAGGCGTACGCCACCACGCCCAGCTAATTTTTTGTATTTTTAGTAGAGACGGGATTTCACCGTGGTCTCGATCTCCTGACCTTGTGATCTGCCCGCCTCGGCCTCCCAAAGTGCTGGGATTACAAGCGTGAGCCACCGCACCCGGCCGTACAGCAACCTTTTCTGATTTGCATCTAAAACAAGGATACTCAAGCAGAGAGGGTATCAACATTTAAAAAAATAAAACAAGAATAAATAGTCCCTGAGTGAGCCCTGAGAGACTCTCTTAGGCGAGAGTCTGGGTATGAGTTTTGTGACTTCTCTAGGCTACTCAAGGGCTTTTGTTTGTTCATGTCAATGTTTTTAACTATAATGCAGATAATAGAGGGCAATAGATTAGTGACACTGTACTTACTGGAGTGATTTGAGAAGGAAAATAAGCATGTAAATCAAGGGAAGCCAGGATCACTCACTCTCCTGGTCCCAGTCAGGCCTCGTTTTTGTTTAATTTATGTATTTTGAAGCACACATATCTCTAGGGAAAAAAATGAAATCAAGAACTCCTCCTGGCCACCCGTTTCCTGAAGCATGAAAAGGAAACATTTCATAAATGCTTTGTAAAGAAGACAACAGGAAGGGGTAGTGTCACTGGCTGGCAAGAGCTGCTGTTGTGGTATTTCACAGACAAGGGAGGTGACGTGGCACATGGGGGCTGAGGTCCCAGCCAGGAGCTGCACAGGCACAGGCCTCAGGGCCCAGGCCTCCCTCTGGCCTGTAGACCCTCAGCCTAGGGAACATTGCCCGCATTTCACAGAGAGGAGGCTGAAGCCAGTGAAGCAGAGAGTTGCAGCTTCAGTGGGGAGACACTGTTATGCCCCGCCTGTCTTATTCATGCTTCTTTTACCTGTAGGGATTTTTTTTACATGGCTACCCTTGAGTGATAGAGCCTTCATCAGCTTAGCTTGTCCTCTTGCAGCCTACGCCACTCTGTGCCCTTTAGCCAAGCAAGCCCAGCTGAGGCCCCGCAGCGTCCCTGTCCAACAGAGCTACAGGAGGCCCGAGGCCCCTTCCTGTTCACTCTTGCTGTATAGACGCCACGCTGCAAAGCAGATGTGCAGGGACACCACCTGAAGACCCAGCCTGCAGCTCAGCCCCACACACTGTGGATGGTGGAGATCCCAGAGGGCCAAGGGAAGCTTGTTGAGACCTCTCTGCACTGCCCCTCCCACAGCAGGAGGTTCATGGCCCATGCATTTCTGGGAGGGTTGACAGGGCCCAGGTGGGTGGAATACCTGTCTGTGAGCCCCATGTCCTGTCTTGTCCCAGCTGCCTGTAGTTTGACCGAGTATGCTAAAGGTCAGCCGTTGCTTAGGGAGGCTGCCACTAACCACACAGAGAGGAAGGAAAATTCTCAGCCACAGTACTTAGAGCTGAGCCTGACATGGTCCTCAGCAAGATGTTGCAAGTTCCTAATCTGAACACAGAGGCCAAAGAGTAAGCATCATCTGGAGCCCAGAGCTGACTGTCATTACCCACAAACATAAACACCCTGAGTCAGGCCTTTTCCCCACCCTGCCGAAGTTGTCAGAGCCTCAGCACTGGCTCTGCCCTGGATGGCAGCCCCTGAGAAGCCCAGCTGCCACCTCTCTACAAATGGCCCTGTATAAGCTGTGCTCAGTGATCCACTTCCTGGGGTGGGGCTGGGCCCACCTTGTTGCCATTACACCCCATTACAAACTGACGCAACCAGCTTTCAACAGACACTGCCAAGGAAGATACACATTACAACAGCATGCTGCAATACCTCTGCCTGTGCAAGAGACCAACCCACATCCAAAAAATCTTTCCACCCCAGTGTCTCACTCCACTGAGCTGGAAGTGGCCTTTATCAGGACCCTTTGAGGTCTTGAGTGGATCTGCTTTTCCCAAGATATTAAGCCAGTGACTTTCAATCCTGGCTGCACATTACCGTCATCTGGGATATTAAAAAATACTGATGCCTGGATCTTGCTCTCACCCAAAAGAGTCTGACTGAATTGATGTGGCTTTCAAAAAATTTTTAAGTGTTTGTTAAAGGATGACATATATGCAAAAAAAAAAAAAAAAAAAAAAAAAGCACAAACCGTAAGTGTAAAGCTCAGTGAATTTTCACAAAATGAATTTACCCCGAGTAGCCAGCATCCAAATCATGAAACAGAACATCACCAGCAACCCCTGGCACCCCTTCCACTTACTACCTGGCTCCAAAGGCTAATGTCCATTCTGGCTTCTAATGGTGTGCAATCATTTCTCCTGTTTTCAAACTTTATATGATGTAAATGGAATCATGCAGTATATATCCTCTTATTATGTTTGTGAGATGATTCATCCAAATTGTTACTTAGAGCTGCAGTTTATTCACTCTTCTTGCTATAGAGTATTCCACTCTATGGATATTCCTCGATTTATCCATTCTAGTGTGATGCATTTTTGGATATTCGAGTTGTTATTTATGATTAGGAACTATTATGACTATTGCAATGACATGCTAGTGTGTATTTTTGTAGCACATTTATATCCATTGCTGGGGAAGCATGGATATGAGTATGTTCAGCTTTAGTACCTTATGCCAAATAATGTTCCCAGGTGGCTGTACCCATTTACACTCCCTCCAGCAATGTATGAGAGTTCTGGTTGCTTCACATTTTTGCCAACCATAGATATTTTCTATCTTTTCCATGTTAGCCATTCTGGCAGGTATGTAGTGGTATCACAGTGTGGTTTGAATTTGCATTTCCCTGATGACTAATACAGCTGAGCAACCTTTCATATGTTTGTTAGCCATTTAGATCTTCTCTTTGCAAAGTGCCTGTTGGAATATTTGGACATGAGTATTTTTAAAAAGCTCCTTAGGTAACTCTACTGTGTAGCCAAGGTGGAAAACCACTGAACTACAACCACAAATTAGTATCTGCGGCTCCCTTTCTTCAAGCTTTGCCCTTGAACTTAGAGCATTTTGGATCCGAGAGGACCTTGTGGAACTGGAAAAAGATTATCTTCACTCCCTACTAAGATGAGCCTGTCAGGAAGAAGCAAGAGATTGGAGCTGGCAGTTAAGAATCTTTAGGAATGTGACCTCCACTTCAGAAGGGTCCAGGGAGGGCCTGTGGTGTCCACAGCTGCCACAGACATTTCCTAACCACAAAAATGGCCCCTTGGTGGTCTCCCCAGAGGTCCAGGCAGTCATGCGGAGGAAGCAGAGGGCCCCATGCCAGGTACTTCCCAGTTTCTAGGCCAACATGAATGGGACACAGCTCATATGGGGTTGTGGTTAGACTGGGGACAGTGGAGCATGTGTTCTGGGGACCTGGGTGTGGCCAAGGGAGGCCTGCTGTCTGTGGCCTTTGTCCCAGATTGGAAATCAGCCAGTGGGGCTCTCCTACATGGGTCCAGGCCTGGCTAGCTCTTGAATTCTGTGCGTTTGCATGTGGGTCCCTATGCATGCGTCCTAGAGCAGGGTCCTAGGGGGCCACCCCACCCCTCCTTGACCCCTTACTCCTCTAAGCTGGGAAACACGTGGCATGAGAGAACACACTGTGGCTTCTAATGACATCGTGTCTTGATTGCATCCCCATTGCATCATCTGGGCTCATCTCATCCCCACCTCTGGACTGTGACATCATCCCAGGGACTGCCAGACACTCCTCGTGCTCCCCGCGGCGAGTATAATGCCATTTGGTAATTCGGTACAGCCTCTTCCAACTTGAGAAGGAAGATGCATTTCCTTCTCTCAGTCTTGAGCTGTGCAGGTGTCATGCTGAGCTGCCCTGTGTGGGCTGCATGTTGGCACACATCGGTTGCAAGGGGCTCTGTGCAGTGAGTCTGGAGTTGGACCACTGGCTGGGGGCTGGGATGCTAGTGCCTGGACTGAGTGTGCACAGAGGCCCCTCAGGCAGAGCCACAGTGGGCGCTGAACCTCCTGGTGAAGTTCACCGCAGTAACCAGAGCTCAGTGGGAGAGGCTGGCCTATCAGCACCTGTCCTGTGTGCTTTTTGAAAAGAGCAGGTTCTACCTTCTGTCAACTGAAGTCCTGCCAGCTGCATGGCATGAGGTGAGGGACAAGGTGGCACGTGAGCAAAGTTGACATTTTGGAGGCTGTTAGGCTCAGAGCCAACCCTGGGCTCCGTGTAGTGCCATGACTCATGGATTCAGGCCCATCTTGGAAATTGCTCTGGGCATAGAGCACTCATTTCTGATAGTCCAAGTGCAGATATTGGGGTTCCCTAATTGGTCCAAATGGTGGCCTGCACCAACCAGCGACCAGAGTGCTGTCTGAATCTAGAATAACAGGAAGAACACGCCTCCGGCAGTGTAGGAGAGTTCCCCATGCAGTGTGCTTCCCATTCTTACCAGCAGTTGGTATCTTCTGTCTTTTTCACATCGGCCATCTGAGTCTCATAAAGAGACTCCTCTCCTTCCACTGAGCCTGCATCCCAGCCTCTCTGCTTTCTTCAAGGGCCTCTCACCAGCAATTACGCCCTTCCATTCTCTCAACCAGGGAATCTTCAAACTCTTCTCCACTGGCTCCTGCTGTGCTCCTGTCTCCATCACCTGTATAATGCTTCCTGTCATCCTGACTTCCCCGTGGAGTACCGCCATGTTGTCTGCTTCTCACAGCCAAGATTCTGGAAAGAAATGTCTCCTTTTTCCTCATCATCAACCACTCATTTATTCAGCAAGTGTTTCTTTTACACTTGCCTGTGCTGGGCATGGCGGCAATGCAGCAGTGAACAAAACCACCAGCCCTGCTTTCATGCAGCTTATAATCAAGTAGGGAGACAGACATAAATGATTAATAGATGCTCCTATAATGGCGGTTGTGAGGTGTGCTGCCACAGCCCAGCCACACATGCCAGTTCCCTTCTCTGCACGTGTACATGTCTGCTCGTCCTTCCCACCTGAACTCATGTGCCACCTCACTTATGCCCCTTCCCAATGCCCCACCCACACAACAGGGTGCCCCTCTGTGCCCACAGCAGCCCTTGGGTATAACTGTTCCCCACAGACACTGAACCCCGAGGGCAGAGTCCAGGCCACACTCGCCTCAGAGCCCCCTGCCTGGCACAGAGCCCAGCCCAGCAGAGGTGCTCAGAAGATGAATGAAAGTTCCTGCTGAGATTGATCCAATCGGTTTGTGAACATCTCTGGGGTCCAAGAATTCACAGCTTTCTTTTTATTTAGACAGCCTTTTGTTTCTTTTTGCCATTATACGCTATATTTGGGTTAGGGCACAACAATGTGAATATACTTAATACTGAACTCTACATTTGAAAATGGTTAAGATGGTAAAGTTTTAAGTTATGTGTATTTTGCCACAGTTTTTTAAAATGCAGAGCATAGGTACAAAGAAGGGAAAAAAGGGGGCAAGGTCCATTTTATTGAGAAATAAAGAACAAAGGGTTCGATTCAGAGAGGATTGAATTTTAAAACGTAATTTAGATTAGGGAAATGCAAATGAGAACCATAATAAGTAAGATACCACTTCACATCTTTTAGGATGGCTATTTTAAAACAACAAAAACAACCTGAAAATAAGTGTTGGCAAGGATGTGAAGAAATAGATACCCTTGTGCATTGCTATTGGGAACGTAAAATCATGCAGCCTTTGTCGAAAACAATGTGGTGGTTCCTCAAAAACTTAGTTATCATATGATCCAGCAGTTCCACTTCTAGGAATATACCCAAAAGAATTGAAAGCAGGGACTCGAAGTGATATTTGTACACCAATGTTTGTAGCAGTATTATTCACAATAGCCAAAAGGTGGAAACAACCCAGATGTCCATGACAAGATGAGTGGATAAACAAAATATGGTGAATACATACAGTGGAATATAATTCAGTTTTAAAAAGGAATGAAATTCTGGTACATGTTATAACATAGATGAACCTTAAAAACGTTATGCTAAGTGAAATAAGCCAGACACAGAAGGAAAAATACCAGATGATCCCATTTATATTAGGTACCTAGAATAGTGAAATTCATAGAGACAGAAAGTAGAAGGATGGTTGCCAGGGGCTGGAAGGAGGAAGAACAGGGAGATATTGCTTAGTGGATGCAGAGTTTATGTTGAGGGTGATGAAAAAGTTCTGGAGATGGATGGTGGTGATGGCTGCACAACAGTGAGAATGTACTTCATACTATGGAACTCTGCACTTAAAAATGGTTAAAATGGACATAGACATTTTATATCTATTTTGCCATAACGAGAAAGTAATTTGGGTGTATTTTAGAGATTTTAGAAAATACTGTAAGCACAAGAGGAAAAAAATTAAAATCATTCGCAATCACCAGGTAGAGACAGCGACTGTTGAAAGATCAGTGTGTATCTTTTCATTCTCGTTCTCTGTCTCAAAAAAGTGCGTGTGTGTGTGTGTGTGTGTGTCTTCAGAGGTCACACTGGACTTTCAGGAAAGGTTCCCCTCTCTGCTGCTTCCCTGCTGGAGCCATGGAGAGCAAGTCTATCCCTGTTCCACAGGTCAATCCTTTGAATGATTTCTCATGACTGAGTTCACTCCCCTGCACCTCCAGGGTTGCACTTCTCTGAAAATACTCATTTCTTTTATGTGTCTAAAAACATGGCATCCACAACCCAATAATATGTTGGAAGGGGTTGAAGAGAAAAGCGAGTGCCTCTCACACCTTCTCACACACTACACATCTTAGTGATGGCCAAGTGAGCATGTTGGCTCTCTGGACTCCTCAGTCTGTTGGTCTGGGCTGTGCTAGGCTCAGGCTCCCTGCCTTCCCTGCAACCTTGATCCCCTTGCTTCTTGAACCTGATGCTGGGCCTCACATTCTCCCTGTTGATTCTAGCTCTTAAATCCTGCTTCTCCAGCTTGTCAGGAGGCTGTGCCCTCACGCCCCAAAGAGCAGATCTACCCTCTACACTGAGAGGGAAGGAGTGAAGGTCCCACAGCCACTGACCCCTGCTGGGCCCAAGAGAGGAACAGCTGCTTGCTTTATTTCTCATGGGAGAAGTGTGTCTCCTCTTTGTCTCAGGCACCCCTCTGCCCTGTACAGCAGCAAGTCAGCAGGAATGAGCTGAGCCACCCAAGTAGTGGCTCCCTCCACTATGGGGGCTCTGTGGTCCTGGGGGCTGTCCTGCCTTCACTGCTATAGGCCTGGCCCCAGAGCATGCTGCAGCAGTCACAACCTGTGGAGGTGCCCCCAGACCCCCATATTTGGGCCCAACTATAGCCTCCTTCCCCAGCTTTGCCACCTGGCTTGGGAGCCAGGGCACCACCAGCTTCGTTGGCAGGGAGAGGTGAAGAAAGAGGTCATGGCCACTCGAGTGACTGAAGTTCATGTTCATGCACACCAATTAGAGAGGGACAGTGCCTTCATTTACCTCCAAATCCAGCCACAGACACATGGCCCTTTTCTCTTGGCTCTGAGGCCTCCACAGAAGGGTTTTTTAAGGTTGCAGCCAGGACCTTTATAACCCAGTCCTGAGAAGATTATCTTTTTATTGCAACTTTGATTAATGATTGATCAGAAACTGATAGTAGAAACACTGAAGAACAAATTCGCTGTAGACATTAGGAAAGGTCTACATCTGGCAGGCCTGGAGACCTGCCCACCCTCTCCGCCCACGGTCAAACCAGGGCAAAGGTACGTTGGAAGACCCAACCCCTACACACTCTTACACGTGCACTCACACACACACACTGAGGGGAAAGAAAGATTTAACTGTCCTTAAATCCTCTTGGATTAGGCCATAAATTGCAAATACATGGAGCAACAGACAGAGCAAAAGCACATAAGGATCTTTAATAGAATTTCTCTATCTTGTTCTGTTTCTATGAATGCCTGTTACAAATTAGCAGCTTAAAGGGAAATCTGGAGTATGGGAAAGAGAGACCCTTGTGTGAAGACCACAGCCTGGGTTTCTACAGACCTCAGGTCCCAGAGAATATCTAAGATGCCTCCAACACCAGATGGAGGAGGGCAGGAGATGCTGCACAGAGAAGCAGCACTTCCCGAGCGTTCGTGGCAGGAAGTGACTTGGAGAGGATGAGGCCATGCCTCAGGTGTGCTCTGGCTGTTCTGATGGTCTGTGAGGCCACGACTGCCATAGTGAGGTCCATAGGCTGCATCAGAATCACCAAAGGGCCCAAACCTACGGCCTCAGAGCCTAGAGAGCCAGGAATCTGCATTGCAACAACTCCCCGCTCAGTGGGTTCTACCAGTCCAGTACCCGCCGTCTGAGGGCGCCCAGGGAGCAGGGTGCTTGCTGGCTGGAACACTTTTTCTTGCCCCTCAGCTCCTCTGTGATGCCCTGAGGCACGGGCAGTGGAAAGCTGGCAGAGCTGCTTCTAAATTGAAACTGGAAAATGAAACTGGAAATCACAGTTTCATTTTCCAGTTTCACTCGCACCCCCTAGTGTTGGGGTTTCTTTTCCACAAGGAGAGTCCCCCAGGGAGAAAGAAGCAGGAGTGGGAGTGGGGGAGCATGTTGGGGGAAGGCAATGAGGGTGTCCGTTCTGCAGCGGGGCATGGAGGGGCCCCAGCGCTGCACTTGCTTCCTCTAAGCCTGGCCCGCTTGCTGTCAGCCCCGGGGGTGGTTTCCTCTCTAGGAAAAGCTAATGTCATGCTTATGCTGAAAAACTCTTTTCAGAGGTACTTTAGGAGGGGCCCTGGCTCTCGGTTAGTCTGGGCCATTTCATACCGGCTGTGCTCACTCAGGCACAAACACTGAAAGCAACAGCTGGCAAAGGCATCGCTTTGTAGCAGCTTGGAAGACACCACCAAAGAAGCTCTCATGGAAGCGGCAGATTTCCTGAAGTGACTGGAACGCGGGGAAGGAGGGCAGTCGGGGAGAACCGAGAACCAGCCCCCCTGCCAACTCCACCCAATTCCTCTCCTCACCTGAAATGTCTCATCCTTGGGAACAGCTGCCCTAACCCCCTAATCCCACACACTCCTTTGTAGGTTAAGACCCCTGAAGTTGCACCCTCTCATAGGAGCTATGTTTTTCAGAGATCCGTGTGATTATTTGCCTAATGTCTGCCTCCCTCAGGGAAGTAAAGTCTGTGACGCGTGGACCTGGTCTGTGTTGTTCACTGTGCGTCCACGGTGCCTGGGTAGTGCCTGGCATGCAGGAAGTACACACAAAAAATATGTGTTCATGAGTGAGGGCAGGCCTGAAGAGCCCAAGAGGACAGTGCTCCAGCGAGGGGTCTGCATCAGGCTCCCCAGTGTCTGGACTGCATCCCAGCCCCTCCGAGGAACTTCAGGGGAGGATTCTGTGGACAGATGCCCCAGCTCTTCCGCCCACAGCTCCTACCCCCAGCCTGAGGAATGCTTTGACTGTCCCCAGTGTGCGCAGGCAGTGGGGAGGTGATAGGGGTAGGTGTCCCACATGGCACACTCTCCCTAGCCCTTGCTTTACCCCCCTTACCTATATAGATGGGCTTCACAGCCTCTTCCAGATAGGCAGGGCACTGAGCTCCGTGGGCCACACCTAAAAAGAAAGGGAGACAAGCTGGCGCTGGGGGCATGACAGTGTTTTTGTTTGTTTGTTTGTTTTTTGAGATGGAATTTCACTCTTGATGCTCAGGCTGGAGTGCAATGGCGCGATCTCAGCTCATCGCAACCTCCGCCTCCTGGGTTCAAGTAATTCTCCTGCCTCAGCCTCCCGAGTAGCTGGGATTGCAGGCGTGCTCCACCACACCCAGCCAATTTTTGTGTTTTTAGTAGAGACGGGGTTTCTCCATGTTGGTCAGGCTAGTCTCAAACTCCCAGCCTCAGGTGATCCACCCGCCTCGGCCTCCCAAAGTGCTGAGATTACAGGCACGAGCCACCGCACTGGGCTGACAGTGGTTTTTAAAGGGGGAGGGCAGATGAAGGACGTTGGTGGACCATCCTCTGGGAGGAGATGTGGACTTACTTACGAAGCAACGCTGACCTCAGGCCCCACACCACCCTTTCACCTCAGCCTCACTTTCTCATCAGTAAATGGAACTCGTTCTTGTGTATGTACCACGGAGGCAGTGTAGCAGAAGAGAATAAGGCAGACTTTGGAACTCAGCCATCTGGGAGAAAATCCCAGTTATGTGATGACCTTGAGCCAATGACTGAATTTCACTTTGTCTCATTTTCTCTTCTGTAAAATGGGGACAATTACAGTGAATTCTGTGAATTCATTCATGTCCCTGACACATGGCGTGAGCTCAGTCATTACGTTTGCCAGGGTTGTGAGGATCTAATGAGATGGTAGATGTGAGCACAGCTCCCAGACCCGAAGGTGCTGTATGAATGGGAGGGAGCAGTAAGTATTATTTGGGAAATACTGAAGACGCAACTTCCCTCCCACATTTGTCTGGGGTGGAGCAACAGTTTTACTTATTTAATGTTAAGCTGGAAGATTCACCAAAGGGAGGTGAAAAACTGAAACCGCCAACCGTTTGAGCTCCAGGCTGCACCGAAGTGGTGTGGCTGGTGCAGATGGTGAGAGCCCCAGCGCAGGCCCACTTCCTCCGTGAGTGCCACGCGCCTTCCTCAAGCTAGCTGGCTTCCCAAGGCTGCAGGAAGTGGGGCCAGGAACAGGCCCTCCGGCTGTGTTGGGGGAGGCCTGGGCAGGAGTTGGCAGCTGCTGGGTGTGAACGGAAGCCTTAGAGGTCCTTGCTAGGTCCTGGGGCCGCCTGCACGGCAGCCCCTGCCCTCTCCCTGTCCAGGCCTGTGCAGGACTAGCTTGTGGCAGACTCTTCTTGTAGCCTAGGCTCTTGCCTCTTGCAGTAGTGAGCCACTGTACAAAAGGCATCCAGCGGAGGGAGGCAGGCTGGAGAGGAGGACAGCCGAATCTTTTCTCAAAGGAAATGCAGTTGTGGTTTTGAGATGTTCATATTTCACATCTGTGGTTGGCGTTTCCCAGGGTTCTCAGAGGTGAATGCAGGGTCAGCCCCATGTCGCCAAATAAGGCTCACAGTGACCTTAGCAACAAGCTTTGCTGCCCATTGGCTGCCACTGCTGCCGCCTGCCAGTGCAGCCTCCTGAAGGCCAGCACTGATGCTGAGCTGAAACTTCTGCACGTGCCGAGGTCCAGCTGCCTCTGTCAGAAATTACCACCCTTGGAAGCAGCCACAGATAGGTAGAGAGCTCTGGACAAAGGTAGACAACGTCGATGGGAGGACTGCCCAGGTGCCCACGTTTCAGAGTCCACCTGGCCAGCATTCCATTCTCACATAGCACCAAACCAGGACCTTGGTGGCCTGGTCCCAGCTTGCCAGGACAACCCCCCATTCCACCCTGTCAACCTTGGACTCTATAATGGTCATCATTTCACAGCTCTGCTCATTTTAGTTCCACTGGGTTCTCCCTTGTGCTTGGCACTTGACTAAGCTCCTTCTACACATTACATCTTTTACCTCTCTCAACAACCCTGTGAGCCAATTAGCCCCATTTTACAGGTGCAGAAACTGGCGCCAAAGGAAGTCAGTAATGGCCCAGGTGACTGCACCACTAGTAAGTGGGGAAGTCAGAATTTAAACCCAATTTAAACAGGCCTAGATCCCATGCTATTAACCATTGCACTGTATTGACAGACACTCAATGTCCGTACAGCTCAGTGTCTTCATTCTGTGACATGGGGACGACAGTACCGTACCTCACAGGGTTGGGGTGAGCATTGTGTGGAATGACTTATGTCCAGAAGTACACCTTTGCACCAGTGGCCTTGGCACCCCCAAGGCATGCTCCACAAACAGCTTGCACGTTCCTTTCTCACAGCGTGTGCTGCTGAAACATTGAGGTTTGTGGACCGGACTTCTCTGTAGCCCTTGTATTTGGTTTTCACTTCCTCTTTCTTGACCTCCTCCCACCCCCCACCCAACTGCAAGGTAGGGAGGCTACTGAGGGGCCAGCCTATGGGTTCCAGAGAGCACAGGGCTATCTGGGATGGAGGGGACAGGATTCTGAAGACAGAAGGTGGGAAGGTCACACTGTAAGGGCAGACATACCCCATTTCTTCTACCTAAACAACTGGGTGTGATACCACTGTTTCCCTGAGAAACACACTTTCAGGATTAAAAAGTATATAAGTAAAGAAAAAAAAGCATATAAGTGATCTGGTAAAGATGAAAACATGGCTGATCTGAAGGTAGTGAATTATCTCAATTGACTTCACAGTCAGTTACAGATCGAACTCTTTGTTTTACTCTTTTCCCCCTTCTTGCTACTGCACTTGACTAGTCTTTTTTGTTGTTGTTTGTTTGTTTTTTGTTTTTTTGAGATGGAGTCTCGTTCTGTCACCCAGGCTGGAGTGCAGTGGCGCGATCTCGGCTCACTGCAAGCTCCGCCTCCTGGGTTCACGCCATTCTCCTGCCTCAGCCTCCTGAGTAGCTGGGACTACAGGCATCTGTCACCAAGCCCGGCTAATTTTTTTTTTGTATTTTTAGTAGAGACGGGGTTTCATCGTGTTAGCTAGGATGGTCTCAATCTCCCGACCTCGTGATCCGCCCGCCTTGGCCTCCCAAAGTGCTGGGATTACAGGTGTGAGCCACCGCGCCCAGTGACTAGTCTTTAAAAAAATGAATAATATAAAATTTTTTAAAAGATGAAAACATATATATACCCTGTAAACCAAAAGTCCCACTCCTCAGAATCTTCTCCAACCACACTCTTACCCATGTGCACCAGAATATCCACACAGCACCAGAAAATGTCCAAATGACCGTCAACAGTGGAGAGTACAAATAAATTGTGCAGTGTTCCTGGAGTGAAATGAACTACAGCGACTTGCAGTAACTGTAATATTGTTATATTGGATAATAATACTGTAATAACGAATGACTCATCAATGAATAAAACCTACAAAAGAATGCATACAGTATAATTCTTTGTAGCAAAAATCTAACAGCTGGCAAAACTGAACTGTATTGTTAAGGATACATGCAGAGGAGGTCAAACTACAAAAAGCACGGAATTATTACAAATGTCTATTTACTGATGCACAAGAGAGGGTTGGAGTTGTGATTAGTAGGGGAACATGGAGGTGCTTTGGGGGTGCTAGTATTGTTTTCTCTCTTTAACTTTGGGAGATTACCCTGGATTATTGGGTAGAAACTGGGGTGGGTGGGCCCAATGTAATCACAAGCATTCTTAAATGGAGAAGAGAGAGGCACAAGGGTCAGAAGCAGAAGCAGAGAGATTTCAATATGTGAAAGACCTGGCCAGCCAGTGCTGGCTTTGAAGGTGGAGGAAGGGGCCACAGGCCAAGGAATGCAGGCAGCCTCTAAAAGCTGGAAAGCGGAAGAAAGGAAAGAGATTCTCTACTAGAGCCCCAAGGAAGGAATGCAGCCCTGCTGACACCTTCAGTTTAGCCCAGTGAGACCTGTTTTGGACTTCTGACCTACGGAACTATAAGAAAAGAAATTTGTGTTGTTTCAAGCCCCTAAGTTTATGTTAATTTATTAGAGCAGCACCAGGAAGCTGATCCACTGGAAAACCATCTGGGATATGCAGCTGCCCAGAATCCCTACTCGTGGTTAGATTCAGCCTTACAAGGCTCCACAGCCTCTCTGCGAAAGACTCCATTCCCTCTTGGAGAAGCTCAGACTCTAGAGCCCTGGGCAGGGAATGGGCCTCCATGGCATGGGGGCGATCAAGAAGGATGCCCCCCAGGACAGTGCCTCCGCTGGACATCTCTACAGAAAACAGTATATCCCTCAGTGGCATGAGAAGATCCAATAGGGTCACCACACTCCACAACTGCAGGGGACGCTGTTCACATTTTAGACTATGCAGCCTCTGGTGGCCAAAGATTAAATGAGAACGCTTTTGCTGTGTGACCTGAAGTTCATGGTCAGTAAGTTGTAGCTATTGTTATGCACGACTTAGGGGGAAGCAGGGGTCACTGCAGAGCAGCAGTGGTTTTATAGAGATTTGCTTTATGATTATTTGTTAAACTGAACATATATTCTGTGTATTTTTCTGCATAATTATTGTTTCACAATTTTTAAAAAGCATATATGCACTTGAATCTTCTCTAGCCCTGAACAGCACAGTGAATGGACAGGGCAGCAGATGAGCTCTGCCCCACACCGGCCCTGTTTCAGAACAGCACTCCAGAGTGCTGCACTGCTTGCTGAACCACAGCTGTTACTGCAGATTGAGGAGCCTTAGAGGGAACAGAAGATAAAGATCATTATGGAATTGACGATTGCAGGACATTCTTTGACATTTCATAACAGCCAGGGAAGATCAACTGTGGTCAGGGGAACAGGGGCAGGAAGAAACCATGGCCAAGGCCTGTCTGGCAGGACTTGAAGGGGCAGAGAGACCCCTGCAAATGACCCTGCCTGGGACCCAGCCCCATTTGGCCCCTGTATAGCACTGATTCAACTGGGGCTTTTATCCCAGGATAACCTCTTCAGGGATGCCTGTATTTGTTGATTAGCTGCCATATGCCTGGTCCCTGCAGAATACAAGGAAGAAAATAGCCTTCAGCAGAGGCTGAGACAGGAGCCTACAGGATGCACAGTAAGTAGTCCAAGGCTCAGGATGAGGCTTTCCTGATTTTCTCCCCTAGGGGACTGACATTCTCTACTGGTACAGACCTTGTTTTATTCATCCCTATGTCCCTAACCTGGAATGGGCCCAGGGTGACAGTTATAAGTGTTTGTCAAGTGAGCAAGCATGTGGAGTGTGCACTGTAGACAGTAGGTCTCTATAGGATCTTGCTGGAGAGGCAGCCCACTGGGCTCACCCCTTCTCCAGAGGAGGGACTGGTCCCTTGCCAGACAGCCCTGCCAGCTGGAGCAGGCTTCCTCAGGGGTGCCTGGAGCTGTTGACCATGGCTGTTGCCCACTGGCCCCTCTTAGGAAGAGCAACCTGTCAGATGTTAAAGACGGTCTTCCTTTCTCTTCTCCAAGTTAAACATGACTAGTTTCCATCTCACCATCTTCTGGCCCTCAGCAGACTGGTTATCCAGTCGGGAGAGGCAACAGTAGTATCCAGATGTGATCTGAACAGAAGAACCATGGATGCAGATGGAAAATTCAGTTTGTGTGCTTCGGCAGTCAGTGTCTGCAAGTTGTAATGGGGACAGTGGCTAGCATGGCCTCCAGCACTGTGGGAAGGATCAGGGTGTCTGCCCATCATATTTCTCTCTTTGATAGACACTGTTTACACAGACACTGTTTTGGTGTAAAACCTTATGTTGTAGCTCTTGTCAACAGTGTTATGTTTCTCCTCAACTGTCCTGGAAACTCCCTGAGGTGGCTGGCTTGTAGGCACTCCATACCTGTTAGCTAGTATTATTTATTTATTGTTTTATTATTTGAATGGACAATCATTCATGTCATTTAATGAGCATGGGCTATGTGCCAGAAATCACCAGGTGCCAGAATACAATGCTGAACTACAATAGACCTGTCCCTGGCCCCCAGAGCTCCCAGACACGCTAGGAAGACTTGTTGATTGAATAATAAACCTTCATTGAACTCATGATTAACATCTTCACCACCAGACGTCATTGAGTGCTCTCTGTGTGTTCAACTCAGAACATACCCTTCCTGCCCTCAGAGGCTGGAATGTGAGAGTCATTAAGGGAGACACCATTGTGGGAGTGAGAAAATCCTGGACTTGGAGGGAACTGACTAGGGATCACCTCCAAGCTCTGCCATGGACCCACTGTGTGACCGTGGGTGAGTTACTTGACCTCTCTGAGCCTCAGTTATCTTATCAGTGAAATTGGGTTAATAATATATCTCTCAGTGGCACAGGAGGATCACATAGGATCACCATACTCCACAACTCCAGGAGATGCTGTTAACATTTTAGTCTATGGATCCTCTGGTGGCCTAAGATTTAAATGAGAGCACTTTTGCTATGTGACCTGAAGTTAATGTCAATAAGTTATAGCTATTGTTATGTACGACGTAAGCAGGGGTCACTGCAGGCCAGCAGGCTGACACAATTTGGCCAGGCTTTATTCTTCAAGGAAGAGCAGGGCTCTGAGAAGTGCAGACTGTGATGCAGGTGAAGGCCAGGAGGCAGGGACTCCCAGGGCAGGTCTGGAAGGAGCGAGGCTGGTGAGGGAAGTGGTCAGCAACCTCAAGGCATGAGTAAGGTGCTTGCCCTTCTCTCCAGGCACAGAGGAGTCACTGGAAGCTGGGCAAAGAGCTGGGATGGATGAGACCAAGGCGAATACTTTACTTATTAAGCTGCAAAGGACCCTAGGGAGCATCTTGTGCAGCATCTTGTCTTACCAGGCAAACAAAGGCCAGGGAGGGAAGGTAGTGAGTCTCCAGGGTCACACAGCAAGGACCAGGGCCCGAGCCAAGACTCCCACCCCTGCAGAACTGAGCTCAAATGATTCCTTGAGCCCAGTTTGTGGTTCCACAAAAGAAAGTTCCTGGCACTTTTCATGTTTATTTATAATTTTTTTTCTGATTATAAAAGTAATTATAGGCCAGTCAAGGTGGCTCACACCTATAATCCCAGTACTTTGGGAGGCCAAGGCAGGAGGATTACATGAGCTCTGGTGTTTGAGACCAGCATGGACAACATAGCGAAATCCTGTCTCTACAAAAAATTAGCTGGGCGTGGTGGTACGCACCTGTAGTCCCAGCTTCTCCGGAGGCTGAGGTGGGAGGATCACTTGAGCTTGTGAGGTTGAGACTACAGTAAGCCGAGATTGCACCACTGCGCTCCAGCCTGGTCAACAGAGTGAGATTTTGTCTCAAAAAATAAATAAGTAAAAGTAATTATAGGTCACCATGGAACATTTTTAAACTATAGAAATATAAAAAATATATAATCACCTGTAATCCCACCATCCAAAGATAATCACCTTTAGTATTGTGATGTATTCCCTCCATCTGTATTCCACAAAAAAATTATACATTAATTAGATTTGAATTGTGTATAGTTTCACGTCCCCCTTTTCCTCTGTAAAATTGCGCTTTATGAGAAGGAGGGATTGTTTTTAATGCAGAAGAAACTAGAAAACCTTTTTCTTAAGAAAAAAAAAAAAAAAAAAAAAGCCCTACAGTCTGCAGTGGCTGGAGGACATCCTGTGGGGCTACATGGTGGCTCTGTCTCACATCCGGTGTGAGCTGCAGGGCGGTGGCAGTGGCTGGGTCCTTTTCTCCCCTGGCCAGGCTACACCCTCCTGCCTATGGGTGAGACAGAGTTTTGAAGCGTCTGCGCTCACCCCTTCCTCCCTGACACAGGATGCTCTGATCATTCACCCTATCAAAAGGCATGTGGGGTTGTGATTGTTACTGTTTGCATCTCAAGTTGTGCAGCACGATGTTTTCCCGTGTGTTATCTCACCTGAGACTCACACCCTGTGAGACAGATAAGACAAATGATGTTATACCCATTTTACAGATGAAGAAACTGAGGCTACAAAAGGTCTAGTGGCTTATTTGAGGCCACATAGCTAGTAAGTGGCACAGCAGGGACTTTATGCAGATCTGGCTGACATCCAGTAACTATTTTTTTCCTCTAAACTTTTTTTCCAGTAGTCCTAGCTTTTCCAGAGCTAAACTGAGTCCCCTTAGTATCCCCTTAGTAAGGCCAAGGACTGAGAGTGTTATGAGTATTATGGATGTGTGGAGGGGCCATGCAACTCCTTCCTGGGAGTCTTAAGCCAAGCCCTGTGGCCTCTGACTAACTTTCCTAGGTGGCCTGACCTCACGGAAGGACCTAGGACCTCCAGGACCACTCAGAGCCAGCACCTCAGCTCACTGAGGTTTGGGGAGGGGGCTCAAAGAGGCAGCTGCTTCCTATAGAGAGGTCCAGCAGAGGCACCATCCTGGGGGGCATCCTTCTTGACCCCCTCCATGCCATGGAGGCCCATTCCCTGCCCAGGGCTTTAGAGTCTGAGCCTCTCCCAGAGGGAATGGAGTCTTTCGCGGACAGGCTGTAGAGCCTTGTGAGGCTGAGTCCACCCACGCGCTGGGATTGTGGGCAGCTGCATCCCCCAAATGGTTTCCCAGTGGATCAGTTTCCTATTGCTGCTCTAACAAATTATCATAAACGGGCTTAAAACAACACAATTTTTTTTTTTTTTTTTTGATCTTGCTCTGTCACTCAGGCTGGAGTGCAGTGGCTCAATGTTGACTCACTGCAACCTCTCCCTCCTGGGCTCAGGCCATCCTCCTACCTCAGCCTCCCAAGTAGCCAGGACTAAAGGCACGTGCTACCACACCCAGCTAATTTTTTGTATACTTTATAGAGACAGGGTCTCACTATGTTGCCCTGGCTGGTCTCAAACTCCTGGGCACAAGCAATCTGCCTGCCTCAGCCTCCCAAAGTGCTAGGATTACACGTGTGAGCCACTGCACCTGGCCCCAGTTTCTTTTCTTATAGTTCTGTAGTCAGAAGTCCAAAACAGGTCTCACTGGGCTAAACTCAAGGTGTCAACAGAGCTGCATTTCTTCCTGGGGGCTCTAGTGGAGAATCCCTTTCCTTCCTTTCTCTTTCCAGCTTTTAGAGGCTGCCTGCATTCCTTGGCCTGCAGCCCCTTCCTCCACTTTCAAAGCCAGAACTGGCTGGTCAGGTCTTTCACAATGCGATCTCTCTAGTTCTGACCCTTCTGCCTCTCTCTTCTTCATTTAAGAACCCTTGTGATTACACTGGGCCCACACCAATAATCCAGGGTAATCTCTCTATTTGCAAATGAGCTGGTTAGCAACCTTAATTCCATCTGCAGTTTTAATTCCTCTTTGCCATGTAGCAACATATTCATAGGCTCATGCATTAGGACATGGACCTCTTTATTCCACTGTGGACCAATACTCTGCCTTCCACACCTGGCCTCTCTTCTGAGTTTTCTAAGGGCCCCCCATCCTCAGGCATCCTCAGGCATAGACAGCGGGCTGGGCCAGACCACAGTCAGGATGTTCCCGCCACTATCAGAGAGGTCCTTTCTGCCCAAGTCCCCTCCCACCTGCCTGCTCCTCTTTCAGCTCGGTCTGTCCTGGATTCCTCTTCCTTCATCCTCTGCTCCCAGTCTTAGGTAGAGAAGAGCTGAGCAGGAAGTGCCAGGGGGTGTGGAGATGGAGGAGGGGGAAGATAAGGCCTGAGGCACCAGGGCTCTGGGAGCCCAGGGAGCTGAGGCTTTTCAATCCAGACACCCTGCACTTCTCCAGCTCTGAGGCCTCTGGGGACCACACACTCAGCTCCAGGGCTGGAGAGGTGGCCAGCCAAGTATTGGAACCCTTCTACTTGTACATCCCTAGCTGCCCTTAACAGCCATAGTTCACCTGGCCCTTTTCTTGGGTGATGACAGACTGTCTACCTTCATTTATTCCCTTTCCCCTGTCCCTCCCTAGGCCTCAGGCTAGAACTTGCTGGAGCTTCCACGGGAGGCAAGGCCCCAGCCAGGCCTCTGTCCCTGGGCTGCTTGGTGTGGGCATGGGGGATCCAGAACCCCAGCAGGAGGGCAGATGGAGAGCACAGGGCAGGAGGGGCTGGACAAAGATTTGGCCCTCAGGAAGGGTGACCAACTGGCCCTGGTTTGCCTGGGACTTTCCCAGTTTTAGCACTGAAAGTCCCAGATCCTGGGAAACTTCTCAGTCCTAAGCAAACTGGAACAGTTGGTCAGCCTATCTCCAAGCCTTTTGCACCTCCTAATCTACTCTAGATCACCTCTGCAGCCTGCACAGCTGGGCCTTTGGACTCCTGGATGCTAGAGAGACCCGGGTGCTGAGGGGCCCCGAGCCAGTACCAGGAAAGGATAGACTCCTGCTTGCAGCATTCCCAGCAGAGGCATCGCCTGTGGATACCGCGTCTGTGTCTGTATATGGCAGAGCTCCCAGATACATGCACAAGGGAGTGAAAAAATGTGTTTGCACCTCAGACTCTAAAAATTCAATAGCCTGGTTACTTCCGGGTGGTATACTGCAGGTGGCTTCAATACGTGTTATTTGCTCATCTGTATTTCTTACTCTTTGTACAATTATACCATGTTCCTTTTACTTATGTACATTTTTAATAAAAGAAAGTTGTTAAGGATTCAGCCTTCTATCTCCAGTCCTGCCGAAAGAGACAAGCAGTCATGCTGCGTGTCGTGCGCACTGGCCCTTGTTCTGGGGCCTTTGACCTTGGCTGCTGGTTGGTCATGGCCTGTTCTGCCCAGGGCTCTACTGCAGGGGCAGGGTTGGTTATTCCTCTGTGCCCTTTTTGCCTCTCAGCCTGCTTGCTCCTCTGGACCCCAGAGTCTAGCCTCGTTCCCCCAGGGGAGGGACTCAGAAAGTGCTACTATAGAGAGATGCTAACTACATCTCTGCTGAGCAGCAGGAGATGCTCTAAAGTGCCAATCCTTGCTGAACACGGTGAGAATATGGAAGAGATGAGCTGCTTGCCCCTGGGGAGCTTCCAGTCTGGTTGGCGAGATTGGGTACCCTGCAGACCCTGTGGGGACTGGCAGACAGGAAGGGACAGGCCCTACAGAGTGAGGCTTTGCCTGTGAGGGCTGTCACCGGCCAGAGAAGGGAGGGCCCCAGGGCTCCATTGTACACGTCTTAGGATGGCCAAAGACCAAAAATGGGGTCCTCTTCAGTGACCTGAGGCAGGCCCCATGAGCTTGGGGGTAGATAGTCTCCTGCGCCCAGAACTCTGGCTGCTCGCCACCTATGACAGAAGAATGGTGACGAACACTCACCAGGCTGTTCCAAGTCTCGGAAAGTTGGACACCCCTTCAGGTCCTCCTCCCTGTCCCACCCCACCCCACCCCTACCCCATATGGGAATGCCAGGCTGTAGCCTTTGCTGTGACCCATCCCAACTCCAGCTCCTCTCCCCATCCCAACAAGCCAATCAGGAGCACTTGGAGGGGAGCCCTGGGTCCCCAGCAGAAACAGCCCTCCACTGCCTCCACAATCAGGTCATCAGCCCCCGCCCCAGTCCACTGTTGCCCTGGTGTGGCCGACATGACAGGACTTCTTGTAACTCTGGCCTAATGGTTCCCACATCCACAAAAACCAACTCCATGTTCATATGCCTCCCTTGTTACACAAAGTCAGCTTTCTCCGAGAAACCAGAGAAGCACATGATCCCCGCCACACCTCTCCCGGGGCTTCCCTCCTGATCTGAGATCCTGGGTATATCCCATGGCCTCTCTGAGCCAAGGTGTAGCTGAGTTGTGTGGGTTTTGTTTTTTGTTGTTTTTTTTTGTTGTTTTTAACCACTGTGTAAGAACTCACTACTTGGGCCCCAATTCTGGACAAATTCTAGATTGACAGTGTGAGGGAGAGGTGGTAGCAGAACTGGACACCCCTACAACCTTGTTGCTTTGAAGGAAAGAAGGAGGGCAGAAACAGGAGGGGACCCAGCCAATCCAAGGCATTTGGCCCAAAATGGATGCAAAGGCCTCACCCAGGCTGCCCCTCTGGGCTGGTACAGGAGGGCAGGGGAGGGCCTTCCCTAAAGGAAGCCTGCAGGTGAATCCCGGCGCCCGCCTGATGTAGGGCAGCAACTGGCCAGCTGCCAGAGGTGTCAGGTGTTCTCAGGGATCAAGAAACCAGGAATTAGGTCCACCAGAGCCATGGGGTCTGACCTGAGCCTGGTGGCTGGGAATGAGGTTGCATCTGCGCATGGTCCTGAGTCTCACAGTCAGCCACCCAGGGTGCAGATCTCTGAGGAACTCCAGGACCCACAGAGGGTCTGGTTTAAAGCAGAACGGGAGACTAGGTTGTCTTGCTGAGATAGAAACATGGCTAAAAAGTCCTCTTTGATCCTGGGAGCTGAGCTAAGGCCTAGCAGGCCAGAGTCCCCTGTTTGCTCCAAACAGGCCTGGTGTGGCCAAGCTGCCCCCTGCACTGAGGCCAATTTACAAGCCTGTCTGTGTCCCGGCCCCCTGGGGCCCCACCCTTCGAAACTGCAGGTGGCCTCCAGGGCACAGGTGGGGCCAACCCTACCCTGTTGGGGCCCTGGAGCCTGTAGCGGCAGAGCCATGTTGCGAGGGGTGTTGGAAGGTGTGTGTGCTGGGGGAAGGGAGGAGAGCTGAAGGCAGGGCAGCACAGCAGCTGCAGCTTTTGCCACCTTCCCTCAGCATCCACAAGTGCTTGCTTGGCATAAGGCGCTCGGGCCCTGCTCCTTGCTAGCTCTCCCCAGCTTCTTGTGCAGGCCTCCGTGTTCTTCTCTCAGGCAGCCTGATACGGAACCAACCTGGATTCTGGGCACAGATAGATGTGGGTTGGAACCAAGGCTCCATACTGATTAGGTGGTGAGAGTTGGTTTCCTGGTCTGTGAACAAGGGCCATGGTGGGGTGCCAGTGCCGTGGTGCATACATGGTGCTTGGCACAGCACCCAGCACAAAGTGAGCACTCAAGGCCTGTGTTGCCATTATGCAGCCAGACTTTGAGGTCTTTTCCAGTTCTGCTCATTTGTGAGCTTGTGGGATCATCTCCTTGGGTGAGGAATGGTGGGCTGGACGTCTGCCTCCCCTCTTTCATTGAGTCCCCATGTCCTTGCTCCATAGCCTCCAGTATCTCCCCAGCTGAAGTTTCACTCAGCACAGACTCTGCAGGCCTGTGTCTTACCACTGAGCCAGCAGAGGTGGACTTCTGCAACTCCTCACCCTGAGAAAACCAGCATAAATCGGTCTCTTGAGAGCTGCCTTGAGCTAGGAAAACTATGTGGCCAGCCAGCTATACCCTTCTGAGGCCTTAGACTTGGCCCCACAAGGGAGCTCCGGATGATAAAGCCAAGCTCCACCCTGCCAAGTACTTTCACCCCTGGAAAAGGAGGGCACCAGCTTCCCCTTCTCCCACCCCAGGCCTCCTTCCTCTGTGACAGCCAGCAGAACTGGGGAAAGGTTAGTGCTGAGTTCTGATGAATTGGAGGATTAGTTGTGCCCAAGTTAAGGAACAGCATTACATCCGACAGAGACAAAAGCTTTCTATAGGGTCACTGTATTAGCCCTGGGTGCACCAACAGGACTGCCTGGAGGACATCTGTACCCCCTTTCCCCTCCAAGTATAAGGGCAGATTTTTGGATCTGTACACAGTGTGAAAGACCAAGTGGTCCTAGAGAATGATAACCTGGCTGTTTCCCAGCCCCACCAACCAGGAGGCATCAATCCTAGAGAAAAAAACTCCACTTCCCACGGCTACCCCAGGATTTGAGTTTCCACTTTGGCAGGCCCCACTGGAGACTTCCAGAAAAATCAGAGAAAGCTCTTTCCTTTGGAGTTGTAATGGTCACAACACCCTGCACACAGTGCACTGAGAGATGTTGAAAGCTGACACACCAAGAAGGGGTGGTTTGCTTCTAGCTTTCTTCCTATATTAGCTTCTAGCTTTCTTCCTATTGCCAAGTGAGCTGAATGAATAAACCAGCCCAGTGAAATTGACACCTTTGGAGTTAAGGCAAGGAAACCCATGACTAACAACAAATGCCCTCAAATGCCTGTAAACTTGGCCCAGCATGAGAAATCTCGCTGGTGTGGCTGAGCACCACTTTTGTCAGTTTACCCCAGTGGTAAGTGGTCCTTGATGACAATGGTCTCATCACAACCCCAACAAAACAGATCTTTCAACAACCTCCTAGCTCCCTCAACCTAGAACTTCCACCATTAGTGCTTATACTGAAACTCTTGAGAATGACCCACAGACGCACTGTCAGGTCCTTAGAATGATCTAATTATTAAGCACAAAGTTGGTTCAGATCTTACTAGTACTGCTCCGTTTCAGGCATTGTTTGGCTAATGACTCGGTAGTGTCAGCTGCCATCACCTTTAGGTGAGCTGTCAGACCTTAGTTTCTTTTCCTAGGAAAAGGCTGAAGTCTTGGTAGGATGTGATGGGACACCTCTCCATCCTGAAAGGTCTGGCTCTATCCCACACTACTCCAGGCTTGGTCCCTAGGACCCAGCTCCATTGTGATGGGGGCCTGGGGAGAGTTTTGAGGTCCCTCCCTGGAGATTCCAAGCAGTTGCTACCAATCAGGACTCCTAGGATCAGAGGGGATGGGGAAGTTGAGGACTCCATCTTGGTTGTGGAGATTGGAAGCTGATGGACATAATTCCTCTCTCTTTTTGGTAATTTACAAGCAATTAACTTTGCTTTTGGAACTTGAGAGATTTCCACAGCTGCCTAAGACTTCACATACCCACTGCCTACCCTCCATCAGGGATTAGATTGAAGGGCGGGAGAAAGAGAAGTCAGAGGTGCTGCTTGTTCTGGGTGGTGTCACTTTCCTCCCATCAGTCCACTCTACCTTGCTCCGCACCACCTGCCATCACCCACTAGGAGACCCCAGATGGAAGCACAGGTGGCTAGCCACCTCAATCCAAATCTTAAAAAGGGCTGGTCCCTGAAGGAGCTGGAAAATTCCATCCTGTCTATCCCTCTGTTCCCAGGTGAAGCTATTCTTGAGAAATCCAAGTGGAGCTTCCAAGTGGAACTTCTTTTTTTTTGAGTCTCGCCCTGTTGCCCAGGCTACAGTGCGGTGGCATGATCTCAGCTCACTGCAACCTCCACTTCCCGGGTTCAAGTGGTTATCCTGCCTCAGCCTCCCTAGTAGCTAGAATTACAGGCATGCACCACCATGCCTGGTTAGTTGTTTGGTTTTTAGTAGAGATAGGGTTTCACCATGTTGCCCAGCCTGGTTTCAAACTCCTGAACTCAGGCAATCCACCCGCCTCGGCCTCCCAAAGTGCCAAGATTACAAGTGTGAGCCACCGTGCTCGGCCCAAGGGGAGCTTCTGACAAGCAGGGCCTGTCCAGGCATCCACATATAGAATATGTACCCAGCAGGAGTCCACCTGCCACTCACACAGCATCTCCAAGATCAGGGACCAATACTTCCCGAGCTTGACAGAGAATGAAGGTGTTAGACTGACCTCTGCCCATTTTGTAGTTTTCTCATCATTTTCTCACTCAGTCTTCCCTTTTCAAGGGCCCACACTTCCAGAGGGCTGGGCTTAGTGAGCGGTGTCACAGTCCATATGGTTTCTGGGACTGAGAATGTGGAAGATGTGTCCATAGAGCTTTTGATTCCAAAGCAACGTATTACTGCCGTGATTCCATTCCCTAGACGATGCTGGTGATGCAAGCTGGCTTCTCTTGGCCAGCCTACCTACTGCTGGGTAGTGTTTATGCCCCATGGCCAGACACTGAAGAGGGGGATAGGAAAAGCACATATCCAGACCTTCCGCCCTCAGACATTCCTGTAACTTGGGCTTATCTGAAGGGGGCATTGTCATATGTCAGGGGTTCCCAAACTATCGTCTTCAGAAACACTGTTTACCCTCCATAGAGGTTGTGTGCATCAGCCCAGGCAGAATCCTGCTTCATGTAAGGTCAGTTTTCCTAACGCATGTGCGCATGGACCTGTCTCATGCTACACTGCAGGGCTGGTATTCAGCACCAATAGTTATTGTTGGCTGCTAAAATAGCAAACTACTCGAAATGGCGGATAAATAGCTCCAAGCCCCTATCCCCAGTGTCCTCCCGCTACTCAAACCCCTCTCCCTCAGATCTGCCCCCAGTCCAGTATCTACCTGCACTGCTCAATATGGTAACCACTGACCACATGTGACTATTTACATACAGTTTATTAAATGCAATTAAAAGTTCAATTCCTCATTGCACTGGCCACATTTCAAGTGCTTAGTTGGCACATGTGGCTAGTGCCAGTGCCTACTGTATTGAACGGTACAGACAGAGCATTTTATCACTCTAGAAACTGGATGGCAAGTGCTACCTAGCACAGCAGCTGTGAGGACCTTTCTTGAGCTGCTGACTGTTCTGTCTGTGACTGTGTCACATCAACTAACTTTTTGGAGCAGTATCTGCGTGTTAGCAGGACACATCACCTATGGCACATGCCTCAAAACCTAACACTCCTTGGGCCCCAGGAGCCCAGAATCAACTGACAGCCATGGTGATAGTCAAGGACAGGTGACTATGTTTATATGAGCATGTTCCTGTGACAGGAATGTCCCCTCCTTCTGCCATCATCTATGTGAACATAAACAAAAGGATTTTTTTTTTTGAGACAGTCTTGCTCGTCACCCAGGCTGGAGTGCAGTGGCACAGTCTCAGCTCACTGCAACCTCTGTCTCCTGGGTTCAAGTGATTCTTGTGCTTCAGCCTCCAGAGTAGCTGGGATTACAGGTGCCCACTACCAGTCCCGGCTAATTTTTTTTTTTTTTTTTCTGAGACGGAGTCACACTCTTGTTGCCCAGGCTGGAATGCAGTGGCGCAATCTCAGCTCACTGCAAGCTCTGCCTCCCGGGTTCACGCCATTCTCCTGCCTCAGCCTCCCGAGTAGCTGGGACTACAGGTGCCTGCCACTAAGCCTGGCTAATTTTTTGTATTTTTAGTAGAGACAGGGTTTCATCGTGTTAGCCAAGATGGTCTCGATCTCCTGACCTCGTGATCTGCCCGCCTCGGCCTCCCAAAGTGCTGGGGTTACAGGCGTGAGCCACCGTGCCCGGCCTAATTTTTGTATTTTTAGTAGAGACGGGGTTTCACCATGTTGGCCAGGCTGGTCTCAAACTCCTGATCTGCCCACCTCAGCCTCCCAAAGTGCTAGGATTACAGGCATGAGCCACCATGCCTGGCCAAATGAAAGGATTTTTTTTTTTTTTTGGTGCCCGGGCTGGAGTGCAATGGCATGTTCTTGGCTCACTGCAACCTCCCCTCCCAGGTTCAAGCGATTCTCTTGCCTCAGCCTACTGACTAGCTGGGATTACAGGCGCCCGCAACCACGCCCAGCTAATTTTTGCATTTTTGGTAGAAATGGAGTTTCACCAGACTGGTCTCGAACTCCTGACCTCAGGTGATCCACCCATCTCGGCCTCCCACAGTGCTGGGATTACAGGTGTGAGCCACCGCGCCTGGCCGAAAGGATTTTATAATAGATGCATGTCCCTGTTCACCCGAAAGTCAAGTTCAGGCGGGATGCCAATAATGAGTCCATCAGTGTTTCCATAAAAAGTAAAATCATCTACAAGTTAAATTTCTCTCTAAAAAGGCCACACCCCTTATAAACAATTTACTTTTTATAAAAAGACAAATGTACATATTTACACACGTCCTTATGTGTTCACACGTGACTTAATGGTTAGATGACATTTCCAATTTTAAGTCATACCAAGGCGCTCACACTTCCCTCCCTGGGCCTGCTGAGGGCTGCTGGGGCTTGAGGGGGTGGTGGGCGCCGAGCAAGGCACTGTATAAATAAATGCAAAGGCCAAGAGCTCGGGGGAAATGTTAGTGTACACCTCTGATCAGAAATGTGGCAAGATCCACACGAAAAAGTGCCAAGTGTTTTTCCCAAGCCCCTCAGCCAAAGCAGGGAGCAGGGCAGAGCTCCTCTGAGGCTGAGGGAGCATCGCCCCGAAGGACCCCACTTTCCTTCACATTTCACTGGCTTTGGAACAGTCCCCAGGGCTCAGCTAAAAAGGGGGTAGTTCTTTGGGAACGAGATTCATTTAGTGCAATTTTCTCTTAGTGCAGAGCCAGCCCTGGGATTGATGTTATGCTTTTCTGGGGTCACTGGTCTGTTCCCCTAGGGGCCAGCCAGTGACAGCGAGACCCTCTCCAAGCAGCTGGGCTCAGAGGAAAAAGCCAGACACTGACTCCTGTCCAAGTCCCTGACCTGACACACTGGTCTCAGAACCTCATCTTCCCAGGAGGCAGGCCCAGCTTTACCCCACAAGAAAAACCCAGACACTGGCCTGCCAGGCCCTGAGAGGCCAATGACCCAAGGAGGGAGGCCCCAGCCCCACTTGGCAGTGGGGTCACACTTGGCTTTTGAGGGGCCCACAGAAGTCCAGCTTCTCTGCACCATATCCACCATGATGCCAGGTCCTGCTTGCCTAGAGGAGTAAGAGGGGCCCAGGGGCCCTGCTACGGTGCACAGGGAATGGCCTGGATGGAGGGCAACCGGACTGGGGTCAGCAGGCTGTCCAGCCAGGTGGCATCCATGTTCTTCAGATCTGTGAAGACACGCTGTAGACTCAGCCCAATATCCCCTAGAAGATGTGAAGAAGGTTGTATGAGGGTAGGGGACAGTGGCATAAGGTGTGCTTCCCCCTACCCCTGAAGGCCATAGACATGGCCTCTGCTCTTCCCAGCACAGCAGTAAACATCCACTCAGCTTCAGGCAAACCTTAAGCCATGGCAGCAGTAGCTAATTCACAATGTGTCAGAACCCCAGGTGCTTTACCGCCCTGCTCCCTGGCCCTGCCCCCAAGCTTTCTCCATCCCTACGTGGTTCTCCCTCCTCTAAGAAGCCATAAGGATCCAGGGCCTTCTTACCCCCTGGGCTGTCAATTTCTGGCTCCTCCTTACAGCTAAAGTCTCCATAGACAGAGGTGGGCTGGACTCCAGGTTCATTGAGTAGGTAACCCTTCCCATCCACGTTTGTTGGCTGCCACTCCGACTGCTCCAAGAGCTGGGGACAGAAGAGCAAGAGGCTATCAACTCCCTTCCAGTGCAGACTCACCCTGTGGCCCTGCCCTCAATGCACCAGCTCCTCTTAGCCAGGATCACACCCTTGGCCATTTTCACAATCTCAGACAGGATGCAGAAGTGCACTGCAGTGAGGACAAGGGTCCGGGAGGGAGGAGGCAGAAATGCATGTTGGCACTGGTCCTCAATTCATTTTCCCACCCCTCTCACACCCACTCTGGTATAGTATCTCCACGACTTCCCTCTCAACTGTGTAAGGACATAGTAAGAGGGAATGTGGCTTAAAACAAAGGTTAGCATAACAAATCAAGAAAAGATAACTAGAAAAGCTAGAGATAAGGAACTACGTCCATGTCTCAGTTTTTTGGGCTGATGGAACAGCTGAGGTACAACCACTGCAAAAACTTTTTTTTGAAATGGAGTTTTGCTCTTGTTGCCCAGGCTGGAGTGCAATGACACGATCTCGGCTCACTGCAACCTCCACCTCTCAGGTTCAAGCGATTCTCCTGCCTCAGCCTTCAGAGTAGCTGGGATTACAGGCATGCGCCACCAGGCCCAGCTAATTTTTGTATTTTTGGTAGAGATGGGTTTCACCATGTTAGTCAGGCTGGTCTCGAACTCCTGACCTCAGGTGATCCACCCACCTTGGCCTTCCAAAGTGCTGGGATTACAGGCATGAGCCACTGCCCCTGGCTGCAAAAACGTCTTTATATTCACTTTCAAAACTGAAGCAGAAAAAAAAACCTGGAGGGTAATTTGCTAACTTTTTCTATAAAGCCATCATCATATTAACAGATCCTAAAGGCTGATTATTGAAACCTGATGTGCATTTTCCGAACTAGCAGGGCTGGGGCATGTTGGGGCGGAGGATGCAGGCCAGGGACCCATCGCTCATAGTGCCTGACTCACAGAGCTGTCTGATGCCCCAAGGCTTGCTTCAGGATGGCCTGTCGGAGGCCAGGCCTCCCACCTGCCTTCCCTACCCATGGTGGCTTTCCCACCAGTCAAGCCACATGAATGTGGCACTTGTGGGATGATGCAAGCAGCCAGGTGACAACAGCAGCTACCCATCCTCTGATTTTGAAGCTTCACTGGTTCTCTTTCCTCACTGAGAAACGGTCATTTCAAGAGTGCCCAGGTAGGAAGGGGCTTTACCTTCATGATGTCCTCAGGTAATTTCCCTTCCTCATCCTCATCTGTTGTAGCTGCGGATGGGGAAAGCAGAGAGGTTGGCTGGCAGTCAGCCACACTCACCCTGCAGTTCCAGTTCCAGCCCACCAGATCCCCCTGCCCTTTCTCTGTCTCTCTCTCTCTCTCTGACACACACACACACACACACACACACACACACACACACACACAGACACACCCCTCCCGGTGGACCTGTCTGCCGTGGAGATTCCAGAACAGGACACTGGCCTGGTGACTCAGCCTCTCAAACCCTGAAGCCACACCTCTTCCCAACCCCACCCCACTTCCTTCCTCACCCTGATGCTGGGCTGCAGAGGAGGAAGGAGAACCAGTACCCCAAAATACAGCCCCTGGCCCCCCTCCCTCCTCTCACCAGCCCCCACTGTGCTGCAGCCCACTCTGAACTGCCTTCCTAGTGTCCCCATCGCTTGCCTCCCCCTATGGGGGCTAAGACTGGGCAATGCCCAACTCCATCAGCTCAGTGCCAGGTGGAATTCTGAGCATCTTTTCTCTCTCAGGAAGCCCTTCACAGGACCCAGACAGTCAAGCAGGCAGGCCAGGCCCCAGGAGCACCAACCTTCAGAGGTGGAGGGCATGGGTGACACCTGGAAGTTGTACAGATCACTGGTGCTGTCCGGCACAACTTCCACTGGGATGTGCCAGTCGGGGAGAGTGCTGCTGACAGCACACGGCGACAGTGCTGGGGGACAGCAGAAGCCACGGGTCAAGGCTGTGTGCTTTCTTAGTTTGCAAGACATCAAGCGCCCCCCTACCAACCCTGCAGCCTGCACTAATGGGCCACCATGTGCCAGCACCATGCCTCCAAGAGAAAGAGTCATCCCACTGACCTGTAGGGTCCCCTGCCAGACCTGGACCAGCTCACCTGGAGTCAGGGCCCGCTCCACCTCCAAGTCCTGCATGTAGCCTGGAACTGTGTAGCTGCTGTGGTCATCAGGCAGAGTGGAGCTGCTGAGTCCATCAGAGAAGGTATCAGGGCTGGAATCCCCACATGACTGTCGAGGAAGAAAGCAGCTTAGGCCCAGGACCACCTTAGCCCTTCTTCTACTGCTCACCCTGGCCCACAGGTGACCAAAGGGCTGGCAGCTCAGGACCACACTCACCTTCCTCTTGGCCTTGCTCTTAGCATCTCGGCTGGACTTCGACTTTCTTTCTGTGGGGCAGACAGGCTGTCAGCCTTGGTGCAGGCTCTCCAGCCCCAGCTGATCTTCTTCTACCCTCCCTCCCTGAGGGCTTCCCAAGGACCCAGAGTCCTTGGATACCTTTTCTCTGGTTCTTGGTGAGAGGTGGAAGCATCCGGTACACTCGCACAGCTGAGCTGCCCTTGTTCCTGCTCTGGTCCTTCACCTCCTCGATATCTGGCAGGGAGTTCATGGCACAGCGAAAGTTGGCCTTCCACGTCTTGGGATCTGGCTCCTTTTCCCCTGCTTTGTATCGGCCTAGAGGGCAGGAGAAAAAAGAGGATCGTCAGGGCCATGGGTAGGGATCCTCAGCTGCCCCTGGCCTGGAGGAGGAAGGCAAGGGTACCCCTGAACTCTCATGCTACCAGAGAGCCACAGTGGTCAAACCAGCAGGTACTCCCGGTGACACTCTGCAGGTCCTAGGCCCTGGACCTTTTCAAATGCCCAGGCTTGGCTTAAACACATCTAGCGGGCCTCAGTGAAGGGCCCAGCCAGAAGCACTAGAGTCCCCATATCCCCAAAGTGTACTATCTGTGTCCCAGACCATGCCCAGTCTTCCTCCTTGGGCTATCAGCAGCCAGAGGGTAGAGTGGGCACAGACTGGGCAGCAGAGAACAGTTACTGAACGGGTGGGCTGACTGTTCTGAGATGGGCCTAGAGCTCCATCTCTCAAGGATAAAGGAGGCCACCAACCACATGAGCCTTGGACCAAGGGCCTTGGTTAACACAAAGAAAAAGGCAGACCTGGGTCTCTTTCAGTGCCCTGGCTTACAGCTGCTTTTCACAGATGCTTTTGCCAGGGACAACTTTCATCTAGCCACAAACTCCCTGAAGCCACACACTTTCTAAGATCTTGGCTTTATAAATCCCTTTGAGAATTTGCTGAAATGATCAACTCTCTTCTCCAGAAACACGAGTCTGCCACCAGCCCCTCTTCCCAGTAATTCTGCATATTGTCTCGGGGAGCTCAGGGACCCCAGTGAAGAGCCTCTGTGTTAACGTTAGTGCCTCCTCTTGTCTCTACCCTGGGCTTCCTAGGCCTGAGTCCCAGGCACACACCTGTGTGAATGGCCCAGCTCCGGAACAAACAGGCATCCTTGTTGATGTCCCAGCCATGCTTGGCAGCATGCTTCCATGGGATCTGGAAGATCATCTCCTCCTGAACAACACACACATACACATGAGGCTGTGTCAGCTCAGAGACCACAGACTTTGGGGCTGAGTCTGAGACCCAGGCCTGCCCAGACAGGTCTGAAAAAAGGCTGACTTCCCCTTTTCCCCCTGACATCTGGCTTGGACTGACCCATCTTGAGGCTGGCTTAAACAGACCACTCTGGATCTCTCAGGAGGGACACCTAGTTCGGATGAGCTGCAGCATTATTAGCTTACAAAGACCTCCCTCTGCCTGTTACACATGTGCTAGGACCCACACAGGGCACCCTCCCCCGAAGCCCTGGTTTTGAAGCTCTGGGATGTTTCTCTCTGGCTTGTAAGCACCAACATGGAAGTAAGAACTTCTTCCATTAGAAAGGACTCCTCAGGACACCTGGGAGCACGAGCGCTTACACAGGGTGTCCTGGTCATACCACTGAGGGAGCTCTGGGCTAGACTTGGATGGTGAACACTGTGTAACCCTGGCATTGTCACTG
This sequence comes from Symphalangus syndactylus, assembly GCF_028878055.3. Classification (NCBI taxonomy): domain Eukaryota; kingdom Metazoa; phylum Chordata; class Mammalia; order Primates; family Hylobatidae; genus Symphalangus; species Symphalangus syndactylus. The sequence continues at coordinate 119,476,463 of NC_072433.2, forward strand.
TATCTCTTTGCCCCTCAGTTTTCTCTTCTCGGAAATGAGAAAACATATCCAACAAAATTTTGAGGATTAAAAACCAGAGGATGTGTAGGGACACAGTGACAAATATGAAGCCTAAGGTCTTACTGTTATTATATCACTGATGGTTAACAGTAAAGATTTCTGAGTCAGACAGTTCAAGTTCAAATCTTGGCTTCATCACTTTTTGTGTGATCTTATGATCTATCTCTCAGTGCCTCTGTTTACTTATCTGAAAACGATGACATTAATAAGATCGACCCCACAGGACTACTGCGAGGATTAAATGACACAATGTAAATAACATACTTAGCAGGTGCCAGGCACACGGGGAGTGTTCAGTAAACATCAGCAATTATGAATACTATCACTGCTACTAAGTCTATAGGGTCTATGTTGCCCCAAGTGCACCAGCTATAGGCTTCTTGGGCCAGAGTGACTGGTGCAAGGTTAATTCGTTTGTCCTCTGCTAAGCCAGCCACCTTTCTGCCCAGCAGCATCCACTTCTCAGTCTTCTATTTGTTCGATTGGAGCCCTGCAGGGTGCTGTGTATGTTTGTAAGGGTCTCCCTTAGAGGAGACCAGAACTCCAGCTCTGCAGATACTGGGAAAGTCTTGCTGCTAGAAACCGGAAGTGCCTTCAGGTGGGTGCCCTACCTCAAGAAGGGAAGAAGGCAGGAGTCATGCAAGTGAGGCCCAGGGTGGGCCGTGCACCCTCCCTGCATGCAGGACCCACTGGGAGAAACATCTGCCTGTCCCGTTATCACTTCCCTTTTTGAGCTGCATCTGAAGCTTTGGTCCCTCCAGAAGTACATGGGTTAAAACAGTGGCAGGAAAACCCAAAGAGTTACACTCACTTTATTAATCCAGATGAGCCCCGGGATTTGGTTGGAATTAATCTGCATCTCTAGCCAGGGTCTCATGCGCATCCGAGTGATGGGCATGTTGGCTGTAAAGAGAAGACAGAGGCTCCAGTCTGGAATCTGTTGAACAGTACCTGGGCACTGAACTGCCCCACCCGAGGTCACTTAGCCTCCCCTCCCCTCAGCCAGCTACTAGGTACTACACTCGGTGCAGTGGGGAGCTGCGCTGGAATAAAACTGCTCTCCAAATTTTTTCAGCATCTTAGGCAAAAATGCTTTTGCCCCTTCCTTCAGCCCCTCCCAGCCAGTCTCTGGAGGAGACAGGCATGCAAGTGATGGCTTCAGGATTCATGTGCAGGAAAAGAGACAAAATGCACAGATATCCTAATTTCAGAACTTTTCGCTCAAAATTCAAATCCTTTGGGAAGGGAGGGACTTCTTTTGGTTGATCCCAAGAATAAATTCCCTTGACTTTGAGTTGTCACCACTAGTTAGCAAAGGGCTAGCCGTCACCCTGAACAGCCCCCTCCCGCCCCCCTGAATCCATTCTACGCCTTCCTGACAGCCACAGCGCCCACAACGCTAAGACCAGGACGCTAACCCTTCCGGCCCGGTTTCCCCTCCTCTGGAGAAGTGGCCCATGGAACACCTGTGGCGCCTCTTCCCGCAGTCTCCGTAGGTCACGATTCCCTCCAGCCACCTGGGCAGTAAGCCAGCCCTTGCCACCAGCACAGGGAGCCCAAAACCTGGCGCCTGGGCGCGGAGCTGGGACCGCCGAAAGCCGGGAGCACTGGGCGACCACGCGTGGGCTGACACTCGGTCCCCGGCACGGCGTGTGGATGCGCGAGACGAACGTAGCGGGCCACCTACAGGCCCCTGGCGGCTGCGCGCACGCAGATCTGCGAAAGCTGCCGGGCGCCCGCAGCCTCGTCCGGGTGGGCGGTCCACGCCGCGGCCCGCCCTCCCCGCGCCTCGGCTCGCAGCTCCTCCGGCGCCCCCCGGAGTCCGCGCGGAGGCCCGGGCAACGCCGCGCGCCCGCGAGTCTCCAGCCTGGAGCTTTCGACCCCCCACTTCCTGGTGCCCCGCGCGCCTTTTATTCGACGCCGCCGGTCCCCCGCGCCTCAAAGGCGGACTCACCTCTGCTGCAGGAGCGATCCGGTGGCTGCGCGCGAGGGTCCCGGCGACGCAGGGGCTGCCGTGAGGGCGCACGGAGCGCGACTCCGCGTGGAAGAGGGAAGAAGGCAGAGGTTGCCGGGTTCTTGAGGCCGCCGGGCACGGCCGGCGTGTACGGGGCACGGCTCTGGGTGGCCTCGGTTCGGCAGGGCTCGGGCGCACGTCCTGCCTCGACGAAGGAGTGGCGAGCTCTGCCAGGGCAGCGGCGCCACCGAGCAATCCAAACACTTAGCGGGATTCCCCAGCCCTGGCCGGCCCCGCCCCCGGACAGCCGCGCGGGCGCCCATTGGCCGGCTGCGCGCCGTCATTTCGGGGAAATCAGGCTGTTGTAGAGCTAGCGGCGAAGGGGAAGTACAGGGCGGCTGCTCCGCCCCACCCTCTCCGGCCGGGCGCCACCGCCCCGGGGCCACCGCGGGCCCGCCCCGCGCGCTCCCAATCCACCCCTGCTCCGGCTCGCCCGGAGGAGGGCTGCCCGGGACAGCCCAGCGCCCCCGGCTCCAGCCTCTCTTCTCACTCCGCCTTCTCCCCGCCGGCTGGCTCTTGGGGCCATCTTTTCACCCTCCTGGAGGGGCGGGGGCGGGGGCGGGGGTATATCTCCCGAACGCAGGTGAGGGGATCGCCCGGGCACTTGCCGCCCTCTCTAGTGGGAACACCGGGCCGAATCTCCCGACTGGCAGCCTGGCTCCTCAAGCTTGCCAGTCGGCTATCAAGAAGGGAGGGTTTCAGTCCTAGCACTACCCCTGTTTTTAGGGGTGACCCTCTCCCTCCAGGTCACTCAGCTGCCCTGGGGAAGTGAAGGAGGCAGAAAGCCTACCCTGCCCCGTGTGCTGTCTGGGGCTGCTGGACCAGGGGAAATCCCAACTTGGCCGCTGCTGGCACAGCCCCCAAGGGACTCAGGACCTCAGTTTTTCAACCATAAAATAACCGTAGCCCTACCTTGATGGTTTGCTGTGATGGGAAGAGACTGTAAAGCACTGTGCTCCACTCGGGCAACAGACGCTGAGTAGTTTTCAAGGTCGCCGTTGCAGGGTCTAATAGTGACCAGGATGACACCCCACCCCTTTTCGGTCTGCCTCCCTGGGACTCCCCCTGGCTGGCTTTAGGGAACAGAGGAGGAGAAGGGGTTCAGAGAAGCCCAGACGGCTGAGTGAGGGTGGGGGTGGGGTAGCTCTGATCCCTCCTAGCACTCTTGCCTCAGGCCGCCTCCAGAGCCTCTCTGTGGCCCGCGTATGGGAGTTCCTCAATGGAAGCATTGCTGTCATCTCTGAGTCCCCAGGGCTTGGCCCAGAGAGGTTCTGGGCAGCATGGAGGAATTAGCTCAGGGCTGATCAACGCCATGGGCCTAGCCAAATGGTTGGGGAGCCCAGGTCCCATGCTCCTTGGTAAGGGCCCCTACTTAACTCTCCTCACAACTAGTCCCCGCCCCACTTATAGTCCTAGAGACTTGACTGGGTGTTCATTTTCCATCCAAAACTCTGGCCCAGGAGGCTTCTTCCTTCATCTCCCTAAAGCTCCTGACTCAGAAGTAAGTTACTCTCCCAGGGATGTCATTTCCTTCACCCCAGCTCTCCCTCCAGGGCAGCACCCCATTTTGCAGGCTATAAATAGACACAACCATGCAACATTCGACTTGCCAGTCACTCTACTACCTCCCTCCCGTAGAGGAAATGCATGGGTTAATCCCATTCTGGCGCATTGCAAATTGAGTCCTGTGACCAATGCCAAACCTAGTTCCCAGGATACCAGCAGGAATAGGCAAAACTATCTACCAGATAGAGGTGGGTCAGGAGCTAGGAGAGGAAAGGAGGTAGGAGAAACTGAGGAAGGAACCTAACTGAGTGTTAAGCAAAGTGGAGGGCAATGACACTCTGGAATGGAAAGATGGGGTTTGGGGTACTTTAAGTGACAAATGGAAGTAGGGACTTGCTACAGGGACGAAGACCTTCTGAGCAAGAATAAGAGAAAACAAGTGACTCCTGAGTTGTGGGATCCTTTCTTGGTACAGCAAATAGATGCTTGTCCTTCCCCTGAGAACCTGACACACCCACTGGAAAATTCAGGATGAGATTAGGGAAAGGAAGTTTGCATCCTTGTGGTCTGATAAGTTGACCACAGTGACCCTGTGAAGGCAACAGGACACTATAAAAAGTGCTTTAAAACAAAAACTTAATTTTAATTCACGGATACAGGTATAAATATACCTGTATATGCATATGTATATTTAGCCATAATGAGCATCTTTCCATGTCATGAAATGTACTTATGCAATATCATTCGTAATAGGTATATATTATTCTTTCATAAGGATAAATAAAAATTTACCCAATTAATCCCCTATTGTAGGACAGTTAGGTTATTTCCATTTTTTCATAATACAAACAACACTATTAGCTAAATCTTTGTGCACATCAATAATTTTTTGCTTAGGAGAAATTCCCCAGTTAGGATTTACCAATGAAACTGTCATTTACATTTACATCTTTGAGCTTTTTTTTTTTTTAACCTAGGGATTTTTATTTTATTTTGAAGCCAGTAAGAATATGCTTATTATGACTAGGGGTGCTATACTCCGAATCAGTGAAATAAAGCTAAGCCATGTTGAAGTACCCAACATTTTTATTTTAATGGCTTTTGATGAATCACACTCTAAGATGTAGAACATTCTGTGATCCCCAGTAGAACACATAGGCTCCTGTAGGCTCTTAGTAATTCGGAGCCAGCCCTTTTCTTTCCCACCTGGTCTTCTGGGTCTTCCTTCCCTGTATCAGGTTGTGATTTCATAGTCCAGGACCAGACTATTGTTGCCCCAACCTCCTCTTGGGCCTCCCTGCCTATTAGTCCTGCCCAGGTAGATGGGAAAGATGGTTCCTCTACACTGGAATGATCTCACTAACTCGGATGATCTCCCTAACACTCGGGGCAACCCAGGAGCCTTCTGAGCTCCCCTACATTCAGCCCCACATTCAAATGTCTGCTCAGTCTGGTCCTGGGGTCCCATTCCAACCTTCTGTCCCTGACAGCTTCCCTACCCTTGGCAGTAGGGAAGATGAAACTAAAGGGGGATGAAAAGAGAACACAGGATTTGAGTCTGAAAGCCTGGGTTCTTACTGTGCTTTTTCCACTTGCTATGTGATCTTAGCAAGTTACTGTCCCTCTCTGGGGCTCAGTTTTCTCATCTGTAAAATAGAGATAATCTCTCTCCATCTCTTCTAATTGTAAAATTAGACTATCAAAAGTATTTCCAAACTGTAAGACATAAGTCAAATGAAATGTATGAACAGGAACGCATGAACCTTTCACTGTATTTCCATTATCTGAACACGCTGTGTTTGTCCCCTCATCCCTGTCTCCTCAGGATACTTGGCAATACTTGCCCTCTCTCAATCTCTCTCTCCCTTGCCTACCCCACCACTTCAATCTCTGTGTCTTTTTTTAAGGCCCGGAGCATATGCCTGATCTCTTCAAAATGCCCACAAAGCAACCAACCAGAAGTCCTTTCTTTTCCCTCCTTGGACCCTTTGGTCCTTAACTTTCGTGTGTTGCCTTTTCACCACTGGTCATTTTCTACGTGGTGGGAACAAACTCTGGGGAACAAACTCTACGTTTTTTCTGTGAGAAAAAGAACTCTGCATGTTTTCTGTGAGAAATCGAAGCAGGCTACTCATGCCCAGCAGCTGAAGCGAGCTAGGGGTCAGCTGAGGGTAGCCAGCACCCTGCACTGTGCAAGGTCTTCCTTACAGATGCCTCTCATCCATAGCCTCACTCAGTGAGTGTGAATTCATTGTGTGGCCTCTCTGTATTGGGGCCTGGATTTTTCTGTGCTGGCAAGAGGAGGCTAACTGGCTGGCAGGGCCTCCTTTGAAGTGACTTCTGCAATCAGGATGCTGAAGGCAAGATCATCTCACACACACATTCACACACCCTGTGGGAGCCTCTACCCTGACAGACCATTCTTGTCCCCAGTCCCCTCCCTCAGGCTCTCAAAACACTGTTCACCCCCTGAGTGGGCTGCAGTTAGTCCTGAAGCCCAGAAGCATGGCTCCCGACATGTCACCATGCACACACACATCAATGTACAGGGCCACACAGACCACACTAAGGTGATACTGCCATCCTTGCACTCCCCGGAAGAGTGGCTACCATGGTAGGCACTCAGTAAATCCTAGTTAAGTTGATGCATGACCCCTCTTCCTCTGGAGTTTAATGTTCTTTCTATCTCAGATTATGAATTCTGTCAGATACAGACATTTCTTGGCAACCTGTGGTTAAATCCTCTGCTGATAGAGATGAGTGTGTGCTCAGAAATGAGAGTTTGTGAGAGCTGAGGTGCGGGTGCCAGTGAGGTTTAAACTAGGTGTTTTTTTGTTTTGTTTTTTTTGAGACGGAGTCTCACTCTGTTACCCAGGCTGGATGCAGTGATGTGATCTCAGCTCACTGCAACCTCTACCTCGAGGAGTTCAGCAATTCTCCTGCCTCAGCCTCCCAAGTAGCTGGGATTACAGGCACCCGCCGCCAGCCCAGCTAATTTTTGTATTTTTGGTAGAGATGGGGTTTCACCATGTTGGCCAGGTTGTTCTCCAACTCCTGACCTCAGGTGATCCACCGCCTTGGTCTCCCAAAGTGCTGGGATTACAGGCATGAGGCACGGTGCCCGACCTGAACTAGGTTTTTGACTGGGAGACCTGCTACCTGTGGAGCCTGCTACCCAGAGAGGGGGCCACGGTCCCCAAAGCAGATAAACCCCCCAGCATGCCTTCCAGGTTCCAGGTCCAGAAGTAGTAGGGCTCTCTGAAATGCTGAAAGCCTTCATCTCTATTTTCACAGAAACCTGGGAGGCAGGCAGTCCTAAACTGTGAATTGCAGAACACAAGCCAGAAATAAAAGCATCCAAAAGCTTGAAGGCAGAATCCAAGGGTCATCACCCTGCCTGCAAGGAGCCTAATTGGAGAGAAAGAAAGTCCCTTAATTCATTCAACACGTATGAATCGCATGCAGGCCTGCTTTTTGGTCAACCCCAGGTTTGGTCCTGGAGATACACTGGGGCACCAGACCAGCCCCTCCCCTCTCAAAGATTTGGCAAAATATGCTGTATGACACAGCAGAATAAACGTTGCACTGTTATAAAATTCCTAAATGCAGAATGTGGGGCTGAAGCTGGCTGGGAAATCACTAGGGGGTCATGATAGAATACTGAGCCAAGGAATTGCTCCAGTGCTCAAGGCTGTTCCGGAACCCCCTGAGAGCGGGGCGGGGTGACAGTGTGGGCTGCCGCTGATGGCCGCTGCGGAGCTTCATTTCTTATAAACACCGCCGTTGGGAGGAAAGAGAACTCAGCCCCCTGTCAGTCCCATGGGGCCCCGAGGCCGGGGGAGGCTCCCGGGCCAGGCCCAGCGGTCGCGACCTGGAGCGGGGCTTGATGGGATCAGCACTCTCCTCCCCCGCGCCAATGGGTGCTGCAGAACGGCCCACGCCCACTGCCGTTCGCCCGGGGCGCCCCTGGCAGGCTTCTTGGTCTTTGTGGGGGCTGCAGCGCCTCCACTTCACCGTGATGTGGAGTTCTTCGCCCCCAGGTGACCCACGCTCCACAGCCCCCGGCCAGAACTTGGTGGGGGACGCGGGGGGGTGTTTGACGGGGAGGGGGCACAGTCCTTTCGGGCCAACTTCCACATTCCTGCTCCGCCCAGGCGGGGGGTGAGTCGGGGTGAGCAGCCGGCTCCAAGCTGGCCGGCTTCCTGGAAAGGGAGGGCCAGCAGGAGAACAGCAAATCCTCCCAGCCCTGGTGGCTGCCCGCCTCCTCCCCACCTATTCCTCCCCACCCCACTTCCACCCTTACCCCCAGCAAGCTGGCAGCCCCCCCCGCGCCAGGCGGCTCACCTGCCCGCGACCAAGGCACTTCCTCCTCCTTCCCCGCCCAGCCTCTTGCTATAGGCCATGGGTTTGCAGCCGGGTCAGCAGCTACAGGCTGTGTGACCTCAGGCAAGTTGCTAAACTTCTCTGTGCCCATTATCTCCCCCTGCGAGATGGAGCTAGCAACAATCGGGGTGCAGAGCTTTCCACGAACACCTCTGCACTTCCCTCTTCCCTGCTCCCCCCCACCTTCCCCTTCTGCTCGGTTTGGCAGGGACATAGGCGATGCACAGAAAAGGCGCCCGCTTGTAAATTGCCGCAGGGGAAGGCCGCGTTGCGTCCCTTGCCGGGGCACTGCCATCCGTTGCAGTCTGAGACTTGAGTTAGACCTGCGGCCCTCCCATTGGAGGCGCGAGTGGTGCTGAGCGGCTGGACGGATGCTGCCCGCCGGGGGGTCGGCGCGCAGGCACTCAGACGACTCCCACCTCCGCCTGAGCCTTGCAGCTGGCGGTGGGGCGGGGCGCAGGGGCCGGGTATGGGAGGGCTTGGGTCCGGCCATCCAGTAGGGGTCAGCCCCATCGCCGGGTTCCGCGGGGCCGCGCCGGAGGGGCGGAGCCTGGGTTTCGGTTTCTTGCAAACGCGGCGGCAAGAGGGAAATCGAGGAGTTTCCGGGAACCGAACCACACCGGGAGCGCTGAGGTCTGCGCAGCGGCGGGGGCCGGGGGACGGGCGGGCGTCCAGTGTTACCGGCCAGTGGCCAGCTGGAAGTTCCAGCGGGAGCCGGGGAAAACCGGCCCCGGAAAAGCCCCACCTGAATGCACCTGCCCCCAGCCCTCTCCGGATGGTGTTCATGCTGAGGGTGGGGGTGTGAAGGATGGACCTGCCTGCAGGGTGGCCTTTAGGGAATGAGGGAGGAGTTCTACAAGCTGAGGGGTTTGAGGGTGTGCACGCGGGGAAAGAGGGGACTGTGAGCAGGCAGGTGGGATCTGAGGAATTGGGATATCCCCTCAAATGGCTGAGGTCCCCAGCTGTCCCCTCACTGTCACATCCCATCTTATTGTCCTTATATGATGAGGTCTCCTTACTGAGATCACCTCCGTAGTGTCCTCTTTTGCTTATTTGTTGGAGGATTTCCCCGAACGTGACTTGGAGCCCTGGAGAGTGAGCCCTGACTGTCTGGTCTAGTCTCCTGGATGTAGAACCCGCCAGCCTGCCTCCACGGGGGGCTTGTGACTGTTTACTAAGTGAGAAAAGGAGTAGGGTGAGTTCGAGGCATCTCTGGGGTCTTCTGACCTGCCCCCCCACAGGACCCCTAGCCCACTCAGGTCCTGCCATGTCCCCACTTGAAGGAAGCCCCACTCTGCAGGAGAGGCCTTGGCTTTTGTGGGAGGGGCTTCCCTTGTAGTTCCCTGAGAACTGCCTTCCAGCTGGGGTGGCTGGGCAGAAGGCGGACTGTAGTCATCACAGAGGAATGCTGGCCGTGGGGTCAGCCACTTCCTTCCCTCCCCAGGGCTTGGAGCTCAGGCCAGGGATTATGGTGGGTTAGCCCTGGATCTGAGACAAGAAGGCTGGGAGTTTGGGCTGCAGAGGGAGAGTCCAGTACCCTCCCTGATCTCTGCAGCCCACAGCAGTACCTGGGGTCAAGGTGGACAGTGTCACCGGCAAGCCCGTGTTTCCTAAATGCATGCCTTTGAGACCACAAGTCTATGGTAAGGGTCTCTTTCCTTATGGCCCTGAGACCATGGCTCTTGGAAAGACATAAATCAGACTAAGTGGAGCTCCCTCAGCCCAGAAGAGCTGAGGCTGGGGCAGGTAGCAGTGGTGGCTATTCTGGAAGCAGCCAGCTAGCCAGTGGAAGGAGAGGCAGAAAGACCTCCCTAGCATCCCTGTATGGGCCAACATTGACTTTCACCAGCCTAGGCTTAGGATCAGGGTGGCTGGCCTGGGAGAGGGCCAGGGAAAGTCCAAATACTGCAAGAGTGGAGCTTGTGCCATGAGCTCCTGGCAACCCTGGTGACTCAACCTGGGAATCCCAACTCCAGGGGCAGCCCTGGAAATGAGGCTCAGGAGAGTGAAGGAGTGTCATGGAGGGGCCCAGCAATCATGGCAGCTTTTAGTGAGGCCCCAGATCAAATAGGTTGTTGTCCCTTCTTTCTCCTGTGGCCCAGGTTTAGAAACAGTGATGCTGGTCCTCTGCTCAGTCCAAATAGTATTTTTGATCCAGGGAACCCAACTCTAATCCTAGCCCATAAATTTGACCTGGGAGAGGACCTGGTCCTCCGAATGTCTGTGTTGGGCTCCATTTGATGTTACATCTTAGAAACGGTAGATGTAGCTCAAGCTAATAAATACCCACAGGAATGTGTCTTTGTGGTCTGGACTCAGCAAATGCTGAGTTATTGTTATATTTATGGAAGGAAAGCAGGGCAGAGGCAGGAGAACAGGTGTCCCTGCGGGTGCTCGGCCCTGTTCACTGCTGTAGCCTTAGGAGCCAGCCTCAGCTGAGCAGAGAGCAGGTGCCCCATGAACCAGTGTGACATGGTTGGATGGATGGATGGATGGATGGATGGATGGATGGACGAACAGACAGATGGATAGATAGGAATATGGATGGTGGATTCAGATGGCCTCAGCAGCATGCACATTTTCCCCAAGATGGTCTTTGCAATAAGACAATTTCCACAGAAACTGGTGGGTGCCCCAGAAGGAGGGAAGGAAGGATGTGGCTTCTCCAAGCAGCGCTGTGGTTGTTTCTGCCAGGTCCCATCTCTCCAAGGGGACCTCTGCTCCCTTTCCCATAGCCCTCTTCACATGTGTGGCCCCTCAAAGTCCTGCAGAGACTGGGAGCCTAGTGGCAAGGGCCACCCAGACACAGAACAGGGGAAAGGAGCTGTTAACATTAGCTGGCTGTTCCATTCCTCTCCTGGAAAGTAGGTCCACAAAGAAATTTAGATAGGACCTCAGCCAGGTGTGAAAGATTCCAGTTTTTTTCTCTGCATGAGTGAGTTCTTAGGAAAGCATCTATTGACCAACTGACTGATTGACTGGCGAGAGGAGCAAAGGGTCAGCAGAGACCCACCTGCCTGGATGGTGTGGGAGAAAGCATGACTGCCCTCCACCTTGACAGGTGACAAACCACAGTGAATGTGTCATCACATCAGATAGCCAGCATGAATTGCTGCACTGGGAGTGTTTAAAGGTCTGGGTGCATAATTGGGAGCAAAGTGGACAAGGGTATGCTGGGAGCTCTAAGCCAGGAGGCCTCTGGTGACTAGTCACCTCCAGGAAGCAAAAGCCATTATTTCTTCCTTGAGAATCCGCGTGAATATTGGAGAGGGCTTCCCAAAGCCCCATGGGCTGGGGCATGAGTGTATTATGCTTTGCTTTTAGTGGAGGAGGTGACTCCAGAAGGCTAAAGATTTAGGGACAGCTGATGGTCCTGGAATGCTGCTCAGCCTTGGGCCTATGCTGGCCCTGTGACGGGACTTAGAACTAAGCACTATGGTCTCCACTACTAACCTGCATGTGAGCTCTCCAAGGGAAGAGGATGCTCAGAGCCACCCCCACACCCCCACTCTGGCCCCCAGCACATTGCTCTCAGGCAGTAGGCACTTAGTAAGTGTGCTCTGATTGCAGTGCGAGACGTGTGTGAAACCTCGAGTAAGAGGCAAAGAGGCAGAGATGCTGGGAGTAGGGAGACTGAGCAGGCTATCTCAGTCATGTTCACAGATGACTACTCTGAGGAGGGGACAGTTCAGCAAGGCCTCAAAGGATGAGTCAAAGGTTAATAGGCTACTAGTAGGGGAGGGCATTCCAGAATGTGAAAACAGCCCACAGAAAGGCTTGGCAGCCCAGAAGTGCAGAACGGATCTCGCTTTTGGTGTGGCCTGGAGTAGCTGCCCCAGAAGCTGAGGCTGGACCAGCCAGTAGGGGCCACACTCTGAAGAGCCTGGATGCTGTGCTCAAGAGAGGACTCTATCCTGGTAGACAGAGGCTGCTCAGGGCTGGACTGATGTTGCCTCCCTTTCCGGAGCCAAGGCCCAGACGAGGGTCTGTCATCAGATGTCTGTTGAATTAAATGCTAGGGCAGGTCTTGTGAGGGCCACTGGTGGCCTGACCTATGCTTTAGAAAACTCTCTGTGGCTGCTACAGAGGATTACGCCTGTGGCACACCAGGGCAAGACTAGGGTGAGATAGTTTCCTAAGGGCACAACATTTAAGGAGGTCCTCGCTCTCAGGGGCCAACCCTATACTTGTGTGAGTCTGACGACGAGTGTCTCCTTAAAGGTTTCACCCTAAGCACCTGCCCTGCCTGCTTGCTCCACCCTATCTGGTCCCTTCTGCACACTGGAGGCTGGGGGGTAGACTAGAGGCAGCTCAAGTGATCCAGGCATATTAGGGCTGTGGCCATAGGGGATAGAGAGAGATAGGCCTAGTTGAGAGCAGAATCAGATGACAGGATTTGCCAGGACATGAGACTGGCTGGAGCAGGACCCATCCCAGGCCCTCCCTGGGTGCCCCATTCTGGGAGAAGTGTAGGAGATCCCCCATTCTGCCTAGAAGTCTGTATGTCCACAGCCAGGGCCAAAACAAGATCTTAGGCATTGGCTTCTGTCCTAGGTTATGAGTCTAGGGAACCAAGGACACTGAGCTAAAGAGAGTAGGGCAGCAGGTGAAGAAGCCACAGGCTGCCCCAGGAAGGCCCAGGCCACTGGAGACCACAGCTAGAACTCACAATCATGTCCTGAGACTGCTCAGCCTTGCCCTTTGGACACTTGCCCTTTGGATGCCTGGGCACAGCAGGAAGGAGGTGATAAGGGTGTCCCCACTGCTGGACGGGGCATGTCTGTCAGTCCATCATCCCCCTGCTGTCTGCCCAGCAAGACCAGGGGCCACCCGTAGGTGCTCCCCAGGGGATTAGCAGCTTGGTTCCCCAGCCCACACCCCTAGAAGCTCTGACCCTATGGCAACAGCACCCCCTGCTGGCTAATATGGAAAACCAGCCCCTTTCCCTCCTCTAGCAGGTGGAAGTTTAGGGGTCTTGGAGAAAGAGAAGGGTGAAGGCACAATGCTGCGGGAAAGGGTGGGGGCAGGAATTCAGGATGGACTTTGGCTACGGCAGATAAGCAGGTGCCACCTGGTAAACCGAGCACCTATTTCCTGATCAGTAGCCTTTGAACAGATGCCAGAGAGGCCAGGACACAAGCAAAGGCAGAAATGGGGGTTTCTAAGGTAACTGCTGAGGGAGGCTGGCTCTCGTGGGAGTCCCTGCCTTCTCCTACAGCATCATGGCCCAGGAAGGCCTGCATCCTCTGCTGAGCACTGTTCTTCTCAGGTGGGCTCAGGAACTCCATCAGATTCCCCCTGAGCAAGCCCCCTGGCCCCACAGAGGATTTGGCCAAGACTGAGGGCTGAGAGCTAGGCCTGAGACAGGGTAGCGCCCCAGGCACCCTAAAAAGAGGAGTTGTCCCTAAAATTCCTCCCACAACTATCCAAGGCTAGGAATAGAGGCAGCGACACATCCGCAGAACAAAATCTCAGAGCGTCCCTGAGCAGCTGCCTGGCTCTTCAGATGCAAACCCGGTTAGACACACTCTTTTCCTGAGCTCTAGGCCCATGGCTCAGGCACAAGGACCACCTCGGAGTGCTGGATGAGGTGCCCAGTGGACAGAGGAGTGAGAGGACCCAGTGTATGCCACCTTGACCTTTCAGCTGTGAGCCACGAAGTCCAGGCAGACACAGCCACAAGCAGGGCCATGCCCTGGGCAGCCACTTCCCAGAAAAGTTTCTGCCGCAAAACAGAGAGAGTGGCCTTCCCTGCCAAATCCTGCCCTGCATGACCCTGGCACCTGGAGTCCTCACCTCAGATAAGAAGCCAGTGCTTCTAGGAGTTTACTTACATCATGGCTCTTGATTACAGTGAAGACCGGGGCCTTGCCCTACCCCAGGGAAACTTCTTTCCCAGGCCAATGGTGTAGATGGCTGCTGTTCTCCCTATGACTCATGTGGGCCTGGTGCTCATGAGAGCTGCTCCTTCCCATGCCCTGAATGTGAGCTCAGCAGCCATCTTGATTCACCAGGACAATGTGAGCTCCACACGCCACCCTCAGACCCTCACCTACCGGGCTCTCAGGGAGAGATGAGGCCTCCCGGAGAGTCCACAAAGAGAAAAAACCGGTTTGGCTGCCAAAACTGCCCACGCACCCCAGATGCCATGCTCAGCTAGCAGCCCTAGTGCCACACAGCCTGAGAGCAGGTGGGAGCCATAGATGCAACAAGCTGTCATCAGGCATGGGAGGGCTGGGCTGCCATGCTGAGGCTGATGGGGTGGGAAAATCAACTTGCAGCCACCAGGAAGTACAGGAGCAGAGTAAACAACAGTTGAGGTCAAAAGGGTCCAATTTCCTTGGACAAGCAGGCCTCAGGAAGGCCTCTGAGCTGCACTGCCAACTGTATTGTATTCTTGTGTGTGTTCTGTGTGGACCTAACAGCCCCAGCAGCCAAGGGAAGCCTGACCCTCCCTTGGGTGGCAGCCAACACTAGGACCAGAGAAGTGGTAGTTGTGTCATAAAGCTCCCAAGACACTTCTGGAGGAATCGATCTTCTCTTTTAGTCTTCTCTGCTCATTTTTTCTTGTCATTTTCCTGTATGTATATCTTTTTCCTCTCTCTTCTAGCCCAGAAATGCTTATTGACCACTGGTGGCCCATTGGGAGTGGATTACTTGACACATTCACATTTACTCTGTGCCCAGATGCTAGGCACAGAAGTAGGTGCTGTGGGCATAGGCATTCGACAAGAATTTATTGAGCCCATACTATGTGCCAGACATGGCTCTAGACCCTAGAGATACAGAAATGAATAAGGCAACACCCCTGTTCTTATGACACTCATATACTGGTGGAGGCAGACAACACACAAATAAACAAGGAAAGTGTCACATCGTGGTAATTATTCTGAGAAATAAAATAGCATGATATCATACAGAGTACAGAGGTGGTCACATTAGATTGGCACTCTAGGACTGTCTATCTGAGGAGGTGACATTTTAGTTCTCTAAGTGACAGGAGGGGCGAAAATGTGCAGAACAAGGGGAAGCGCATTCCAGGCAGAGGGAATAGCTAGTGCCAAGGCCTTGGGAAAAGAACAAGCTCAGTCTGTTTGCAGGAAAAGATTGGTGTGGCTGCAGCATGGTGGGCAAGGAGGTGAATGATAGAAGATGAATGATAGAACATGCAGCTCATAAGGTAGGAAGGGGTCAGATAAGGTGGGCATTTGGGGCCTCTGGTCAGGGGCTTGGGCCTTATGCACTGGGTGAAATGGGCCAGTGTGCATTTTACTTATTTTTAAACTTTTAAGTTTTCTGTTTTTCATTTTTTTAGTTGGAAAAATGTTGCCTAGGCTGGTCTCGAACTCCTGAGCTCAAGCATTTATCCTGCCTCAGCGTCCTGAGTAGTTCGGATTATAGGTGCTCATCACTGTGCCTGGCTTAGTGTGCATTTTAGAAAGCTCACTGGCTGCTGTTTGCAGACTGGGCTGCAGTGGCACAAGTATGGAAATAAGGAGACCACTGGGGAGACTGGAGTAGCAGGGATGAACTAGAGTGGTGCTGGTGGCAATGATGAGAATGGGGAATGAACCCAGGCAGAGTATGGAGGGGAGGACACACAGAGATGAATAAAACGTGGTGGCTCCGAATAGGAGAAAATATTTGCAAAACATATATCTAGTAAAGGGTATGTATCTAGCATATGTAAAGAATGCTTACAACTCAATGAGGCAACGCAAGTTTTTTTTTGTTTGTTTTTGTTTTTGTTTTTGTTTTTTGAGACAGATACTCACTCTGTAGCCGAAGCTGGAGTGCAGTGGCACGATCTCAGCTCACTGCAACTTTCGCCTCAGGGGCTCAAGCAATTCTCGTGCCTCAGCCTCCTGAGTAGCTGAGACTACAGGCACGTCACCACGCCCAGCTAATTTTTTGGCTTTTAAGCAGAGATGGGTTTTCACCGTGTTGCCCAGGATGGTGGTCTCAAACTCCTGAGCTCAGGTGATCCACCCACCTCAGCCTCCCAAAGTGCTGGGATTACAGGCGTGAGCCACTGCACCCATCTTGACAACCAACTTTTTTAATGGACAGAAAATTTGAATGAATTTTTCGCCAAAAATGATATGTAAATAGTAAATACACACATGTAAAGATACTCAACATCATTTGTCATTAGGGACATGCAAGTTAAAACCACGATGAAATGCTACTACACTTCTACCTGGATGGCTAAAATGAAAAAGACCAACTGTGCCAAGTGTTGGCAATGATGTGGAACGACTGGGATGCTCCTAAGCTGCTGATGGGAATGTAAAATATTTATTTTTTTCTTGACTTTTTAATTCTTTTTTAATAGAGACAAGGTCTCACTATGTTCCCCAGGCTGGTCTTGAACTCCTGAGCTCAAGTAATCCTCCCACTTTGGCCTCCAAAAATGCTGGGATAACAGGCGTGAGCCACCATGCCCAGCTGGGAAGGTAAAATAATACAATTACAATCACGTGCTGCATAATGATTTTTGGTCAAGGACAGACTGCATATATGACAATGATCTCATGAGATTACAATACTATATTTTTACTGTGCCTTTTCTGTGTTTAGATATGCTTAGATACACAAATATTTACCCTTGTGTGGCAGTCGCCTACAGTGCTCAGCAGAGTTACTTGCTGTACAGGCTTCTACCCTAGGAGCAATAGGCTATATGATATAGCCTAGCTGTGTGGTAGGTTATACCATCTAGGTTTGTGCAAGTACACTCAATGATATTCACACAAGGACAAAATTACCTAATGAAGCACTTCTCAGACTGTATCCTTGTTACTAAGCAATACATGATTACGTTGGAAAGCAATTTGGCAGTTTTTTAAATAGCTAAATATATGCCTATCATACAATCTAGCCATTCAGTTCCAAGTATTTATCCACAATAAAGGAAAGTGTGTGCTCACACAAAGATTTGGATATGAATGCTTACAGCAGCTTAATTTATAATAGCCAAAACCTGGAAACAACAAAAATGGCCATCCACAAGACAGTGGATAAATAGCTTATGGTATCTATGCAGTGGATTACCATCAGGTTCCAGGTTTAGGTAAGATAGAGTAAACACACTCCACCCTGTCTCTTCCACTAAGTGAAGCAATAGAACCTGTACAGAATGCATGAAGGACTCTGAAGAGTAAATAGTAGCAGATGAATTAGGAAAGAAAAATCAGAATTTGGAGTACCACAGAATTGGAGGAGTTTCCCATTTTTCCCTCTAGTACTCCCTGGGCTAGAGTCGAAACAGCCTGAAACCTGGAAGTGAGCAGCAGGCACAGACAGTGGGAATCCCAGAGCCCTCTAGTTTTGCTTTGAGGAGTGGGGAGGGAACTCCTAATGCTCAGAAAGAGTGAGAAAATAGCCACCCCCTACACCACCTTTTTTTCTTTTCTCCATTCTCTCATGGCTCAGACCCCTGGCATTCTTGTTGCAATGGCATGAGAGGACTGAAGGCACCTAAAATTCTAAGGGAGAGAAAACTGTCTGTTGGACAAGTCCCAAGAGGGTCTCCCTCCTTCTCCCCTTCTCTCTCTCTCTCTCTCTCTCTCTTAATATCTCTCTCCTTTTGCCAGTTGACCCTAGCTGAGGGCACAGTCACAGGAAGTATAAAGCAGAGCAAGGTAGCTAAAACTCCAGATTTCTGGCCAGAGGACAAAAAGGAGGAGACCTAGGGAATCAGAAAGTACCAGGGAGATCACGGAAAGGGAGGAATGCTGGAAACTGAACCCACAAAGTTGTTTATGAATTCCTGGGCTCAACTCCAAACTGAGCTTGCATGGATCTAGCATACCAAAGACTTGAGAACTTAACCTAAGGATAAACTACCACCCTTTTCTCAAACTGACCACTGGAGGGTGCACATACAGGACAGATCTAAACAGCACTATAAAGGCTTGGAAAATGGAACAAACATTGAAACTACAATCCACAGAAGGCTGGTTGGAACTTGTGGCCCAAACCCAGCTGCATTGATTGCCTGCTAAAATATAAACATCAACAGTCTCCACAATGTTCAAATAATACCCAGAGTCTCATAAAATTTAAAATGTCCAGGATACAAAACCAAAGTATGATCTTCTTGGCCTATGACAGGAAAAATCTCATTCTGCGTGGGAAAAGACAATCAAAAGAGACCAATGATGAGATGTTGGAATTAAGTAACAAAGACTTTAAAGTAGTACTATGAAAATGCTCCAAGTAAACCCTCTTGGAATGAATGGAAGATGGACAGTCTCAGCAAAGAAACAGGAGATATAAAGAATAAGGAAGTAAAAGTTTTGGAACTTAAAAATATAAGGGCCGGGCATAGTAGTTCACGCTATAATCCTAACACTTTGGGAGGCCAAGGCAGGAGGATAACTTGAGCCCAAGAGTGCGAAGCTAGCCTGGGCCACAAAGTGAGACCCCATCTCTAAAAAAAAAAAAAAAAAAAAAAGTTAGGTGTGTTGGCATGAACCTGTGGTCCTAGCTACTTGGGAGGCTGGGATGGGAGAATCGCTCAAACCTGGGAGTTTGAGGCTGCAGTGAGTCGTGATCACACCACTGCACTACAGCCTGAGTGACAAAGCAAGACCCTGTCTCAATAAATAAATAAATAAAATAAAATAAAATATAAGAGCCAAAATTTTAGTGCTCACTAGGTAACTCAAGAGCAGAATATAAATGAGAGGAAAGAGGAAGCCAGTAAGTGGAAGACAGACCAACAGAAATTATCCAACCAGGAAAACAGTGAGAAAAAGATTTTTAAAAAATGAATAGAACCTCAGAGACTAGTGAGACAATACCAAAGATCTAATATTTATGTCATTAGAGTCCCAGAAGGAAAGAAGAAAGAGTGCAGGGAAGACAAAAATGTTTGAAGAAATATTGACTAAAAACATCTTGAATTTGGAAAAGGACATAAAACTGAAGAATATATGTACATATATATATATATATACACACACACACATACATACATATAAGCATACATGTACCATTGCTAGAGAAAAATGACACATCACACATAGGAGAACAATTCAAATGACTTCAGCTTTCTCAATGAGATAAGGAAATCTCATTGTAGAGACCAGCAGGAAGTGGAATCACATCTTTAAAATGAAGAAAAAGAACCATCAACCCACCATTCTCTCCACAATTTCAAGAATACCTAATGAAAATATGCTTCAGGAGTGAGAGTGAAATAAAGACGTTTTCAGATGAAGGAAAACTAAGAGAGTTCTTTGATAACAGACCTGTCATAAAATAATTGCTACAAGAAGTTTTTCAGACAGATAAGAAATGATACCAGAAGTTAACATGGAATATCAGGAATGAAAAAAAGACCAACAGAAATGGTAAAGATCTGAGGTAATGCAACATTCTGTGCTGCTCTTGAGTTTTTTAAAATACGTTTTATGGTTAAGACAACTACAACATAAAGAGGGTAGAATAAAAGAAACTAAAGTTTTACATTACACTTAAAATGGTAAAATATTGATTCTAAGTAGACCATGAAAAGATAAATATGTATATTGAAATCCCTGGAGCAACCACTAAAAACAAAAACAAAAACAAACAGAACTATACAAGCAGCTAAAGTTTAAAACACAATAAATGTCCTTAAAATGGTAGACACAAATCCAACCATATCAGTAATTCCATTAAATGTAAATGATCTAGGAATGGTATCAGCAAAAATGGAATAGAGAACTCCAAAACTCCTTTTTCCATAAAAATAGTGAAAAAAACTGGCAAAATCAACTTTATTAGAACTCTGGAGACTAATAAAAGGTTTAATAAATAAAATAAATTCTTTTTTTTTTTTTTTTTTGAGAGAGAGTCTCATCCTGTTGTCCTGGCTGGAGTGCAGTGGTGTGATCTCGGCTCACGGCAACCTCCACCTCCTGGGTTCAAGCGATTCTCCTGCTCAGCCTCCTGAGTAGCTGGGACTACAGGTGCCCTCCACCATGCCCGGCTAATTTTTGTATTTTCAGTAGAGGCAGGGTTTCACCATGTTGGCCAGGCTGGTCTTGAACCCTTGACTTCAAATGATCCACACACCTCAGCCTCCCAAAGTGTTGGGATTACAGGCATGAGCCACAATGTCCGGTCAATAAATTTTAATCAAGAAGAAAAACGGCTAAATCTCAGTGGGAAAGCACTGTGGTGTTTTAACATACCTGGGCTCCATTCTTCTGTTTCCTGGCTTGGTGGCAGCCTTGGAGACAACAGCCTGCATTCTTGATATAGGTTCTTAGTGTTAGAGGGAGCAGAATGGAACTTACTCTCAAAGGATTGTGGTTGCCTGTTTTGACCTGTCTGTTGGCTCCCTGAAGGATGAGCACTAAAGATTTACTTTAATTTCACCTAACTTAGAACTCTCTCAGGGCTGAAGCAGCTACCTGGGGCATTTGGAAAAACAAACAAACCACATGGACATGCACAGAGTTAAAAACAAATGCATTCACTAATGGTAACAGTTAGGGAAATAATAGACAAACCAAAAGCTTAAGAAAAAAGGCTGGAGAAGGAAACACTTTAAGAAATAAGGGCCTTAAAAAGCTTTCTGGATATCTAAGAAGGTCACACATATTCTTAGAAAATATCCTAGAAGACTCTACACTCTCACCTCTGACTGACCTCCAGACTCTGCAAGCAGAAAAGGAAGGTTAAGGCAGAGTTGTAAACAGCCTGGCTAAGTGTGAAAGCCACACCTCAAAACACATACAGAGCTCATCTGAAGATATTGGGAATTTTTTTTATGTTGTTGTAGGTATAAAGGAAATTTCGGTCATCACTAGCCAACCACTAGTGGAAAAGTTTAATGGAAAAGTCACTTCAGTGGCGATACGTGACAAAGAATACAGACTTTAAAAAATTCAGAAAGGTCACTAAGTAAACAACAACAACAAAAAACAAAAACAACCAGCAAACAATGACAACAAACCTGAAAGGGGAGCAGAATGTGATTTCCAGAGTTGTCACATTATAACAGTAAAAATGTCCAGTTTTCAACAAAAAAAATTACGTGCCATGAAAAGACAGAAAAAAGTATGGTTCATATACAGCAAAAATAATTAATAGAAACTGTCCTTGAGGAAGCCCAGGAATTGAATTTAATAGACTAAGATTTTAAATCAAGTGTTTTTAAATGTACTGAAAGAGCTAAAAGAAACCATATGCAAAGAACTAAAGGAAAGCATGAAAACAGTGTCTCTCCTAATAGCAGATGTCAATAAAAGAATAGAAATTCTAAAAAAGGACTTAGAAATTTTGAGTTAAGAAGTAAAATAAGTGAAATGAACAATTCACTAGAAGGGGTCAACAGCTATGTGAGTAGGCAAAGAATGAATCAGTGAATTTGAAGACAAGGCAATTGAGATTACCCAGTCTTAGGGACAGAAAAAAGAATGAAGAAAAACAAATAGAGCATAAGTGGCCTGTGGAATACCACTGACGGTACCAACATATGCATACCAGGAGACCCAGGGGGAGAGGAAAGAAAGAAAGGGGATGAAAGAATATTTGAAAAAATAATGGCTCAAAACTTCTCAAATTTGGTAAAAGTAAAGGACATGAATTTACACATGCAAGAAGCTCAACAAACCCCAAGTAGGATAAACTCAGATATTCATATTGTGATACATTATAATCAAATGGTCAAGATAAATACAAAGAGAGAATCCTGAAAGCAGTCGGAGAGAAGTGATGAGTCATATACTAGGATACTTAATGTGATTAATGGCTAATTTCCCATCAGAAACCACAGAGGCCAGAAGGCAATATGATGACATATTCAAAGAGCTGAAAGAAAAACTGTCAACCAAGAATTCCATATGTGGCAAAACTATTCTTCAAACATGAAGGAGAAGTTAAGACATTCCCAGATAAACAAAAACTAACAGAGTTCTTTGCTAGTATGCCTGTTATACAAAAGTTGCTAAAGGGAGTCCTTCAGGCTGAAATGAAAGAACATTTGTGATAATTAATTTTATGTGTCAACTTGACTGAGCCACAGGGTGCCTGGATGTTTGGTCAAATGTTATTCTAGATGTTTCTGTGAGGATGTTTACAGGTGAAATTAACATTTAAATTGGAATACTGAGTAAAGGAGATTACCCTCCCTAATATGGGTGGGCCTCATTCAATCAGTTAAAGGCCTGAATAGAACAAAATGACTGACCCTTCCCCAAGTAAAAGAGAGTTTCTCCTGCCTGCCTATCTTTGAACTGGGACATTGGCTTTTTCCTGCCTTCACTCAAACTGAAACATTGGTTCTTTCTTTGCCTGGAGCCTGCTGGCTTTCAGACTAGAACTAAGTCATTAACTGTCCTGGGTCTCCAGCGTGCCAAGTCACCCTGGAGATTTTGGTACTTGTCAGTCTCTGTAATCATGAGAATTAATTCTTTATAATCTCCTCTCTCTCTCTCCACACACATACACATGTGTGTATGTGTATATACATATATAATATATATATATATAGCTTGCTGGTTCTGTTTCTTTGGAGAACCCTGACTAATACAACTAATACAACATTAGGCAGTAACTTAAATCCACATGAAAAATAAAGAACACCAGTTATGATAACTATGTAGGTAAATATAAACATTAGTATTAATGATATATTTTTTGTTTTAAACTCTTTATTTTCTATATGATTTAAAATACATTCATAAAACAATGATCCTAAAACTATGTTGATGGGCATAGGTTGCATAAAGATGGCTTGGTGTTTTTGTTTTTGTTTTTTGTTTCTTGGGTTTTTTTTTTTTTTTTTTTTTTTTTGGAGACAGAGACTCACTCTGTCACCCAGGCTGGAGTGTAGTGGCACGATCTTGGCTCACTGCAACCTCCACCTCCCAGGTTCAAGCAATTCTTGTGCCTCAGCCTCCTGAGTAGCTGGAATTACAGGCGCCTACCACCACACCCAGCTAATTTTTTGTATTTTTAGTAGACATGGGTTTTCATCATGTTGGCCAGGCTGGTCTTGAACTCCTGGCCTTAAGTGATCTGCCTGCCTCAGCCTCCTAAAGTGCTGGGATTAAAGGCATGAGCTACCACCCCGGCCACGTTACATAAAGATGTAATCTGTGACATTAACAACAAAAGTTAGGGATGGAATTATACAGCAGTAAAGTTTTTTGTATATCATTGAAACTAAGTTGTTATTAATTTAAATTAGAGTGTTATAAATTAAGATGTTAGTTGTAATCCCTGGGACAAAAATAATGCTAAGAATATAATATGTAGTAAAATAAATGAGAAAGGAAAAAAGAGTATACTAGAAAAATCTATCTTACACAAAAGAAGACAGTAATGGATGAACTGAGGAACATAAAAGATAAAAGACATAATAGAAGACAAATAGCAAAATGACAGAATTAAGTCCTCTGTTGTCAGTAATTATATTAAATGTAAATGAATTAAGCTCTTCAATGAAAAGGCAGAGATTGGCAGAATGGATTTTAAAAAGAACCATGATCCAACTATATGCTGTCTATAAGAGACTTATTTTAGATTCAAAGACACAAATAAGTTCCAAGTGTAAAGCTGGAAAGCATACCATGCAAACAGTAACCAAAAATGAGCTGAAGTGGCTATGCTAATATCAGACAAAATGGACATTGACACAAAAATGTTACAAAAAACAAAGAAGGACATTCATATGATAAAATGCTCAATGCATTAAGAAGATACTGCAATTATAAACAAATATGCACTTGACAACAGAGACCAAAAACCTATGACAAGAGACTGACAGAATTGAATGAAAAGTTAAAAAATAGTCAGAGGCAAGGTGCAGTGGCTCACGCCTATAATCCCAGCACACTTGGAGGCCAAGGCAGGCAGATCACTTGAAGTCAGGGGTTTGAGACCTGCCTGGCCAAAATGGCAAAACACCATCTCTACTAAAAATACAAAAATTAGCCAGGCATGGTGAAGCACACCTGTAATTCCAGCTACTCAGGAAGCTGAGGCACGAGAATCACTTGAACCCAGGAGGCAGAGGTTGCAGTGAGCCAAGGTCATGTCACTGCACTCCAGCCTACATGATGGAATGAGATTCTATCTCAAAAAAAAAAAAAAAAGGTGGAGACTTAATACTCAAGTTCAATCATGGCTAGAACAACTAGACAAGAGATAAACAAAGAAATAGAAGACTTGAACTACAATAAAAACCACCAAACCTAACAGACATCTACAGAACATTTCACTCAATGACAGCAGAATACATATTCTTCTCTGCACATGGAAATATTCTATAGAAGACACATTGTGTTAGGCCACAAAACAAGTCTCAATAAATTAGACAAGATTGAAACAAACAGGGCCAGGTGTGGTGCCTCACACCTGGAATCCCAGTACTTTGGGAGGCGGAGACAGGCAGATCACCTGAGGTCAGCAGTTTGAGACCAGCCTGACCTACATGGTGAAACCCCATCTCTACTAAAAATACAAAATTAACCAGACGTAGTGGTGCATACCTGTAACCCCAGCTACTCGAGAGGCTGAGGCAGAATTGCTTGAACCCAGGAGGTGGAGGTTGCACTGAGCCGAGATCACGCCATTGCACTCCAGCCTGGGCAACAAGAGCGAAACTCCATCAAAAAAAAAAAAAAAAAAAAAGAAATCAAATAAAATATCTTCTCCTACCAAAAAGGAATGAAATTAGAAAGCAACAACAAAAAGAAATCTGGCAAATACACAAATATGTGGAAATTAAACAATGTACTTTTCAAGAACCCATAGGGCAAAGAAGAAATCAAAAGGGAAATTACAAAATATTTTAAGATGAATGAAAATGAAAATACAATGTACCCAAATTGATAGAATACAGCAAAAGCAGTGTTCAGAGGAAAATTTATACCTTTACAGCTACATTTTAAAAAAAGAAAGATCTCAAATTAATAACCTAACCTTCCATTTTAAGGTGCTAGAAAAAGAAGAGCAAACTAAACCTAAAGCAAGAAGAAGAGAGGAAATAATAAAAATTAGAGCAGAGGTAAACAAAATAGAGAATAGAACAACAATAGAAAAGTTAAAAACTGACAAGCCTATAGTTTGACTGATCAAAAGAGAGAGAGAGAGAAGACTCAAATTACTAAAATAAAGAATGAAAGTGGGGACATTACTACAGGCCTTACCAACAAAAGATTATAAGAGAATACTATGAGCAATGTATGCCAAAAAATTAGATAACTTAGATAACATTGACAAATTCCTAGAAACACGTAAACTACCAAAACTGACTCAAGAGAAAATAGAAAACTACAGACCAATATACTTTATCATCATAGATGAAAAAGTCCTTAATAAAATACTAGCAAACCAAATACAGCAGCATATTAAAAGGATTATATTCCATGACAAAGTGGGATTTCTCCCAGGAGTGTAAGAGTTATTAAACATACAAAAATTAATCTGTGTAATCCACCATGCTAAATGTATGAAGAGGAAAAATCTCTTTACCTTTGACTGATGCAGATATCAATGCAGAAATCCAATTATGGGGTATAATCTTTTTAAATGCTCAATAAACTACACATAGAAGGGAACTCTACAACCTGATCAAATATAAGATTTACACCATTATAAAAGAGCAAGTTTGGGCTCCTTTTGCCTCTTTTCCCTTCCACCTTCTGCGACATGAGGATGTAGCAGGTGCCTTACTGGCACCTTGATCTTGGACTTCCCAGCCTCCAGAAATATGGGAAAATAAATTTCCGTTTACTATAAATTACTCAGTCTCAGGTATGCTGTTATAGCAGCACAAAACAGACTAAGATATATTCCTTATTGAATAGAAATGCAAAATCCTCAATAAGACATTAGTAAATTAAATCCAGGAACATATAAAAAGGAGCATACACCATGACCAAATGGGATTATCCCAGGAATTTAAGGAAATTTAATACCCCACACTAATAGAACAGAATAAAGGACAAAAACCATATGATTGGGCTGGGTGCAATGGTTCAAACTTGTAATCTCAGCACTTTGGGAGGCTGAGGCGGGCGGATCACCCGAGATCAGGAGTTCAAGACCAGCCTGACCAACATGGTGAAACCCCATTTCTACTAAAAATACAAAATTAGCTGGGCATGGTGGCACATGCCTGTAATCCCAGCTACTCAGGAGGCTGAGGGAGGAGAATCTCTTGAAGCCAGGAGGCAGAGGTTGCAGTGAGCCGAGATCACGCCATTGCCCTCCAGCCTAGGCAACAAGAGTGAAACTCTGTCTTAAAAAAAAAAATCATCTTACTAGGTACAGAAAAAGCATCTGACCAAATCTAATACCCATTCATGATTTAGCAAAAACAAAAATGAAACAAAAGAATTCTTTCAACAAGCCAGAAATAGAAGGGAATTTCCTCAACCTGATAAAAGGCATTTATGAAAAGCCTATAGTTAACATCATATTTGCCGGATGTTTCAGAACAATGCAAGGAAGTCATGTCTCACTACTTTTATTCAGCATTGTACAGGGGGTTCTAGCCAGTGCATCAAGACAAGAAAAAGAAATAAAAGCCTCATGGATTGGAAAGGAAGAGGTAAAACTGTTGCAGACAACAGGATCCTGTATATAGAAAATCCTAAGGCATTCACACATGAGAAAAATTTACTACAACCATAAACAAGTTTATCAAGTTTTCACAATAGTGAAATCAATATATAAAATCAGTTATATTTATATATATGCTAGCAAGTCAAAAATGAAAATAAGACAGTGATTCCATTCGTAATAGTATCAAAGAAACTACTTAGGAATAATACAAAAAGATACCAGATTTATACACTCAACTACAAAATGTTGATGAGAGAAATTAAAGAAGACATAAATAAGTGGAGAGACATTTCATGTTTAAAAATTGAAAGTCTCTATATTATTAAGCTGGCAATTCTTCCTAAATTAATCTATATTCAACACAATCCCTGTGAAAATCCCAGTAGGCTTTTTATGGAAGTCGACAAGCTGATCATAAAATTCCTGTAAAAGAGATCCAAAATAGCGAAAACAATATTTAAAAAGAGCAAAGCTGGAGGACTCACACTAACCTATTTAAAAGCCTACTATAAAGCCATAATAATCAAAACAGTGTGGCAGAAACATAAAGATATATTTATATGGAACAGAACTGACAGTACCAAAATAAACCTTCACATTTATAGTCAGTTCATTTTCAATAACGATGCTGAGGCAATTCAATTGTATTTTCAACAAATTGTGCTGGGACAATCGAATATCTACATATGAAAAGAATTTATACACTTACCTCACATCATACACAAAAATTAATTCCAAATAAATAAAAAATGCAAGAGCAAATGCTATAAGATTATAAGATATTTAGAAGAAAACATGGAAGAATATTTTTGTGACCTTGGGTTAAGCACAGATTTTTTAGCTGCAGCACCAAAATCATAATTCATATGTGAACAACTGACAAATTGGATTTCAAGATTTAAAATGTTTTCTTATCAAAACACAACATCAAGAAAATGAGAAGTCAAGCCAGAGATTGGGAGAAAATATTTGCAAATCCTATGATGGATAAAGGACTCATATAAAAAATGCCTTTCTTTCTTTCTTTCTTTCTTTCTTTCTTTCTTTCTTTCTTTCTTTCCTTCCTTCCTTCCTTCCTTCCTTCCTTTCTTTTCCTTCCTTCCTTCCTTCCTTCCTTCCTTCCTTCCTTCCTTCCTTTCTCTCTCTCTCTCTTCCTTCCTTCCTTCCTTCCTTCCTTCCTTCCTTCCTTCCTTTCTCTCTCTCTCTCTTCCTTCCTTCCTTCCTTCCTTCCTTCCTTCCTTCCTTCCTTCCTTCCTTCCTTCCTTCC
Organism: Symphalangus syndactylus; assembly: GCF_028878055.3. Lineage (NCBI taxonomy): Eukaryota > Metazoa > Chordata > Mammalia > Primates > Hylobatidae > Symphalangus > Symphalangus syndactylus. The sequence continues at coordinate 119,504,266 of NC_072433.2, forward strand.
TTCTTTCCTTCCTTCCTTCCTTCCTTCTTTCCTTCCTTCTTCCTTCCTTCTTTCAGATGGAGTCTGACTCTGTCACCCAGGCTGGAGTGCAGTGACACAATCTTGGCTCACTGCAACCGCCACCTCCTGGATTCAAGTAATTCTCCTGCCTCAGCCTCCGGAGTAGCTGGGATTACAGTCACATGCTATCGCTCCAGGCTAATTTTTGTATTTTTAGTAGAGACGGGGTTTCACCATGTTGGCTAGTCTGGTGTCCAACTCCTGACCTCAGGTGATCTGTGCTCCTCAGCCTCCCAAAGTGCCAGGATTACAGGCATAAGCCACTGCACCCAGCCCACTTACAATTCAATAATAAGAAAAATAAACCCATTTTAAATGGGCAAAATATTTGAATCATCATTTTACCAAAGAAGATATATGAATGACCAATGTTTAAGTAACTCGTGGGAAGGCAGGAAAAAGCAATGAGAAATGAGAAAACAAAAGAAAACAAAAAATAAACTGGCAGACTGAAGCCATAATATATCAACCATTACATTAAATGCAAATGTTTCAACATTATTAGCTGTTAGGCAAATGCAAACTAAAACTATGATGAGATAGCACTACACATCTATTAGAATGGTTAAAATAAAAACTATTGGCAAGGCCAAGGCTATGGAGCAACTGGAGCTCTCATGCGTTACAGATGGAAATGCAAAATGACAGTCACTTTTTTTTTTTTTGAGATAGAGTGTCACTTACCCAGGCTGATCTTGGCTCACTGCAACTGCCACTTCCCAGACTCAAAGGATCCTCCAGGCTTTGTGTCGTGAGTAGCTGGGACCACAGGCATGAACCACCATGCCTGGCTAATTTTTGTATTTTTTTGTAGAGACGGGGTTTTGCCATGTTGCCCAGGCTGATCTCGAACTCTTGAGCTCAAAGTGGTGATCCACCTGCCTCAGCCTCCCAAAATGCTGGGATTACAGGTGTGAGCCACCGCACCACGCTGGCAGTCACGTTAGACAACAATTTGGCAGTTTCTTGTAAACATACACTTACTATGTGATCCAGCAATCCTACTCCAGGTATTTATTTTACAGAAATAAAAATACATGATAACACAAATACCTGTACACGAATGTGTATAGCAGCTCTATTCCTAATTGTCAAATACTGGAAGCAACCCAAACATCATTCAACCAATGGATAAACAAATTGTAATACATCCATGCATTGGAATACTACTTAGCAAAAAAGGAACAAACACACAATTTGGGAGACTTCCGAAGTCATTATGATGAGTAAAAAAGCCAGTCTCATTAATATGATATTCCTGAGAGAACAAAACTATATTCGTGAAAAACAGTTCAGTGGTTGTGGGGGTACTGGGTAGAGGGAACTAGGACTACAAAGGGATAGCATGAGAGAGTTTTTTGGGTTAATGCAACTGCCCTGTATCCCAATTGTGATGGTTACACAAATCTATACACGAGTTAACATTTGTAGAACTGTTCACCAAAGGATGTTATTTTTACTATATGTTAAAAATATAATAAACCAAATAAGGAATAATGTTTTGATTCATGCAACAACATGGATACGTCTTAAAATAATTATTCCAAGTCAATGAAGGCAGACTGGCCAGGCGCGGTGGCTCATGCCTGTAATCCCAGCACTTTGGGAGGCCGAGGCAGGCTAATCACCTGAGGTCAGGGGTTTGAGACCAGCCTAGCCAACATGGCAAAACCCTGTCTCTACGAAAAACACAAAAATTAGCCAGGCATGGTGGCACGCGCCTGTAATCCTAGCTACTCGGGAGGCTGAGGCAGGAGAATTGCTTGAACCCGGGAGGCAGAGGTTGCAGTGAGCCAACATTGTGCCACTGCATACCAGCCTGGGCAATGGAACAAGACTCTTTAAAAAAAAAAAAAAGAAAACAAAAGAAAAGAAAGAAAGAAACCAGACTATGATCCAATTTTTATAAAATTCTAGAAAATGCCAACTAATCTATAGTGACAGAAACCAAGTCAGTGATTGCCTGGGAAGAAGGGATTGCTGGAAGGCATGAGGACATTTTGGAGGTGATTAATGTGTTCGGTATCTTGGTTGTTCTGATAGTTTCACAGGTGAATACATATTCTAAACTTAATGAATTGTACACTTTAACATGCCCGGCTTTTCATATATTAATTATACTTCAGTAAAGCTGAAAGATAATATACAATGGCTGCCCTCAAGGAATGCAGGATCCAGTGACAAGGAAACTAAACCAGAGTTACAGAAACTATGGGGGCCTAAAGCAGAAATCCCTCTCCCCCACTCCTGCCCAACTCAGAAATCCTCCTGTGACTGGTTACAGCTGATGCTTTTTAACTTGCATCCACAGCCTGAGCGACAGAAATCACAAGGTCAGCTCATGATAAAGCCAAGCAATGGAGAAAACTTCACTTTTTTCAGAATGTTCTTCATGCCCTTCATCTTATGTCTTCCTGTGGTACAGCAGCCTACCATTCACAGCATGTGACCTTGGGCAAGTTCCTTGGCCTCTCTAATTCTCACTTTCCTCATATGAAACATGGTGATATGGTTTGGCTCTGGGTCCCCACCCAAATCTCATCTTGAATTGTAATTCCCATAATCCTCACCTGTGGAGGGTGGGACCTGGTGGGAGCTGATTGGATCAGGGGGAGGTTTCCCCCGTGCTGTTCTCGTGATAGTGAGTTCTCACGAGATCTGATAGTTTTATAAGGGGCTGTTCCCGTTTCGCCCATTTGTGCTCTCTCTGGCCTGCTGCCGTGTAAGATGTGCCTTTGCTTCTCTCTTGCCTTCTTCCATGATTGTTTCTTGAGGCCTCCCCAGCCATGTGGAACTGTGAGTCAATTAAGCCTCTTTCCTTTATAAATTGTCCAGTCTTGGGTATGTCTTTATAGCAGTGTGAGAATGAACTAATACACATGGGTAATCCACATACCCAACTGCCAGGGTTGGTGTAAGGAGTGAAGGAATCATCTATAACATAACAACAGATACCCAACTGACAGAGAATACTTCTGGGAGGACTCAGTTTTATACCTTTATGAGTGTGAGTGTGTGTTTAGGATAACAGGCATGTAACACTCCTGATACTGAAAAAGAAAAGAGAGAACTGAAACTCTGGGTCAGGAAACCACAGTCTTAAGTGAGATTCGGCACTTTTCCATCCCACTTACATCCTGAGATCAAGAGAAAACCCCATTCCAGTTTACAGATGGGGCCATGAGACACAAAGGGCTAACTGATGACAAATCTGGTACTCCTGACTCCTAGTCCAGTGCTCTGACAACAAGGGCAGATTTGGGGGACAAAGGCCATGGGGGGAACCAAAAATGGGAGCTAGAAATTGAGTAGAGGAGGTAATTGGGTGAGAAACTCTAAAAAGCCATAGCAAGCCAGGCACAGTGGCTCTCGCCTGTAATCTCAACACTTTGGAAGGACAAGGTGGGAGGATGGCTTGAAGCCAGGAGTTTGAGACCGGCCTGGGTAACAGAGTGAGACCCTTCTACAAAAACTAAAAAATTAGCCGGGTATAGTGGCACACACTTTTGTTCCCAGCTACTTGGGAGGCTGAGGCAGGAGGATCACTTGAGCCTGGAAGGTGGAGGATGCAGTGAGCCATGATCACACTGCTGCACTCCAGCCTGGGAACAGAGCAAGACCTCATCAAAAAAAAAAAAAAAGAAGAAGAAGAAGAAAAGAAAAGCCATAGTATTCTGCCCTCTAGGGGCAGGGTGAGAAGGCAGGTGGCAGTGAAGGAGCAGCATTCATTACATTCATTCCTCCCTCCATCCATTCATTCTGCTGCTGATATGCATGGATGCCTCCATAGGACAGCAGCATGCTGGAATCTGAGGGTTCAGTAAGACAGGCCCCTTTCTCTGCAGAGCTCACGCTGTTGCAGGCCTCAAAGGTGAGGACATAAAAGTGGTGTTTTGACACAATTCCAATTCTATCAGTGAGTTTGGCCCCAGCTTAGCCAGTCACCCTGGCTTGTTCTTGCTGCCCACTGGGCCAAATGCGAGGGTGAGGAGTAAGAAGCTGCAAAGTGTGGAGTGGTCTGGAGAAGGAGTAGAGGTGGAGGATGGGTGCTCTCCATCTCCTATAGGCCTTCTGAGCTCAGAGTGTCTCCCACCTGCCCTATCTCCTTGTTGGGTGAGCTGGGGTCGACTCCCAGAAGTCGAAGGGCTCCTGCACAGAAGGCAGAACTGGAGCAGAGGGCTTGGCTCTTCCCTGTACCCTGTTCACCCAGTGTGGGGGCCTTGGGGGACCCAGATGGGGAAGGCTAGTGCACAGGCACTTCACCTCTGAGGTGGGGACAGAAGGGTTTTGGGATTAACATCTGCCGGCCACCAGAGGCCGGTGTTGGGACATGCAGATGACCCAGAAAACCGCCTCTGCCCGGGGACAGTACACAGAGCGTAGCCTCCCTCAACCCAGGCTTCTGTGTCAGACAGGCTTCCTTTCCTTTTCTGATATGTCAAGCACCTTAACCTCTTAGAACCTTGTGGGCGGGAGCAGCACTGGACAGCCGTGTGGCCAGCCAGGATCCTGCTCTAGGACTTTTTTTTGGAAATACCTGCATCAGCCACTAGAGGGAGGTAGGAAGCTGAGATCTTGGGTCCGTGGGTGAGCAATGAATTGTTACAAAAGGGCTACAGAAATTGCTCTGTGTATTAGAAATAAACTGCAATTGGGTGAAGAGAGAGGGGGAACTGGCAAGATGGCACAAGGCTGCAGACAGAATGGAAAGGGGGTGAAGAAGAGGAAGTTCTACCACTGTAGGGTGACCACAGGACTTCAAGAATAGGAGCACTAGCACTCACTTTGAAGTTGCTTCTGCCACAGGCAGATCCGGGTGAGTGGTCATCTTGGCTGTGTGAATGGGACTCAGTGGAAAGGGCTGCCTTCTGTGGGGTGCAGAACAGGGGCATTACTTGTTGAATGTCCTGATGAGCCACACACAGATCTACCCATGTTGTATCAGGAGAGAGTCAGTGCTAGTCATGCACAGTCATGCACAAGGGAACTTGCAAACACCCTGGCAAAAGCTTTCTGCTTGCACGTGAGCAAATAGGAGCTTGAGCCCGTCGTCCAGGTCTTAGGAGCCCGAGGGAGCCTGACTGATGTCTGTGTCACACGAGAGGGGTCTAGGGCCACGAGGCAGCAAGTTAGGAGGAAGAGGGTGGGAATCCCAGGTCCAGGGAGCCCCCGCCACCTGCAAACAAAAAATGGGGAAGGAAGGCTTTCCCAGCAGAAGGTAGAATTTGGGTCTGGATTCTGAGCAGAGAGAAGCAGCTGCATGGAGGTGGGAGAAGAGAGAGATCAGATGCCCACTACAATGCCTTGCACTGTAGGATTCTGTGTTCTCCTCCAGCCCACCCTGCACCATTCACCCTGTATAACCATGCCACTCACCTTGGAGCAATGGCATCCTAACTTGTTTCCCTGGTCGAACATTACAACCTCATCTGTGCCCACACAAAAGCTAGAGACCTTATAAGAATGTAAGTTGCCGGGTGCAGTGGCACACACCTGTAATCCCAGCACTTTGGGAGGCCAAGATAGGCAGATTGCTTGAGCCCAGAAGTTTGAGACCAGCCTAGGAAACATAGAGAAATCCTATCTCTACAAAAAATACAAAAATTAGCCTGGCATGGTGGCACATGCCTATAGTGCCAGCTACCCAGGAGACTGAGATGGGAGGATCACCTGAGCCCAGGAGGTTGACGCTGCAGTGAGCTGTGATGGTGCCACTGCAGTCCAGCCTGGATGACAGAGTGAGACCCTGTCTCAAAAAAAAAAGTAAGTCATCTGACCCTCCTTTGCTTTAAACTCTCAGGGACTTCCCATTACTAGAATGAAATGCAGAGTCCTTTCTCTGGCCTGCATGCATTTGCATGAGCCCTCTCTTCCCTCCCTAGCCTCATCTCCTACCTCCCTGCTAATGTGCTCCAGCCATCTGTCTTCCTGCTGTTTTTCAACCACACCAACTTCATTCCTGCTACTATACTTTCACACTTGCTGTCCCTCTGTTTAACTATCGCCAGCCCCCAGGCTTTCACATAGTTGGCTCCTTTTCATCATTTAGCTCTCAAATGTCACCTTGTCAGACATATAAAGTGGCCCTCTCTCCCTGGCACTTCCTGAATCTCCCTGGATCACGTTGGTCCCTAGCCTATCACATCCGTCACGGCCTTTGCTTGTCCAGTGACTCTTCCTCCGCTATCATGTATGTTGCTGGAGAGCAGGACCTTGTCTGTCACCTTCAGTATTAATCCTTAGTGCCTGGCATGATGCCTGGCACATAGTGGTGCTCAATAAATATTTTTGGAAAGAATAAATCTTCAATCAATCCTATTCAGTAAGTTTGATGATCACTTCCAATCTATAGAAAGGAAAACTGACTCCTAGAAAGGTTAATTAACTTGCCCAATGGCAGATAGCAGTAGAGGCAGAACTTAAACCCAGGTAGCCCGACTTTAGCATCTTAACACAGGGTTGTTTTGCTTCTACTATTTTCACTGAAAGCACTTACCACAATTTATAGTTTTATTTGTTTGTTGTCTGACCCTCCTAAATGCGTACGATGCTGCTAGAGGAGGGCTATATCCTGCTCCCTGCTGTGTCACCAATACTTAGAACAGTGCCTGGCACATTGCAGCTGTGTGAGTATTTGCTGAGTGAATGAATACACAACCAAATGAACAGAAAAGTGAGGGATGACTGTGGAGGAATAGGGGGTGCCAGTTTCCCAGGCCCCAGCTGGAGCCCAGTGCCCAGTCCACCTTTACCCACGTAAAGGGATCTGCCAAGAGGTGGCCTTTCGCTGTTGCAGAAGGCATCTCTTGGGGCTGATGATGGTGAGTCTCTCACTCTTAACAGCAAGAGTCACCCTGCTCCATGAATCTTCAAATTTGGGGTCATTTCCCACCTAAAGGCAGAGATTTGGCCTATGTTCCCAACCACAGCTGAGAGTCCAACCTGCCCCTTGTGTGACACCCATGGCTCTGGGTGGATCCGTGTATACTGCCTCGATTCTACTCATTACATTATGTCAGCACCTTTTTCAGCTTCTGAGAAACAGGAAGCATCATGATGTGTGGTGGGGGTTGAAGAAGATGATAAGAGACATAATCACATTTCTTTGGTTGGGGCACAGAGGGCTGGGGTTCCTGTTTGCTCTGACTCTAAAGTGTCACCTTTTCCCTTAAGCCAGAATGTTGGAGGATGGGGACTATTTAGACAATATGCTTTCAAGAGGAAAGAAAAAAGCAGGGATAAGAGCCCTTAAAATTATTATTACGAAACATCATACATACAAAAAAATTATAATTTCTATGTATAGTTTAAAAAATAGCAAAAACCCATGTGTCCACCACCCAACTGAAGAGAACATTCCCTCTCCCCATGAAGGCGTCCTTCCCACAGCTTCCATGTCCCTCCCCACCAAAGGGAACCATTATCCTTATTTTTTTGGTCAATGATTTATTTGCTATTCTTGTTTTATTATATATGTAAATATCCTCTAATTATATATGATTTCATTTTTCCTATTTTTGCCCTTTTTATAAATGGAATCATGTTGGATGTATTTATTTAAGATTTGCTTTTACTGCTCAACAAAATGTTTTCAGACTCATCCATGTTGATACATATAACTGTAGTTTATTTATTTACTGTATTTACTTTACTATAATCTTCTAAATGAGCAAGCCATAATTTATTTATCTATTTTATTACTGATGGACATTTTGCAGATTTTTTTTTTTTTTTTTTATGATACGGAGTTTCGTTCTTGTTGCCCAGGCTGGAGTGCAATGGCGCCGTCTCGGCCCACTGCAACCTCTGCTTCCTGTGTTCAAGTGATTCTCCTGCCTCAGCCTCCCGAGTAACTGGGATTACAGGCATGTGCCACCATGCCTGGCTAATTTTTTTTTTATATTTATTTTTAGTAGAGACGGGGTTTCACCATGTTGGCCAGGCTGGTCTCGAACTCCTGACCTCAGGTGATCTGCCCACCTCGGCCTCCCAAAGTTCTGGAATTACAGGCGTGAGCCACTGCTCTTGGCCCATTTTGGGGGTTTTAAAAGTTTTAGTTGTTAAGAACATGCTGCAAAAATTAAGTAAAACTAAAGAAATCTGAATAAGATATGGACTTTAGTTAACAATAATGTATCCATACTGATTCATTAATGTGACACGTATAGCATACTAATTAAGATGTTAAGGGCTGGGCGCTGTGGCTCACCCCTATAATCCCAGAACTTTGGGAGGCCGGGGTGGTGGATCATGAGATCAGGAGTTCGAGACCAGCCTGGCCAAGATGGTGAAACCCCATCTCTACTAAAAAATGAAAATACAAAAATTAGCAGGGCACAGTGGCGGATGCCTGTAATTCCAGCTAGGCTGAGGCAAGAGAATTGCTTGAACCTGGGAGACAGAGGCTGCAGTGAGCTGAGATTGTGCCACTGCACTCTAGCCTGAGTGACAGAGGGAGACTCCGTCTAAAAAAAAAAAAAAAAAAGATGTTAAGAATAGGGAAAATTGGATATGGAATACATGGGAACTTTCTGTACTATCTTCCCCATTTTTCTGTAAACCTAAAAGTTTTCCTAAAGTAAGTTTATTTAAGAAAACAGTCTCCTATGATTGTGGTTGTTTATCTGTCCTGATGTTCATGGGCAAGAATTTCTCTAGAATATGCACTAAGGTGAAATTTGGGGTCATAAGGTACGTGCACGTTCAATTTTTTACTAGGAACTACATTTCAAAAGTACCATTTTACTCTTTTGTGGACAATGTGTAAGAATTCCTTTTACTTTACATCCTGGGCAAGAATTGTAGTATCTGACTTTTTAATTTCTGCCAGTCTGGTGGGTGTGAAATGTTATCTCATTGTGGTTTAATTTTGGATTTTCCTGACTACTAACAAGGTTGAACATCTCTTTATATGTTTATTGGCCATTTGTGTTTCCTGTTCTAAGAAATGCTTATTCATGTCATTTACCTTTTTTTTTCTAGTGGGTTATTTATCTTTTTCTTACTGATTAAGAGGATTTTGTTAGACATTCTTGAAACTAATCTTTAGTCATTTATATGTGAAACAAATATTTGTCCTAGCTTGCGGTTTGTCTTTTCACTCTCCTTATGGTAAATCTGATGAATATTGAATGTATCAATCTTTTCCTCAGTGATCTGCTCTTTGGGGGTTTTATTTATGAAATCCTTCCATTCCGTCTGGAAAGCTCCTATTTGCTTCTCCAGATTTGCTCTCCACCCCCTTTTAGCCTCTGTGTCCTGGGAGGCTGACCAGTATGAACTACATTAATAGCTTATTTGCCGACAGGTTCCCATTGGGTTTGACCATGGGAGCATTGACAGGTGATCAAAAGGTAGGAGGTGAGTGAAGCAAGGTATGTATGCCCTTAGCTCTCTCCTTGCAAGGTTGCTGCAGGCTGGTTGTGTCGCTTAAGGTCCCAGCTCTTGCCAATTGGCTGTCTGCACATAGTGCTCTGTATCTATCTCTGAGTTTCAATAAACAGTCCCTCTCCTGTTGCAGTTCCTGTTACCAGCCGCCAAGGGCTTTGTTTTCCCTACACTCTATTCTCACTTTTATAATGGTCCCTTTGTTAAATAAACTGTCCTTAAGTTACTCAGTATGAGTGTCCCATCTGTTTCCTGCTGGATAAGCCCACTCCCAGGTCATATTTTCTGTTTTTAAATTAGTTTTTCACTGGTCTATCTGTCTACCCCGAGGATTTCTTAACCTTGCCACTACTGACATTTTGGATGGGAGAATTCTGTTGTGGAGGGCTGTTGTGTGTACTGTAGGATGTTTAGCAGCATCCCTGACCTCTACCCAGTAGATGCCAGTAGCGTTCCCTCCTTCCCCTCCAATTCTGACAACTCCAAATTGCCAAATGTTCCCCTGGGGTTGGGGAATCCCCCTCTGTTGAGAACTACTGTTATAACCCCTTGTCAAAACCACACTTAATTATTAAGGCTTGATATCTAGCAAGGTAAGTTCTGCCATTTGGGTTTTGTTTTGTTTTGTTTGTTTGCTTGCTTTTGAGACAGTCTCACTCTATTGCCCAGGCTGGAGTGCAGTGGTGCAACCTCAGCTCACTGCAACCTCTGCCTCCCCAGCTCAAACGATTCTTGTGCCTCAGCCTCCCAAGTAGCTGGGACTAAAGGTGTATGCCACCATGCCCAGCTAATTTTTTGGGATTTTTACTAGAGATGGGGTTTCGCAATGTTGCCCATTGTGGTCTCGAGCTCCTGAGCTCAGACAATCCGCCTGCCTTGGCCTCCCAAAGTGCTAGGATTACAGGTGTGAGCCACCACACCCGGCCAAGTTCTCCCATTTTGAGCTCCTCCTTTAGAATTGTATTGGCTATTCTTGGACTCTCATTTTCCCATGTACATTTTAGAATCAGCATAGTATGATCATGAAAAAAATGGTTGGGATTTTGATAGGAGTCACATTAAATGTATAAATCAGTTTGCAAATTACAGTGTCAAGTCTTGATCCATGGACATAATAGGTCTCTGCATTTGCGGTTATTACTATCTTTCAATAAAGTTTTTAAATGTTTTCCATATTTTGTTAGATTTATTCTTTGGCACTTTACATTGCTTTTTTTTTTTTCTCTTAGAGAGAGAGAGATGGGGTCTTACTCTGTTGCCTAGGCTGGAGTGCAGCCTCAAACTTCTGGCCTCAAATGATCCTCCTGCCTTAGCCTTTCCCAAGTAGTTGAGACTACAAGCACATGCCCCCATACCCTGCTCTTTGGCACTTTATAGTCTTATAAGTATTATAATAATGCTTATACTTACTTGTAATGATGTCTTCTTTAAAATTACATTACCTGTTTTTTGGTAATGTATAACTTGTAATTGATTTTGCATATTTATCCGGAAACTTCCTGAACTCTCTTATTCCTTATAATCATTTGACTGACTCTACGTGTTTTTGAGTTCCATTTTTATCGTAGTGTATCATCTGCAAATATATATATGATTTTTGTTTCTTTACAATCCTCATATTTATTAGTTCTATTAATATGAACAATCTTTTTGCAAAGGCTGGGACCTTTGGTCAGTTTTTAATGGAAACAAAGTTAGTCTCCAGGGACACTACTACATCCTATAAAGCCTCTGTGCAAATTGGAAAAAGATACTTCTATCTGGTATGAAATTGTCATACACATTCAAATATATAATGTCTCTGATGTAAATGCTGCTTCTTGGGATTGTGCAGTGCACACAGAGTGGTCCTGCAAGTATTCTTGCATTATTCTTTTTTTAAAGAAATGATTTGAACATATTACCATTGAGCACAGTATTTTCTGTAAGTTTATCAGGTTAAAAAAGTTCCTTTCTATTTTGACTTTGTTAAAAAGTAATTATAATAAATGAATGTAAAATTTCAGTAATGCTTTTTGTGCATTGATATCATCATGTGTGTGATTCTTTTCTCTCTCTTTTTTTTGTTTTGTTTTTTTGAGACTGAGTTTCGCTCTTGTTACCTAGGCTGGAGTGCAATGGCACCATCTCAACTCACTGCAACCTCCGCCTCCCAAGTTCAAGGGATCCTTCTGCCTCAGTCTCCTGAGTAGCTGGGATTACAGGTGCCCGCCACCATGCCCAGCTAATTATGGAATTTTAGTAGAGACAGGGTTTCACCATGTTGGCCAGGCTGGTCTCAAACTCCTAACCTCAGGTGATCCACCTGCCTCGGCCTCCCAAAGTGCTGGGATTACAGATGTGAGTCACTGTGCCCAGCGTGATTCTTCTCTTTAAAAAATGATTAATGTGGTAAATTACATTAATAGATTTTCTGACATTTAATTTTATATTCCTGAAATAAAGGAACATTTCATATTCCTGACACTTAATTTTATATTCCTGAAAGAAAGACATTACATTAGTTGTTATGTAATGTCTTTTTATACATGCTGGATTTGGATTTATAAAACTTTGATAACAATGTTTATGTCCACGTTCATGAGTGAGTATGGGATCATAATTTTTCTTTCATATATTTTCCTCCTCTGACTTTCGTATGCTATATATTAGCTTCACAAAATTAGCTGGGAAATATCTCATTTTGTTTATTTTCTATAAGAGTTCATATATGTTTGGAATTATATGTGACCTGACAGTTTAGAAGGACTCACCTAGAAAACTATCTGGACTTGGTGTATTCTTTCAAGAAAGATTTTAAATGACTGGTTTAATTTCTTTAGTGGTTCTAGATCTGTTTAGATTTTTCTATGTCTTCTTGCATCAGTTGTGGAAATTTATGTTTGTATTGGATACATATTTGTGTGCCTTCTCAGATTGCCCTCACTGCCTCCTATCTGTCTCTTTGTCAGCACCAACACCAACACCAACACACCACCCTTAACTTCCAGGCATAGAAGGCTGGACCTGACCTCAGGCTCTGCTTTCTGAAGAGACCTGGCTATGACAATTAGTATCAGATGTAGTTTTAGGTAACAAACACTGGGAAATGGAACATTGACATTGGATTATTCACTATTTTAAAATAATATGAACCTATATCTGAAAATAAGTAGGTTGATAATAACTTCTGGCAGGCAGTGGCTTTGCAATATCTTAAGCTTTTAGCTCTGGTTAATTTAGATGAGGGGCAGGTGGACAGCAAGACAATGAAAGATAAAGTGGCAGGGTTATATGAGAACAATGTTAAATATAAAGATTGCAGAGTACAATGACTCTTCTGACAGCACTGAAGACCTTACCAAAAGAAAATGATAGGCTCATGGCAATCTAATTCTAACTTAACATACTCTCGGAATGCTTGACAACTCCCATGGCAACTTTAAAGGAGACTCTTATTTCCAGCAACTGCAGGGCAGACCGATCTGAAAATTAGGCTCAGGATCTGATTATTTGCAGGCCTTAGAAGAGCTTCAAAGGAGAAGAGTGGATTTTGGACATTCTGTGTCAAAGTCAGGGCTCTTATGAGAAAAGAGTGGGACCATGAGACCTGGGATAGAAACATTTGGGTGGACAAACCTAAAACTCATGAACTTCCAAATTCTCTGAGCCCTCCTTAACTGGTAGAAGCAGACCTTTCCCCCTTGCTAGAGTAGACTAACTTCTCCTTGCCTGGAAACAGAATAACTATTTCACTTGAAATATATACTTCACAAGATGACATTTGTTCTGCCCACAACCCTCCCTCAACACCCCTTATTGCCTCAAGACCAATAATTAAAGTCGGATCTAAGAACATCTTGTGTTAACTAGGCACCAACCAGGAGACACAAACTATACCAGTTATTTTAATAAACAGATTAAATATAAAGAACTGTTATCCAGGTACTGGAAAACTAGGCAGGCAAAAAGGGAACAATAAGGTATCAAGGAGGTGGCAATTGTTGGAAGCAGCTAGCACTTCTATGTCTGGGCAGCAAAGGGAACAGGTGAAAATTATTAAAACTTATACATTTGGAGGAGGGTCTTTGTGGACCTGAAACAGACTATCTGTAGAGGGGATGCTGCTCTGCATGCAGTGCAGTTCCTGAGCTCAGAAAAGGGGTCCTATGGGAATGGGATCCAGACCTCTGAGGGGATGCTGGTTGGCTGTTGCTGGGGTCTCAGAGGGAAATGAGGTGTGCTAAGGTTGGTTCTATGAATGGTGGAAAAACTGCAAACTATAATCAAATGTTGCTACTAGAGTCAACTACTGCTGCCAGGGTTAATGTTAGGATTAGGATTAGGAATACAAATTTAAAAGGACAGGAACAGGAAACAAAACCAAAGAATAGGAAGCAACAGGAAGAAACAAGTCCCCTTTTCTGCCTCCAGCCTCCTAGTCTACACCCTCCATTGACAGATCCTAACAGGGTTTCAGCTGGCAAAGGAGAAATTGGTTTGCAGAATCCCAGCTGCAGCAGAGTATAGTATAGTGGGCTTGAAGCTGAGAGACAATAGCTTCACAGCTGACATACAGTCTTGGCAGGGAAGTGTAAGGTGTGCCGGAGTTTACTAATATGTACTGTCAGAATCCAGAATCGAGTGCATCCTGCAGCTGTTTGTCCAGAAGAATATAGAGTTGAGTGGGATTGGATTCTTTGGCATGGGTATACTTATGACTCAGAATTAAGTTTTCGCAAGAACAACTGGAGTTAGTCCTAATAGTTTGCTGGAGTGGCTCCTTGAAGCCTGATCCTGATGATGGTGTATAGAATATGAAGTGGAGATACCTGAACTTCCTCCCATAGTATTGAAGAAAAGAGCAGATAGCTCAGAGAAGCAGGAATACTAAAATGGATTTATTGTATCTGGCGTGAGAACCCACTACCTGAGTATGTTCCTAGAGGACACAGAGTATACTCCTTTTACTAACACAGCAACAGATGCACTAGTGAAGAGAAGTAGGCATCATTGCAAACATTGGTGGTGGACTCCGGGCGCGGTGGCTCACGCTTGTAATCCCAGCACTTTGGGAGGCCGAGGCGGGTGGATCACGAGGTCAGGAGATCGAGACCACAGTGAAACCCCATCTCTACTAAAAATACAAAAAAATTAGCCGGGCGTGGTGGCGGGCGCCTGTAGTCCCAGCTACTCGGAGAGGCTGAGGCAGGAGAATGGCGTGAACCTGGGAGGCGGAACTTGCAGTGAGCCGAGATCGCGCCACTGCACTCCAGCCTGGGTGACAGAGCGAGACTCCGTCTCAAAAAAAAAAAAAAAACAAAAAACAAAAACAAAACATTGGTGGTGGATGTCTCCTGTAAGCTGGGTTGAAGGTGAAAGATGCTGCCAATGACATGGACTCTCTAATATCAATAGGCAACATGAGATCCCTAGAATGGCAGAGCTCAGGTTGGAAGCACTTAAACATTAGAGGCAAAGGGGACATAATTACTACCACAAACAGCAAGGCCATGATGCCAACCAGGGTGCCTTGACTGTTAACCTTCAGGGATCTATTGTGGTGGCTAAGAAATTAATGTGTTCCTAGAGACAAGAAACGTTGATAATCGATTAGCATGTATGTGTAATCAGGTGGTAAAGAGCTGACATCAGCCACCACAGTGGAAAAGCAGGCTCTTCATCCAGTTCCCACATCTAAGGCATTCATAAACCCAGTGTCCATTGATTGAACAGGAGGACTCTATAATCCCACTACATATACATGCAGTAAACTTTCTTTAATCCTTTAGCAAAGAGATCTAGAGCCATTCATCAGGAGAAGTACACACTAGTATAGGAGATACCCAAACTTTTCAAACATTGTTAGATACGAGGTCTGAGCTAATACTGACACCAGGAAAACCTAAATCTGCCATGGTTCTTTGGTTAGAGTGGGACTTCCATTGGACAAGTGATAAATGGAGACTCTTAGGCTTGAGTCTTTTATACTCTGGGACTGTTTTTCTAGTTCTTTATTGTATAAATGGAATAAACATTCTAAGCACCTGGCAGAACCTTCCTGTGGCTTTGAAACTTTTGTAACAGCTCGTTACATTTATAGGCCTGTGCATTTTACTCTCTCTATGTCATGATCCTGATGGTAAATGTATACAATGATGTGAGACCATGAAAGCAGTAAGTCAGCTGGCCATAGGCAGGTACACTGAGATTAAAAAACAACTGCTGGGCATGGTGGCACTTGCCTATAGTTCCAATTACTCAGGAGGCTGAGATGGGAGGATCACTTGAACCCAAGAGTTTGAGTCCAGCCTGGACAACATAGCAAGACTCTATCTCTTAAAAAAATAAAAACAGGCCAGGCATGGTGGCTCATGGCCGTAATCCCAGCACTTTGGGAGGCTGAGATGGGCGAATCATGAGGTCAGGAGATTGAGACCATCCTGGCTAACATGGTGAAACCCCATCTCTACTAAAAATAGAAAAAAATTAGCCAGGTGTGATGGTGGGCGCCTGTAGTCCCAGCTACTAGGGAGGCTGAGGCAGGAGAATGGCATGAACCTGGGAGGTGGAGCTTGCAGTGAGCTGAGACTGTGCCACTACACTCCAGTGTGGGTGACAGAGCAAGACTCTTTCTAAAATAAATAAATAAATAAATAAACAAACAAACAAACAAACAAAAACAGCGGGCATGGTGGCTCACGTCTATAATCCCAGCACTTTGGAAGGCTGAGGCAGGTGGATTGCTTGAGGTGAAGAGTTCAAGACCAGCCTGACCAACGTGGTAAAACACTGTGTCTACTAAAAATATAAAAATTAGCTGGGTGTGGTGGCATGCACCTGTAGTCCCAGTTACTTGGGAGGCTGAGGCAGGAGAATCACTGGAACCCAGGAGGTGGAAGTTACAGTGAGCTGAGATCGTGCCACTGCACTCCAGGCTGGGTGACAAAGTGAGACTCCATCTCGAAAAAAAAATAATAAATGAATAAATAAATAAATAAATAAATAAATAAATATAAAAAGAGGGCAGTGTGGTGGCTCATACTTTTAATCCCAGCACTTTGAGCGGCCAAAGTGAGAGGATCACTTGAGGCCAGAAGTTTAAGACCAACCCAGGTCACATAGTGAAACCCTATCCCTACAAAATAATTTTAAAAGATACTAACAAGGCATGGCAGTAAGTGCCTGTAGTCCCAGCTACTGGGGAGGCTGAAACAAGAGAATCATTTGAGCCCAGGAGTTCAGGGCTGCAGTGAGCAATGATCACGCCACTGCATTCCAGCCTGGATGACAGAGCAAGACCCTGTCTCAAAAAAAAAAAAAAAAAAAAAAAAAAAAAGAAGAAGAAGAAGGATATGGTGAATGAAAACATCTAAAGAGCAATTACAAGTTTGCTGGGTGGGAAAGAACAAAGATACTGAGACAGAGGGTATAGTGTGGACCAAGGCACAGAGGTATGAAAATTCATGGGTATTCTGTGAAGAATAAGAGCTAGCATTCTTTACAGATCATCTCTTTTTTTTTTTTTTTTTAAATGGCCTCACACTGTTGCCTAAAGTGGCATAATCAGGGCTCACTGCAGCCTCACCTCCTGGGCTCAGGTGATCCTCCCACCTCAGCCACCTGAGTAGTTGGAACTACAGATGTGCACCACCACACCTGGCTACTTTTCTTTCTTTTTGTAGAGACATGGGCTTGCTTTGTTGCCCAGGCTAGTCTTGAACTCCTGGACTCAAGTGATCCTCCTGCTTCAGCTTCCCAAGGTGCTGGGATTACAGGCATAAGCCACTATGCCTGGCCTGAACATCTCCACAATTAATGTTTTCCACATAGAGTTCTTCTTCATAGAATGTGTCTCTCAATACAATGATTTCCCACCAATATTTATATTGGAAAAATATTTATGTCCGCTAAACATAAGAAATTCTTTAACCAAGTGATGAGGGGAGTCAATGGACAAAGTCTTTAGGTTTATTCCACATACAATTGGTAGCAAATCAGAGTTCACCGAAGACAATCGGAAAGGCTCTGAATGTTAACTAAGGGGACATGCAGCGTGTTATACAGACAAAGCAACCATTATATTAACTGCTGCGTGATCAGGAAGAACTGTTTTAAATATCTTATATCCTTATTTAAATACAATTAAGTAAATAAATACAAAATATTTTGTTTAAATTTTTACACCCTAACGTGTTTTTTCCTTATATACATGCATTTTACTATGTTTTATGTTTTAAGAAGTTGGTTGAAGATTTTGGGTTGAGACATAATGCATTAAAATTTTTCCCACTTAAAATAATGGGAATGAGGCACCTGGTTAATGTTTTCTTGTCAAAGATGTTACATGGACGATGCCTGTATTTCTGTATGTCAGGTGTCAGAGGGGGCAGAGGTCCACCTCGAATGACTTGTGAAGGAGACTGGACTTCAGATGGTAGTGAGTCAGAGGTTTCTATGCACAGCAGTGACACGTGGACATGTGTGTGTGTTGTCAACAGGCTTCACACGACGAGTTCGAGTCAAGTTTTATTTCAGTTAGTTGCAAACAGCCCTGATTGCTTTTAGCTTCTCTGGGACCTGGCAGATTGGTAAGGGCTCATTATTGGGGATTTAGATGTGATATTCCAGTCTTAAGTCCTTATTAACTATATTGGACCCTGATAAGGAAGCGGGGAAAGGAGCTTTTTTGAGAGAATATAAGTGTACAAGGGAAAGGATTTTGTCTGTTTTATTCACTGTTGAATCCTAGCCCCTAGAATAGTCCTGGAGCATACTGGAACTCAGTATCTGCCTAATTGAATCAAGTTGAGATTCAGTCTTCTTGCAAGTTGAGTTTCCTGTTTCCTGTCTCCTGTCTTTTTCTAGAGCGGTCAGCACCGTGCTGTGCTCCTCCATCTTCCTCCCTCACTAGCTCTGCTCCTGATCCTGGGGCTTGGTGCATGCACAAGTTGGGGACCTGGTCCATGGTCCTGACCACCATGCCTGGGTGTGTGCTGGAAGGAAAACACGTCTTCTTCCTCAGAAGGAGTTCCGTTCTCCTGCCTGGGAATCTGTGTCTGACTGCTCTGTCTCCTCTCCCATGCCCAGAAAGAGCAGGAGCAATTGCTTCACACAGCAGTGGAGCCCAACACTGCAGCAATCCATGCAGATAAAGCCCAGGCTAGGAGTACTGGCCTCTAAGGACCTCCAGCACAGGCTCCCAGCTGCATCCCACACCCAGCAGAGAGCCCAACACTGCAGCAATCCATGCAGATAAAGCCCAGGCTAGGAGTACTGGCCTCTAAGGACCTCCAGCACAGGCTCCCAGCTGCATCCCACACCCAGCAGAGAGCCCATGATCAATACAGATTTGTTGAATGAAAGAAAGAGAGAATGGATGATATAGCTGAATATTGTTACTGGGTCTCTCCTTTGGGTCTATATCAGTTTTAAAATATTTTAAAGAGCATATTTTCTGGATCCTTGAGAAGTTTTCTCAAACAGAAGAATCTCTAGTGATGCTACTGATAGCCGTAAGCAGGCAGATTGGAGTGTTGTGCGGCCTGGTGCTGCCCTGCCCCCGGGAATATGGAACTCAATCTTTCTAATGGGACTGCCCTACCAGTGTCTCTCTGTTCCTTTTGTTATGGTGCAGGATCAGGTGGGGTAAGAAACCCTGCAGGCCTTGGCAGAGACGGTGTCTGGCTTCCTCTCTATACTGGCAATGACGTTGATCTGCCAAATTCTTCTCACAGGCTGGGCGGGAACCTAGTTACAGGTTCCCACACTGCCCTTCTTCCTGGGGAAGCCTTACAACTCATTTTAATTCTACAATCAGTCTTGGAAAGCACATTCATGCATTTATTCCCTACCATTTACCCTGCACCATCCCATGTTCTGGATATACTGTAGAGAGAAAACCAGGTTCACCTCCTGCCTGTGTCCCTGCTCCCCACATCCCCACTAAGTCCTGCTAGGTCACTTCCATCTCTTGTGTGCCTTGCAACCCTGAGATTTCTCCAGGGAAATGGGGATGCTCAGCCACATGTGCTCAGACCCTTCCTCCAAACTGGGCATGTACTCAATGGACTGTGCTAACTTCAATTGCTAAGACAGAGGCCAGCAGCAAATTGAACAGTTGTCTATTTTTGTTTTATTAGAACACAACATACCATGAAATAAATATTAATTTACCAAATTCTTAACCATTTCATAAATATTAATTTACCAAATTCTTAACCATTTCATAAATACTATTAAGTTAACAGACATTTTACAGAATGTTTAAGTTAAATAAGAAAAAAGTATATCAATTTTGCCTGGAGGAAAATACTTCAATGATTCTGATATCTGAAATATATTTTAAGTATTTTATGCTTTCTGGCAAAGTGTCAGTATGCCTGAAATAATTTACTTTCCCTCTAAAGTTAAATTATACTGAAAATTAAGGCCTGACTCTTTCTTGGCCCTCATTCTCATTGCAGTAAAATGTCCTTCTCCTCCAAAATCTTTGGCTACAACAAACCAGGTTAGTCTCAACTTTCTATTATCCACTCGGTGTTCATTACACCAAGAAACTCTTGCAGGTAGTCTAGGAATTGGTTTACTCTCCGTCTTTCTTCTCCACACTTTTTCTGTGAAAAAAGAAAAATGACAATAGGTATTACAGGAAACTGTCAATTCCATAGAAATAGGCACAGCCAGACAAATATAGTTTCCGTTGAATGTGTGTAACTTACTTTTTGGCCGTCAATGTATTTCTTTATTAAAGACAAGTTTTTGAATAGTCTTTCCACAGTACCCCCTTGCACAGTTTGACTCTCCAGTGTGCCTATTCCCTGAAAGATTTCTTCAGTGCACAGTTGGTGCTAAATGAGGAAAATTTTTAAAATGCAAATAATCAAGACAAGGTTTAAAAATTTGGTCCGTTGTCCATTCTGCAATGTATACATACTTCAAAACATCATATTGTACACAATAAATATATATACTTTTTAATTCATCAATTAAAAAATAATTATTAAAACAATTTTGGTCCTCAAAGATAGGCGTTGTTTTGTGGTGTTTACATGAGTTCCCTTCTCCAAAGAGTTTTTTGTTTGTTTTCTAGGCAACAAACCACCACATATTGAGATAAAATTTTCAAAAAGTAGATGAAGCTTATATGATTACTGAGGAGTTTTATAAAGGATATAACTTAATTATGTAACTGGAAAAAAACATTTTGGAAGTGTAATGCATTATACGTTAAACTCACATCAATGTGTTTCTACAGTTCTAGCTGGTAGTTTTATTCTATTTAGACTAATAAAATTATATATTTTAAATTTTAATATGACCAGGACATATTCAAATGCATACAATACCGTCATATAGTCATAATTATTTAAGTATGCAGAAATTATTAATATAGGGCATTTGTTATATATTTTAATGTCTACTGATCATGGTTCTAAAAATATAATTCTGAGTTGCTAATACTTTCAGAAACACATTAGAGTGAGAAAGACCATAGTCAGAACTGCATGGAGACTAGCAGGCACCTCTCACTCAGTGTGGAATCCTTCTGGAAAGAATCCCTGACGTGATGCTCTTTGGGAGGCAAGCTAACAACATCACCAAAGAGCCTAATCCACTTGTTTAAATGATTCTACTTGATAAAAAGTCGTTCCTCATATTCATAAGTACAGACATTCACAAACACCCATATGAAAACAAAGTATAGAAAATTAAATAGTTCCAATGATAACTGATGATTTACAGCTTAAAATAGGAAATTTACTTATTCATGCCATCATTTTACTGAATCATAATTTAACTTACATTTTTATGTACAGGAACAGGAATCCTCAGAGTCTGGAGGGGAAAGGAAATACAATCATTTTTACAGCACACCAGCATTCATAACTTTTAATGGAATGTTTGCTGGTGATGTAGTTACCACCCATGTACTAACATGCTCAGAATCTTATTATTTATAACAGATCTCTACATATAGTAAAGGAACCAACACAAATGATTACCTATGCACTTCACAGACTGTAGAAATCATAAAGAAAATTACCTCATTGGCTATCAGCAGAGTTCGATGAGTAGAAAGCAGTGCCAAAGTCTCTTTCACCAATGCACTTGTGGGAATTTCTGTGGGGATGGCATACACATAGGCAGCTCCAAGAGCTAGCAAACTCAAATGCAGAAGCATCCTCATGGCTCTGAAACGTTCTGCGTTTGCCTTTGGCAAAGAAAGTGCATAGTACAAGACTGCATCCCCCATCAATTTATTCTCTATCTTTGAGGAAATGAATAATTTCTAACAATCAGATAGAGAATGCCTAATAATGGCATATCATGAAACTAAATGTTTCCAATGCCTTATATCTTAAAAAATAAATTTACTTTTATCTTTTAATAATAAAAATCACTATTTCCTCCCTTTAAAAACATTTTCTATTACAAAGAAAATCTTTGGGTTGATACATCATTGCCCCACATTTGCATTTCTTAAAATCAGAAGATTAAGTTCCTCTTAAAAGATGTGTGCAAAAAGGAGTATAAGGTAGACCACTAAACAGAATTTTATGCTAAAATACATAAATATTGGGAATGTTTTTTCAGATCGGCTATGTTCTACCATGACTGTGGCTAGATTAATCTGTCTTAAAAGAAATTGAAAATACTGGTGGGAAGATAGTGATTAAAATGGAAACTGCCAAGCTTTGGCAGGGTCGAGTTCTGTTCACTGGGGTCTTGATTAGGATCCTTTCTGTTGCCAGTGACTAAAAACCTAACCTAAAGTTGTTGAAGATAAAGAGTGAAGGTATTGGCTCATAGAATCAAACAGTCCAGGAATGGAGGCTCTTTTACATTTTGATGGCTTCAGTGACTCTTCCTTGACTCCTTCCTTGGGCAGCTTTCCCACTGAGGTCTCAAAATGATGTCCAGACTCCTGGATCTATATGTATTCTGTTCATGAGCAGTAGGAAAAAGCAAGCTGTGCTTTTCTGATTGTTTAATCAAAAGCTTTCAAATTCAGTCTCTTTCTGACAAGGGTCGCATGTTCATCCTTGAACTGTGACCAGGGTGTGGTATATACTGATTGGCTCTCCCTGGAGCTAGAGGTGACCCTCATCCCACCTCAAGTGCAGAGCTGAGAAATGTGAGGTCCCACTAGTAAGAGGGACACAGATTCTTGGAAGGCAACCAATAAATATCTGTCACAGATACATAATACATGGATGTGTCCTCTCCTTTGTGTCCCATAAGGGTGGAGGTGTCCTTTCACACCTTGGGCAGGCCATGAAATTAGGGGAATCAGCCTTTGCTCCTTAGGCTCAGACCTGTAATCCCAGAAAGGCGCAAATGAGGCCCTCTCCTAGACCATACGCTTCCTTTTTCCCTGGCCTGGGCACATATGATGGAGCTGTATGTGGCCCATTGTTTTTAATAGAGTGCTTCAGTGAGCATCCCAGAGTGACTCTATGTTGGCAGCCTAGAAGCCTGACTTCAGGCCTGTCTTGAGCATCAAGAACAGATGGTACCAAACACAAATTGTTGCCCAGAACACTTTTCCAAAGCTAGGTGCAGTTGTGTATGAGAAGTAGAGGCAGCTGGGAGGTAGACACACCTTTCATACATATGCAATCCCAGCTCTGCACTGGAAAGATAAAGATAGTCTTGGATTTCAGTGGCGGCCTTCTAGTACCACGTTTGGTTTTGTTTGTGCTGAAGTTTTGGATTCTCGGTTATACGTGTCTGATTTGCACACTTGAGAAATGTTTTCCTTGGGAAATGTTTCCTTAAGACTGCAAAAGTTTGGCTCACTTTAGAAAATCTATCAGGAGTGAGGTAGGAATCACAATTGGCTTGGTCAAAGTCCTTTTAAAATGGTGTTCTCAGAAAAGAAGCTGAGTTCTGGCAGGAGCTTTCTCTTCCCAGAGAATATGAGACAGTTCTCTCTGATTCCCCCTGACACCTTTGTGTTACACTGAGGAAGTTAGGGCTTAGGTGAAAGTTTCAGGGGAATTGCCAAATAACTTGTTATTTTAGTACCTTAAATACACAAAGTTCTGAATGCTTAAATTCTATCATAGGAGGCCGGGCAAGGTGGCTCATGCTTGTAATCCCAGCACTTTGGGACGCTGAAGCAGAAGGATTGCTTGAGCCCACGAGTTTGAGAGCAGCCCGGGCAACATAGTGAGACTCCATCACTAGAAAAAATAAAAAATTAGGCTGAGCACAGTGGCTCATGCCTGTAATCCCAGCACTTTGGTAAGCCCAGGCAGTAGATCCCTTGAGCCCAGGAGTTCAAGACCAGTGAGTGAAATGGGCAGGGTGTAACACATCAAAGCTGGTGGGGGTCACGAGAAACTATAGTGCGCATGATCTGTCTAAAGGTGGCAGGTGCTGCTCAGCTCCAGCTGATGGTTGCCAGGTGACACACCTGGGCTCACATTACCAGATCATTCTGTTTTTCAAAGAAGCCTTTACAAAAATTAACCAGGCATGGTGGTGTGTGCCTGTAATCCCAGTTACTTGGGAGGCTGAGGCAGGAGAATTGCTTGAACTCAGGAGGCAGAGGTTGCAGTGAGCTGAGATTGCACCACTGCACTCCAGCCTGTGCAAGAGAGTGAGACTCTGTCTCAAAACAAACAAACAAACAAAAAACCAAAAAAACACAACAACAACAACAACAAAAAGAAGTCTGAAATCCTGCTTATTATATATAATATCTGGATTTTTCAAATGTTGGCAACTGTATAATGTACCATTTTGCAGCCTCTGTTTTACAGCAAAACTGTGGGTTCTTATTGGAAGGCTAGTTATAAAAAATACTTATTCAAAATTGTATTTCTTTTAGAAATGTTTAATTTTGGCAAAATACACATAAAATTTACTATCTTAACCATTTTTTTAAGTGTACAGCTCAGTAGCCTTAAGTACATTCATAATGTTGTGTGACCAATCTCCAGGACTCTTTTCATCTTGCAAAACTGAAACTCTGTACCCATTAAACAACAGCTCCCAACTCCCGCCCCCCTTCTCCCAGCACCTTGCAACCACTCTTTTACTTTCTGTCTATGAATTTGATTACTTTAGGTACCTGATATACAGTACTTGGCTTTTTGTGACTGGCTTATATCATTTAGCATAATGTCTGTTCTCAAGATTCATCTGTGTTGTAGCATGTGTCAATTTCCTTCTTTTTTAAGGCTGAATAATATTTCATTGCATATCTATACCATGTTTTGTTTATCCATGGTCTGTTGATGGACACTAATGTTGCTTCCATCCTTTGGCTATTGTGAATAACACTGCTATGAACATGGGTATACAAAATTAAATTTCTTATGAAGTTTCATGTCATTACCTTTTCCTCTGTGTGATCTCCCCAACCTGATTGTAAACTGTCTCGAAGTTGGAACTGTAAAATAATGTATTTGAAAGAGCTTTACTGGCCGGGCACGGTGGCTCACACCTGTAATCTCAGCACTTTGGGAGGCTGAGGCGGGTGGATCATGAGGTCAGGAGATCGAGACCATCCTGGCTAACACAGTGAAACCCCATCTCCACTAAAAATACAAAAAATTAACTGGGTGTGGTCGTAGGTGCCTGTAGTCCCAGCTACTCGGGAGGCTGAGGCAGGAGAATGGCATGAACCTGGGAGGCGGAGGTTGCAGTGAGCCGAGATCGCGCCACTGCATGCCCACCTGGGTGACAGAGCGAGACTCCATCTCAAAAAAAAAAAAAAAAAAGAGCTTTATTAATGCAAAACTCCAAATAAAAGTTAATGATTTTAATCTCCTGTGCCCAAGAATTCGAAACAATGTATGTAGCTACTCCACCCTCAAGGAGATGGAACATGCCCCCCTTTCCTTAAGAGTGGGATACACGGAGTGACTTTTTAAAAAAGAGAACTGTATGGAAAGGGGAGAATAAGAAGAATAACTTCACAGTGGAGAAACCTGATCAACACTACTTCAGCTAGGCGATCCCAGTCAATGGTGGCAGTGAAACATCATGTTAACAGCATGTACTTTTGATTTGATGTGGTAAGAATGGAATTTTATCTCCGTCATGTTCCTCCCCAAAACCAGTAACCTCTGCCTAACCATGACACAAACACTACACATACCCAAATGGAAAGACAAAATGCCTGACCGGTACTCCTTAAAACTGTTAAGGTCATCAAAAACAAGCACAGTCTGAGAAACTGACACAGCCAGAGAGGCCTCTAAGAGACATGATGACTACATACAATGTGGTATCATGGATGACACTCAGGAACAGAAAAAGGACAATGGGCACAACTAAGGGAATTGGAAAAAGCCTGGAGTTTAGTAATGTACCAATATTAGTTCCTTAGTTGTGACAATTGTACCACAGTAATGTTAACAACAGGGGAAACTGGGTGCGGGGCACACTGGAACTCTCTCTAACAGTCTTGAAACTTCTCTATAAATCTAAAAGTACTTAAAATAAAAAGTGTATTAAAAATAGTACTGTGGCGAGGCATGATGGCTCAGGTCTGTAACCCTAGCACTTTGGGAGGCCGAGGTGGGTGGATTGGTTGAGGTCAGGAGTTCAAGACCAGCCTGGCCAATATGGTGAAACCCTGTTTCTACTAAAATACAAAAATTAGCTGGGCCGGGCATGGTGGCTCACGCTTGTAATCCCAGCACTTTGGGAGACCGAGGCGGGCGGATCATGAGGTCAGGAGATTGAGACCAGGGTGAAACCCCGTCTCTACTAAAAATACAAAAAAAAAAAAAAATTAGCCGGGCATAGTGGTGGGCGCCTGTAGTCCCAGCTACTGAGAGAGGCTGAGGCAGGAGAATGGCGTGAACCAGGGAGGCGGAGCTTGCAGTGAGCCGAGACTGCGCCACTGCACTCCAGCCTGGGTGACAGAGCGAGACTCTGTCTCAAAAAAAAAAAAAAAAAAAAAAAAATTAGCTGGGCTTGGTGGGCACCTGTAATCCCAGCTACTTGGGAGGCTGAGGCAGGAGGATTGCTTGAACCCAGGAGGCAGAGGTTGCCATGAGCCGAGATTGTGCCACTGCACTCTAGCCTAGGTGACAGAGCGAGATTCCATTTCAAAATAAACAAATAAATAAATAAATAAATAAATAATACTGCACTTTGAAAAAGTTAATGATTATTTTTACCATTATTATTTAAAAGGCTTTGCTGAGGAGGCTAAGGCCAGAGGATCAGTCGGATCCAAGAATTTAAGACTAGCCTGGGCAACATAGCGAGACCCTGTCTCAAAAAAAAAAAAAAAAACTTTGAATTCCATGAGTGTAATGCAGTTGGCACCTTTTTATTTCACCAGTAGACTATGACCTCCTTGAGAATAAGGTTTTTATTGAATTGATCTCTTTATCCTTGAGGACTAGCCTATTGTAGACAGTAAAATAAAGATTTGTTGAATAAATAACTGAATGAACAAGCAGGCACTTACAACAACTTTATTTATCTTTTGTTGTACTCGTTGAGTTAATGTGAATACAGCAGGTCCTTGAATAACTTTGCTTAGTTCCACGTTATTTCATTATATCATTGCTAAGAAAAACAATCGCTTCCCAGCCAAAGCCATTGTATATGTGGAGTTTGCACAATCTCTCACATCCCAAAGATGTGCACACAAGGTGAATTGGCATGTCTACACAGTCCCAGTCTGTGAGTGTGTGTGTGTGCGCGTATGGGTGTGTGTCTGTGTGCTCTGCAATGGAATGACGCCCTGTCCAGGATTGGTGCTCACCTTGTACCTTGAGCTACCGGGATAGGCTTTGGCCACCTTCAACCTTCAACTGGAATAGTTGGGTAAATAATTATCTTACTTGTTTTTATGAATCTTTCTTAAATGTATGTATAGCTCATAATTGTTTCAATGTTTAATATACAAGTGTTTGGTCTTTGTTTAGAAGTTTGATGATGTTTTTGTGGCCAGAAATATGCCATAGGAATGTAACCTTTGTTCATATCAATTCACCTACGGTAAAACTGGTTTCGTTATGCATCCTTTCCCTTAAAGTCTATTTCCAAGAACCTATTGATGACATTAAGTGAGGATTACTATACTGTGGAAACTCAAGAAGTCTTTTTTTTTTTTTAGACAGAGCCTTGCTCTGTCACGCAGGCTAGAGGGCAGTGGTGCGATCTCGGCTCACTGCCTCCCAGGTTCAAGCGATTCTCCTGCCTCAGCTTCCTGAGTAGCTGGGATTACAGGCAGCTGCCACCACGCTCGGCTAACTTTTGTATTTTTAGTAGAGACGGGGTTTCACCATCTTGGCGAGGCTGGTCTCAAACTCCTGACCTCGTGATCCGCCTGCCTCGACTTCCCAAGTGCTGGGATTACAGGCATGAGCCACTGTGCCCGGCCTCAAAGAGTCTTTTACCTGCAGCTAGGAGCCTAAAGTAACAAACAACAGGAGTTCTTTAGCAGAACTCCTGGGCAAAAGAGAGCAAAGCTTTAAAGTTCAGCTACAGAGACTGAGGCAATGTGAACTACCATTTAAATTTTTAAAAATCCACATTATTTTAGGGAAATAGAAAGAAATAAGCAATTAGTACTTTGATTTTTAAATAATTACTGGTTGGTAATTTTATAATTTAAAAAAAGGACTTTGAATAATATGGAAAAGTTACGTCGGTGGGTAACATCCATCCTTTTGCCCTTAAACTTTTTTTTTTTTTTTTTTTTTTTTTTTTGAGACGGAGTCTTGCTCTGTCACCCAGGCTGGAGTGCAGTGGCCCCATCTCGGCTCACTGCAAGCTCTGCCTCCCGGGTTCACGCCATTCTCCTGCCTCAGCCTCTCCGAGTAGCTGGGACTACAGGCGCCCGCCACCACGCCCGGCTAATTTTTTTATATTTTTAATAGAGACGGGGTTTCACCGTGGTCTCGATCTCCTGACCTCGTGATCCGCCCGCCTCGGCCTCCCAAAGTGCTGAGATTACAAGCGTGAGCCACCGCGCCCGGCCTAAACTTTTATCTCTATTAGTGGGTAACACATTGGCAACATGTCTTTAAAACTGGTAACTGTGGTTTTTACTGTGTAATCCTTAAGGTCAAATGGCTTTTCCATGAACTGATTCTAATCAATTGGGCATGATGCCCCAAAATTTTCGTGGTGACTAAATGTAAATTGATAACATCTCTTTTTCTTCTTGACTCTATTCGAACTTCTATCCTTTCAATCTCCCTTTAATATGATTTTTTAATTGGATAAATAACATTATAGGAAAATAAACACAGAATTTCTTGGTATAGCAACTATCAGTTTTTTGAAAACATCTTCTAATCCTTACCAACACATAGACAGTTTTACAGAGTTTAATCCGTGAATATATGCAGTTTGTATTTATCTTTTTTATGAGTATTTCTTTTTCACTCATCTATACAGTTGACCTACTTATTATTTTAGTGATCACCTGCTATTAGATGAAACTGATGTACCATAGTTTCCACCATCATTTCCCAACTTTTAGGCACTAGGGTTGTTTCTAGCCTTCCACAATTTTAAACAATGCTACTATAAACACCTGTGTAAAATTTAAAAAATTTTCCTTATGTTAATGAACTTGTATGATCATTTTTATAGCTTTTGTTACATTTTACCAGAACACCCTCTGAAAATATTCAATGCAGAAAAAAGAAAAAAATTTTTTTTTTTTTTTTGAGACAAGAGTCTCGCTCTGTTGCCAGGCTGGAGTGCAATGGCACGATCTCAGCTCACTGCAAGCTCCGCCTCCTGGGTTCAAGCAATTCTCCTGTCTCAGCCTCTCGAGTAGCTGGGACTATAGGCACGTGCCACCACGCCCAGCTAATTTTTGTATTTTCGGTAGAGACGGGAGTTTCACCATGTTGGCCAGGATGGTCTTGATCTGTTGACCTCGTGATCCGCCCGCCTCGGCATCCCAAAGTGTTGGGATTACAGGCGTGAGCCAATGTGCCTGGCCAGAAAAAATAACTCTTATATTTTCACAGGGTTTTACAATTTATAAAGCACTTTCACAAAAATAGCTTTGTTTAATCTTGATATTAGCACTGGGAGATAGATTTCTTTCTCTGAAGGTCCGTTAGCACCAGGCTTTAAAGGTTTTGCTAATGGAGAGCGAATGAATCCAGAAGGAAGAAGTGACGCAGAAGCAGTGGGAATCAAAGAGTTTGATAAATATGCTGGTAAACCTAAATGAATAATGCTGGTTTAAAAATAACTGATTTCACTTATTTTGTTTCTTATTTGAAGATAATGAGGAACAAAAATACTAAACAGTGATAATGTGGAAGGTGGGGGGTGATCTTCTGGCACATTTTACAGTCCTTGTTTTGTTCAGAAGACTCCTAATGATATTAACTCTGGACTTCAAAATAGGAATGTGAAAAATTTAAGAGTGCCCACTAAAAGAATAGAAATAGAATGTGTATCTTCCAAATCAGTAGAGTAGAACAAGGAATAAAGAAAGGTCAGATATTCTACAAAGCAAGAAAGGAGACAAAGAAGTAAAGAAAAAGCACAGGAATAAGACATAAGCCTAAATTTACTAGCAATCACAGTAATTGAAAACAGATGAAAGTCATTTATTAAAAGGCAAATACTATAAAATTGCATTAGGAATCATCTATCAGCTATTTTCAAGAGATACACAATGCAAAATGACATAGGAAGGTGGGATGCAAAGATATATAGCAGGTCCTAGAATAACTTTGTTATAACATTCATGAGAAAACAATAATTAATTCTTGGCCAGGCCACTGTCTGTGTGGAGTTTGCAAATTTCCTAATGTCTGTGTGGGGTTTCTCTGGGTACTCCAGTTTCCTCCCACATCCCAAAGATGTGCACGTGAGGTGAACTGGCATGTCTACATGGTCCCAGTCTGCGTGTGTGTGTGTTCTGTGATGGAATGGCATCCTGTTCAGGGTTGGTGCCCACCTTGCACCCTGAGCTGATGGGATAAGCTCCAGCCACCTGCAAACTTGAACTGGAATAGTTGGGTAAATACTTATTTTACTTGCTTTTATGAATCTTTCTTAAATGTCTCTATTGCTCACATTTGTTTCAATGTTTAATATTGAATAGAAGTGTTTTCATATTTATAAGTTTGATGATGTTTTTACAATCAAAAATATGTCCTACGAACTTGTCTCTTGTTTATATCAACTAGCCTATGATAAAATTGGTTTCACTTCCGTTAAATTGCAATTTCTAAGAACAAATCCATACTAGTCAAAAGAAAGCTCATGTACCAATATTAATATTAGAAAAAAAGGCAGAATTATGTTAGAAAGTATTGTAAGAATAAAGAGGTCCTCAGGCTGGGCGTGATGGCTCAAGCCTGTAATCCCAGCATTTTGTGAGGCCGAGGCAGATGGATCATGAGGTCAAGAGATCGAGACAATCCTGGCCAACATAACGAAACCCCGTCTCTACTAAAAGTACAAAAATTAGCTGGGCGTGGTGGTGCACGCCTGTAGTCCCAGCTACTTAGGAGGCTGAGGCAGGAAAATTGCTTGAACCCGGGAGGCAGAGGTTGCAGTTAGCCAAGACTGCGCCACTGCACTCCAGCCTGGTGACAGAGCGAGACTCTGTCTCAAAAACAAAACAAAACAACAACAACAACAACAAACAAAGAATAAAGAAGTTCTCTATTAGGTATAAAACAGTATCTCACAGTAGTTTTATTTTTCATTTCATTAATTTTAGTACCAGTGAAACTAAATATTTTTTGGAAGTAGTAGTTTACTGAGAAGTGGAGACTTGACAGATTTGCCTTTTTATTTTAGGGATTAATCATTTTGATTACAAATGTTTCCACCCCAATCCTAGAGCTTTTATCTCAGTTTTGTAGTTTCCATTGTTACAAAGTTGAAATTTTTTTGTAATGGAGCCTGGTTACCTTGTCATGTCCATTTTTTTCCTTCAACTCACTATTTTTTTTCTGAAGCATTTTAAATTACAGACAGCATGACACACTATCACTAATACTGCCATATGCATCTCAAAAAAGATCATTTTCTTACATAGCAAAATATTATCACACCAGATACAATAAAATTAACAAGAATTATTATTATTATTTTTGAGATAGAGTCCTGCTCTGTCACCCAGGCTGGAGTGCAGTGGCGTGATCTCAGCTCACTGCAACCTCCACCTCCCGGATTCAAGTGATTTTCCTGCCTCAGCCTCCTGAGTAGCTGGGACTACAGGTGCATGCCACCAGGCCCGGCTAATTTTTTGTATTTTTAATAGAGACAGCGTTTCACCGTCTTAGCCAGGATGGTCTCAATCTCCTGGCCTCATGATCTGCCTGCCTCAGATAATTTTTTTATTATCTAATTTCCAGTCTACATTGAAATTCCCCACATATCTCCCAAATTTCCTTCACACGTCTATGGCAAAACCAGTTTCCAAACTAGGACTATGCATTCCATTGGGGTGGTATGCATCTGAAATCTCTTAATTTGCAACAATATGTTTTTTAATAAGTCTTTTCATGTCCTTTGCCCAGACACTTCTCAAAAGAAGACATTTATGCAGCCAAAAAACACATGAAGAAATGCTCATCATCACTGGCCATCAGAGAAATGCAAATCAAAACCACAGTGAGATACCATCTCACACCAGTTAGAATGGCCATCATTAAAAAATCAGGAAACAACAGGTGCTAGAGAGGATGTGGAGAAATAGGAACACTTTTACACTGTTGGTGGGACTGTAAACTAGTTCAACCATTGTGGAAGTCAGTGTGGCGATTCCTCAGGGATCTAGAACTAGAAATACCATTTGACCCAGCCATCCCATTACTGGGTATATACCCAAAGGACTATAAATCATGCTGCTATAAAGACACATGCACACGTATGTTTATTGCGGCACTATTCACAATAGCAAAGACTTGGAACCAACCCAAATGTCCAACAACGATAGACTGGATTAAGAAAATGTGGCACATATACACCATGGAATACTATGCAGCCATAAAAAGTGATGAGTTCGTGTCCTTTGTAGGGACATGGATGAAACTGGAAAACATCATTCTCAGTAAACTATCGCAAGGACAAAAAACCAAACACTGCATGTTCTCACTCATGGGTGGGAATTGAACAATGAGAACACATGGACACAGGAAGGGGAACATCACACTCCGGGGACTGTTGTGGGGTGGGGGAAGGGGGGAGGGACAGCATTAGGAGATATACCTAATGCTAAATGACGAGTTAATGGGTGCAGGAAATCAACATGGCACATGGATACATATGTAACAAACCTGCACATTGTGCACATGTACCCTAAAACCTAAAGTATAATATAAAAAAAAAAAAAAGTCTTTTAAAATCTACAATAGTCTTTGCTTTAATGATAATGATCTCCTGAGAGCCTGTGCCAGTGTCTTGTAACAGTTTCCAGCTTCTGGATTTGCCTTTTCCAACCCTGTGTTGCTGTTAGCTTAATCCTTGTAATTCCTGTGAACTGAAAGTTACATCTAAAGGTATGATTAGATTCAAGTTCAACTTTTTTCCGTTTTTAAGAAAGAAAAACTACATAAGAGATAATGTTGGGTACTTCACGCTGAGACCAGAGACAAGCAGTATCTTATCTCAGTGATTGCTAATTTCTTATGCTACTTTGGGTCATAAAATTCCCCTTTAAAAGTAGAGGTAATTACATTTCTTGCTTCTTCTTTTATTGCTTCCAGAAATATCTTTCTGAAATTTTATCCACCAGAACTTACAGTGGTAAGAAAAATACAGTGTAGATTTGCTTTTTTCTTCCTACTGATATCCAAGTATCCACATTATTCATTTAAATGGTCTTGGTGGTGGCTGGGCACGGTGGCTGACGCCTGTAATCCCAGCACTTTGGGAGGCAGAGGCAGGCGGATCACAAGGTCAGGAGATCGTGACCATTCTGGCTAACACAGTGAAACCCCGTCTCTACTAAAAATACAAAAATTTGTCGGGCGTGGTGGCGGGCGCCTATAGTCCCAGCTACTCGGGAGGCTGGGGCAGGAGAATGGCGTGAACCCGGGAGGTGGAGCTTGCAGTGAGCCGAGATCGGGCCACTGCACTCCAGCTGGGGCAGCAGAGCGAGACTCTGTCTCAAAAAAAAAAAAAAAGTCTTGGTGGTTTACACAAATGTTTATGTTTGCCAAAACTCATGGAATTGTACCCTGGAAAAGGGTGAATTTTACTGTATGTCAATTATGCTTCAATAAATCTGACTTAAAAAATGGTCTCAGCCGGGTTCAGTGGCTCACACCCGTAATCCCAGCACTCTGGGAGGCCGAGGTGGGTGGATCACAAGGTTAGGAGATCAAGACCAGCTTGACCAACATGGTGAAACCCCATCTCTACTAAAAATACAAAAAACTAGCCAGGTGTGGTGGTGCGTGCCTGTAATCCCAGCTACTCAGGAGGCTGAGGCAGAAGAATTACTTGAACCCGGGAGGTGGAGGTTGCAGTGAGCCAAGATCGCGCCACTGCACTCCAGTCTGGGTGACAGAGGGAGACTCCATCTCAAAAAAAAAAAAAAAAGTCTCCACTTGGATAGTCAATTATTCAAAGAAGATACACAAATGGCCAATAAACACATGAAATGATGCTACTAATTATTATTGAAATGCAAATCAAAACTACAGTGAGGTATCACTTCACACTCATCAGGATGGCTACCATCAAAAAAACATAAAATAACAAGTGTTGGCAAGCATATGTAGAAATTGAAACCCTTATGCACTATCGGTGGGACTGTCAAATGGTACAACCACTGTGGAAAGCAGTATGGCAGTTCCTCAAATAATTAAAAATTGAATTACTGTATGATCTAATAATTCCACTTCTGGGCATATACCCAAAATAATTGAAAGCAGGGTCCAGAAGTGACATTTGTACACCCATATATATAGCCACACTATTCACAATAGCTAAAACGTGAAAGCAACCCAAATGTCCATCAATAGATGGATAAGCAAAATGTGATGTGTATTGTAATGAATTTTATTCAACCTTAAAAACGACCTGAATTCTGATATATGCTACAGTGGTCCCCAACCTTTTTGGCACCAGGGACCAGTTTCATGGAAGACAGTTTTTCCACAGACAGGAGTGGGGTGATGGTTTTGGGATGAAACTGTTCGACCTCACTTCATCAGGCATTAGATTCTCATAAGGAACACGCAACCTAGATCCCTTGCATGGGGCAACCTAGATCCTTCTCATGGGCAGTTCAAAATAGGGTTTGTGCTCCTATGAGAATCTAATGCCCCCACTGATCTGAGGCCCAGCTCGGGTGGTAATGTTCACTCACCTGCTGCTCACCTCCTACTGTGCCACCAGGTTCCTAACAGGCCAGGTATGCATACTGGTCAGCGACCCAGGGGTTGGGGACCTCTGGGCTGCGACATGGATGAACCTCGAGCACATTATAAGTGAAATGAGCAAGTCACAAAAAGATAAATACTGTATGATTCCACTTATATGAGGTACTTAGTAAAAAATTATAGAGACAGTAAGTAGAATGTTGGTTGTCAGGGGTTGGAGGATGTGGGGAGGAAGGGGTTATTGTTTAATGGGTAGTTTGTTTTGCAAAATGAAAAGATTTGTAGAGGTTGAAAGCTGGTGACGGTTGTACGTGAGTATACTTAACACCACTGAAATGTACACTTGGTTAAGATAGTAAGTTTTTTTTTGAGGTGGAGTCTAGCTCTGTTGTCCAGGCTGGAGTGCAGTGGCGCCATCGCGGCTCACTGCAAGCTCCGCTCCCAGGTTCATGCCATTCTCCTGCCTCAGCCTCCCCAGTAGCTGGGACCACAGGCGCCCGCCACCATGCCCGGCTAATGTTTTGTATTTTTGGTAGAGACGGGGTTTCACCATGTTAGCCAGGATGGTCTCAATCTCCTGACCTCGTGATCCACCCGTCTCGGCCTCTCAAAGTGCTGGGATTACAGGCGTGAGCCACTGCGCCCAGCCAAGACAGTAAATTTTATGTGTATTTTACAATTTTTAAAATGAAAAAAAGGTCTTTAGTCTTTTCCCATTGTTTTATTACATTTGCTTTGCCAAGTAAGACATTCTTATATAATTTTAATGTTTTGTTCCATTAGTTATTTTAAGTATGTTGTAATAACTGACACTTTCCGGTTTTTTTAACCTGGTACAGCAAGAGACTATTTCTCACTGGTCTTCCCCACTTGCATCCTTTGGCACATAAATTTATGTATTAGGTTCTGTAAATTATTTGCTTGGGATTGTGTGACTGGAGAAACATTTCCTACATTTTTCCAAGGTAGGCAGAGGCAAATTATACCACTACAGTAATTGCAAATTTTTGTTTCATTTAAATGTCCTCCACTATTGTTTCAGTAATTTTTATGTATGTTCCTCTAGGCCCTTAAATGTGATATCCGTCCATTAAGTTTGTTTCCAAGAAAGCAATACTCTCAGTTACTTCTGAGACAGGTAACTTCTCTTTCCCTTATTTTTAAAGATATCTATTGCTGGGAGCACTGATCGGAATGGATTACCTCTACATTCTTCGTATTTGCAGACTGCTTTCAGTTTTAGTTCCCAGACTTTTGGTCTTAAAGACGCCTTTACACTAAAAAATTACGGGGGACCTCAAAGAGCGTGTACGTGAGTTATAATTACCAACATTCGCTCAATTAGAAATTAAAATTGATATTTCTAAGCGCAAGAATACACATGCGCACATTCCATTAACCACCACTGCAATGGCGTCATCACATGTTATGTGATCAATGGAAATTACTACACGAACATTAGAGAGAGAATGAGAATGAAAAGGAAAATAGTTTTGACATGAACTGACCCCCTTCCTGGGTCTCCAATCTATCCCACCCCTACCCCCCATTCCAGGAGTCCCAGGATCAAGCTTTGGGAAGTGTCATCCGTCACAGGTCTTGGTCTCCCCTTCCAAAATCAGTGCCTCTGCAGGTTGCCCATCCCCAGCAAAGATCCGGAAGTCCGCTGCCCCTAGCAACAGCACCCGGCACCTAGCCCTCTTCTTGGAGGTACCGCACCCGGAAGTCGGAGCTGCGCACGCACCGCGGGCCTCCGATTTCCCGGCGTGCCCCAGGAGAGCGGCGTGGACGCGCTCGGGCCTAGAGGCCCACGTGATCCGCAGGGCGGCCGAGGCAGGAAGCTGTGAGTTAGCGCGGTTGCGGGGTCGTGTTGTGGCTACGGCTTTGCGTCCCTGGCGGGCAGCCCCGGGCTGGTCCCCGCCTCCGCTCTCCCCACCGGCGGGGAAAGCAGCTGGTGTGGGAGGAAAGGCTCCATCCCTCGCCCCCTCTCTCCCGCTGTTGGCCGGCCGGATCTTTTGGCAGTCCTGTGGCCTCGATCCCCGCGCGGATCCTCCTGACCCTGAGATTCGCGAGTCTCACGTCCCGTGCACGCCTTGCTTCGGCCTCAGTTAAGCCTTTGTGGGCTCCAGGTCCGAGATTAGAAACGTTTGCAAACATGTCCCGGATCGAAAAGATGAGCATTCTGGGCGTGCGGAGTTTTGGAATAGAGGACAAAGATAAGCAAATTATCACTTTCTTCAGCCCCCTTACAATTTTGGTTGGACCCAATGGGGCGGGAAAGACGGTAAGTCTTCAGTAGCTGCCTTCAGTTTACAGGTCGCTACATCTTTCGGAGAATAAAATGGGGAGTTCAGAACTCTCCTTAACAAGAGAAGCGTCCCTAGGGCTCCACAGGTGTAGGCCATTAAACCCTGCAGGCTACAGCGACCTTAGGAGTTAGCCTGAAGCAGTCCCAGAAGGATGTCCGGACCTGTCCTGGGGACAAGGTTTACTTAAGAATCCCACGAGACCGGGAGCTGTCGCCGCTCACTCAGAGTTCAGTTCCCACTGGATGACCTTTGGTCTGTATTGGTGTTTTTAACGCTGTCTCCTTGCTTTCAGAGCATAGCACTCACTTCCTAGTAGTTGTCGCATACAAGAATTCCTTTAAAATTTATAAAATGATACATATATGACTAAAGAGTTTCCAGGTATGCCAACTGTCCAAGCATAATACATGGAAAATAAATGACTTAACTTCAAAATGTAACTGATGTAGTGGGGCTTAACTTGGAAAACTTTTGTTCTTAAAACCCAGTCAAAAATTTAAAGTTGGTGCACGACTGACTTATTTTTTTTTTATAGTCCTGGGAATATTTAGACATTTGAATGGAAAGAATAACCAAGAGGCATTCTGGTCGGGAATAGTGGCTTAAGAAAAAGCAAGACAATGTCAGTATAGGAGGGAGAAGAGTCTAAAGGAAGGATTTGTGAAGAGTGTAGAAAGAGAGAAGGTTGACAATTGGATGCCAAACTTGTTTACTTTTGTTTTTGTCAAAATGTTATTTGTTGAATGCTTGTTATGTACTTAGCATTGTACTAAATAGTAGCAGAAGGGAGAGTAGTACTGTATAGTGTTTATGAGGACTGGCTGCCTCAATACAGATTTTTTGCTTCATTTATTAGTTGTCTGACTGTTGGCGAGTGACCTCAGTGCTCTGTGCCTTAGTTTTGTCATTCATAAAATGGAGAGTAAAAATAGTTTCTACAGCCGGGCACGGTGGCTCACGCCTGTAATCCCAGCACTTTGGGAGGCCGGGGCGGGTGGATCACCTGAGAGGTCAGGAGTTGGAGACCAGCCTGGCTAACATGGCGAAACCCCATCTCTAATAAAAATACAAAAATTATCCAGGCGTGGTGGTGCCTGCCTGTAATCCCAGCTACTGGGGAGGCCGAGGCGGGAGAATTGCTTGAACCGGGGCGGCGGAGGTTGCAGTGAGCCGAGATCATGCCATTGCACTACACCAGCCTGGGAGACAGAGCGAGACTCTCTCCCCCTAAAAAAAAAAAAGTTTCTACAGGCTGGGCGCGGTGGCTGACGACTGTAATCCCAGCCCTTTGGGAGGCTGAGGCTGGGGGATTGCTTGAGCCCAGGAGATCGAGAGGTCGAGGCTGCAGTAAGCCATGATCATGCGGCTGCACTGCAGCCTGGGGAGCAGAATGAGACCCTGTCTCTTAAACAAAAAGTTTCTACAGCCTGGAGTTAATGCGAGAATTAAATAAATATATGTAAGAGTGCTTAGTACAATTCAGTACTTAACTGTTAGCCATTCTTATTATTAACTTAAATTAGTTTAAAGGGTTTCAGTTGAAAATAAAGAATTATTTTTCTCCCAAGTAACAATTCTTCATATTAGGATAACTTCTTAGTTATATAGCATTTCTGTGAACTTACAGCAATGATTGTTTAAACACTTAAATCTTTATTACAGGTTTTATAATGTCAGATTTTATCTATCTTTTATAGTTTCCATGATAAATAATATTTTTGTAATGAATTCATATTTTATGATAAACTTCTGTGGCTCTCTTATAACGAAATAATGTAATTTTCTATTTCTTTAGACCATCATTGAATGTCTAAAATATATTTGTACTGGAGATTTCCCTCCTGGAACCAAAGGAAATACATTTGTACATGATCCCAAGGTAATGGTGCTAGTACAATTTTGTATTTTTTACAATTATAAAAATGATAATAGCTTATTATAGAAAACTTGGCATTGGAAAAGTATAAAGAGAAATGAAAGTCAGCCCCACACAGTTTTAGCACCCAATAATAACCATTGTTGACATTTTCATGTATTTTCCTTCTCCTTTAAATACTGTTTTATATAGCTGATGTGATACTCTTAATTTTGTATTCTCGGTTTTTTTTCCCCACTTAACATTATCGTGAAGTCCCATGTCATTAAAAAACTATCATCTGGGTGTTTGGTATGTAAGTGTTTCTTTTAATCTTTATACTGTTTTGTATGTCTGAGATAATTTCTACTTAAAGTGCATGAACACTTTAATAGTTCTGTAATTTTCTTACATTAGATTGCTTTCAGTTTTTCATTAAAATGTACCATGATAAGCCAGGCTTGGGAGTGTGTGGCAGTACTCCCAGATAGCTCTAGAGGCTGAGATGGGAGGATTGCTTCAGCCCAGGAGTTCAAGGCTAGCCTGGACAATATAGTGAGACCCACTGTCTAGAAAAAAAAGTACCATGATAAAAATCTTTGTGTATGAATCATTCTTTCAATTATGGTGTTTATACTATTCGTGTGTGTAAAGGACATAGAATTTGGTCTATAGGTTTGTTTTTGCACATATAGAAATGAAACAACTATATGTGTATAGTTTATTTTGTTTTTAGTGGGGGTGATGTGCCTCTCTCACAGCTCCCCGACCCCAGTTCCCCTATGTTTTTGTTATGTATTCTTCCAAGCTTTTTTCTGCTTAGAAAACCATGCCTATGTGAGCATATAAATGCATTCACACATACATATTTTAGCACATTAATATAATTTTATACTTCTATTTTATTGTTTTTAATTACTAAATTGTATTCTATTGAGTTTATATCCTATAGTTTATTAACTAACCCCCTCTTGATTATTATTTGTTTCCACTTTAGTGTAATTAAAGATAACTGTAATTATGAAAATATTTATGAATTTTCGTCTTATAAATGTAATCGTATTTAGTACCTTTACTGAGTCCTCTCTGTAATGACTATTTCCTACCTTCTCTCTCTTTAAATCTACAATCTACTTTCCTTAATTGATGATCTTGCTTTGTACTTTATTGAGAAATAGGAAGAATCAAATGAGAATTCCCTTATTTTCCAATCATCAAATCTACGAAACTACTGTACATACGTGCCCATACTGTTTTTTCTTGTCTGTTAAGGATAAATTATTTGTTGTTTTATCTAAACATCAACCAGCTCCTTGGAGGCTAGATCTCATTGATCCCCCTTATCCACCCAAGGATTTTGCCCTTCAGTTTTTCCATCTCTCTCCTGGATCAGCAGTTTCTCTTGATGGATCATTCACATCAGCATATAAACATGCTCTGGTATCTCTAGTCTTCAAACAAAAATCTGTCCCTTTACTCCAGTTTACCCTCTAGCCATTACCTTTTCTCTGTTCCAGTATATAGCAAAATTCATAAGATTTGTATGTCCTCATTGTCTTTATTTCATTGACTCCCATTTTTCCCTCAGTCTACTTCATTCAGGTTTTTTTTCCTCCACTAAAAGTGCCTTTGTAAGGTCACCAATAATCTCCGTGTGCCAGATAGAGTGGTCAGTTTCTAATTCTCATTAACATCTCGTCAGATTTGACGCGGTTGGCTATTTCTTTTTTAAAAAATATTTCCTTCTTGGCTTTTGTGACACTATAATCTCATAGTTTGCTTCTTTCTCACTGGCTATACTTTAGTCTTTATTGGGTCTACCTTTGCTTGATTTCTTTTTTTTTTTTTTGAGACAGAGTCTCGCACTGTTGCCCAGGCTGGACTGCAGTGTGGCATGATCTTGCCTTACTGCAACCTCTATCTCTCAGGTTCAAGCTATTCTTGCGCCTTAGCCTCTTGAGTAGCTGGGATTACGGGTGTGCCACCACACCCGGCTAATTTTTGTATTTTTAGCAGAGACGGGGTTTCATCATGTTGGCCAGGCTGGTCTCAACCTCCTCACCTCAGGTGATCCGCCTGCCGAGGTCTCCCAAAGTGCTAGGACTACAGATGTGAGCCACTGTGCCCAACCTGCTTGATTTCTAAAAGCTAGTATGACACAAGAGTTGGCCATCTTTGCATTAACCCTCTTCCCTATCTCTCTTGGATGAGCTTATTCAGTCTAACGGCTTTAAGTACTGGTTATGTGCTGGTAACTACCACATTTATATATTTGACCTGACTTCTTTCCTTAACTCTAGACATATATGTCTAGCTGTTTGTTTGGATATTTATTGGGCATCTCAAATTTAACATGTTCAAAATAAAACTCTTGATTCCTTGTACCCACTTCCTGCCTACATTCTCAGCTCTGTTACTACCTCAGTACCCCACCCCCACCAGTTTTGTAAATGATGTCATCATCCATACATAAGCAGTTCTTACCTACCCTTCTAAAATATGTCAGAATTTGTCTACTTCATTCCATCAGCCACTGTGTTCCTGTTCCAAGCCACCATCATATTCCCTTTCAACTATTAGAATCGTCTCCTAACTTGTTTTCCTGCCCTCATTCTTGAAGCTCTCTCTTTCTCACAGAGTAATCAGAGTTGTTTTTTAAACATTCATTCAAGAGGGAATGAGTTATTCAAAATCTGGGAGGAAGACATTTCATTCAGTCTAGTTGCAGAGTCTCTGAGCGTGGTTGGTGTGTTCAAGGAATGACAAGGAAGAACAAGGGAAAATGGTAGAAAATAAAGTTAGAAAGATAGAAGGGACTAGATCCTGTAGGTCCTTGGATTGTAGTCTTATTTAAATAGGAATCTGTCTATTGGGAGATTTTGAGCAGGGAAAGGCTGTGGTCTGATTTATGTTTTGAAGTGCTCAGTCTGGTTGCTGAGAGAAGACTATCTGTAGGTAGCAAAGATAGGAGGGCAGAGACAAATTAAGAGGATTTTGTGATGATCCAGGTGCGAAATATAGGTGGCTTGATTAAGGTAGTGGTAGAATGGTGAGAAATGTTTGGATTTAGGATGTATTTTGAAGATAGAACCAACAAATTAGCTAATGGTTTGGATAATGGTGTATGGAAGAAGTAAAAGCATCAAGCATAACTCCAAAGTTTTTGGCTTGAACAACTGGATAAAATAGTTTTGTCATTTATTGTAATAGGGGCACTATGGAAAAATAATTTGGGTAGATCTGGTTTAAACATGTAAATTAAGGATATGTGTTAAATATCCAAAGGATATGTCCAGTTGGCAAACAGAAATCTGTTCAGGAAAGAGATTAGGACTGGAGAAAGAAAATTAGGAATCATTAATGTATACAGGTAGTTCTACATAGTTAATTTTTAAAGCCTGATGAGATCAAATAGAGAATGAATATGGAAAAGATATTCAAGACCTTAACCTAGAGCACTACAGCCAACGATGCCTTTAGAAGTTGGGAAGAGGAGGAGAAGCTAGCAAAAGATAGTAAAAGAGCAATTCGTTAAGTAAGGAAAACTGAGAGAGTGGTGTCTTGGAAGACGAGAATAACGTGTTATAAGGAGGAAATCATCAACTGTGTCAAATATGTTGATAGCTCAAGAAAGAAGAGGAGTGTTTGGGTATGTGGAGTCCATTGTTGCTCTTGACAAAACCAGTTCCAGTAATCAGAGAAAAGATAAAGAAGTGAAACAGAATTATTTTATGAATTTTGTTGTAAGTGGACACAGACATGGGACAGTAGCTGAAGAGGATAAAGGAAAGTTTTGTTGTTGTTGTTTTATTGTGTTTTTAAAAGTGAGGTATACTAGAGCATTTGTAGACTGTTGGGAATGACTCTGGACAGAAACATTGATGCAGGAGAGCGGATAATTACAGAGCACAATTCTTGAGTAAGCAAAAAGAGATAAGATCCATTGCCCAGGCTGGGCGCGGTGGCTCTCGCTTGTAATCCCAGCACTTTGGGAGGCCGAGGCAGGCGGATCACAAGGTCAAGAGATCAAGACCACAATGAAACCCCGTCTCTACTAAAAATACAAAAAATTAGCCGGGCGTGGTGGCGGGTGCCTGTAGTCCCAGGTACTCGGAGAGGCTGAGGCAGGAGAATGGCATGAACCCGGGAGGCGGAGCTTGCAGTGAGCCGAGATTGCGCCACAGCACTCCAGCCTGGGCAACAGAGCAAGACTCCGTCTCAAAAAAAAAAAAAAAAAAGATTCATTGCCCAACCAGAGGGGATACCAAGAACATCCACTGTTATCCATTGTAATAGCGATGTTAGGCAGAGTATATGATTGGAAACTTTAGCGGTGAAAGAATGAGTAAGTTCTCTTTTGATTGCTTTTATATTCTCAATGAAAAAAGAAATGAAGTTACTGGTTGAGAGTGGCAGAAGGGGTTGATTGAGCCTAGAAAACATAGAGTAGTTTTTAACCTCAGTAAGTAAATTGATTAAGGGAGGTGTTCTGGGATTACATGACAGTGTCAGGGGTTTTGTGAAAATTTAAAGAGAGACCAGCCATCATGGTTATGTATGTTTTTTCAGTCTTGTTCAGCCCAAGCACTGAATAAATTGGAAAGTTGCATTTATCCACGGTTGGGGATTTGGTAAATACTATGAAGGTAATGAGAAGCAAGGAATTGATTACTGATATGGTTTGAATTTGTGTCTACCCAAA
Organism: Symphalangus syndactylus; assembly: GCF_028878055.3. Classification (NCBI taxonomy): domain Eukaryota; kingdom Metazoa; phylum Chordata; class Mammalia; order Primates; family Hylobatidae; genus Symphalangus; species Symphalangus syndactylus. The sequence continues at coordinate 119,547,859 of NC_072433.2, forward strand.
TCTCATGTCGAATTGTAACCCCCATTGTTGGAGGAGGGGCCTGGTGGGAGGTGATTGAATCATGGGGGTAGATTTCCCCCTTGCAGTTCTTGTGATAGTGAGTAAGTTCTCATGAGATCTGGTTGTTTAAAAGTGTGTAGCACCTCTTGCTTCACTCTCTTCCTCCTGTTCTGGCCGTGTAAGATGTGCCAGCCTCCTCTTCGCTTTCTGCCATGATTGTAAGTTTTCTGAGGCCTCCGCAGTCATGCTTCCTATACAGCCTGCAGAACCATGAGCCAATTAAACCTCTTGTCTTTATGAATTACCCAGTTTCAGGTATTTCTTTGTAGCAGTGAGAAAACAGACTAATACAGAAAGTTGGTACTGAGAGTAGGCTATTGCTATAAAGAAAGCTGAAAATGTGGAAGTGACTTTGCAACTGGGTAATGGGCAGAGGTTGGAACAGTTTGGAGGGCTCAAAAGAAGACAAGAAGATGAGGAAAAGTTTGGAACTTCCTAGAGACTTGTTAAATTATTTTGACCAAAATGCTGACAGTGATATGAATAATGAAGTCCAGGCTGAGGAGGTCTCAGATGGAGATAAGGAACTTACTGAGAACTGGAGTAAAGGTCACTCTTGCGATGCTTTAACAAAGAGACTGGCGGCACTGTGCCCCTGCTCTAGGAATCTGTGGAACTTTGAACTTGAAAGAGATGATTTAGAGTATTTGGTGGAAGAAATTTCCAGGCAGCAAAACATTCAAGAGATGGCCTGGCTGCTTTTAACAGTTTATGCTCATATGTGTGAGCAAAGAGATCTGAAACTGGAACTTATATTTAAAAGGGAAGCAGAGCATAAAAGTTTGGAAAATTTGCAGCCTGACCGTGTGGTAGAAAAGAAAAACCCATTTTCTGGGGAGGAATTCAAGCCGGCTGCAGAAATTTGCATAAGTAAAGAGGAGCAGAATGTTTAATAGCCAAGACACTGGGGGAAATGGCTAGAAGGCATTTCAGAGATCTTCACAGCAGCCCCTCCCTTTATAGGCCACTAATCCCTGTGTTTCAGCCACTCCAGTTCCAGCCACGGCTGAAAGGGCCCCAGATACATCTCAGGCTGCTGCTCCAGAGGCTGCAAGCTGTAAGCCTTGGTGGCTTCCACATGGTGTTAAGCCTGTGGTTGCACAGAGGACAAGAGTTGAGGCTTGGGAGCCTCCACCTAGATTTCAGGGGATGTATGGAAATGCCTGGATGTCCAGGCAAAAGTCTGCTGCAGGGGCAGAGCCCTCGTGGAGAAGCTCTACTAGGGCAGTACAGAGGGGAAATGTGGCGTTGGATCCCCAACACAGTGTTCCCAATGGGGCACTGCCCAGTGGAGCTGTGAGAAGAGGGCCACTATCCTCCAGACCCCAGAATGGTAGAACCACCAACAACTTGCACTGTGTGCCTGGAAAAGCTGCACACACTCAACACCAGCCATTGAGAGCAGCTATGGGAGCTGAGCCCTGCAGAGCCACAGGGGTGGAGCTGCCCAAGGCCTTGGGATCCCACCTCTTGTGTCACTGTGGCCTGGATGTGAGACATGGAGTCAGAGGATATTATTTTGGAGCTTTAAGATTTCAGATCATGAGGTCAGGAGATTGAGACCATCCTGGCCAGCATGGTGAAACCCCGTCTCTACTAAAATACAAAAAATTAGCTGGGCATGCTAGCACGCGCCTGTAGTCCCAGCTACTCGGGAGGCTGAGACAGGAATCACTTGAACCCAGGAAGTGGAGGTTACAGTGAGCTGAGACTGCACCACTGCACTCCAGCCTGGTGACAGAGCGAGACTTCGTCTCAAAAAAAAAAAAAAAAGATTTGGCTGGGCACAGTGGCTCACACCTCTAATCCCAGCACTTTGGGAGGCTGAGGCGGGCGGATCACGAGGTCAGGAGATCGAGACCATCCTGGCTAACACGGTGAAACCCCGTCTCTACTAAAAATACAAAAAATTAGCTGGGCGTGGTGGCAGATGCCTGTAGTCCCAGCTACTCGGGAGGCTGAGGCAGGAGAATGGCGTGAACCCGGGAGGCAGTGCTTGCAGTGAGCCAAGATCACGCCACTGCACTCCAGCCTGGGCGACAGTGAGACTCTCTCTCAAAAAAAAAAAAAAAATTTAATGATTGTCCAGCTGGGTTTTGGACTTGCGTGGGGCCTGTAGCCCTTTGTTTTGGCTGATTTCTCCCTTTTGGAACATGTGCATTTACCCAATGCCTGTACCCTATTGTATCTTGGATGTAATAGCTTGTTTTGATTTTACAGGTTCAGAGACCAAAGGGACTTGCCCTGTCTCAGATGAGACTTTGGGCTGTGGACCTTTGAGTTAATGCTGAAATGAGTTAAGACTTGGGGGACTGTTGAGAAGGGATGATTGTATTTTGCAGTGTGAGAAGGACATGAGATTTGGGAGGAGCCAGGGTCGGAATGATATGGTTTGGATTTGTGTCCTTTCAAATCTCATGTCAAATTGTAATCCCCAATGTTGCAGGAGGGACCTGGTTGGGGTGATTGTATCATGGGGATAGATTTTCCCCTTGCTGTTCTTGTGATAGTGAGTAAATTCTCATGAGATCTGGTTGTTTAAAAATCTGTCACAATTCCCCCTTTACTCTTTTTCTCCTGCTCCAGCCATGTAAGATGTGCCAGCTGGAGCTGTGATCCCCTTTGCCTTCTGCCATGATTGTAAGTTTCCTGAGGTCTCCCCAGTCTTGCTTCCTGTATAGCATGTGGAACCGTGAGCCAATTAAACCTCCTTTCATTATAAGTTACCCAGTTTCAGGGTTTTTTTTATAGCAGTGCAAGAATGTACTTATACAACTATAATCTTAATATATTGACTTAATGAATCCTCCTGTATGTAATCAATATCTCTTCATTGCATCAGGGCTCTAGCACCCCATATGGGCTGACTCCATCCCTGTATGCCAGTCTTCCTTACCCTGCGTAGGCTCTGACTCTTCATTCTGACTCCCTCACAGGATGCTTTCCCATTCTGTATAGACGTTGACTTCTGGTGCTGGATCATGTCCTCATTCCCCACCCTTCTCTGATACCAGGTGGCCTCTTGCATGGATGCCTACTGTACTCTGTGACCTGAATTTCCCCAGATCTGTGTCACTGAGAGGGTAACTCTTCTCAGTCTGATACTTTATACCAGGCGGCTTCTTGCAAGAATGCTGTCTCTACTCTATGATCTGACTTCCCCCAGCCGACTTATCCCTCAGGTGGGCCCCCTTCTCATCATTATCAGGCTCTGAATCCCCACACTATTCCCTGGCGTGGACACTCTGCTTCTGAGCTGGATCCTCCCTATTCATGGATTCCTCTTTCATCCTGCCGGAACTCTGATACCACTGGACTCTTGAAACTCTGTGCCAAGCTGTTTCCCCATGAGGGTACCCTTCTCAGCCTACTCAAGCTCATTTATTCCACTCTAGGCTGAGTTATAGGTGCCTTAACCTTCAGCTGGCATGAACATGCACCTTCTTCTGCCCCACCTGATGGTTTTATGACTAGATTGTTTGGAGAAAGAAGGGTTTTTCTTATTCTTATTTTATTCTTTTTGATAGAAATTGTTCTAAAGTATAATACACATTTCTTTGTTGTAATAATTCAATCTAAATTACACTTCACTTTTGAAGTGACTCTTCTTCAGTAAGAGTGTCAACAACAATATAGTGATAGAAATGCTACAAGATAGCTCTTGCTTGAATTCTATTTATTAATTTGATGTTCGTCAGGTAGCTAGGTCCTCGAAAGGTGGATGCCATGGAGAATGAATATGTGTATTTGGCTTGCTAGTCAGGAACACTGTAAACAAATTAATTTTTTGCTGCATAAATATATAGCTCCTTAGTTCAATTACTGTGGATTAAACCTTCAGCAGAATGCTCTCCTTATGATGAAATGACAGAGTCAAGTCTGGGCTTTCAAAGCTTTATAATGACCTCTGGCCACCTCCTCATTGAAATGTCTGTATCCTAAGAGGCTGTTTCTGAGTAGCCAGTCCAGCGACTTCTTCCTCTTTACCTCCATCCTCAACCCTTGTCCAGGCTGCCTTCCTGTCTCTCCTCGATTACTCCCTGCTTCATGTCTTGACTCAGTTCATTCTGTTCACCCTAAAGACAAAATAATTCTTCTAAAATGCGTATCTACTTCATGCAATTCTCCTGGTTCAAGCCATTTAGTGCCATCACCTTAAATCGAAAAGCTTTACCATGTTTAGAAGGCTGTTAATTTCTGAAACATTTTAGGATGATACTCTTCTTTTCCCTACTTGCTATGCCAAACATTCTGAAATTTCTGTAGTCACGTAGTGACTCAGATCTTCTCACCTGATTAACTTCTATCCATCTGTCAGGTTTCATTTAAACGTTCACTTCCTTTAGAATACCTTCCCTGAGCTGTCCTAGATAGGTTAGGTGCCCCTGCTTTGTACTCCCAGATTATCTTGTACTTATGGTGGTGTTTAGCACACCTTGTCTACATTTAACCTGTCTTCCATGCTCCAAAGGAAAAAAAGTCTGTAATTTTGAACCAAAACAACACATGAAACCTACAAAGTACCTGTAAATATTTGTTGGATGATTAGTTGAATTAGTATCAAAGTTAAATTCATGCCGAGAAGTCATTAAAAAGTCAACAAAGGATATTTTATGGTTTTTTTTTTTTTTTTAAAGCAGAATCTAGTACTTCTGATTTGGGTTGCAACAAAATAATGAGTATCACACTTATACTCGCAAGATGAATAACTATAACACTGGAAAAGTATGTGAAACAACTATTTTCAGGCATTGGACCACAGATAATGCAGGGCTATATTCTTTGAGAAAGGAGAAACATAAAAGGTGCCTCTGCATTCATTCCAGCTTTCTACCTAGGAACATTTTGTAAACTTTGGCATATGGAATTGGAATCCAGTAGAGAGCTGGGCAGAACTGGGCATCACTAGGCAGATGAAACAAAGATAGGATTTTGGATTTGCTAAAGTGACTGGAAATTGTAGAGCAGAGTACTGAAGTAGGGTTGCTGTGCAGAGATGGTATACCAGAAATCTGCATAAGGATCTTTTGAGTCTTTGGCCAAATACTAAGCTATCCATGTATAGGATGAGATTTAATGAGGGCTAGCAGAGAACAACTACCAAGGTGGCAAGGGGGGCTGTGAGTGGTGTATTCTAAACGTTACACAATGCTGTGAGACATTTGAGTCCTGATATGGAGTGACCTTGTGGAACTCTCCAGTGTTCACTTGAGACCTCAGAAAGGCCCACCTAACAAATACTGAAACCAGGTTTTGATAGAATCAAGCTGAGTTGCCAGTAAATTAACTGGCTGCTAGAACAAAACTCAAGACTTTTTAAAGGAAGTCTACTCAATCCAAGCTCTCAATGTGGTGTCTACAATGTGTAGAATATAATTTTAAAAATTAATGGGAATATGCAAAATGTGGTCTATGCCTGAGAAGGGAAAAGTGAGTAGAAGCAGATCCAGAGATGACAGATTTTGGAATTAGCAGACAAGGATTTTTTTTTTGAGATGGAGTCTTACTCTGTTTCCCAGGCTGGAGTTCAGTGGTACAATCTTGGCTCACTACAACCTCTGCCTCCCAGGTTCAAGCAATTCTCCTGCCTCAGCCTCCCTAGTAGCTGGGACTATAGGTGCCCACCACCATGCCCGGCTAATTTTTTTTTTTTATTATTTTTTTATTTTTAGTAGAGACGGGGTTTCATTGTATTAGCCAGCCTGGTCTTGAACTCCTGACCTTGTGATCCGCCTGCCTCGGCCTCCCAAAGTGCTGGGATTGCAGGCATGAGACTACGCCTGACCGGATTTTTTTAAAGCTATGATAGATAAGCTCAAGGACTTAAAGGAAAAGATGGACATAATGTGTGGGAAGACATCTAAACAGAGTAATAAAAACTATAAAAAAAGACCCAAGAAGCTGAATGCATCACCAGCAGTATAAACATACCTATGTTGTACATTACATTCAAATTGCTCAAAACTAAAGACAAAATCTTAAAAACAAGTGGGGCCGGGCGCGGTAGCTCACGCTTGTAATCCCAGCACTTTGGGAGGCCAAGGCGGGCGGATCACGAGGTCAGGAGATCGAGACCACGGTGAAACCCCGTCTCTACTAAAAATACAAAAAATTAGCCGGGCGCGGTGGCGGGCGCCTGTAGTCCCAGCTACTCGGAGAGGCTGAGGCAGGAGAATGGCGTGAACCCGGGAGGCGGAGCTTGCAGTGAGCCGAGATTGCGCCACTGCACTCTAGCCTGGGCGACAGAGCGAGACTCCGTCTCAAAAAAAAAAAAAAAAAAACAAGTTGGGGAAAAAGTAACACATCATGCAGAGGGAAAGAATAATGAGTATGATTACTTCTTAGGAAAAGCAATCTAAACTTGAAAACAGTGGGACAGCACCTTTAAGGTGTTGGGGAATAAAAGTTAAACTCCTATGCCCAGCAAAAATATTCTTTGAAAATTGGAGGTGAAATGGAGAACATTTTCAGATTTAAAACAAAATGGTAGAGGTAATTTGTTACAGACAGGCTTGCACTATAATAATTGTTAAAGGAAGTTTTTGAGGCTGAAGGAAAATGTCAAAAATGATTCTAAATTAGTCCTAGAGTAAAAGCTGCTCTAGGTCCCCCTTTACAGACCTTAACGACAAAGGTTCAAAAGAATCCAACTGTTTGTTGCTCAAAAAACTTAACTGCATGCCAGAACAAAGTTCAATACTCATTAAAGGAATAAAACAAAATCTTTCACCGAACAATACAAAATTCACAATCAAAAGTTAAAAGGCATCCAAAGAAGCAGGGAAATAGGACCCATAACCAGAGAAAAATCAACCATATGAACAGATCCAAAATGAAAGAAATAATAGAATTAGTAGATAAGAACCCTAAAACCTTATTATAAATCTTATAAGTATGCTCATAGATATAAAGGAAAACATAAGCATAATGAGAAAAATGGAAAATAATTTTAAAAACCCAAATAAATGGAATAACAGTGTTTTTGTATATAATGGTACAAGTAGGTTAAAAGCTAACGGATTGAGAAAATATACTGTGCCAACTAATGAAAAGAAAGCTGAAGTGACCATATTAATACCAGACAGAAGACATCAGAACTAGGGAAAATGAGACAGTTTATGATGATAAGAGGTCAATTTACTGCAAGGACACAAAAATTCTAAATGTAAAACTTCCAAATATATGAGGCAGAAACCTATGGAACAGAATGGAGAAATACACAAATCTGCAAGGTCAGTTGGAGATCTCAATACCCCTCTCAGTAGAGAAACAGAAGAAGCAGATGAAATATCAGTAAGTATATGGAAAATTTTAACAACACTGTTAACCAAATCAACCTGATTGACATTTTTAGGACGTTCCATTGAACGACAGCAGAATACACGTTATTTTCAAGTGCATGTGGAACATTCTCTAAGATAGACTAACATTCTGGACCGTAAAACAAGTGTCAATAAATTTATAAGGAATAAAGTCATAGATAATGTATTCTGCGACTACACCAGAATCAGTAGCAGAAAAATATCCGGAAAATCCCCAAATATTGAAAAATTAAGCAGCACACTTCTAAATATTACATGGATCAAAATAGGAATCACAAAGGAAATTAGAAAAAATACTTTAAATGAATCAAAAATATAGCATGTAAAAATTTGTGGGATGCAGCTAGATAATGCTTAGAGCGATATGGTAGGAAAAAAACCAATCAGTATAATTTGCCACATTAACAGAATAAAAAAGAAATATCATATGAGCACCAATAGATACAGAAAACGCGTTTCAATTTAATACTCGTTCATGGTAAAAACCCTCAGCATAACTAATGGAGGAATATTCCTGAATAATTCAGTCCAAAATCCGTTAGGTGTGGCTGAGTGAGGAAGGCACCCACAAAAACAAGCTGTGACAGCCTGGTGGGGGATTGGAGTCCAAGAAAGGAATCTATGAGTTTATACTGATACAAGAAAATGGGGGGAAAAAATGGAGAAAGAGCAAAGCCCCTTATACTAGAACCTTAACTAATATAAAAGGAATAGTGGAACTAGAAAATTACTATAGGCATACCTTAGATATTGTAGGTTGAGTTCTAATGGATGGCGGTTTTGTCTACATTGAAAATCTGTTGTTTAGTGTAGCTACCTTCATCAATTACCTTAGCTAGATCTTCTGGATAACTTGCTGCAGCTTCTGCATCAGCATGCCGCTTCACCTTGCACTTTTATGTTATGGAGACAGCTTCTGTCCTTAAGCCTCATGAACCAACCATTGCTAGCTTCCAACTTTTCTTTGCAGCTTCTTTACTTCTCTCAGTCTTCATAGAATTGCAGAGAGTTAGGGCCTTGCTCTGGATTAGGCTTTGGCCTGAGGGAATGTTGTGGCTGGTTTAATCTATCCCAACCACTAAAACTTTCTCCATATCAGCAGTAAGGCTGTTTCACTTTCTTATCATTTGTGTGTTCACTAAAGTAGCACTTTTAATTTTATTCAAGAACTTTTCCTTTGCCCTCACAACTCAGCTAACTGATGAAAGAGGCCTAACTTTCAACCTGTTTTGGATTTTGACATACTTTTCTCAACTGAGCTTAATCATTTCTAGCTTTTGATTTAAAACAAGAGACTTTTGACTCTTCTTTCACTTAAACACTTAGGGGCTGTTGTAGGGTTACTAATTAGCCTAATTTCTGTATTATTGTGTCTCAGGCAATCAGGTTCCAAGGAGAGGGAGAGAGACGGGAATGGCAGGTTAGTAAAGCAGTCAGGACACACACATTAATGGATTAAGTTCACCTCTTATATGTGGATGGTTTGTGGCACACTAAAACAATTACAGCAGTAACATCAAAGATCACTGATCACAGATCACTATAACAGATATAATAATAATGAAAAAGTTTGAAATATTGTGAGAATTACCAAAATGTGACACAGAGACACAGAGTGAGCACATGCTGTTGGAAAAATGGCACCAATAGACTTGTTAGAGGCAGGGTTGCCACAAACCTCTGAAGAGCACAATAAGATGGGATATGCCTGTATTTGATAGCTATCATAATAATAATTAATTCAGGTAAGAAACAGTAGATGCTAAAACTAATGGAAGAAAGTTTGATGAAGTATGAGATAGTTGTATGGTCTCTGCATCTCTCCCTCAAATTCTTAATTAATTGTAAAGAAAAATCTTTTGGTGGAGAAACTAGAAGATACACCTTTATCAAGAGATTGAAGTTAGTCTAGGCAACATGGTGAAACCACATCTCTATAAAAACTACAAAAATTGGCGGGATGTGATGGCATGCACCTATAGTCCCAGCTACTTGGGGGGCTGAGGCAGGAGGATTGCTTATGACTCGGAGGTCGTGGATGCAGTGAGCTGTGTTCATGCCACTGCACTCCAGCCTGGGTGACAAAGAGACCCTGTCTCAAAAAAATAAATAAAGGGATTGAAATTAATACCCTCCGTAATGAGATAAATGGAAATGATGTCCTATCTGATGAGATGCAGTAAAAGGAACTCATCATCGTTTGTATTATATTCCTGCCAAAGATACATAACCTGATTCTAGTCGTGAGGAAATATTACTCAAATTTTGGGAGGTATTCTGCAAAATAATGGTTTGTACTTTTCAAAATTATCAGTCATGAAAGTCAAGGAAAATCTGAGCAACTATTTCAGGCTGAAAGAAAGTAAAGAGACATAACCACCAAATACAAAGTGTAATTCTGAACTGGATCCTTTCGTTCTAAAGGACATACTAGGTCAAGTGAATTAGGCTGTAGAAAAAGAAAAAAAAAATCAGTATAATTTGCCACAGTGACAGAATAAAGAAGAAAAATCATATGAGCATCAATAGATACAGAAAAAGCTTTTCAATTTAATACTCATTAATGATAAAAACTCTCAGCATAACTAATGGAGGGATAGTTACTCTTTGCTGATTAATTCAGTCCAAAAGCCATTAGGTAGGACTGAGTGAGGAAGGCATCCACAGAACTACCCTAGGGATGAATAGGTGATAGAATTAGTAGATAACCTTAAAATCTTATTATAAATCTTATAACTATGTTCATAGATATAAATAAAAACATGAGAAAAATGGAGGACAATAACCAAAAAACCCTAAATAAAGTAAAAGGAATAACAATGTTTTTATATATAATAGTACAGATGGGTTAAAAACAAAAGGATGGAAAAAATATACTGTGCCAACTAATGAAAACAATGCTGAAGTGACCATATTAATATAAGAAGACATCAGAAAAAATAGGTGTTTATATGATATTTGAATGTCTGTTCATTGTTGGTCTTTTAGGTCTTATAAGATGATGGTCGTTTTCTACTACTTTAAGAGAGCATATTAAATGTTTTTCAACAGACTTTAAACTTTATTTTGTAGATCAGCTTTGGGTTTATAGCAAAATTGAGCAGAAAGTACAGTTTCCGTGTATTCCCTGCCCGTACACACACAGCCTCCTCTACTATCAGCATCTAACTTTTTGTGGATACTTTGCCTCATTCAAATAATCCAGGGTAATCTTTCTATTTTAAAGTGAAGTGATTGACACCCCAGTTCCATCTTTTATGTTAATTCTCTTTTGCTGTGTAATGTAACATTCACAAATTCAAGGGATTGGAATGTGGACATCTTTGGAGAACCATTATTTTATATGCCACAGCTGAGTTAATGGTAACTTATTACATATTGGAACAACTGGCAAAACTTGAATGGGATTTGTGGACCATGTGGTAGTAATATATCAGTATCAGTTTCCTGATTTTTGTTGTTGAAAATGTCCTTTTTTTGTAGGAAAAACTGGTGTTGGGACGTCAGATCAGCAACTTACTCTCATGTGGTTTCGGGGGGGGGGGGCAGGAAAGCTATGTATACTGTAGTTCTATGTATGACTCCATTTTCACACTGCTGTTAAAGACATACCTGAGACTGGGCAATTTACAAAAGAAAGAGATTTAATGGACTTACAGTTCCATGTCGCTGGGGAGGCCTCACAATCATGGTGGAAGGTGAAAGCCATGTCTCACATGATGGCAAATAAGAGAGCTTGTGCAGGAAAATTCCTCCTTATAATAACCATCAGATCTCATGAGACTTAACTATCAGGAGAACAGCACAGGAAAGACCTGCCCCTGTGATTCAATTATCTCCCACCTGGTTTGTCCCACAACACATGGGAATTCAAGATGAGATTTGGGTGGAGACACAGCCCAACCATATGATTCTACCCCTGGCCCTTTCCAAATCTCATGTCCTCACATTTCAAAACCAATCATGCTTTCCCAACAGTCCCCCAAAGTCTTATTTCAGCATTAATTCAGAAGTCCACAGTCCAGAGTCTTATCCAAGATAAGGCAAGTCCCTTCTGCCTATGTGCCTGTAAACTCAAAAGCAAGTTAGTTACTTCTTAGATACAATGGGGGTACAGGCATTGGGCAAATACAGCCATTCCAAATGGGAGAAATTGGCCAAAACAGAGGGGCAACAGGCCCCATGCAAGTCCGAAATTCAGTGGGGCAGGTGTATCTTAAAGCTCCAGAATGATCTCCTTTGACTCCATGTCTCACATCCAGGTCACTCTGATGCAAGAGGTGGGCTCCCATGGCCTTGGGCAGCTCCACTCCTGGCTTTTTTCACAGGCTGGTGTTGAGTGCCTGCAGCTTTTTCAGATGCACTCCTGGCTGTTTTCACAGGCTGGTGTTGAGTGCCTGCGGCTTTTTCACGTGCACGTGCAAGCTGTCAGTGGATCTATTATTCTGTGGAATCTACCAGTCTGGAGGACAGTGGCTGTCTTCTCATAGCTTCACTAGGCAGTCCCCTCCATAGGAACTCTGTGGGGTTCCAACCCCACATTTCCCTTCCATATTGGCCTAGCAGAGGTTTTCCATGAGGGCCCTGCCCCTGCAGCAAACTTCTGCCTGGGCATCCAGGTGTTTCCATACATCCTCTGAAATCTAGGCAGAGGTTCCCAAACCTCAGTTCTTGACTTCTGTGCACCTGCAGGCTCAACACCACATGGAAGCTGCCAAGGCTTGGGGCTTCCACCCTTTGAAGCAACAGCCCAAGCTGTACCTTGGCTTGTTTTAGTTGCGGCTGGGACACAGGGCACCAAGTCCCTAGACTGCACACAGCAGAGGTACCCTGGGCCTCGCCCACGAAACTATTTTTCTTCCTAAACCTCTGGGCTTGTGATGGGAGGGGCTGTGGCAAAGGTCTCTGACATGCCCCTGGAGACATTTTCCTTATTGTCTTGGTAATTAACATTTGGTTCCTCATTACTTATGCAAATTTGTGCAGCTGTCTTGAATTCTTCCTCAGAAAATGGGATTTTATTTTCTATCACATTGTCAGGCTGCAAATTTTCCAAACTTTGATGCTGTTTCCCTTTTATTACTGAATCCCTTTAACAGCACCCAAGTCACCTCTTGAATGCTTTACTGCTTAGAAATTTCTTTCACCAGATACCCTAAATCATCTCTCTCAAGTTCAAAGGTCCACACATTTCTAGGGCAGGGGCAAAATGCTGCCAGTTTCTTTGCTAAAACATAATAAGAGTCACCTTTGCTCCAGTTCCCAACAAGTTCCTTATCTCCATCTGAGGCCACCTGAACCTGGATTTCATTGTCCATATCCTCATCAGCATTTTGGTCAACACTATTCAACAAATCTCTAGGGAGTTCCAAACTTTCCCACATTTTCCTGTCTTCTGAGCCTTCCAAACTGTTCCATCCTCTGCCTGTTACCCAGTTCCAAAGTCGCTTCCACATTTTCAGATAACTTTTCAGCAGCAATCCACTCCTGGTACCAATTTACTGTGTGAGTCCGTTTTCACTCTGCTAATAAAGATACACCTGAGACTGGACAATTTACAAAAGAAAGAAGTTTAATGGACTTACAGTTCCACGTGGCTTGGGAGGCCTCACAATCATGGTGGAAGGCAAGGAGGCACAAGTCACATCTTACATGGACAGCAGCAGGCAAAGAGAGCTTGTGCAGGGAAACTCCTTCTTATGAAACCATCAGGTCTCATGAGACTTACTGTCAGAAGAACACCATGGGAAAGACCTGTACCCATGCTTCAATTACCTTCATCTGGGTACCTCCTGCAACGTGGAAATTCAAGATGAGATTTGGGTGGAGACAAAGACAAACTGAATCATTCTGCCTTTCTATAAACTTGTGATTTTTAATGATAAAAAACATTTTTGATGCTTACAGAGATAAAATTCATTTATTTGAAAAATCTGCATACCTGATCTAATGATGCTGAATAAAGGAGGTAGATAATATATCATTTTTGTAAATTAAACAGTGTTCTGTATTTTGGGTAGCATGTAAAAATGTCACTCATTTTGGATGTTTTTCTTTTTGTTCCCTCATTTTGGGTAAGAGTGCTTATGCCTTTTCTCTCAGAACCAACACTGGTGCTTATTAAAGTAACATAAGTTTTTTCTCTGTTTTCCTTCAAAGGTTGCTCAAGAAACAGATGTGAGAGCCCAGATTCGTCTGCAATTTCGTGATGTCAATGGAGAACTTATAGCTGTACAAAGATCTATGGTGTGTACTCAGAAAAGCAAAAAGACAGAATTTAAAACTCTGGAAGGAGTCATTACTAGAACAAAGTAGGTGTTTATATGATATTTGAATTTCTGTTCATTTCAGTCTTTTAGGTCTGTAAGTTGATGGTTGTTTTCTACTACTTTAGGGGAGCATATTAAATTTTTTTAATAGACTTTAGACTTTATTTTTTTAGAGCAGTTTTGGGTTTATAGCAAAATTAGGCAGAAAGTACTGAGCTTCCATTTTCTTCCTACCCCCATGCACACACAGCCTCCTCCACTATCAACATTTGATTTTTTGTGGATACTATTTGTCAGCCAAATAGAATGATCCCACTAAAGACTTAGGGTTATGTTCCATTCTCTTGAGTAATTTCTGAACAGTTGCTGAATTGAAAGCACATAATCACTCAAATACAGGTTGAATGAGTAAAAAATTCTAGTGTCATGTTTAAGAATGGGTGAGATGAGAAGCAGACAAGTAGGAAAGAATGATAAATTGTTCCTTTCAGCAATTATCATTCTGTTAGAGGCAGGTATCATTTTCTAATGGATATGGATTTGGGGATTAGACTACCTTAGATTCAAGTCTCTGTCTTTGTTGAGCAAATTACTTGACTGTTCAGCTTCTTCTCCTCCCTTTTATTTAACTAATTAAATAATTCCTTTATTTAACCAATAATGCACATCTTCTATGCGCTAGAGGCACTATACTGGCTTCTCAAGCAGGTTTTCATCATTGCCATTTTAACACACTCAAGTATCTCTCATACCCTGGGATTTCATTCCACTCCAGTTACTACCTGTCTCCTTCTTCTCCTTTATAGCGAGTCTTCTCAAAAGAGTTGTTGATACTGTCTCCATTTCTTCACCTCCTCTTCACTCCAATTGCAGTCCCATTCGTACTTTGAAGCACCTCTGACTGAAGTTACTAATAACTCTGTTTTTAATTAGGGTAATGCTGCTGCTATACAAAGTAGACCTAAGAGTGTGCCTCTGTATATTTCATTTGTAAAATAGGCATTCATTATCACTGTACATATCTTAGATGTTGTCAAGGTTGAGTTAATGCATATAAAATGCTTAATATGTAGTAAAAGTTCATATATTAGTCTTTTATGACTGCTATAACAAACCACAAACTTAGTGACATAAACAATACAAATTTATTATCTTACACTTATGGAGTTTAGAAGTCTGAATTGGGTCTCACTGGGCTAAAATCAAGATGTTAGCAGGGTTACGTTCCTTTGGAGGCTGTCTAAGGGAGAATATATTTCCTTGTTCTTTCTGTCTTTTAGAGGCCACCCATATTTTTTAGATCATGCCCTCTTACTCTGTCTTCAAAGCAAGCAATAGTGGGCAGAGTTCTTCTCATATCAGATCACTGTGACCCCTTCTTCTCTCTTCTTCTGCCTTCCTCTCTCACATTAAAGGACCCATATGATTACATTTGCCCCATCCAAATAATACAGGATAATCTATTTTAAGGTCAAATGATTAACACCCTAATTCCATCTGTAATCTTAATTCTCTTTTGCTGTGCAATGTAACATTCACAAATTCAAGGGATTAAAATGTGGACATCTTAAGAGGACCATTGTTCCATGTACCATAGCTGAGTAAATGCTAGTTTATCACCTCTTTTTTGAAAATTTCTTTTTCTAGACCTCCATGATACAATACTGTTCTGTCTTTCTATCACAGCTACATACTACTTCATTCACCCCATCAATAAATGTTGGAAGTCTCATTAGGCTCAGTCCTGTATCTTCTCCTTTTTTTTGCTCTGTATTTTCTTCCTAGGTAATCACATTCTTAACCATTGCTCAAACTACTCTGTGTTCATAGATGACTCACAGATTTATATCATATCTCCAAACCAGACCTCTGTTTCCAGACCCATTTACCCAGACCTATTTACCCATTTCTGATTTTTTTTTTTTTTTTGAGATGGAGTCTCACTCTGTCTGTCACTCAGGCTGGAGTGCAGTGGTGAAATCTCAGCTCACTGCAACCTCTGCCTCCTGGGTTCAAGTGATTCTCCTGCCTCAGCCTCCCGAGTAGCTGGGACTACAGGTGTGCACCACCATGCCTGGCTAATTTTTGTACTTTTAGTAGAGATGGGGTTTCACCATGTTAGCCAGAATGGTCTTGATCTCTTGACCTTGTCGTCGCCCACCTCAGCCTCCCAAAGTGCTGGGATTACAGGCGTGAGCCACTGCGCCCGGCCCCATCTCTGATTTTTTTCAGTTGTTTCAAAGACAACTTAGATTCAACATTTCCAAAACCAAACTCACAGTCCTTTCTCTTTGACCTCCCCCCTTAAAAAACCTCCAACAACTTGGTCTTATGGTATACCTCACCTTGGTGAATGATACCACTATCCATCCAGTGACAAAAACCAAGAAACTAAGTCTTGATATGTCTTTGCCTTCCATATCCAGTCTGTTACTAAGACCTACGGATTTAATCTAAATGTCTCTTGAATCTGTTCCCATCTCTACAACAACCATTCTAGTCCTAGTCCAAGCTACCATTGTCTTTCCATGACCTCATGTGATAACCTATTGATTTATCTGTGTTTCTTCTAGCCCTCTACAAAGCATTCTTAATATATTCGGTATAATATTTTCTTTCTTTTTTTTTTTTTTTGAGACAGAGTTTCGCTCTTGTTTCCCAGGCTGGAGTGCAATGATGCGATCTCAGCTCACTGTAACCTCCTCCTCGCCGGGTTCAAAGGATTCTCTTGCCTCAGCCTCCCAAGGAGCTGGGATTACAGGTGCCCACCACCACACCTGGCTAATTTTTTTGTATTTTTAATAGAGACAGGGTTTCACCATGTTAGTCTGGCTGGTCTCAAACTCCTGACCTCAGGTGATCTGTTCACCTCAGCCTCCCAAATTGCTGGGATTACAGACATGAGCCACCGTGCCTGGCCCAGTGTAATATTTTCAAAATACAAATTGAAATGTATAAAAAACAGTAAAGACAGATATTGCCTCTGCTCACCGGAGCAGTCTGTTACTGAAGAAAGAACCCCGTTCTAAGATGTTTTTAACTTACCTTTGCCTGTCTGCTATTGATCATCATGTTTTGTTTTATTCTTTGTCTCTTATTTTTAAGACAGTTAATACTCTATATATTATCTCTAAATATTCTAAATTATTATATTTAAAAGTCCAAATATGTAAAAAATAACTTCTGGCTTCCTTTCCTGAAGTACTTTGTTTTACATATCTTTTCATCTGTGAACTGTTAAATAGTTTAAGAGTTACATTTTTTAGCATGATGAAGCCATTTCTAATGGGATAGGTGAAGGGCCTTTTTTTTTCTTTTTTTTTTTAAGAAGTGCAGTATGAATTGATTAAGCAATAGAATAGATACACTGAAGGTTATTTTACATATGTTCTTGATTTTCATTTTCTGTAGGCATGGTGAAAAGGTCAGTCTAAGCTCTAAGTGTGCAGAAATTGACCGAGAAATGATCAGTTCTCTTGGGGTTTCCAAGGCTGTGCTAAATAATGTCATTTTCTGTCATCAAGAAGATTCTAATTGGCCTTTAAGTGAAGGAAAGGCTTTGAAGCAAAAGTTTGATGAGATTTTTTCAGCAACAAGGTTTGTAACCCTTAAATAGACTTTGTAGTCCATTAAGTTATTGAACTGTGTTTGCAATTTGGATGCTTCTTTTTAACAGAAAAAATTTAAAAAGCAGAAAGTTCATCAGTTACTACCTCTCACCTAGCAGCAACCATTGGGCATATTTTCTTTCACTTGTCTTTCTGTGTGTATATTTATTTACCTGATTGACAGCATAAATGTAATTTTTTTCACTTACCATTGTGTCATAGGCATTTTACAATTTATTAAAAACTCATTGTAACTGTAATCTTAGTGACAGCATAATATCCCACTGTATGAATCTATACCATAATTTACTTTGCCAGAAATTTGATTTTTGTTTCATATCTTCAAAGATACATTAAAGCCTTGGAAACACTTCGGCAGGTACGTCAGACACAAGGTCAGAAAGTAAAAGAATATCAAATGGAACTAAAATATCTGAAGCAATATAAGGAAAAAGCTTGTGAGATTCGTGATCAGATTACAAGTAAGGAAGCCCAGTTAACATCTTCAAAGGAGATTGTCAAATCCTATGAGAATGAACTTGATCCATTGAAGGTAACTTGATTTTATTTTTAATTGACAAAAATTATATATCTTTATGGTATACAGCATGATGTTTTGATACAAGTATACATTGTGGAATGGCTAAATCAAGCTATTTAACGTGCATTACTTCAATTTTTTTATGGTGAGAACACTTAAAATCAACTCTCTTAGCAATTATATATTGTTATTAACTAAAGTCACAGTGATGTACAGTAGTTAATTTCTTGTATACTAAAGAGATAGTCCTTTTTTTACTATAGCATTCTCCCCTTATTTGTATATGAAACTGAATGGCTTGTATATTTCTTGAATTATCAGGGAGCTAATGTTTTAGGTCTATATTAGTCTTTAAATTGCTCAAAGAGCTTGGATTTGAAAGAAAACAAATTTGTAACATCACACTAAATTAGTAGTGTCAATCACTAGGTGTTAAATAGCAATATCATTACCCAACCTTACAGTTCTGTATTAAGATTTTTTTAAATTGACAGATCTTTCTAGAGAATTTTTAAAATTTGCAGAATGTTTTTGAAACATTCAAAAATTGCACAGAATTTGGAATTGATCCATAACATGTTGATATATTTGCAAATGAGTATACCTTTCTAAACCCTGTGATTTATAAGAAAGGCCTACAGGAAATTCCATTCATTCATTTAATAAGCATTATTGGGTGTCTTCTTTGTACCAGGGTATACTGTGCTTGAGTACAAAGAGGACTACAACAGCACCCCTGTCCTTAAGGTATTCATAGTCTAAATAAGTAAGAGCATTCTTAAAAATGGCTATTTGCTATGTTTTAGATAGTAGATTTTTTAAAGTCATTTAAAAATTTATTGATTTGGTTTTTAAAAAACTCACCTGTAAATACCAGTATAGATCTTTGAATCGTGAAGTAGAAAATACATATATTTTTAATGATGGCCATGCATAGAAATATATTGCAAGGGCTTCTGGGAGGAGGTAGGGCTGAGGTGGGCCTTGAAGAATGGGAAGAAATCAAGTCAGCAAACTAGAAGACATTTTACATATGTTTGTATTTATTTATTTATTTTTGAGATGGAGTTTTGCTCTTGTTGCCCAGGCTGGCGTGCAGTGGCACGATCTCGGCTCACTGGAACCTCTGCCTCCCAGGTTCAAGCAATTCTCCCGCTTAGCCTCCGGAGTAGCTGGGATTACAGGCATGCGCCACTATGCCCGGCTAATTTTTTGTATTTTAATAGAGACGGGGTTTCTCCATGTTGGTCAGGCTGGTCTTGAACTCCCGACCTCAAGTGATCCGCCTGCCTTGGCCTCCCAAAGTGCTGAGATTACAGGCGTGAGCCACCGCTCCTGGAAATGTTTGTATTTATCTTGACTTTTCTTTTAAAAGTAATATGTGCCCCCAGTGAAAAAGTTATAAAAGGATATTAGGCGAAAAGTAAAACATAGTCTTCCATTTCTCATCTCTGACCTTCCAGAGTATATTTTACCTGCAACTTTTTTTAACTGCATATATACAATATATATGTGTATACAAACGTTCACTTGTATGTATGTGTATATTTACCTTTACAAGCTTAATCAGAACAGGATTGTGAGAGGAAGAGTCTGGGTTAAGAAAATTAATATAAAAGGAGTAAATGGTCAATATGAATTGGGGTCAGATTATACAAAGCTAATGGAT
Organism: Symphalangus syndactylus; assembly: GCF_028878055.3. Lineage (NCBI taxonomy): Eukaryota > Metazoa > Chordata > Mammalia > Primates > Hylobatidae > Symphalangus > Symphalangus syndactylus. The sequence goes on from NC_072433.2 coordinate 119,567,328, forward strand.
TTCAGACTTAGTTCAATAGACAGAAGAGTGGAAGAGTATGTTATATTTTAAGATGAGTTGTCCTGATAACTCTGTGTGGGTCCCGTGGTAATTACCAAGATATCGGAACAGATTTCCTTTTTTTTTCCTTCTTTGCCCCTTTCCCACTCCACATTTTATTTTCTTGAGGAGCGTCTTGGTTGGAGAGATGACAAGCACATGTAATGGTAAGGCAGAAAAAAAACAAGACCTGTAGGAGCTCTGAGGATAAAGAAAGAGAATTTCTATCTGAGGTAGCCAGAGAGGATTTTACAGTACTGAATTTGGCCATGACTTTTTTGATCATAAATGAGTAAGTCATTGGAGACATAGAGACAGTAAAATCCAAGCTGTCTTTGAACACTGTCAAGGAAATCCATATTGTTGAAATGAAGCATTTATATTGGAAATGATGTTAAGTTAGGGCTAAATGATAATACCTAGGATTTAGTGAGTGGTGCCAAGATTCTAACCAAGGCCGTAGCAGAGGTTGAGGTATTTATTTACTTGTTTGTGTTTAATTGTGAGTAATTCTCCTTGAGTTTAATATTCTCGGTATCCTCAGAGCCTGGAGCCTAGTGCCTGGCACATAGCAGGTGGTTCAATAAATGTTTATTAAGTAGATGACTTCCAAAGTCCTTTTTTTAGCTCTGACATGTGAAGATTCTTCCCTTCATAGAACCCAATTAAAGTTTGGATCAAATCACCTTCCCAGAAAAGACTACGTCCTTTCAACCATGCACTAGAATGCATCCTTTCCCATTTTTACTGATTCCCTTTATGTTCAGGACCTCTCGCTCTCTCATAAACTACTTTATTACCATCCCACCATATCCTGTCTTCTTTTTTTGGCCTACTTAGATCTGTTTTCCTTTCTTGCCTTAAATGGGAATTGCTAGAGGAATATGTTTCTAATTTTTTTTTCCTGCACTCACGTTCATGGTCCTTCTATACTTGATAGCCCAGCTGCTCTATTTTTTTATCTCATTCACACTGGCACCTAAGCTTTAAACCCTTGGCTGTTTTTGTTATTGTTGTCTGCCTGCTTGTCCTAGCTCCTTTTACTAGGTGTGTACTCTGGGGATAGAACCTATGTTTTGTGCTCTGAGATTAGAACCAAAACACAGATGTCAAAGAAGGAATTCAGGGGATCTGGTGACTGGCTGGATTTAAGGAATGAAGCAGGTAGAGATGTCATGAAAGATCCAAGCCCAGATGATTATGGTAATGTTTGTGCTACCAAGAGGCAGTGAAAACACTGATGGAAAGAAACTGAGCACTTTGTAGAGTATCATAGTAGAGCTGTTAGTATTTATTGCTCTTAAGTGTCCATCCAGTTATATTTGTTAGACTCTACTCAAAAGGTATTTTCTGAGTACAGAATTTTTTTCACAAGTGGTGCAAATGGTCTCATTAATTGAATGTTTACTGCCTAACACTAATCCAAGTGCTTCAAAATGTATAATGTAAACCCCATAGTAACTCTGTGAGGTTGTATAGGCAAGAAAACTGAGGTACAGGTATTCACAGTGGAAATAAGGGTTAAAGGTAGGATTTGAGTCCTCTGATTCCTGAGTTTATACTTTTTTTCTTTTTAAGTCAAGTTTATGAAGGTATAATATATATATGGTAAAATCTACCCTTTTTAGAGTATAAATTCTATGAGTTAGGACATATGCATACAGTAGCATAACCATCACTACAATGAAGATGTAGAATATTTCAATCACTCCAAAAAGTTCTCTCAAAGTCCTTGCAGTCAGTCCTCTCCCCCTGCTCCCATCCATAGTAACCACTAATTTGTTGTCTGTCATTATAGTTTTGCCTTTTCCAGAGAGTGGCACATACATAGAATCATACAGTATGCAGGCTTTTGTGTCTAGGATTTATCTATATTGCTGCATGTGTGAGTGATTCATTCCTTTTTTTTTCTTTGTTTGAGACGGAGTTTCGCTTTTGTTGCCCAGGCTGGAGTGCAATGGCGTGATCTCGACTCACTGTAACCTCCGTCTCCCAGGTTCAAGCAATTATCCTACCTCAGCCTCCCGAGTAGCTGGGATTACAGGCATGTGCCACCACACCCAGCTAATTTTTTTTGTATTTTTATTAGAGACGGGGTTTCTCCATGTTGGTCAGGCTGGTCTCGAACTCCCAACCTCAGGTGATCTGCCCACCTTGGCCTCCCACAGTGCTGGGATTACAGGCATGAACCACTGTGCCTGGCAATTCATTCCTTTTTATTGTGGAGGAGCATTCCTTCCATTGTATGAATATATTGTAAGTTTTTTCCTCATCCATTCTGTGGCTGATGGACATTAAGTTGTTTTTGGTTGAACTAGTTTACAATCCCACTAACAGTGTAAAAGTGTTCCTATTTCTCCACATCCTCTCCAGCACCTGTTGTTTCCTGACTTTTTAATGATGGCCATTCTAACTGGTGTGAGATTATATCTCATTGTGGTTTTGATTTGCATTTCTCTGATGGCCAGTGATGATGAGCTTTTTTTCACGTGTCTGTTGACTGCATAAATGTCTTCTTTTGAGAAGTGTCTGTTCATATCCTTCGCCCACTTTTTAATGGGGTTGTTTGTTTTTTTCTTGTAAGTTTGTTTGAGTTCTTTGTAGATTCTGGATACTAGCCCTTTGTCGGATGAGTAGATTGCAAAATTTTTCTCCCATTCTGTAGGTTGCCTATTCACTCTGATGGTAGGTTCTTTTGCTGTGCAGAAGCTCTTTAGTTTAATTAGATCCCATTTGTCAGTGTGGTGGTTCCTCAAGGATCTAGAAATAGAAATACCATTTGACCCAGCCATCCCATTACTGGGTATATACCCAAAGGAATATAAATCATGCTGCTATAAAGACACATGCACATGTATGTTTATTGCAGCACTACTAACAATAGCAAAGACTTAGAACCAACCCAGATGTCCAACGATGATAGACTGGATTAAGAAAATGTGGCACATATACACTATGGAATACTATGCAGTCATAAAAAATGAGTTCATGTCCTTTGTAGGGACACGAATGAAGCTGGAAACCATCATTCTCAGCAAACTACCTCAAGAACCAAAAACCAAACACCGCATGTTCTCACTCATAGGTGGGAATTGAACAATGAGAACACTTGGACACGGGAAGGGGAACATCACACACCGGGGCCCGTTGTGGGGTGGGGGGAGGCAGGAGGCATAGCATTAGGAGATACCCCTAATGTAAATGATGAGTTAATGGGTGCAGCACACCAGCATGGCACATGTATACATATGTAACAAACCTGCGTGTTGTGCACATGTACCCTAGAACTTAACGTATAATAAGAAAATATAAAAAAAGTTGTTTTCAGCTTTGTGCTATTACAGATAAAACTGCTATAAACGTTTGTATACAGGTCTTTGGATAACTTTAGGAATGGGGTTGCTAGGTTGTATGGTAAATATATGTTTAACCTTGTACGTTACCAGATGGCTGTACCATCTGGTACCACTTCATAGTCCTACCAACAATTTACCAACAATTTATGGGAATGTAATTGCTCTGCATTCTCATCCCCACTTAGGACTGTCAGTCTTTTTCATTTTAGCCATAATAGTAGGGGTGTGGTAGTATCTCATTGTGAGGTTGTATTTCTTTATATTTTTAATTTGTGTTTTCCTAGTTGATCAGTCAATTGATTATTGATTTTGTGCATCTTTTCATGTATTTATTTGCCACCTGAATATCTTCGTTAGCTTCGTTAGTAAAATGTAAAAATCTTTTGCCTATTTTTCAATATTATTTATTTATTGGTCATTTTATTACTGAGCTGTGAGAGTTCTTTTTTTTTTTTTTTCTTTTTTTTGAGACAGGGTCTCGCTGTCTCACCCAGGCCAGAGTGCAGTGGTGTGATCTTGGCTCACTGCAACCTCTGACTCCCAGGCTCAAGTGATCCTTCCACCTCAGCCTCCCGCGTAGCTGGGACTACAGGCGCACACCACCATACCCGGCTAATGTTTTTTAATTTTTTTGTAAAGGCAAGGTCTCACCAGGTTACCCAGACTGGTCTCAAACTTCTGGGCTCAAGCAGTCAGCCTGCCTCAGTCTCCCAAAGTGCTGGGATTACAGGTGTGAGCTACAGTGCCAGGCAGAGAGTTCTAAATATGTTCTGGATGCAAGCCCTTTATCAGATACTGGTTTTGCAGATATTTCTTAACTGCTTTTCAGAGGACAGGAGTTTTAAATTTTGATCAGGTACAGTTTATCAACTTTTTTCTCTTATGGTTTATGCTTTTTGTTTCATATTTAGGAAGTCTTTGTCTGACCCAGTGTTACAAAAATATTCTTCAATGTTTTCCTCTAAAAGTTTTATAGTTTGAGTTCTTATAATTAAGTATATGCTTCATTTCAGAATCTTAATATGATACGAGGTAAAAGTTGAGGTTTACTTTCTTACATACAAATGTCCACTTCTAGCACCCAGAGCCTAGTCATTATGATACCCTGCCTCCTAATCTTATTGTCATCTTATCTCCCAATCTTAACTATACAGTTTTGTACAAGTCAGTTAAGTCCTTTGAATTTCCTGCTTAGTATATACTTTTGTGAGGATTAGAGAGAATTTATAGCAGCACTTAGTACACTGTCTGGAACATAGCAGACATTCAATCAGTGATACCTGTGACTGTTGTTCTTGGTAAAATTATTTTTTTCAAATCTCTCTTTCATTTAGCTAACATTGAACACCTACTGCATGTTCTGGGAGTACAATAGGGAACAAAGTAAACAAAGTTTCTGTTTTTAGGCTGTTTACGTTCATATACAAATCACAAGCTATACTATTAGTATAATTTTAATAAATTATGTTAAAGTTAAGGATGCATTTTGGTGCAATTATGAAAGTTTGCAATTGCTGTCTAAGCATTCCAGTAACTTAATATGTTAGTTTAAAATTAGGTTCTGCTGGGCATGGTGGTACATACTTATAGTCCCAGCTACTTGGAGGCTGAGGTGGGAGGAACACTTGAGCCCAGGAGTTCAAGTTGTATTGCACTGTTATTGCACCTGTGAATAGCCACTCCAGCCAGGGCGACATAGCAAGACCTTGTCTCTGCATTTGAAATAATAAAAGTAGGTTCTAAAAATGTCTTAGAAGAAGAGTTGGTCAGTTTTGGAATCATAGAGGCAAACACTAGAAGAATATCCCCAGCATCATCCAATAAGAGAATGCCCCAAACCAGATCCCAGTATTCCTAGGAGATGAGGCAACCAGCTGTCTCTGGAAGCGAGCCTCAGAGCAGGCCACTGAGCTCCTTTCTTGTACTTCACTTGCTCAGAGTCCTCTGTGGTTGAGCAAGCTTTGGATTAAAGTATACTCTTCATGTAAATTTGCCTATAGGCTCAGAATGCATTGGTAACTCACCATGAATTTCTAGCCCTCTCAGTAGTGCTGACTTAAAAAAAAATACATTAAATAGTTACCTTTTTAAGGACTAAGTAACTCTAAATGCCCAATGAATGAATAATGACTTTTGTGGCAGGTACTGAGGAGAGGGAATAGTCTTTGGAGTTAGAAGTGGAATTTAATTCCTGCTTCTCTCTACTAGCTGTGAGGACTTGGGCCAAGTTGCTTAATGTCTCTGAACTTCAGTTTCTCTAGGCCCGCTCTACAGTGTTATTGTTAGCCTTAAATGAGATCACTTTTACTAAATGCCTGGACCTGGAGTATCTTACTTGTCTTCATCTATCAGCCGTGTAAGCGATAGTGAGTTTTATTTATGTAATGTTTCTTTATTTTCAGAATCGTCTAAAAGAAATTGAACATAATCTCTCTAAAATAATGAGACTTGACAATGAAATTAAAGCCTTGGATAGCCGAAAGAAGCAAATGGAGAAAGATAATAGTGAACTGGAAGAGAAAATGGAGAAGGTTTGTGGTGGTAGAATTTTGTTCTGCTTCAAAATTTTGGGATTATTGTAATGAACTTTATTTGAATCCATTTTGCCATCCACATTGTAAAAAAACAAATACAGATCTTGTTACTTCTGTGTATATGTTAAAATGAAGGATATTGAATAAGGTTTGGTTTATATTTGTTACCTCAAAGTGATCATATTTTCTTATGTTTGTACGTTAAAGCTTTTTATTTTGGTGTTACACAGGTTTTTCAAGGGACTGATGAGCAACTAAATGACTTATATCATAATCACCAGAGAACAGTAAGGGAGAAAGAAAGGAAATTGGTAGACTGTCATCGTGAACTGGAAAAACTAAATAAAGAATCTAGGCTTCTCAATCAAGAAAAATCAGAACTGCTTGTTGAACAGGGTAGGACAAAATGTTTATTTGGTCGTTGTTCCTACTATGATAGTATACATTTTCTGTATGAATGAAGAATCTCCAAGGACTTATGCTGAGTGAAAAGCCAATCTTAAAAGGCTGTACACAGTATGTTTCCATTTATATAACATTTTTATAATGTCAAAATTTTAGAAGTAGTGGAGAAATTAGTGGTTGCCAGGGATACTGGGTAAGAGAAAGGACAGGAGGGAGCTGGGTATGGTTATGATTGGAACAAAAAGAGAGTTCTTGTAGTGTTGGAACTGTTCAGTATCTTGACTGCCATTGTGGATATCTGAACCTACACAGGTGATAAAATTATATAGAACTTAATACACACACACATGCTCAGGGGTACAAATAACATTGGGGAAATTTGAATAAGATTGACGAATTATATCATTATCAGTATCCTGGTTGTGATACTTTACTGCAGTTTTGCAAAATGTTATCATTGGGGAAAATTGGGCAAAATGTACAGGAGACACACTGCATTATTTTTTATAACTCATGTGAATCTACAGCTATCTCAACTTTTTAAGCACCAGTTGAAAAAAAAGTTATGAGGTTTTTTTTTTTTTTAAAGGTCGTCTACAGCTACAAGCAGATCGCCATCAAGAACATATCCGAACTAGAGATTCATTAATTCAGTCTTTGGCAACACAGCTAGAATTGGATGGCTTTGAGCGTGGACCATTCAGTGAAAGACAGATAAAAAATTTTCACAAACTTGTGAGAGAGAGACAAGAAGGGGAAGCAAAAACTGCCAACCAACTGATGGCAAGTATTTTGAAATACAGTATTTATTATTTTGTTTGCATCATATTCTCTACTCAAATTGTTTTAATTTTTGGTTGGACTCCATTTTGGCATATTTTTCTATTAGTGTTAGGATAAAATCTGCTACAAGGCAGAAAAACCTTTATTGAAGCAAATGTTCTTAAGTGTATAAAGATAAAAATATGAAGAAAATGTAAACCTACATTTTTTATTTGGTTTTAAGTAAAAATTTTTTAAAAATTAATTGCAGAGAAAACATTTGCTCACAGTTAATGATTATCTCTGGGTAATGGTTTTGATTGTTTTTAAAATACAGTCTTGAACCACATGTTTTGGTCAGTGATGGACCATATATTTGACATTGGTACCATAAAATTATTATACTGTGTTTTACTGTATGTTTTCTGTGTTTAGGTATGTTTAGATACATAAATACTTATCATCATATTACAGTTACCAAAGTATTCAGTACAGTAATATGCTATATACGTTTGTAGCCCATAAACAATAGGCTATACCATATAGTCTATGTGTGTAGTAAGCTATACCATGTAGGCTTATGTAAATACATTCTGATGTTCACACAATGATAAAATTGCCTAATGATGCATTTCTCAGAATATATCCCTGCTGAGCAACACATGACTGTACATTTTTGTATTTTCTTCAGTGTACATATATTCCTTTTGCAATTTAAAAACTTTTTCTTAAATTGTTTAGTAAATTATTAATGCTCATTCTTTACATACGCATTTAGAATGACTTTGCAGAAAAAGAGACTCTGAAACAAAAACAGATAGATGAGATAAGAGATAAGAAAACTGGACTGGGAAGAATAATTGAGTTAAAATCAGAAATCCTAAGTAAGAAGCAGAATGAGCTGAAAAACGTGAAGTATGAATTACAGCAGTTGGAAGGATCTTCAGACAGGATTCTTGAACTGGACCAGGAGCTCATAAAAGCTGTAAGATATTGTTTGAATAATCTAATAATTTTAAGATATAAGACTTTTAGAAGTATTTTGTCTATTTTTAATCCTAAGATTATAGCATTTTAATAAAAACATCAACTTTGTCTTATTCTCTTGTAAAATGAATTCATCTGAATATCTTGATCTTCTGACTCTTTGGTTCTACAACCTGATAGACTGAAAATTAGAATCACATAGGGAGCTTTTTAAAGATACTGTACTCAGGCCTTAAAGCTTCAGACCTTCCAAATCAAAATCTCTGAGAATGGGGCATAGAAATGTACGTTCAAAACACAACAAAACTGGGTAATTCTTAGGAGCACCTTGATTAGAACACTTACCAGGCCGGGTGCGGTGTCTCATGCCTGTAATCCCAGCACTTTAGGAGGCCAAGGCAGGCAGATCACCTGAGGTCGGGAGGTCAAGACCTGCCCAGTCAACATGGTGAAACCCCGTCTCTACTAAAAATACAAAAATTAGCCGGGCGTGGTGGCGCGTGCCTGCAGTCCCAGCTACTTGGGAGGCCAGGGCGGGAGAATCGCTTGAATCCGGGAGGCGGAGGTTGCAGTGAGCCAAGATCGCACCACTGCTCTCCAGCCTGGGTGACAGAGTGAGACTCCATCTCAAAAAAAAAAAAAAAAAAAAAAAAAATACTTACGAAGTTTTAAAAAAGCAAGTATTTTTCCTCTAGGTCATTGTAATTCTGGATGATTTTTGCTGTATTATTACTTTTTCTGTGGTAAAAACTTTCTTAGCCAATCTTTTCAGGTATTTCCATATTTTCTTTCTTGCTTCTAGTCCGTCCTCCTTCACATCTCCATTACCAAAGTAAGCATTCTAAAGCATGGCAAACTTCTTAAAGCCCATCTTGATAATTTACATAAACATTTATTTTTGCTCCTTAACTCACCATTGTAGCATACATTTTTGTCAGTTTAGCGTTTCGTCAGTGTTGTCTTGTTGGGGTGGGGAGATACTTGGTCAGGGACCACATCACACTATTTTTATAGTTTCTACATACCAGGCAATATAGTGAATTACATGGGGACTTAATAAATATTTAATTGTTGACTGAGGACTCACTAATCTGTGTACTTAGACACGTCTCCTAATTTTACACTAATTCTCACATTTCTTTCCTGTTTGACCCTTCTAGGTTTATTTACTAATTCTCTACCATTATAACATAGTAAGGTCACTTTAATAAGATATACCTTAGAGCATATATAGTGCCTTATGTTTTTTTCTCTTGTTGGATACAAACAGTAATATTTGGAACATTCTGAGGAGTAGTTAATTTCTAATACACTTTGTCATTATTTTAATTGTTGCACAAAATATATAACATCTTTGCATTTGTATGAATTATTGACTAGGAACGTGAGTTAAGCAAGGCTGAGAAAAATAGCAATGTAGAAACCTTAAAAATGGAAGTAATAAGTCTTCAAAATGAAAAAGCAGACTTAGACAGGACCCTGCGTAAACTTGACCAGGAGATGGAGCAGTTAAACCATCATACAACAACACGTACCCAAATGGAGATGCTGACCAAAGACAAAGTATGATTTTTCTTTTTGCTCTAATTATACTGTCTGGTACTTAAAATAGCCTACCTATTTTAAGTCATAGACTATAAGGTATTAAGTTGGTATTGACTTTATATTTTAGAGGCTAAGTGAGCTTAGTACTCTATATAATAGACTTTCAAGCTTAAAAGTTATTGTTTAATTACAAAAAGTTAATACAGAAATGTATATATATGTATATACACACATGCACATTACCATTTTTTAACATACAGAAGTTTTAAAATTTTATATTGTTCGACTTGGTACTCCACTCTTAAGGCTTAGAAAGACCATCCCCACTTGAAGACTTTAAGAACTTTAAGAAATTTTATATTTTATTTTCATATTTTTATAGTTTTAAGCTTAGAACTTTAGTCAATCTATAATTTATTTTTGTTCTTGATATAATGTGGAGATATAGACTTTATTTTTAAAAGATATTTTTTTACCTATAGGCTGACAAAGATGAACAAATCAGAAAAATAAAATCTAGGCACAGTGATGAATTAACCTCACTGTTGGGATATTTTCCCAACAAAAAACAGCTTGAAGACTGGCTACATAGTAAATCAAAAGAAATTAATCAGACCAGGGACAGACTTGCCAAATTGAAGTAAGTTGCAACATTTGGAGATGTAATAGAAATCTCTTGTTTCATGCTTACCTGTTTAATTGTTTTAAATAATTTATTGTCATGAAATAGTATGTTATATTGATAAACTTTAGTTCTTGCATACAAGGAGACTTCAGAAAGTTCATGGAAAAATGGAATTAAAGATAAAAATTTTAAATAAACTGTATTTCTCAACATAAGCTCCATCAAGTTCAAGACTCTTCTGAGCAATGATACCAGCAATTTAGTTCAGTCCTAAAGAACTGAGGGTCCTGGGAATTTAATCATGTCAGTGTAGTCTTTTTTACATTGTTAGCATAAAAATGGGTGCCCTTTAAAGATTTTTTTAAGATGAAGAAACTAGAAGACAGGAGAAGCCAAATCAGGACTGTATGGTGGATGCCTAATGATTTCCCATCAAAACTCTTGCAAATGGCCCTTGTTTGATGAGGGGAATGAGGAGGAACATTGTGGTGGTGGAAAAGGACTCTCTGGTGAAGCTTTCCTGGGCATTTTTCTGCTAATGCTTTGGCTAGCTTTCTCAGAACACTCTCATAATAAGCAGTTGTTACCATTCTTTGGCCCTCCAGAAAGTCAGCAAGCAAAATGCCTTGAGCATCCCAAACAACTGTTGCCATGTCCTTTGCTCTTATCTGGTCTGCTTTTGCTTTGACTGGACCACTTCCAGCACTTGTTAGCCGTTGCTTTCATTGTGCTTTGTCTTCAGGATTGTACTGGTAAAGCCACATTCCATCACCTCCTGTTAAAATTCTTTGAAGAAATGCTTTAGGAACTTGATCCCACTTATTGAGGAAGTTCTGCTGTTGTCTGCAACTGATCTGGAAGCAGTGATTTTGGGCATCCATCAAGTAGAACGTTTACTCAACATTAATTTTTCAGTCAGAATTGTGTAACCTGAGTCAATTGAGGTGTCTATGGTGTTGGCTTTTGTTTCTGCTATTAATCATTGATCTTCTTCAATTAGGGCATGAAGAAGATGACTTTTTTCCTCACAAATTGATGTGAACAGTCTGTCACTGTGGGCTTCATCTTTAATATCATCTCATCCCTTCTTAAACTGAGTTATCTATTTGTAAAGTGCTGATTTCTTTGGGGCATTGATCTCATAAACTTGTTGTAAAGTATCAGTGATTTCACCATTCTTCCACTCACACTTCACCATAAATTTGATATTTGTTCTTGCTTCAGTTTTAGCTCTAATTGGGGCTCTTTTCAGACTGATGTCTTAACCTTGTTAGTGCCTTAAACTAGATCCTATTCAGACATAACAAGTTAGTATGAGTTTATTTCAGTGCAAAACATTTTGAACTTCACGCATAGTTTTTTTTATAATACACATTTTCCATGAACATTTTGAAGACCCCTCATATTTTACAAATTGAGTAAAATGGTAATGGATAGTAATTTAGGCCTCTTGTCCCTTGAAAATTTGTAGACCTATGAAGATTAAAATTTAGGAATTCTATTTTCATTTCTGTGAGTAATGCATTATAAAAAGTGATCATGTTTCTCAGATGTTACCTTGGATGGTGGTTGGATAAGTGGGTCAAAAATTCCACACAGATTTTTGAGGAAAGTAGAGGACTTGGCTTTGGTGATGTTTAATCTGTGTTTCTTGTGGAAGTATCTGTGAGGGAATACAATATTGGAGTTTGAAATTCAGGAGATTGGAAGTTGTTGCTATGTAAGGGGTACTCAAAGTCATTAGTATGTCACCTTGAGAGAGTTACGCAAAGAGAAGGAGTTACAGTTAGATTCCTGGGAAGCACAAACATTTAAAATGTTAGCAGGCAAAGGAAAAGGAGCAAGTGAAGGAAACTGGGATGTGCCCAGGGAACCAGGGTGAGACCAGATAGCTGTGGTGTCTGGGTGCCTTGGGAAAATAGTCTTCAAGGAGAAGGTCAACAGTGTTTGGTGCTACGTAGAGGTAGAGTAAGATGAAGACTGTACTTGGCACTTAGGTCACTGGTGATCTTGATAAGTGCTCAAGGGAGTCTAGGATAATGAAAATATCATCTATATTAGTTACTTTTTTCCAAATTTTTACTGTGACTCACGATGGGTAGTCATAATGAAGAAGCATGTGTGCAGTCACACACATTTATCTGAAACAAACTGCTCAAAGTAGTACATATACATACAGCCCACTCCAATATGTTACCATCTATTCTGTTTCATTTTTAAAAAAATATGCTGAATACGATACATTAAATTGATTACATGGTAGCTAATGCATCAAAACCTGCAAATTGAAAAACCATGTTATGTGTGAGTATTGAGGTTGGCTAGGATGATTTTTTTTTTTTTTATACTTTAGGGTTTTAGGGTACATGTGCACAACGTGCAGGTTTGTTACATATGTATCCATGTGCCATGTTGATTTCCTGCACCCATTAACTTGTCATTTAGCATTAGGTGTATCTCCTAATGCTGTCCCTCCCCCCTCCCCCCACCCCACAACAGTCCCCGGAGTGTGATGTTCCCCTTCCTGTGTCCATGAGTTCTCATTGTTCAATTCCCACCTATGAGTGAGAACATGCGGTGTTTGGTTTTTTGTCCTTGCGATAGTTTACTGAGAATGATGTTTTCCAGTTTCATCCATGTCCCTACAAAGGACACGAACTCATCATTTTTTATGGCTGCATAGTATTCCATGGTGTATATGTGCCACATTTTCTTAATCCAGTCTATCGTTGTTGGACATTTGGGTTGGTTCCAACTCTTTGCTATTGTGAATAGTGCCACAATAAACATACGTGTGCATGTGTCTTTATAGCAGCATGATTTATAGTCCTTTGGGTATATACCCAGTAATGGGATGGCTGGGTCAAATGGTATTTCTAGTTCGAGATCCCTGAGGAATCGCCACACTGACTTCCACAATGGTTGAACTAGTTTACAGTCCCACCAACAGTGTAAAAGTGTTCCTATTTCTCCACATCCTCTCCAGCACCTGTTGTTTCCTGATTTTTTAATGATGGCCATTCTAACTGGTGTGAGATGGTATCTCACTGTGGTTTTGATTTGCATTTCTCTGATGGCCAGTGATGAGGAGCATTTCTTCATGTGTTTTTTGGCTGCATCAATGTCTTCTTTTGAGAAGTGTCTGTTCATGTCCTCTGCCCACTTTTTGATGGGGTTGTTTGTTTTTTTCTTGTAAATTTGTTTGAGTTCATTGTAGATTCTGGATATTAGCCCTTTGTCAGATGAGTAGGTTGCAAAAATTTTCTCCCATTGTGTAGGTTGCCTGTTCACTCTGATGGTAGTTTCTTTTGCTGTGCAGAAGCTCTTTAGTTTAATGAGATCCCATTTGTCGATTTTGGCTTTTGTTGCCATTGCTTTTGGTGTTTTAGACATGAAGTCCTTGCCCACGCCTATGTCCTGAGTGGTATTGCCTAGGTTTTCTTGTAGGATTTTAATGGTTTTAGGTCTAACATATAAGTCTTTAATCCATCTTGAATTAATTTTTGTATAAGGTGTAAGGAAGGGATCCAGTTGCAGCTTTCTACATATGGCTAGCCAGTTTTCCCAGCACCATTTATTAAATAGGGAATCCTTTCCCCATTTCTTGTTTTTGTCTGGTTTGTCAAAGATCAGATAGTTGTAGCTATGCGGCATCATTTCTGAGGGCTCTGTTCTGTTCCGTTGATCTATGTCTCTGTTGTGGTACCAGTACCATGCTGTTTTGGTTACTGTAGCCTTGTAGTATAGTTTAAACTCAGGTAGCGTGATGCCTCCAGCTTCATTCTTTTGGCTTAGGATTGACTTGGCGATGCGGGCTCTTTTTTGGTTCCATATGAACTTTAAAGTAGTTTTTTCCAATTCTGTGAAGAAAGTCATTGGTAGCTTGATGGGGATGGCATTGAATCTATAAATTACCTTGGGCAGTATGGCCATTTTCACGATATTGATTCTTCCAACCCATGAGCATGGAATGTTCTTCCATTTGTTTGTATCCTCTTTTATTTCATTGAGCAGTGGTTTGTAGTTCTCCTTGAAGAGGTCCTTCACGTCCCTTGTAGGTTGGATTCCTAGGTATTTTATTCTCTTTGAAGCAATTGTGAATGGGAGTTCACTCATGATTTGGCTCTCTGTTTGTCTGTTATTGGTGTACAAGAATGCTTGTGATTTTTGTACATTAATTTTGTATCCTGAGACTTTGCTGAAGTTGCTAATCAGCTTAAGGAGATTTTGGGCTGAGACAATGGGGTTTTCTAGATATACAATCATGTCATCTGCAAACAGGGACAATTTGACTTCCTCTTTTCCTAATTGAATACCCTTTATTTCCTTCTCCTGCCTGATTGCTCTGGCCAGAACTTCCAGCACTATGTTGAATAGGAGCGGTGAGAGAGGGCATCCCTGTCTTGTGCCAGTTTTCAGAGGGAATGCTTCCAGTTTTTGCCCATTCAGTATGATATTGGCTGTGGGTTTGTTGTAGATAGCTCTTATTATTTTGAGATACGTCCCATCAATACCTAATTTATTGAGAGTTTTTAGCATGAAGGGTTGTTGAATTTTGTCAAAGGCCTTTTCTGCATCTATTGAGATAATCATGTGGTTTTTGTCTTTGGTTCTGTTTATATGCTGGATTACATTTATTGATTTGCGTATGTTGAACCAGCCTTGCATCCCAGGGATGAAGCCCACTTGATCATGGTGGATAAGCTTTTTGATGTGCTGCTGGATTCAGTTTGCCAGTATTTTATTGAGGATTTTTGCATCAATGTTCATCAAGGATATTGGTCTGAAATTCTCTTTTTTGGTTATGTCTCTGCCAGGTTTTGGTATCAGGACGATGCTGGCTTCGTAAAATGTGTTAGGGAGGATTCCCTCTTTTTCTATCAATTGGAATAGTTTCAAAAGGAATGGTACCAGTTCCTCCTTGTACCTCTGGTAGAATTCAGCTGTGAATCCATCAGGTCCTGGACTCTTTTTGGTTGGTAAGCTATTGATTATTGCCACAATTTCAGAGCCTGTTATTGGTCTATTCAGAGATTCAACTTCTTCCTGGTTTAGTCTTGGGAGGGTGTATTTGTCGAGGAATTTATCCATTTCTTCTAGATTTTCTAGTTTATTTGCATAGAGGTGTTTGTAGTATTCTCTGATGGTAGATTGTATTTCTGTGGGATCAGTGGTGATATCCCCTTTTTCGTTTTTTATTGCATCTATTTGATTCTTCTCTCTTTTCTTCTTTATTAGTCTTGCTAGCGGTCCATCAATTTTGTTGATCTTTTCAAAAAACCAGCTCCTGGATTCATTAATTTTTTGAAGGGTTTTTTGTGTCTCTATTTCCTTCAGTTCTGCTCTGATTTTAGTTATTTCTAGCCTTCTGCTAGCTTTTGAATGTGTTTGCTCTTGCTTTTCTAGTTCTTTTAATTGTGATGTTAGGGTGTCAATTTTGGATCTTTCCTGCTTTCTCTTGTGGGCATTTAGTGCTATAAATTTCCCTCTACACACTGCTTTGAACGTGTCCCAGAGATTCTGGTATGTTGTGTCTTTGTTCTCGTTGGTTTCAAAGAACATCTTTATTTCTGCCTTCATTTCATTATGTACCCAATAGTCATTCAGGAGCAGGTTGTTCAGTTTCCATGTAGTTGAGCGGTTTTGGCTGAGTTTCTTAATCCTGAGTTCTAGTTTGATTGCACTGTGGTCTGAGAGACAGTTTGTTATAATCTCTGTTCTTTTACATTTGCTGAGAAGAGCTTTACTTCCAACTATGTGGTCAATTTTGGAATAGGTGTGGTGTGGTGCTGAAAAAAATGTATATTCTGTTGATTTGGGGTGGAGAGTTCTGTAGATGTCTATTAGGTCCACTTTATGTAGAGCTGAGTTCAATTCCTGGATATCCTTTTAACTTTCTGTCTCGTTGATCTGTCTAATGCTGACAGTGGGGTGTTAAAATCTCCCATTATTATTGTGTGGGAGTTTAAGTCCCTTTGTAGGTCACTGAGGACTTGCTTTATGAATCTGGGTGCTCCTGTGTTGGGTGCATATATATTTAGGATAGTTAGCTCTTCTTGTTGAATTGATCCCTTTACCATTATGTAATGGCCTTCTTTGTCTCTTTTGATCTTTGTTGGTTTAAAGTCTATTTTATCAGAGACTAGGATTGCAACCCCTGCCTTTTTTTGTTTTCCAGTTGCTTGATAGATCTTCCTCCATCCCTTTATTTTGAGTCTATGTGTGTCTCTGCACGTGAGATGGGTTTCCTGAATACAGCACACTGATGGGTCCTGACTCCTTATCCAGTTTGCCAGTCTGTGTCTTTTGATTGGAGCATTTAGCCCATTTACATTTAATGTGAATATTGTTATGTGTGAATCTGATCCTGTCATTATGATGTTAGTTGGTTATTTTGCTCGTTAGTTGCTATAGTTTCTTCCTAGCCTCGATGGTCTTTACAATTTGGCATGTTTTTGCAGGGGCTGGTACCGGTTGTTCCTTTCCATGTTTAGTGCTTCCTTCAGGAGCTCTTTTAGGGCAGGCCTGGTGGTGACAAAATCACTCAGCGTTTGCTTGTCTGTAAAGTATTTTATTTCTCCTTCACTTATGAAGCTTAGTTTGGCGGGATAGGAAATTCTGGGTTGAAAATTCTTTTCTTTAAGAATGTTGAATATCGGCCCCCACTCTCTTCTGGCTTGTAGAGTTTCTGCTGAGAGATCAGCTGTTAGTCTGATGGGCTTCCCTTTGTGGGTAACCCGACCTTTCTCTCTGGCTGCCCTTAACATTTTTTCCTTCATTTCAACTTTGGTGAATCTGACAATTATGTGTCTTGGAGTTGCCCTTCTCGAGGAGTATCTTTGTGGCGTTCTCTGTATTTCCTGAATCTGAATGCTGGCCTGCCTTGCTAGATTGGGGAAGTTCTCCTGGATAATATCTTGCAGAGTGTTTTCCAACTTGGTTCCATTCTCCCCATCATTTTCAGGTACACCAATCAGACGTAGGTTTGGTCTTTTCACATAGTCCCAAATTTCTTGGAGGCTTTGTTCATTTCTTTTTATTCTTTTTTCTCTAAACTTCCCTTCTCTCTTCATTTCATTCATTTCATCTTCTATCAGCGATACCCTTTCTTCCAGTTGATCGCATCTGCTACTGAGGCTTCTGCATTCTTCGCGTAGTTCTCGAAACTTGGCTTTCAGCTCCATCATCTCCTTTAAGCCCTTCTCTCCATTGGTTATTCTAGTTATCCATTCTTCTAATTTTTTTTCAAAGTTTTTAACTTCTTTGCTATTGTTTTGAATTTCCTCTCGTAGCTCAGAGTAGTTTGATCGTCTGAAGCCTTCTTCTCTCAACTCATCAAAGTCATCCTCCATCCAGCTTTGTTCCGTTGCTGGTGAGGAACTGCGTTCCTTTGGAGGAGGAGAGGTGCTCTGTTTTTTAGAGTTTCCAGTTTTTTTGGTCTGTTTTTTCCCCATCTTTGTGGTTTTGTCTACTTTTTGTCTTCGATGATGGTGATGTACAGATGGGTTTTGGTGTGGATGTCCTTTCTGTTTGTTAATTTTCCTTCTACCAGACAAGACCCTCAGCTGCAGGTCTGTTGGAGTTTACTAGAGGTCCACTCCAGACCCTGTTTGGCTGGGTGTCAGCACCGGTGGCTGCAGAACAGTGGATTTTCGTGAGACCACAAATTCAGCTGTCTGATAGTTCCTCTGAAAGTTTTGTCCGTTTGAATGAGGTGTCAGTCTGTCCCTACTGGGGGGGTGCCTCCCAGTTAGGCTGCTCAGGGGTGAGGGACCCACTTTAGGAGGCAGTCTGTCCGTTCTCAGATCTCCAGCTGCGTGCTGGGAGAACCACTACTCTCTTCAAAGCTGTCAGTCAGACAGGGACATTTAAGGCTGTGGAGGTTCTCGCTGAGTTTTTGGTTGTCTGTGCCCTGCCCCCAGAGGTGGAGCCTACAGAGGCAGGCAGGCCTCCTTGAGCTGTGGTGGGCTCCACCCAGTTCGAGCTTCCTGGCTGCTTTGTTTACCTAAGCAAGCCTGGGCAATGGCGGGCGCCCCTCCCCCAGCCTCGTTGCCGCCTTGCAGCGTGATCTCAGACTGCTGTGCTAGCAATCAGCGAGACTCCGTGGGCATAGGACCCTCCGAGCCAGGTGCGGGACACAATCTCCTAGTGTGCCGTTTTCCAGGCCCGTTGGAAAAGCGCAGTATTAGGACGGGACTGACCCGATATTCCAGGTGCCGTCTGTTTCCCCTTTCTTTGACTAGGAAAGGGAACTCCCTGACCCCTTGCGCTTCCCGAGTGAGGCAATGCCTCGCCCTGCTTCGGCTCGCGCACAGTGCGCTTCACTGACTGTCCTGAACCCACTGTTAGGCACTCCCTAGTGAGATGAAACCGGTACCTCAAGCAGAAATGCAGAAATCACCCGTCTTCTGTGTCGCTGGGGCTGGGAGCTGGAGACCGGAGCTGTTCCTATTCGGCCATCTTGGCTCCACCCCGGATGATGTTTAAGAGTTAAAGTGGAGATAAATTGTACTAGTAAGCAAAATCTTTGATGAATGAGAGGGAATGACTGATCTGGAGGCAAGTGGATGACAGCAACAAGGAGGGGGAGGATACAAAGAAACAGTATTTACAGGAGAGTAAGGAAGTAGTATTTGTGAAAGGACTAAAGGGAATTACGGGAATGTTCTCTTGTCTTCTTTCTGTCCAATAGTCCTGGCAAGCATCTTGCTGAGGCTTAACCTGGGATCAAAGACCCTGAACCCCCAGAAACCAGGCAGAATTATGTGTACATTTTTCTGGGAGCAGGCCCATGAGTAGGACTGGCAGGTGAGTCAGTGTCCTAGGGGGAGAGTTAAGGCAGAAGTGGACTAGTCCCTCAACTTCTGAAAAAAAGTATTTGATCATACCAAACTCTTGTAATGTTGGCAGAATTTGTCTTGTTTTTGCTTACTCAAACTTTCAAACGAATTTCTCCTATTTTAAAATGAAAATCCATATTTGCTCTTATTTTAGCAAGGAACTAGCTTCATCTGAGCAGAATAAAAATCATATAAATAATGAACTAAAAAGAAAGGAAGAGCAGTTGTCCAGTTACGAAGACAAGCTGTTTGATGTTTGTGGTAGCCAGGATTTTGAAAGTGATTTAGACAGGCTTAAAGAGGAAATCGAAAAATCATCAAAACAGCGAGGTAAGTTGCCTACTTTATATTATCAGGATACTTTGACACCTTTGAATTTTCATTCACAGGTAACTGTTAAGGATGGGGAATTTAAAAACCTGGTTATGGAGCCTAATGGCTTGGATTTCAGTCCTGGCTCTACAACTTACTCACTGTGTGACTTTAGGCAAGTTACTGAAACCTTCCTGTGTTTCATTGTCTATAAAATGACACAACTACCACCTGCGGTACTAAGGCGTGAATGAAATTATAGTTGTAAAGCCCTTAGAACAGTGCCTGGCACATAGAAAGCTCTCAGTAGGCATTTTATTATACTTAAAATGTGTTACCAAAAAATATTAATACAAATCTGAATGTATCATGCTCTTTGGAAGAGAATATCGGAATTTTAAATATCAGAATTTTTATTTCTTTTATAATATATTTATGAAGCAAGAATAATCATATATTTATAGAAAAAGATACAACCATATTCACAATACTGTATTTTATGTTTTTTCTCATTGGTGATATAATTTATTTTCTTAAAATAGCCATGCTGGCTGGAGCCACAGCAGTTTACTCCCAGTTCATTACTCAGCTAACAGATGAAAACCAGTCATGTTGCCCCGTTTGTCAGAGAGTTTTTCAGACAGAGGCTGAATTGCAAGAAGTCATCAGTGATTTGCAGTCTAAACTGCGACTTGCTCCAGATAAACTCAAGTCAACAGAGTCAGAGCTAAAAAAAAAGGAAAAGCGGCGTGATGAAATGCTGGGACTTGTGCCCATGAGGTAAGAATGGGATTTACCTTCACTGTACATGTAGCAGCACATTGTAAAAGGTACCCACCTCATGCCTGGGCAGATGGTAGTTACTCAGTAAGGACTCTGAGCTGGTATGCCCTGTCTTATGTCACTTCTATGATAAGAAGATTCAATTATTTTGTTTAAAGGTAAGCTTGTTTCCTGTCTTTTTTTCTTTTTCTTTTTTTTTTCTTCTGAGACAGAGTCTCTCTCTGTCACCTAAGCTGGAGTGCAGTGGCACGATCTTGGCTCCTTGCAACCTCCACCTCCCAGAAGCTATTCCCATGCCTAGTCTCCTCAGTAGCTGGGATTACAGGCATGCACCACCACGCCCAGCTAATTTTTGTAATTTTTAGTAGAGACGGAGTTTCACCATGTTGGCCAGGCTGACCTCGAACTCCTGGCCTCAAGTGATTGGCCCACCTCGGCCTCCCAAAGTGCTGGGATCACAGGTGTGAGCACCGTGCATGGCCAGTAAGCTTATTTCTTAAACTATGAGGTAGACACAGTCTTTACGTTCTTTTGTATGTGTTTAATTCCCAAGACTTAGCCTGTGGGCATAGATTTTCACAGATTTAGGACTGTCTGTTGATATGCCACTTTCTGAACCCAGCAAAAGAATTTAAGTACTGAAAAGTTCTCCCAGAAGACAGATTTTAAACTATGTTTTTAATGTCTTTTCCACTTTCCACTTTCTAAAAGAATGAATCGTAGATGATTTGCAGTTGTTTATATTTTCCCTCACTTGTACAAGAAATTCGTGTTATGTTCTGTTTACAAACAGAAATCAAGTCAGGAAATATGTGATGATTGCCTTAGTGTCTCCCAGGACATAGAGAACAAGGCTAGTCCCAGAGACCTAAGACATGACCCTCCAGGAGCTAATGGTCTGATTAAGAAGACAAGCTCTCAGAATTCAACATTTAGAAAGCTAGGCTTAATAAAGTGCTTAAAAAAATGATTCAAACAGATGTGTTAGGTAAGAAGGGAGGAGTCAATGGATACAGAATGAGAAGAATATTACGAGAATGAGGCAGGAAGAGGAATATAAGGCCTGGAGAAGTTCATTCAGCTCAACTGAGAGGAGACGGAAGTCAGAACACGGTGCAAAGGGAAGAGGAATGTGACCTATGCTGCAGTAGAAATGTTATCTGGAGTTTGGGAATTATTTATAGGGATTGAGTCCTGTACGTTGGGGAGATAGGGCTACATTATATTCAGGCCTAGTTATAACTCTTTCTGTTAGGTGATGAGGAGCCAACCTGAGGGATTTAATGAAAGATATATTTTAGGAAAATTAATCTAATATTAATACAATGACTGAAACAGGCCGAGAAAAGCTCAGGAAGCAGAAAAACCAGGAGAGTGAAAGTGATTGTCCTGGAAAACCAAGGAGGAGTTTCAGGAAAAGGAGAAAGAAAGGTCTAAGAAGATGTGGTTTGTGGCAGCCAACTTCTAAGATGGTCCCTAGTAATCTCAGCCTCTTGGTATTTATACTCTTGTATAGTCCCCTCTCATGCTGTTGCAGGATTGGTCTATATAACTGATAAAACAGGCAGAAGTGATAGCATGGCCTTTCCAACATTAGGTTATTTAAGGTACTATGGCTTCTTCTGTTGTCGCATGTGCTTGTAGCCTCATGTGAACTCGCTCACTCTCCCCCACTCCTCCCCTCTCACCCGCTCTGTCCCCCTCTGTCTCTTGTCTGAGGGAAGCTAGCTGCCATGTTGCAAGCAGCCCTCTGGAGAGGCCCATATGGCAAGGACCTGAGGCCTTTGAGCAAGTGAGTTTGGAAGCAGACTTTGTAGCAGTCAAGCCTTAAGATGACTGCAGTCCTGGCTGACAGCTTGATTGCAACTTCATGCGAGACCCTGAGTCAGAAGCGTATCTCTTGATCCTCATATCTCTGAGAAATAATAAGTGCTGTTATTTTAAGCTGCTAAGTTTTGGGATACTTTGTTATGCAACAATAGATAACCAACACAAGCATCAAGGGTGAAAACCAGATTATTGGGGCCACAGAGATGAGGAGACAGAGGCAGTAGTTTGAGAATAAAAAGGAAGGAGAGGAATATGGTAGTATCTTGAAAAGAAAAAGATCAAATGGATAAAATTTGAAATTGGTAGAAAGTACATGTAGTAGAAATGTGAGTTTAGTTCTGTGTTAGACTGTTATACAATAAATGGCAGAAATTAACATCACATTATATTTTAGGACCCTAGCTGTCATGGCTCCCTTTTTTTTTTTTTTTTCTAATTATAATTTAGGTTTTAGGGTACATGTGCACAATGTGCAGGTTTGTTACATATGTATCCATGTGCCATGTTGACTTCCTGTACCCATTAACTTGTCATTTAGCATTAGGTATATCTCCTAATGCTGTCCCTCCCCCCTCCCCCCACCCCACAACAGTCCCCGGAGTGTGATGTTCCCCTTCCTGTGACCATGAGTTCTCATTGTTCAATTCCCACCTATGAGTGAGAACATGCGGTGTTTGGTTTTTTGTCCTTGTGATAGTTTACTGAGAATGATGTTTTCCAGTTTCATCCATGTCCCTACAAAGGACACGAACTCATCATTTTTTATGGCTGCATAGTATTCCATGGTGTATATGTGCCACATTTTCTTAATCCAGTCTATCGTTGTTGGACATTTGGGTTGGTTCCAAGTCTTTGCTATTGTGAATAGTGCCGCAATAAACATACGTGTGCATGTGTCTTTATAGCAGCATGATTTATAGTCCTTTGGGTATATACCCAGTAATGGGATGGCTGGGTCAAATGGTATTTCTAGTTCTAGATCCCTGAGGAATCGCCACACTGACTTCCACAATGGTTGAACTAGTTTACAGTCCCACTGTCGCCCAGGCTGGAGTACAGTGGCGCAGTCTTGGCTCGCTGCAACCTCCACCTCCCTGGTTCAAGCAATTCCCCTGCCTGAGCCTCCCAAGTAGCTGGGATTACAGGCGCACGTCACCAGGCTCGGCTAATTTTTTTGTATTTTTAGTAGAGAGAGGGTTTCATCATGATGGCCAGACTGGTCTCAAACTCCTCACCTCAGGCAATCGCCTGCCTCAGCCTCCCAAAGTTCTGGGATTACAGGTGTGAGCCACCTTGCTGGGCCACAGTTTCTCCTCTAAGAGTAAGATGCATGTCTTACTCATTGTATCTCCACAGTTCCTTGTATAGTGCAACTTTGATAACTATTTGCTAAATGAATGAGAACTGTAATGTCTGTTCCAATTATTTATTGCTGTGTAACAAACCTCAAATCTGTCTCACAGTAATTAATTTTTTATGATTCTGTGGAATGACTGGGCTCAGCTAGGTGGCTTTCACTTGGGGTCTTACGGTTGCAGTCAGATGTTGGCTGCAGTCATCTCAAAGCGTAACCGAGTTGGATGTTCTCGATGGCTCACATGACTGACAGTGATGCTTGCTGTTGTCTGGGAGCCCAGCTGGGGCTGTCAAAATAGGACATCTTCACATGGCCTCTGCATGTGTCTTAGGCTTTTGGCAGCACAGTGACTGGGTTACTAAACAGTGTCCCAAGAATAAGTATTCCATGAACAGGAAGTAGAAGCTACAAGTCCATTAAGGCCTAGACCAAGAAACTGGCATGGTGACACTTCTTTTTCTATTGGTTAGAGTGGTCACAGAGACTCCCAAGATTCAGTGAGGGAGGATACTGTATGTCTTGATGGGAAGAGTGTCAAAGTACTTGTGGCTGACTTGAATCTGCCTAACCCTATATCTGCAGTAGCATCTGTGTGCCATTCTGGTTACCTAGAGACTAGGCAGCCACACATTTGTATATTCTATATTGTAACTTTGATAACTATTTGCTAAATGAGTGAGAACTGTAGTGTCTATTCCCGTTATTTATTGCTGTGTAACAAACCCCCTCAAATCTGTCTCACAGTGATTAGTTTTTCATGGTTCCATGGGATGACTGGGCTCGGCTAGGTTAGCCAGGTAAATGGCTGGTTACCACACATTTTAAGAGAACCTGAAGCTAGAAAAGGCCTAGAGGAAGCACTAAAAATGCACCAAGATGCTGGCAGGGCTGCTAAGTGAGGACACATGTGTGAGGAAACCATTTTCATAAAGAAACCAAAACTTGAAGACCTGAAGAGCAGGGAAATGATGAACCCCTGTTTGTTTAGCAAGCTCTAACAGAATGTCAGCGGGCCATTCTGGAAAACTGGAGAAGGATGAGTTTGGGACAAATGAGAGAGGAAGTCTTCTTCCCAATAGTAGGAAATAACATTATAAAACACTTTTTTAAGTTTAAATAAATCCACAAATGAAAGGTCAATAATAAATTAAGAGGACTTGATTGATTGATAGATAGGGTCTTGCTCCTGTCACCCAGGCTGGAGTGTAGTGGTGTGATTGATTATAGCTCATTGAAGCCTTGAACTCCTAAGCTCAAGCAATCCTCCTACCTCAGCCTCCCAAAGTGGTAGGATTACAGGCATAAGCCACCATGCCCAACCAAGAGGACTTTTTTTTTTTTTTTTAATATGGGAAAGCAATTGCCTAAGGGTGCAGTCAGGTTGATTTCAAATTCCAACTCTGCTGGGTGACCTTAGGGATGTTACTTAACCCATTTGGGCCTTAGTATCCCCCACGTAAAGTGAGGGGATTGACTTACATGATCATTAAGCTTCCTTCCACCTCTGGTTAGGACACTACTTTCAGATATCCCCTGGTGTCACTTTCAGAGACATTGTGGAGGTCTATTTATGATAGTCACTTAGGTGGAAGGTTATTGGTGAAGAGGGGTAAAGTAACAAGATTAAATTTATCTGTGCGCCATTTGCTTTTTCACCTTTAGAATATGCCCTTGATGCCACCACTATCATGAGAACTGTCTATTCATGCAGCCAATATAGGCAGTCTACTGGAGTGCAGGTAATACAGCAGTAAACAAAATGGACAAAGTCCCTGCCCTCATGAAGTTTATATCCCAGTGGGGAGGAGATGGATGACAAATAAGTAAATATATAATACGCCAGGGGATGATCAGGGGCATCGAGAAAAATACAGCAAGATAAGGGAATGGGGACTAGCTGAAGGGTGGTAGGAGGGGACTTGATGAGGGTGGCAGTGGAGTGGAAACTTGAGAGAAGTGAGGGAGTCAGCCATGCAGTTGTCCGGAAAAAGAATATTCTAGTCAGTACAAAATCTTTGAGACATATTTGACCTGAAGGCCAAAGGGAAAAGTTGTGGAAGATGAGCTCAGAGAGGTAGTAGGGAGCCATATCTTGCTTATCTTCTTTGTGGGAAATATTTTCATTTAAAGCCTCAAATTCGCCAGTACCTAATATAAAACTAACATCATGACTGAGATCTCAGCTGAAAATGTACCTGTTTATCATTTTGTCTAGTACTGACTCAGGTTCATTTATTATAGCACTTCATTTAACTACAAACTCAATTGGTATTTCTCCCACAGGTTTTTTTCAGTACCACATCTGTGTGAGCCTTTTTACACACAATCCCCTTAGAAAAGGAATGCTGTCCAAAAATAGGTGAATTGAGTTTCTGAAAAAACAGAAATCCAAAGAGTAAATTTCAGATGTCTGTCTATAAAAAATGATAGGCAGGCAAGGTAATGGATATATTAAATTACCTTTATTTAATCATTGTACATTGTGTACATATATCAGAACATCACATTGTACCCCATAAATGTTTACAATTATGATTTATCTATTGAAAATGATTTTAAAAAACCTTGTGAATCATGAGAAAAATTAACTCTTGAAAATAAAAAATAAAATGTCATAAATTAAAAAGGAAAACAAACCCAGAGAACCCCTAATAGATCTCACTAGCCCATTCTCTAGGGAAGCTTCTCTGCTTTTTCTTAGAACACTTCTTTTTGAAAGAGACAGAGTTTCACTCTTATTGCCCAGGCTGGAGTGCAGTGGCACAATCTCGGCTCACTGCAACCTCCACCTCCCGGGTTTAAGCAGTTCTCTTGCCTCAGCTTCCCAAGTAGCTGGGATTACAGGTGCCCTTCACCACGCCCGACTAATTTTTTGTATTTTTAGTAGAGATGGGGTTTCACTATGTTGGCCAGGCTGGTCTTGAACTCCTGACCTCAGGTGATTCACCAGCCTCAGCCTCCCAAAGTGCTGATATTACAGGTGTGAGCCGTCACACCCGGCCAGAACACTTCTTTTAACATCTTATGTAATCATCAAAAAAGAAGGCACCAAAATCTGGACCATATTGTTGAAAGATTTTGTGTGTGTGTATGAAAATGTAAAAATAGGGTTAAAATTGTATGTATACCTATAGGTCTTCACAGAGATGTCCCCAGTTTAATAAATGCTTGGCCATCATTATTAGGCTGTCATAGCTGTGTCCCTTTTTAGATATTGGGCACATAATTTAAGGCCAACTACTGATGTGTGACAACAGTGTTCAAGAGGAAACATTGGCGTGGAATTACTCATAATCTGCATACCTTTGTATTTATTATGTGGAATAAGAATATCTCCTATTTCTGTGGTATAAAAAAACTATAGGTCTGACATGCACACTTATATTTATTGTGGCACTGTTCACAATAGCAAAGACTTGGAACCAACCCAAATGCCCATCAGTGATAGACTGGATAAAGAAAATGTGGCACATATACACCATGGAGTAACTATGCAGCCATATAAAAGGATGAGTTCACGTCCCTTGCAGGGACATGGATGAAGCTGGAAACCATCATTCTCAGCAAACTAACACAGGAGCAGAAAACCAAACACTGCATGTTCTCACTCATAAGTGGGAATTGAACAATGAGAGCACATGGACACAGGGAGGGAAACATCACACACACTGGGGCCTGTCGGCTGGTGGGGGGCTAGGGGAGGGATAGCATTAGGAGAAATACCTAATGTAGATGATGGGTTCATGGATGCAGCAAACCACCATGGCATGTGTATACCTATGTAACAAACCCGCACGTTCTGCACATGTATCCCAGAACTTAAAGCGTAAAAATAAATAATAAATTTAAAAAGACTATAGGTCTGTTGCCACAGGTCAGGTTGGCATTTCTTAGTCATAGTTTGCATTTTTAAAAAATCATTAAGCAATAGCCACTTGAGTTTCTGGTTATTCTTTAAGTTTATAATAAGACTCCTATTAGAGACCAGTTTAACTTATTCTACTGCTTTGTCATACTAATATAATTTTAAATAAGAATTTGGAATATTTCTGAAGTAAATTTTTTTTAAAAGATTAAATACATGTTATTGTTTCAGAGGCATCAGCAAAAATAGTTGTCAGTACCTGCCATGGAGGCAGTAATTCATTAGCTACAGTAGTGAGTACCAGTAAAATGGGTTGACATTTTGTACCTTAAACCCATGTAGCATTTCACTTAGTGGCTGGCTTCCTTCCTTTTTTTCCTGTAGTTTAAAAAATTTTTATTTTGAAATGTTAGGATTACAGAAAAATTATAAAAATAATACAAATTATTCACATATATCCCTCATCCATCTCCTCCTGATGTCAACAATTTATGTACTCTGTTATAATACAGTTATGAAAACCAGGATTAACATTGGTATAATGCTACTAAATTACAGACCATATCTAATTTAGCAGTTTTTCCATCAATGTCTTTTCTGTTTCAGGGTTCCGTGCAGGATCCCACATAGCATCTAGTTGTTATTTCTCCTTAGGCTCCTGCAGTCTGTAACAATCTGTCTTTATCTTTCATGACCTTAACACTTTTGGTGAATATGACCAGTTCATTTGTAGAATATTTCTCAGTTTGACAAACACCACAATAATAATTATTGCAAGCAAGATCTGTCAGTGGATACTAAAATCAGTAGGCAGAAAGTTGAGAAGCAAGATATTTACATAGTCTCAACATTTCTCTCCTAAGATACTTATTAATTACAAAGACCAAAACAGTAACTTTACAGTGGAGAAACCTGGCTGACACCACCTAAGCCAAGTGAATAAGGATTAACATCATCAGTAATAGGACATATTGATATCATGATTCCATACCCACTGATATGATATCCTGAAAAGAACATGATGTCACTTCTGTGGTATTCTTCCTAAAAATATATAACCTCAGTCTAACTGTGAGAAACGTCAGATACTTTATTTTTAATTGTGTTTTCTATTCAGGCAAAGCATAATTGATTTGAAGGAGAAGGAAATACCAGAATTAAGAAACAAACTGCAGAATGTCAATAGAGACATACAGCGCCTAAAGAACGACATAGAAGAACAAGAAACACTCTTGGGTACAATAATGCCTGAAGAAGAAAGTGCTAAAGTATGCCTGACAGATGTTACAATTATGGAGAGGTTCCAGGTAAGTTTATTGTAGTTTAAGGCAGAATAAAACTTGTTCCATGGTGGCTTGAATTTGAAGTGTGAGAGTTAAAAATAGTAGCTAGTATTCAGGTACAGGTTGTGTTTAGAATTTCCCATCCTGAATTTCAGATACCCTCAGGGAGCAACTGCTTAGTTTACATCCCTGGGTTTAAACTTTTTAATTCATAAATTTAAAAATTAAGACAGTTCTGTTTTTCATCTTTAGTCAGCTTCCTTTTGTTTACATCATTTGACCTGCTGATAATTAATTTCACTTTTATCCTATTAAACTTTGCTAAAATTGTATCTGGAAATGGTTTATAAGTTTAGACTTAAAAAAAAATGATAAGAGTAATTAATTTTTAAAGATTTTGAATAATGCAGTAAGTTTATTAAAGGAAATAATTTTATTATATTCTTAAGATGGAACTTAAAGATGTTGAAAGAAAAATTGCACAACAAGCAGCTAAGTTACAAGGAATAGACTTAGATCGAACTGTCCAACAAGTCAACCAGGAGAAACAAGAGAAACAGCACAAGTTAGACACAGGTAATACAGTCTGTGTCCTTCTGTACTCAAAGAGACTTCGACATTGCGAGCACATGCCCTTTACAGTCAATTTTATATCTGTTACATGGACAACGAAGTTCCTTCCAGTCCACAGTATATTCGCTTTTTTTTTCTGAAAAGCATCACTTCTCTTTGTTCTCTTTGCACAACAGATTTTGAATAGTAGGAGAGTATCAAATAAGCTGTATTCTTTTTTCTTTTTTTTTTTTAGGATAGAGTTTTACTCTTGTCGCCCAGGCTGGAGTGCAGTGGTGCAATCTCGGCTCACTGCAACCTCCGCCGCCCGGGTTCAAGTGATTCTCCTGCCTCACCCTCCTGAGTAGCTGGGGTTACAGGCACACATCACTACGCCCAGCTAATTTTTGTATTTTTTAATAGAGATGGGGTTTCACTGTGTTTGTCAGGCTGATCTCGAACTCCTGACCTCAGGTGATCCACCTGCCTCAGCCTCCCAAAGTGCTGGGATTACAAGTGTGAGCCAGCGCGCCTGGCCATGAGCTGTATTCTTTCTCATTCATACCTGCCCTGTGAGCTTTCCCTGTGAGTGGCCAGCAGGGGACATCAAGCTGATTTGAGAGCTAGCAGGGTTCTCATTTTATTTTTGTTGCAGTGGGTGGGGCCCACAGAAACAGCATTTGTGGATTCCATAGATGGATAAAAATGGGAAGAATGATACAAATAGTATTTTCTATGCCCTTACATTAATTACTGTGATAATATGTTTTTGTGTAGTTTCTAGTAAGATTGAATTGAATCGTAAGCTTATACAAGACCAGCAGGAACAGATTCAGCATCTAAAAAGTACAACAAATGAGCTAAAATCTGAGAAACTTCAGATATCCACTAATTTGCAACGTCGTCAGCAACTAGAGGAGCAGTCTGTGGAATTATCCACTGAAGTTCAGTCTTTGTACAGAGAGATAAAGGTAAGAATATCCATACATGTTTTTTGTAAAATTATTTTAATTTATTCTTTTTTTATTTTTGTTTTTATTTTTTGAGATAGTCTCACTCTCTCGCCCAGGCTGGAGTGCAGTAGCATGATCTCGGCTCACTGCAACCTCCATCACCTGGGTTCAAGCGATTCTTCTGCCTCAGCCTCCTGAGTAGCTGGGATTACAGGCGTGCACCACCATGCCTGGCTAATTTTTGTACTTTTAGTAGAGATAGGTTTTCGCCATTGGACATGCTGGTCTCAAACTCCTGAACTAAGGTGATCCGCCTACCTTGGCCTCCCAAAGTGCTGGGATTACAGGCGTGAGCCACCATGCCCCGCCCTATTCTTCTTTTTTAGAGACAGAGTCTTCATCAGTCTCCCAAGCTGGAATGCAGTGGTACAGTCACAGCTCACTCACTGCAGCCTCGACCTCCTGAGCTCAAGCAATCCTCCTGCCTCAGCCTTTCAAGTAGTTGGGACTACAGGCACACCTCACCACGCCTGGCTAATTTTTAAAATTTTTGTAGAGACAGGGTCTCACTATGTTGTTCAGGCTGGTCTCAAACTCTTGGCCTCAAGCAATGCAGCCTTGGCCTCCCAAAATTACAGGCATACATCACCTCACCCAGCCTATGTTTCTTTAATATGAAATGCTCTTTATTAGTGTAATGGCCAGAACTTTCAGCACCTAGTCGCACTTATTCTAAAATTGACCACATAATTGGAAGTAAAACACTCTCAGCAAATGCAGAAGAACAGAAATCATAACAAACGGTCTCTCGGACCACAGTGCAATCAAATTAGAACTCAGGATTAAGAAACTCACTCAAAACCGCACAACTACAGGGAAACTGAACAACCTGCTCCCGAATGACTGCTGGTTAAATAACGAAATGAAGGCAGAAATAAAGATGTTCTTTGGGCCGGGCGCGGTGGCTCACGCTTGTAATCCCAGCACTTTGGGAGGCCGAGGTGGGCGGATCACGAGGTCAGAAGATCGAGACCACGGTGAAACCCCGTCTCTACTAAAAATACAAAAAATTAGCCAGGCGTGGTGGCGGGCGCCTGTAGTCCCAGCTACTCGGAGAGGCTGAGGCAGGAGAATGGCATGAACCCAGGAGGCGGAGCTTGCAGTGAGCCGAGATCGCGCCACTGCACTCCAACCTGGGTGACAAGAGCGAGACTCCGTCTCAAAAAAAAAAAAAAAAAAGATGTTCTTTGAAACCAATGAGAACAAAGATACTATGTACCAGAATCTCTGAGACACATTTAAAGCACCGTGTAGAGGGAAATTTATAGCACTAAGTGCCCACAAGAGAAAGCAGGAAAGATCTAAATTTGACACCTTAACATAAAAATTAAAAGAACTAGAGAAGCAAGAGCAAACAAATTCAAAAGCTAGCAGAAGACAAGAAATAACTAAGATTAGAGCAGAACTGAAGGAGATACAGACACGAAAACCTTTCAAAAAAATCAATGAATCCAGGAACTGGTTTTTTAAAAAGATCAATAAAATAGACCGCTAGCAAGACTAATACAGAAGAAAAGAGAGAAGAATCAAATAGACGTAATAAAAAAATGATAAAAGGGATATCACCACCGATCCCACAGAAATACAAACTACCATCAGGGAATACTATAAACATCTCTACGCAAATAAACTAGAAAATCTAGAATAAATGGATAAATTCCCGGATACATACACCCTCCCAAGTCTAATCCAGGAAGAAGTCAGATCTCCAAATGGACCAACAAGTTCTGAAATTGAGGCAGTAATTAATAGCCTGCCAACCAAAAAAAGTCCAGGACCAGACAGATTCACAGCCGAATTCTACCAGAGGTACAAAGAGGAGCTGGTACCATTCCCTCTGAAACTATTCCAAATAATAGAAAAAGAGGGAATCCTCCCTAACTCATTTTATAAGGCCAGCATCATCGTGATACCAAAACCTGGCAGAGACACAACAAAAAAAGAAAATTTCAGGCCAATATCCCTGGTGAACATCGATGCAAAAATCCTCAGTAAAATACTGGCAAACCAAATCCAGCAGCACGTCAAAAAGCTTATCTACCACGATCAAGTCGGCTTTATTCCTGGGATGCAAGGCTGGTTCAACATATGCAAATCAATAAATGTAATCCATCACATGAACAGAACCAAAGACAAAAACCATATGATTATCCCAACAGATGGAGAAAAGGCCTTTGATAAAATTCAACACCGCTTCATGCTAAAAGCTCTCAATAAACTAGATATCAACGGAACGTATTTCAAAATAATAAGAGCTATTTATGACAAACCTACAGCCAATATCATACTAAATGGGCAAAAACTGGAAGCATTCCCTTTGAAAACCAGCTATTATGAGGATCAAATGAAAATGGTATAATAATTCTTTGTGTGGTTCCTAAGTGATAGAGCTCGTACTAATAAGTAAAGATTTCTGGAAGATAAGGAAGAACTGGCTGCCTGGTTAAGTAGTAAATGTTATTGGAGGTGGTCAGGTGATGGTTGGTTAATTCTGTATAAGGATTCCTGCTGGTACAGGAGGTTTGTCTTATCTGCAGATCCTTTATCTATGGCGGACACTCTCAGTCATAGCACTCTTTCCATTTGATTCCAGATGTGGTTTCAGAATCCTTACCAATACAGTGAGCAGGCACTCAGTTGCCACTGGAATGCATTTGACATCCCTTATATAGATTAATCACATCTAAGACTCAACCAGTTAGAAACAATCTTACCTAGGTTTATATAATTATGCATACTCATTCAATAAGCACTAAGTGTATTACTGAATAATTACTATAAATTTTTATTTCTTAAATTTTAGATTACAAAATATCAGAGGTTCAGAATATAATATAAAATAGTACTTACATCTGTATAATTTTTTACTGTTTATAAGGCACTTTGACATTGAACCATTCAGTGCCTCAGCAACCCTATTTAGATAATGAAATCTCTTTATAGAAAAAGAAATTGAGATTTACAAATGTGTCATGAGTGCCTAAGTTTATGCAGCTAATAGGAAGCAGAGTTGATTTTCTGATAGATCTTCTGACACTGAAGGCATTTGACTTCCTAACACACCATACCACTTCCCAGTATGATAAAATAGACCTATATTGAAGTAATTACTAAATAATTTTATCTACCTCTATAGATTGACTCAGTACTTCAGAATCTTAAAGTGCTTGAGGACCATTGTTTTGAACTGTGGTTATCATATAACTATGTTGTAGATTTAGTGTTACAAGGCTAAATAATGGGGACTTCTATTTAGTAAAATAGTTTATTACTTGAAAGCCCGTTCCTTCCAGAATAGATGTGGAGACACCAACATTAGTTTAACATATGCTTTTATTACCATAAAATATCTGCATAGCCTTAGCAGGCTAAGCTTAAGGACAGAAGTGTTTTTACCATCATATTTTCATCTGAAAAAGAAAAGTCAGGACTGAATGAGCTTTCCTATTCTTTGATCATGCAGCAGTGACAGGGGCACCTATAAAATCATAAAGACTCATGCTTGAAGCCACACACTAATATAATTGGGAGCACATGGCCTAGATTAAGAATCAAATTAGTGGTTGATGCAGTATAGCATGCGTAGTGGTTAAGAGTGTGAACTCTGGAGCTGGACTGGGTTAAAATCTTGGCTGCTTCATTTATTGGCTGTTGTGACCCTGGACAAGTCATTCTCTGTGTCTGTTTGCTCATTTGAAATATAGGACTGAAAATGATGGTACTGTCGTCATAGGGTCATTGAAAGGAGCAAATGAGTTGACTTTTAGAGCCTGGCACATAGAAAGTGCTTTTATTAAGACTGTGAAGTCTGACACCTAAAGTAAGATAATGGAATATTATATAATACTTTATCTTTTTTATATTTTTAGGATGCTAAAGAGCAGGTAAGCCCTTTGGAAACAACATTGGAAAAGTTCCAGCAAGAAAAAGAAGAATTAATCAACAAAAAAAATACAAGCAACAAAATAGCACAGGATAAAGTAAGATTTCATTTATGTATTTACTTATCAAATATCTGTATTAAACTTATGTTCATAGCACCATGTTAGACACTTATTTCACATGAAATTAAATAGCATAAGATAAATAGTATTTTCAGATTCATGGTGTAATTTTGACATTAGAAATCCTTGATAGAACAAGGATTCCATGTAAATTATTTTGCTGCTTGATCTAAAATAGAAGTTAAGAATTGAGACTAATTAATCAATTCCTATAGGTGAGAAAGGTACTTGTCTGCGATCATAAAATTCAGTAGTGGTGGAAACTGGAACCCAAGGTTCATAACTTCCCAGCCAGTGTTTTACTGTGCTCTCCTGTTATGTGCCCTTAAATACAACCAGTGTAAATTTAATGAATATTTTTCTACAGCTGAATGATATTAAAGAGAAGGTTAAAAATATTCATGGCTATATGAAAGACATTGAGAATTATATTCAAGATGGGAAAGACGACTATAAGAAGGTAATTTAAAACTTAAAATTATGTATTTGATTGTATTTTTATTTCATGTGCTTAAAGAATTTTCTTTTTTGTAGCAAAAAGAAACTGAACTTAATAAAGTAATAGCTCAACTAAGTGAATGCGAGAAACACAAAGAAAAGATAAATGAAGATAGGAGAATCATGAGACAAGATATTGATACACAGAAGGTAGGTCTGTTTTGCTTATGGTATCACTTACACCTATGACATTCTTTTCTATAGTTTTATTTTCAATAGAAGATCCATTGAATAGAAATGCAAAAAGGAAAGAGGCCAAGCATGGTGGCTCACACCTGTAATCCCTACACTTTGGGAGGCCGAGGCGGGTGGATCACTTGAGGCCAGGAGTTCAAGACCAGCCTGGCCAACACAGTGAAACCCTGTCTGTACTAAAAATACAAAAATTAGCCGGCCGTGGTGGCGCGCACCTGTAGTCCCAGCTACTCGGGAAGCTGAGGCATGAGAATCACCTGAACCTGGGAGGCAGAGGTTGCAGTGAGCTGCGATTGCACCACCGCACTCTAGCCTGGGTGACAGAGCGAGACTCTGTCTCTAAAAAGAAATGCAAAAAGTAAAGAAAAATAATTCCAATAACATTCTTATTTCATTTATTTTTTATTTTTATTTTCAGTAAAAGACTCGTGGTAAAAGTTCGAACATAAAGGCATAAAACTAAAAGTGTTCCTCCCCTTCTCCTAATTCTCAATCTTACTTCTACATGTCATTAACTGTTACACTTATTTGTTCTTAAGTTTTTTATTCATACACCAGCAGATAGATAGGTAAATTTAGGGGTGTGTGTGTGCGTGTGTGTGTGTGTGTGTGTGTGTGTATATATGTATATTTACTTTTATGGATGGGGTCGTATCATATTATTCTGTACTTTTTTTCACTTAACATAATTTGATTTTACATATCAACTCAGATATATCACATTCTTTTTAATTATTATAAAATAGTCCATTTTGTGTATATACCAGCACTTACTCAGACTGATTTCATTTCCTTATCACAAACTGTGTGACAGTGAACATCTTTAACATATGTTTGTATCTTTTCTTATTCTAACATATCCTTATGTAGCATAAATTCACAGAAGACGGATTAAGGTTTAATAATCTTGAAAGTTATCTGTAAGGAAAATATATATTAGGTCATTTTCCAGTTGATTCCTGTATCATTTATTTTCTCTATTAAAGAAATTAATTTCTACAGTACAGTCAAAATCTTATCAAGAAGCCATCATCACATGCTTTATGCAAGCATGGTAGTTAATGCCTTTAAAAACTATACCATTTCTCTGTTCTTACTGTTTTAAACAAAATTTACTATTTGAATTCCTTAACCACTCGGTTATAAGTGGTTGCTAAAAATCATTTGGAAGATTAGTTACATTAGTTTTCTGCTGGGTCTCTTTCTGTAGCACCAAGAATTTCAAATATATGAAGTATCAGTCAAAGGGAGATCAAATCTCTGCCTGGCCTAATACATATTGAATAACTATAAATTTATGATGCATATATAACAAAATAATTGTCACTAGCTTTTATGTAGTTGCCTATATAAAAATCACAATCTGTAAATTTGCAGCAGCTCACTGTATATATATACGAAATTGTTAAGATTAATGGTCTAAGACCCCTTTTAAGTTGATGGTCTAAACTTAGTGGATCTGATGGTATTAGTTTACTTTGTAACCTTCCTTGTTCTATATACAATAGAGCAAAGATAATTGTATTTCAAATTAATGGGAAAACAAGGCAGTGTAGAAATAAGGGCAAGAAAGTAATGAAACCAGGAGAGAAGTGTATAAAAAGTATGCATGAAGTCTGATGTGCTTGCTAAAGATTCTAGTAGTCAAATAAAGAGAGGAGGCCAGGCGCAGTGACTCACGCCTGTAATCCCAGCACTTTGGGAGGCCAAGGCAGACGGATCACCTGAGGTCAGGAGTTCAAGACTAGCCTGGCCAACATGGTAAAACCCCATCTCTACTGAAAATAGAAAAATCAGCCGGGTGTGGTGACACGCGCCTGTAATCCCAGCTGCTCAGGAGGCTGAGGCAGGAGAATCGCTTGAACCTTGGAGGCAGAGATTGCAGTGAGCCGAGATCACGCCATTGCACTTCAGCCTGGGTGACAAGAATGAAACTCAGTCTCAAAAAAAAAAACAAAAAACAAAAACGGCCGGGCGTGGTGGCTTACGCCTGTAATGCCAGCACTTTGGGAGGCCGAGGCGGGCAGATCACGAGGTCAGGAGATCGAGACCATCCTGGCTAACACGCTGAAACCCCATCTCTACTAAAAAATACAAAAAAATTAGCCAGGTGTGGTGGTGGGCGCTTGTAGTCCCAGCTACTCAGGAGGGTGAGGCAGGAGAATGGCTTGAACCTGGGAGGCGGAGCTTGCAGTGAGCCGAGATCGCACCACTGCACTCCAGCCTGGGTGACAGAGCCAGACTCTGTCTTAAAAAAAAAAATAAGAGAGGAAGTCACAATTAGTCAAGATTCACATTGTGTCAATGCTAAAAGAAAACCAGTTTCCTGTACTGACTACAGGAAAATGTCTCTATTCATAGAAAGGAAGACATGTGTAGTCTTCAACAGACTTCACAGGGCTTTAAAAAAAATACAGTGTATCTCAGCATCATTATTCCTTGATATAGCTATGTTCTGTAGAGGGTGGTATGATTGAAGCCTGAAGTAAATGTTAATGTTTAGAAAGCAAAGGTTCTTAGCTAGGGGCACCTGTAAATCATCTGAGTTTTTCCACTTCTAGGTATAGAACTAAGAAAATTGAAAACATATGTTCCCACAACAACTTGTACAAGAATGCTCATAGCAGCATTATTTCTAATAGTCAAAATATGGACACATCCAAATGGCCATCAACTGATGAGCAGATAAACAAAATGTGGTATAGCCATACAATGGAATATTATTCAGCCATAAAAAGGATACATGCTACAACATGAATGAACCCTTGAAACATGCGAAGCAAAAGAAGCCAGTCACAAAAGGTCACGTAATATACGATTCCACTTATAGTAAATGTACAGATTAGGTAAATCCAGTGACAGCAGATTAATGTTTCCAGGGGGCTAGAGGTGAGGAAGGAATAGAGTGACTGCTGTTGAATATGAGATTTCCTTTTGGGATGATCAAATGCTCTGGAATTGGATAGTGGTGATGGCTGTATAACCTTTGTAAATAAACTAAAACTATTAAACTAAAACGTTTAAATAGTGAATTTTGTGGAATATTAATTACATCTCAGTTTTTAAAAAATCACTTAGGTTATTAAAAATACATGTGTTGGCCGGGCACAGTGCTCATGCCTGTAATCCTAGCACTTTGGGAGGCTGAGGCAGGCAGATTGCTTGAGCCTGGGAGTTCCAGACTATCCTGGGCAATATGGCGAAACCCCATCTCTACAAAAAAATTAGCCAGGTGTGATGGTGCACACCTGTAGTCCCAGCTACTCAGGAGGCTGAGGTGGGAGGATTGCTTGAGCTGGGGAGTTCAAGGCTGCAGTGAGCCCTTACTACGCCACTGCACTCCAGCCTGGGCAACAGAGCAAGACCCTGTCTCAAAAAAATATATATATGTCTATGTCTCCAATCCCCACCAGTAAATCAGAATCTTGGGGGTTTGCGCAGAGACGTGTGTTTTGTTGAAATTCCGTAGAGGTTCCAATATATCCCTTTAGCTGTCAATAACTGAGCCAGCACTGGATGGACTGCATAGCTTTCAGGCAGTCTTCTGAAGTGGTGTTATTCCCAGCCAGATTTCTGGTGGGCATTGGACTGTAATCTGTTCAGCATGCCACTCTCTCACAGGTATCTAGAATGCAGCTAATTTTTATGTTTCCATAGGTGACCAGCTGCATGCATTAACTATCATCTGAGTTGAATGATTGGGGTTAATATTTAAGAGCTGAGGAGCCTCACAGTCACTTATTTACATACTGATTTAAGCCCTGCTAAATTTAGTCCACAGAATAAAATAGTTTGGAAACTTAACTGGCTTTCTCAGTTTTCAGATGAAGGAATATGTGAAGAGAACTGTAGGTGACCTGACTTGCCCACGGTCACAAAAAGTAGTAACAGGTAGAACTGGACCCTACACTGTCAAATTTCTAGTAGAATGGAAAAACAGTTGTGGTATACTATAACTGCATCTGATTTTTTTTTCCCTTCCTTTCTCTAATACTTTATATTTTGTAGACTATAATTGGAATTCTCAGTGCTTACAGTACAAAGGACAGATTTGACCCAAAAGGCATTTTATTAGCAATTATTGAGTCAGGCACTATACTGATTATATACACTCATTCCTTTCCTCTTCACAATAATTCTTTTTTTTTTTTTTTTTTTAGTTAGATGGAGTCTGAGATGGAGTCTTGCTCTCTCACCCAGGCTGGGGTGCAGTGGCACAATCTCGGCTCACTGCAACCTTCTCCTCCCGGGTTCAAGTGATTCTCCTGCCTCAACCTGCCGAGTACCTGGGGCTACAGGCGAGCGCCACCAGGCCTGGCTAGTTTTTGTATTTTTAGTAGAGGTGGGGTTTCACTATGTTGGCCAGGATGATCTCGAACTCCTGACCTCAAGTAATCCATCTGCCTTGGCCTCCCAAAGTGCTGGGATTACAGGTATGAGCCACTGCGCCTGGCCACACAATAGTTCTTTATGATAGATAGTATTATTATTGACCATGTTATAAGCAAACTGAGGTTCAGAGAATGTAAACTAATTTGCCCAAAGTTATCCAGTTTAAAAGTAATAACACTGTGATTTGAGCCTAGATATATCTGACTTCAAAGCATTATACTCTTGATGTGGTATATACTGTCTTTCAAAACTAGAAGAATAATGGAAGCTGACCTAAAAGAAAGAAATGCCTAGCTTTCTGGTAACCATGCAGGTAGACAGACCAGCAACAATATTTTGTGCCAAAAATCAATCTCATGTAAAAATGTGATAGCACTTTAAAGAATCCTTTCATGCAATCGTGAAAGCAAATTCAAATGTTCTGGGATATTAGATGAAAGTAAGCAGTAGCACATTCCCTTGTTCCTAATAAGGAATAACAAGCATAGTACCCCATAGTAGAATCTTGGTAAGTCACAGCAGCTACAGTGGTACATTAGATTGCTTTAGCAACAAAGGACATTTATAACCATGTCATTTTAGTCACCTTTAACTGCCTATAATAATGCCTTTAGTAGATATGTATTCAGTTGTCTCAGTATCTCTGGGGAGGAATTGGTTCCAGGACCCCCGATACAACAGATACCGAAATCCAGGATGCTCAAGTCCCTTATATAAAATGGCATATCTAGTGTTGCATATAGCCTATCCATATCCTCTGATATACTTTAATCTCTAGATTGCTTTTGATATTAATATGTAAATGATATGTAGTTTTTATATTGTATTATTTTAAGTTTGTATTTTTTTATTGTACTATTACTTTTTTTTTTCCCCAATATTTTTGATCCATGGTTAGTTGAATCCATAGATGTGGACCCTGTGGATAAATTGTATGTTTATATTATTTCCAGGAAAAATGAAAGTAGCCTTACTTTCTGACTGTTAAAAAAGAAAAAAAAAACTCTAAAAATAGTCACACATAGATGGGCAGGATTGGATATGAACATTAAGCATGTGAGAGAAATCCTTGATTTCCCTCTCTCATCTACCAGTCCCTGGCCTTTACTGTTGGTGCAAGATATTGCCCCAGGTCTGTCCATCTCTCTCACTTCCCATGTCACTGAGTTTAGCTTAGCTGCAAGGGCTATTGCAGGAGGGTCCCAGCTCCCTCTTTGAGAAATCCTTACTCCAAACTCAGGATAAGTTTTCTACACACATGATTTGTGGGCCAAATCACCCTTCTTTCTGCAGGAAATTTTTTTTTTCTAAATTCCAAAGAATCAACTTACAAACTGTTTTCTAATGATTGTCTCTTGACAACATAGTTCATTTTAATCACCAGGAAAACCACTGAAATAATTTTGTTGTTGCTGCTGCTAAGTGTGATTGAGTCTCTTTTGAAGGACAAAATTACTCAACAAGAACAGCCAATTTTTTGAAATTTCATTTCAGTGGCTAAGAAAGTACCAAGTTCATAGATATATGCTACTATTGTGGCACTTCTTACTGCCTTGAGTGATTATTATTTGTCAACCTAAAGGTAGAAGTTGTAGGTAACATATACCTAACAGGTTCTGATGGTCTTGGTACATGTTGGGAGACAGAACTAGGAAGAAAAAGTTGGGGAAGACTTCAGTAGTACTATTGATCTCTTATAATCTTTTAGGTCAGTGGGCTTTATCATGGGGTTCCTATGCAAAATGATCCACTGGGGATGTAGATATTAAAATATCTAGTTATATTTTTAATTTCACCATTTAAAATGTCTGTTTTGTATGTCTTTAAGTGAACAACATTTCATAGCATTTTTACTAAGTATTTTAATACTTTATAAGTAAGTAAGTACACAGATATATGCTCAAATCATTATGAGACTCCCCATCAAACAGTAGACCTGGTTTTTAGATTATGGTTGTGAAAGAACAGTAAAAGCTGCGCTACAGGAGGTATTACACTTGTGACTGTGGATGGGGATGGACCATCCAGATTGCCCCAGACCTGTAGATTCCTTCACACTGGCTTATTCTCCCTCTGTTGAATTTCGTATGATTCTAAGTAAGACAGAAATGGCACTTGCTGTCACCAGTTGCCTGTTATGGATTTCATGTTAGTAACTTGGTTATTTTTGTTAACTAATTTAATGTTTACCTTTAGATACAAGAAAGGTGGCTACAAGATAACCTTACTTTAAGAAAAAGAAATGAGGAACTAAAAGAAGTTGAAGAAGAAAGAAAACAACATTTGAAGGAAATGGGTCAAATGCAGGTTTTGCAAATGAAAAGGTATGCTTTTACAATAATCTTCGATTTAAATAAACATCTTTATTACTGAAATGTGAAGAATATTAAATACCTGTTTTAAAAGAATTTTAGCCTCAGCCTGGTATCCTTTGAGAGTTACTAGAAGGTGAACAGTGTTTTGATACAATTATATTTCATGGCATTAAGAACTTTATTACTGAAGAAGTGATATAGAATTGGTAATCACACTGTAGTGATGGGCCTTAGTTATTCAGTGTTGAACATGCTTAGTCCCCACACATCTGCTAGCCTGCTGCACAGAATAGTGGTACTAAGCATAAAGAATATGGAGCTGTGGACCTTGCCTGGGTCAGAGCTTGTACAGTCTATAATATTGTCAATGGAGTTGTTGCCAGAGTGATTTATCCACAGAGATTCATTCTAGATTTTCTCATTTGTAATTGTGTGTCCACCAGAGCATTTCTTTTGAAAGATGAGCCTCGGGCCGGGCGCGGTGGCTCACGCTTGTAATCGCAGCACTTTGGGAGGCCGAGGCGGGCAGATCACGAGGTCAGGAGATTGAGACCACGGTGAAACCCCGTCTCTCCTAAAAATACAAAAAATTCGCCGGTTGTGGTGGCGGGCGCCTGTAGTCCCAGCTACTCAGAGAGGCTGAGGCAGGAGAATGGCGTGAACCTGGGAGGCGGATCTTGCAGTGAGCCGAGATTGCGCCACTCCACTCCAGCCTGGGCGACAGAGCGAGACTCCGTCTCAAAAAGACAAAAAAGAAAGATGAGCCTCATTCTTCCTTTATCTGGTCTTATTGTTACTTATTGTAGTTGCTACCTTCCTGGTACAGCAGAAAAGATTTTATTCCCTCCTTGACTGCCTTAGAGTTGCCTTAGGAATTCTATAAGAACCTTGTTGATGCGAAGGCACTAGACTGGCATAAAAGGTTGTACTAGGCAAATACTTAGATTGTCAACCACTTCAGCTGGTTAAATCCAGGCCTCTCATTTATTAAACCCTTCCTTGTAGAGTTTTCATGTCTTCTTGAATTTATACAGAAATCTGAATGAAAAAAATGCCCAGGCTTTTCTAAAGGATATAGTAAAGTGAATTTTAACTTAATTTATAAAGCCTAACAAATGGTTAATCCTGTGTTATGGTTCAGTACTCTTAGCTATTTAAAACCTCTTTCCTATATCAGGGAAATCAGATTTTTAACTAGAAGAGCTTATCATCTTCAGAGTCTTCATTTTTTTATGCATTATACACACTTAGACCCAGAAAAATCACAGAGGAAATTATGATGAAAGCCAAGAATGTGACCTTAATATCCTAGTTCCCAAGCCTCAGTTCTTTTACACTATACTCTCCATGGCAAGGTGGAAAAGTAATGCTTCTAGAAGAAATTTTGAAATAAAATCATATATTCTTGTCTACTAAAGACCAAAACCAGATATTTAAAAAATTTCTGTAATTGGTACCTAACAGTACTTTTTACATTCATTCACATTATTAAGTACAACTGTTTTTCAAACCTTTCTTCAACCAGGACATAACAGAAATGCCAACAAGACATGTAATCCAGTCGACTCTGTAAGGATGCCCATAAGCTTGAGAGTAGTGCCTGACACATAAGAGGATGCTTAATAAGTGATAATAAATAAATGAAGATTTTTAAAGCATACGTTGAAATTTGTATAATCTGCCAGATTTTCAGAAAAGTTTGAATATTTTACTTCTTTTGGTCATTATTATGGTTTTTACACTTGTGCAAGAGAAATTTTGTTTTCATGGAGGAATCTAAATTTTTAATAAGTATTACTGCAGAAAATTAATATATGATTTAATT
Source organism: Symphalangus syndactylus (assembly GCF_028878055.3). Lineage (NCBI taxonomy): Eukaryota > Metazoa > Chordata > Mammalia > Primates > Hylobatidae > Symphalangus > Symphalangus syndactylus. Next base: position 119,610,645 of record NC_072433.2, read on the forward strand.
CGTATTGTGCCTTTGACATGAGCAAAATGATGAAGCCTGTTATCCATAACTTCTTAGTGTTGATAATTGTGCATGCTCAGTTCACAATCAGAAGTTTGTGAATTTGTAATATTAATCACCAGAGTGCTTTACTTAGAGTCTAAAGGCCAGGAACTTTATCAGTGATCACATGCTATGAGGGTTCTCTAACACACAAAATTAGCTGTTTAGCAACCTATGTGGGGCAGAGATATGGAAGGAAGAGAGGGGTTTTTTTAGTACCAAAGCCCTAAATAATAAGCAAGGAGAGACTCTGTTACAATATACTGATTGCTAAGGAGAATGATACTTAACCTATGTAAAGAAATCTATGACTTTTCCACTTCAGGTTGTTAAAAGCTAAAAAATGGTCCTCATTTGTCATTTTTCTTTTTTACAGTGAACATCAGAAGTTGGAAGAGAACATAGAAAATATAAAAAGAAATCATAATTTGGCATTAGGGCGACAGAAAGGTTATGAAGAAGAAATTATTCATTTTAAGAAAGAACTTCGAGAACCACAATTTCGGGATGCTGAGGAAAAGTATAGAGAAATGATGATTGTTATGAGGACAACAGAACTTGTGAACAAGGATCTGGATATTTATTATAAGACTCTTGACCAGTAAGTACTAGACTGGGGATTTTCTTATTGCAGTGAATATTAACTAACATATTTTAGTAATCTTTTCTCTCATTTTTTTCTTTTTCTTTTTTTTTTTTTTCGAGACAGAGTTTCACTCTTGTTTCCCAGGCTGGAGTGCAATGGCATGATCTCAGCTCACTGCAACCTCTGCCTCCCGGGTTCAAATGATTCTCCTGCCTCATCCTCCCAAGTAGCTGGGATTACAGGTGGATGCCACCACGCTGGGCTAATCTTGTATTTTTAGTAGAGACGGGGTTTCTCCACGTAGGTCAGGCTGGTCTCGAACTCCTGACCTGAGGTGATCCACCCGCCTTGGCCTCCCAAAGTGCTGAGATTACAGGCATGAGCCACTGCGCCCAGCCCCTCATTTTTTCTTTTTTTTTTTTTTATTATTATTATACTTTAAGTTTTAGGGTACATGTGCCCAAAGTGCAGGTTTGTTACATATGTATCCATGTGCCATGTTGGTGTGCTGCCCCCATTAACTCGTCATTTAGCATTAGGTATATCTCCTAATGCTGTCCCTGCCCCCTCCCCCCACCCCATAACAGTCCCCGGAGTGTGATGTTCCCCTTCCTGTGTCCATGTGTTCTCATTGTTCAATTCCCACCTATGAGTGAGAACATGCGGTGTTTGGTTTTTTGTCCTTGCAATAGTTTACTGAGAATGATGGTTTCCAGTTTCATCCATGTCCCTACAAAGGACATGAACTCATCATTTTTTATGGCTGCATAGTATTCCATGGTGTATATGTGCCACATTTTCTTAATCCAGTCTATCGTTGTTGGACATTTGGGTTGGTTCCAAATCTTTGCTATTGTGAATAGTGCCGCAAGAAAAATACGTGTGCATGTGTCTTTATAGCAGCATGATTTATAGTCCTTTGGGTATATACCCAGTAATGGGATGGCTGGGTCAAATGGTATTTCTAGTTCTAGATCCCTGAGGAATCGCCACACTGACTTCCACAATGGTTTGTATACCATGGGATGGAAAATATATGTATGTACGTATGTAAACACACACTAGCTTAAGTTATGAAGTTAAGATACAAAGCATATTAATATGTAGGAGTATTCATTATACTACCTCCCTCTAACCAATCTACCATTATCACTGATTCGCATCCACTTAGATGTTCCCTTCTTATCTCAACCTTCTGTCATCCCCATTCCCTGTAACTAGTAACGAAGATTTTTACTTTCTCTGCTTTTTAAAAAAAGTTTTATCATATATATGTCATATTTTGAGCTTTTTAAAAATGATACGATATTCTAGGATTTGCTTTTTTATTTGGATTTGCTTTTGTTTATCCATGTTGTTTATGGCCATAGTTGATTCATTTTCACTGATGTACGTAATCTACTATGGGAATAGACCACAATGTATCCGTTCTCCTACAGATGGACATTTGGGGTTTTTTTCCAGGTCTTGTCATGTCTTCTGGAGGAAAGGTATAAGGTTATATTTGTGGGAGTGCATTGCGGAGTATGCTCAATTTTACAAAATAATGTTTTCCAGAAATGACTTTACTGATTTATACCACTAGCTGTATATAAGGGTTTCTTTGATGGATCCTCTGACATTGGTTTTATAAATTTCTTAATGTTTGCCAACCTCATAGGTTTAAAATGATGAATCATTGTTTATACATTATTAGTCTTGTCTTTGTGTGTGTTTTGGGACAGAGTCTCTGGTTTTCACCCAGGCTAGAGTGCAATGGTGCAATCATAGTTCAGTGTAACCTCAAACTCCTGGGCTCAAGCAATCCTCCCACTTCGGCCTCCCAAAGTGCTGGGGTCACAGGTGTGAGGCATTGTTCCTGGCCCTATTGGTCTTTTCTTATTGATTTAAATGTGTTCTTTATCTCTTCTGCATTTCAATTCCTTTTCAGTTATATGTATTACGAATGTCTTTTCAAACATTATGCTTATCTTTTTTACTTAGTATCTTTTGATGACACTGGATTTGATTTTGAGTTAGTTGAATTTAGCAGCCTTTTCTGGTTAGCTCTTTGTGTGTCTTGTTAAGAAATCCTTCTCTACTCCTTTCTCTCTGTCTCTCTCTCTCTCTCTCTCTCTCTCTCTCTCTCTCTATATATATATATATATATATATATATATAAATTTTTTTTTTTTTTTTTTTTTTTTTGAGACGGGGTCTCACTCAGTCACCCAGGCTGGAGTGCAGTGGCGCCATCTCGGCTCACTGCAAGCTCTGCCTCCCAGGTTCACGCCATTCTCCTGTGTCAGCCTCCCGAGTAGCTGGGACTAGAGGCACCCGCCACTATGCCAGGCTAATTTTATTGCATTTTTAGTAGAGATGGGGTTTCACTGTGTTAGCCAGGATGGTCTCGTTCTCCTGACCTCGTGATCCGCCTGTATCGGCCTCCCAAAGTGCTGGGATTACAGGCGTGAGCTACCGCGCCTACTTCTATATTTTTGTCTAAAAGTTTTAAATTTTGCCTTTCACATGTAAGTACATTTAAGTGTTTAAGTTGAATTTTTTCTGTTATGAATAACTGGTTGTCTTGGCTCTATTTATTGATAGACTATCCTTCTTTCAGTGACCTGCAGTGTCATTTCTGTCATATATCAGAATTCCCTATGTGCCTGGGTTGGCCTGGGTTCTCTGTTCTACTTAATTGGTCACTTTGTCTATCTCTGTGCCATTTCTCACACCATCTTAATTACATATAGCAGAATTTTCTTTATCCAGTGTATGTCTGTCTTTTAACCAGTGAATTTAGGCCTTTCATATTCATTGTGATTACTCAATTGAGTTAGATTTATTTCTGCCATCTTTTTTTCCTTTGCTGCCTTTTTGAGATGGATTTATTTTTCTTGACTCCTCCTTTTTCCCTTCTTTGGGTTATCCAGTTGACCACATAACATGGGGATTAGGGACAGTAAGCCCCCACACAGTCAGAAATCCACATGTAACTTTTGATTCCCTCAGAACTTAACTACTAATAGCCTACTGTTGACTGGAAGCCTTTCTGATAACAGAAACAGTTGATTAACATATATTTTGTATGTTATGTGTATTATATGCTGTATTCTTTTACAATAAAGTAAACTGGAGAGAAGAAAAGAAAATTATAAGTGAAAATATATTTTCTGTTAAGTGGAAATGAATCATCATAAAGGTCTTCATCCTTGTCCTCTTCACATTGAAGAGGAGGAAGAAGAGGAGGGGTCAGTCTTGCTGTCTCGGATGGCAGAGGTGGAAGAAAATCTACGTAAACATAGACCCACACAGTTCAAACCTGTGTTCAAGGATTGGTTGTATTCTACTTTAGTTATTTGAGTATTTACTTTTTAATTTTTAACATACTTATTTGACTTAAAATCATATGCATGAGTTCTCAAAGTGGTCCTGGAGCACCATTATCAGTATCACCTTGGAACATGTTAGGAATGCCTCTCAGCCTCTACCCCAGACCTGGATCAAAAATTTGAGAGGTAGGGCCCAGCAGTCTATTTTTGACAAGCATTTTGGGTGATTCTGATGCACATCAAAGTTTAAAAACCATAGCTTTAATGTGAATTGTTTTATCTTCTTCCTGAATACTAATTATCTTCTCTCATCTGCATTATTTCTTTTGTCTAATATTTTAGTTTTACCTTGTTTTTAAATCATCACAAATGAGTAATAATTATTGTGGTGGTTTCATAAGCCCACATGTTTACCAATTTCTTTGTTCATTCTTGCTTTTTAAATCCCACTCCTCCCTTCTTTAGGTTCAGTTTTCTTTTTTTGGAGTATATTCTTCAATAGTTTTTTCAGTGAATGACTGTTAGTGGTAAACTATCAGTCTTTGAGAAGTTTTTCCCCTTAATTTGATAGTTTAGCTGAGCACAGAGTTCTAGATTGACAGTTTGGTTCTCTTGGCACTTTGAAAATATTTCATTTTTTGTTGGCCTCTGTGGTTACAGTTGAGAAATCATTTTAATTATTCCTTTAAAAGTAATCTGCCTTTTTCCCCTGGTTCTCTTAGGATTTTTCCCTTTGTCTTCAGTGTTCTGTATTTTTATAATAGTGTGTCTAGACTCAGCTTTAGTTCTTCTGCTCATAAGTTGTGCTTTTTGATCTGAGGATTGATATCTTCCATCAATTTTGGAGATTTTTCATACATTATCTCTTCAAATATTATTCTTTCTCCACTTCTATTTTCCCCTTCTTCACTTTTTATTAGACATAACCTCCTCTTTCCTCTACATTGCTTAACCTCTCTTGCATATACTGGGCTCTGGGTAAATATCTTGTAGTTCATAAATTATTTAGCTGCTACTTATACTGCCTGTTGAGTTGTCATTGTTTTTTTTTCCCTCCATTTTTTTCTATAAGTTCTATTTTGTTCTTTTTCAGAAACTCACATGGTTTTTTTATAATTTTTTTTTTTTTTTTTTTTAAACAGAGTCTGGCTCTGTCGCCCAGGCTAGAGTACAGTGGCATGATCTCGGCTCACTGCAGCCTCCACCTCCTGAGTTCAAGCAGTTCTCATTCCTCAGCCTCCTGAATAGCTGGAATTACAGATGCATGTCACCACTTGGCTAATTTTCGTATTTTTATTACAGATGGGGTTTCGTCATGTTGCCCCAGCTGGTCTTGAACTTGGTCTTGATCCTCCCGCCTAGGTCTCCCAAGATGCTAGGATTACAGATGCGAGCCACTGCGCCAGGCCTATGATGTATTTTCTTCCTTTGTATTTTGATTCCTTCTTGAATGTGTCTTTACTCATTTTATACAGATTTTATACCTAGGCCTCCCAAAGTGCTAGGATTATAGATGTGAGCCACTGCGCCAGGCTTATGATGTATTTTCTTCCTTAGTATTTTGATTCCTTCTTGAATGTGTCTTTACTCATTTTAACTATACATATTTTATATTCTTTCAGATTATAATTTCTTAATTTCACATTTTGAGGAGTCTGCTTCCGCTGTTTTGTATGTTGATTCTATCCCCTAGTGAAGTTTCTGTGTTTTATTAACATTTAATTGTGTGCTTATCTTTAGTAGTGTTGTTTTTTCTATGAGACTCCCTTGTGACCTTTCCTTGTAGATGTCCATCTACACAGAAATTTTGGTTTTATATTAACTAAGAGCTCCAGAGAAAACATTGGCCTGCATATAGGGTTTTTGTTAATTTCTTAGTTGGTAGGTTCCTAGACTATACTCACTGGTAGCATAACTTTGAACCTCAAAACTATATAAAGCATTTGCCCAAGACTTTGAATTTTCAACTTATAAATTTTCCACTCTTTCATTGAGGATGGATGTTATAGCTCTTGAAGAGTCTCATTTTTTTGTGTTGGGAGTCACTTCCAATCTTCTTCCTTACTTGGGTCCTATCCTTCATCTTCTGTCCTGGATGATAAGAACCAATCCCTAGGTTATAAAAATAATAACCCCAAGTTCGTGGCTGGGCATGGTGGCTCACACCTGTAAGCCCAGCACTTTGGGAGACCGAGGTGGGCAGATCACTTGAGGTGAGGAGTTCAAGACCAGCCTGGCCAACATGGTGAAACCCCGTCTCTACTAAAAAAATACAAAAATTAGCTGGGTGTATTGGTGCACACCTGTAATCCCAGCTACTCAGGAGGCTGAGGCAGGAGAATCGCTTGAACTGGGAAGTAGAGGTTGCAGTGAGCCAAGATTGCACCACTGCACTCCAGCCTGGGCAACAGAACGAGACTCTGTCTCAAAAATAACAATAACAGTAATAATAACCCCAAGTTTAGTTTGTCTCTCAGGTTACATACTGACTGGTCTGGTTTTCACTTCTATCTTCGTTTCTGTTATGTAGGGATTTCCCTTTCTTTCTTGTGAGCTCAACTATGAATTTAAAATAAGTTTTGTTATAAATCTATCTAGCAGTTCTGTTCACTTGTGGCAGGAGAATTATTACTTACCTTAGATTTTGGTGGTGGTTGTTTTTTCCGGAATGGCAAATATCTTCCTTAGCACTAAGAGAGTTACACAGAGAGCTTCTCTTCTCTTATAAGACTTCTGGTCAGATACAGCATAGTCAGCAGACCAACCTGAGCAATGGCATTCAGACCACAGGGCTCAGGAAGACAGCAGAACTCTGGTTTCAGTATGAGGACTTTTTTAGTTAGTGTTGATAACAAAGGTGGTCCCAGAATTCCCTAGGCATATTTTTGGCATATACAAGTTTTAGGAAGTATGTAATCATGTAAGACAAATTAGATCCATTTACTGTGAAATATTGGTGTGAGCCAATTAACGTTATTTTTTAAAAATGAATTATACTAAGATTTTTGTTAGATTAAGTTTAACTTTTAAAACAATTTTTTGAGAGTATTCCATGGATATATCTTTTGTCCCATTTCATTGTGAGTAGGTTAACATTACAATGCTCCCTGGATCCAAAATGGCTCATAGAATTGTATGCCTGCACCAAATGAGAACTTTTGTTTTTTAACCTCTTTGAATGTTGCCGTCTCTCCTAGATATTAGATCCAACAGTTTGAAGTGGTTAGTCTTGGGATTTAAGGTGCTGAAACAAGAACATAAGCAAAACTTAAGGAATTACTGCCCAGTAGACTACACATACATATATTTGTTTTTTGTTTTTTATTTTTCTGCCTTTAATAATTCTTTTTAGTCTTCTCAGCTACCTCATTTATGCCTTTAGGGGACTTTTTAGTTTTTCTTAGTTCTTTAGCAACAGATGCTGTGTATCCAATAGATTTATCAAACATTCATTGAGCATTAAGGTATAGGAGATCCAGTAACTTCTAGCAAGGATATTATAGTTTATTTGAAGAGACACAAGTCAAAACAGATTTTTGTCGGTAAAAACCTATTTTGCCAGGCATAGTGGCTTACGCCTGTAATCCTAGCACTTCGGGAGTCCAAAGCGGGTGGATTGCTTAAGTCCAGGAGTTTGAGACCAACCTGGGCAACATGGCGAAACCCCATCACTACAAAAAAATATAAAAATTATCTGGGCATGGTAGCACACACCTGTAATCCCAGCTACTCAGAAGGCCGTGGTGGGTTGCAGTGAGCCAAGATAGCCAGTGCACTCCAGCCTGGGTGACAGAAAGAAACCCTGTCTCAAAAAAAAAAAAAAAAATTCAAAAAAGAAAAACACCAAAACTTCTGTTTGGAATAAGATAAGTTGGTTGTGATGAAAAAATAAAAATGGGTATTAAAAGCAAGACATTGGACTTTGTATAAAAGTCCAACGTGGTAAGTTTTACCTTTTTTAAAAAGCCTCGGAAGTCCATAATACATGGTTAAAAGTGCTGTCTCTGAACACTACACATGTCCAGATTTTGAATTCTTTTTTTAAAAAAAGTTTTATTCTTATTTTTTATGGCTATATAGCAGGTATATTTATGTGGTACATGAGATATTTTGATGCAGGCATACAATGCATAATAATCACATCAGGGTAAATGAGGTTTCCATCACCTCAAGCATTTATCCTTCCTTTTGTTACAGACATTCCAATTATACTATTTTAGTTATCTTTAAATGTACAATAAATCGCTGACTGTAGTCACTCTGTTGTGCTGTCATATACTAGATCTTATTCTTACTGTATTTTTGTACTCATTAACCATCTCCACTGCCCTTCCTAGTCTCTGGTAACTATCATCTCCACTATCTCCATGAGTTCAATTGTTTTAATTTTTCACTCCCACAAATGAATGAGAACATGCAAAGTTTGTCTTTCTGTGCCTGGCTTATTTCACTTAACATAATGTCCTTCGGTTCCATCCATGTTATTCCAGATGATAGGATCTCATTTTATGTTATGGCTGAATAGCACTCCACTGTGTATATGAACAACTTTTTTTTTTTTTTTTTTTTTTTTGAGACGGAGTCTCTGTCTCCCAGGCTGGAGTGCAGTGGTTTGATTTCAGCTCACTGCAACCTCCTCCTTAGCCTCTGAGTAGCTGGAATTACAGGCTCCTGCCACCACACCTGGCTAATTTTTGTATTTTTAGTAGAAACAGGGTTTTGCCATGTAGGCCATGTTGATCTCGAACTCCTGACCTCAAATGATCCACCCGCCTCAGCTTCCCAAAGTGCTGGGATTAGACGTGAGCCACCGTGCCCGGCAGGAACCACATTTTCTTTATCCATTTATCTGTTGATGGACACTCAGGTTGCTTCCAAATCTTAGGTATTATGAATAGTGCTGCAATAAATATGGGAGTGCAGATATCTCCTCAACCTGATGATTTCTTTTCCTTTGTGTAAATATCCAGTAAGTGGGATTGCAGAATCATATTGTACTTCCGTCTTTAGTTTTTTTAGGAACCTCCATACTATTCTCCATAGTGGTGATTTTGAGTCCTGACTGAAGATATTTAGCAAATTATTTAGACACTCTGAGTTTCCATTTCCTCATCTAAAATATAGAATTTTTAAAAATCTATACTGTTCTTCAGTAGTCAGAAAAGCTCGAGGCGATTTAGTCCAGCTTTCTTTGTCATGTTTCATTCTTTAATGTAAGTTCTTAAATTCTCTATTCTTTTAATAGCACTAAAGAACTAAATTCATTAAGAAAATGTAGGTTTCTGTTCCTATTTAAACATTCTTTGAGGTTGAGGGCTGTGCATAGAAGACAATAGCAATCGAATACTACATGATAGCATAATCAATTTAATTATTGTATCTAACTCTGTTTTAAAGGGCAAGTATTTATCTGAGAGATTAAGCAGCCTACCCAGGATTACCCAGGTAAATGGTAGAGATAAAATTAGATATCAGAACCACTGTGACATGCTGCTACCATAGTGGCCCCCTGCTTTTTTTTTTTTTCTGGAGACGGAGTCTCGCTGGTTCTCTCAGCTCTCTCAGGCTGGAGTGCAGTGGCATGATCTCTGCTCACTGTAACCTCTGCCTCCTGGGTTCAAGCAATTCTCGTGCCTCAGCCTTCTAAGTAGCTGGGATTACAGGCATGTGCTACCACACCAGGCTAATTTTTGTATTTTTAGTAGAGACGAGGTTTCGCCATGATGACCAGGCTGGTTTTGAACTCCTGGCCTCAAGTGATCCACCCTCCTCATCCTCCCAAAGTGCTGGGATTATGGGCATGACCTTTTTTTATAACCGTTAAAAAACTAGTATTTATATAAAAGCATTTTAACTGTTACTTATACTTCCTGGTTTAGAACCATAACTTATTTCTATATATTTTGTAACTCTTCAGTGAGGTGCTTGTGTACATAATACATAGTTGTATATTAGGATTTTGTTCAATAAAAATTTGAGTACATAAATGCTTGATACTGTTCTAGATACTAAGTATATAAGGATGAAGAAACAAAATTAAGAAATAAATTAATAACAAAATGGGTAGTAGTGGTAGGTATTACAGTGAAAATGAACAATGTGAGCATAACAGATGGGCCTTTAAGCTGGGACCTGATTGATGAGAAGGGAGCAAGATATGCAAAAAATGGGGTGCAGGCATTCCAGGTAGAATAGTTAATGCAGCAGCCAAGACCAGTACGAACAGAAAGTGTTCAAGGACCAGGAAGAAGGCAAGCATGGCTGGAATATAGTCAGAGATAGACCATTCCCAGAGTATGTCATGCCTTGTAGCCGTGGTAAACAGTTTTATTTCATTCTAACTGCATTGGGCAGTCACTGGAGGGTTTGAAGCAGGGAAGTAATATAATCTGATTTCTAGTTGGAAGAAATTGCACTGGCTGCTTTGTGTGGAGAATGGATTGTAAAGGGCAAGAGTAAAAGCAAAGAGACTGATGAGGAGACTTGTAGTAACCAAGAGATGGTGGTGGGCTAGATGAGGTGGTAGCAGTGAAAATGGAGAGAAGCGATAGACTTGGGATTTGTTCTGGAGAGAGAATTGACAGGCCTTGCTTCTGAATTGAGTATAAGGGAGGGAAAGTAAAATAACCATGCTCCTACATATTTTTACTTGAACAACAGGATATTGGGGGAACAGGTTGCCATTGCTTAAAATGGGTGGGACTGGGGAGAGAAAATCAGTAGTTCCGTTTTGTACACTTTAAGTTTGAAGTGCCTGTAGATATCTAAGCAGAGCTGTCAAGCAGGCAGTTGGATATATAACCTCCAGCCTAGAGTTCAAGGGAAAGGTGTACACTGAGGAGTCATCAGCATATCCACGGCATTTAACCCATGAGATGAGATCACATGTGGAATGAGCATAGAGGGAGAAGGGAAAAGTCCCACCACTAGTTATGTTTGCAAATCCAGTAAATAAGCAGCTGGCGATGTGGGAAAAGATTTTAAAAGATGTGGTATCTTGAAAACTAAGTGAAGCAAATATATCAAGAACCTAATGCTGTTTGGAGTCAAATTTGACAAAATGGAAGTTGTTAATGACTGAGGAGCAGTCAGTGGCACAGTTGGAACTGAAGCCTGGTCAAGTTGGGTGGGGAGAGAATGGGTAGTAAGGAATGGAGACAGCCGCCAGGCGCAGTGGCTCACACCTGTAATCCCAGCACTTTGGGAGGCCAGGGCGGGTGGATCACCTGAAGTCAGGAGTTTGAGACCAGCCTGACCAACATGGTGAAATCACATCTCTACTAAAAATACAAAAATTAGCTGGGCGTGGTGGTGCCTAGCCTGTAATCCCAGCTATTCAGGAGACTGAGGCAGGAGAATTGCCTGAACCCGGGAGGCGGAGGTTGCAGTGAGCGAAGATCGTGCCATTGTACTCCAGCCTGGGCAACAAGAGCAAAACTCTGTCTCAGAAAAAAAAAAGAAAAAGAAAGGGAGACAGCGAATATAGATAATTCTTATGACAACTTCTCCTGTGATGGGGAGCAAGAAAAATGGGGCAATGGTTAGAGTGGACCAGGGACGAAGTTAAATAGGCAGATTGGTTTTGTTTTCAATTTTAATTGTAAGTATTTTGCTGCAAGGTCAGCTCTTCTCTTACTTACAGCCCACTGACCTGCAGACCTGGGGTTTCATATGTATTCACTGAATAGAAAACCATACGGAGGAGCCCTCCAGCTATCTCTGCATACCCTGAGAACCAGTGACAGCAGGAATAAGAATTCCCTTCACTTCCAAGATTAGGCTATAGGAGAAAAAATTAAAAATTCAACAACCCTTGCTCTGCCACTTTCTTGTCAGGCTCTGGGAAAACAGGATTATCTTTCCCTGTCCCTCCTCGAAACTGCTGACAGTCTGTCTGATGGAGACCTGGGTAGGTGCTCCATAGTCTGTTTTTGCCCTGGGCCTGGGATAAGAAGGAAGGGCTTTTCAGCAGAGAAAAGTGCCTCAGTCACAGAGGCATGCTGAGCAGAGTGAGGACCTATGAGGGAGCTTGGTGGAGCCAGGCGGGGGTGGAGAGGTACAGGAGTGCTTTCTAGCAATTTAGGCTTGTTAAGGAACAAAGCCAGGCTGTTTACTGAGTTCTCTTACCTGGTACTCAGATGGATTCTTCTAAATAAAAAGAAAAGAAGTGATACAAATTTCCCCAAAATTGAGACTTTGTGGGCTTATGCTTGCAAACAGTGGCCTTCTCAAGATTTATACGGTGAGCCCTAAATTTGCCTTCTCACCCAGAAGAAAGTAAGGTACAAAATTTCCGTCATTCTTTCACGTCTTAGAGCATGCAGTCACTGTAATTGTTGCGTTCAGCTGTCTATTTAAGGTAACACAGGAAATCAGCAGTGCATTTTCAAGAAAAGCTGATTACCATCTGTTATTAGTAATCATCTAAAAACATCACTAAGTATAAGCATTGCCAATGGTCAGAGACACATAGATGAAAAGGGGGAAATTATCCATCATTTGGAATGTATTACCCCATACTAATACAATATACCAATTTAAATGATTTTAGAATATATCACTCAAGATATGGTGTTCTACCCCATGCCTAAAATGTTCTACTCTCATTTTTCCCCAGATGTGGAAGGTTGCATATTAGGTCATACTTCTCTTTTTTTTTGAGACAGAGTTTCGCTCTTTTTGCCCAGGCTGGACTCCAATGGCGCGATCTCAGCTCACTGCAATCTCCACCTCCCGGATTCAAGCGATTCTCCTGCCTCGGCCTCCCAAGTAGCTGGGATTACAGGCGCCTGCCATCACACCCGGCTAATTTTTTGTATTTTTAGTAGAGACGGGGTTTCACCATATTGGCCAGGATGGTCTGGATCTCTTGACCTCGTGATCCACCCGCCTCGGCCTCCCAAAAAGTGCTGGGATTACAGGCGTGAGCCATCGCACCTGGCCAGGTCATGCTGCTTTTAAGACTCGTTGTAAACACGTAACCTTTACAGTTTTGCATCCAAGGTAGCCAGCTTTCTGTGAGGCTCTTCAGAGCCTGGGTCCCTGCATTCAAGGGGAGCTTCAGACGAGGGCTTTATTCAGGGCTCACCTTATAGTCACCATCTCCCTCATGACCATGGATGCAGTAAGATTTCACAGTAGCTCCTGCAACCTCAAGAGGGTAGATTACAAAACCCAAAGATAGCCAGTGGTGTTTCACACCTAAACAAATGTTTATCTTGCCATAGTGATTGAACCATAAGCTGAATTGTAAAAGCTGATGTTTGGGAGTCTAGCTAAAGAAAACTAAGTTAATAGGTTTAAAGAAGCAAGAGCTGGAAGCGTCCTCTCCCGGAAGGTGAGATATTGGTCTATGGGGTGTCCAAGGGAGAGAATCCAGTCATGGGTTCTTAGCTTCTGTTTCTGGTTGGGCCAGTAAAGCCTCTTCCTCATCCCTCTTTTCTGCTTATCACTAGAGACAAAACTAAAAACCATGGCTTCAGTCTGCTAAAAGCCTAGAACAAAACAGAACAACAAAATAAGGCAGGCTGGACAAGCTTGTTAAGACTTTCATGGATTACCAGAAATATAAATGCCATTAAAGCCATCATTTTTCCTCATAAAATGCAATCGATTCTTACTGAAATTTTTAATGAAATCTTTCAGACTCTTAATGAGTATTTAAATATCAGATTAAAGTAATTTATAAATCATTATTTTCTGAGCTTTTAGAGAGTCTCTTTTTTTTTTTTTTTTTTTTTTTTTTAGACAGAGTCTGGCTCTGTCACCCAGGTTGGAGTGCAGTCTTGCAAACTCAGCTCACTGTAACCTCCACCTCCCAGGTTCAAGCACTCCTCCTGCCTCAGCCTCCCAAATAGCTGGGATTACAGGTGCCCACCACCACACCGGCTAATTTTTGTATTTTTAGTAGAGATGGAGTTTTACCATGTTGGCCAGGGTGGTCTCTTAACGTCTGACCTCAAGTGATTTACCCACCTTGGCCTCCCAAAGTGCTGGGATTACAGGCGTGATTACCTCACCCGGCCTCTCACTTTAACAACCAGTTTTCACAAAGAAATCATACTACTTCACATGAGTTAGTATATGCATTTAACTGAGAGATGGGCATACACCAGGCAGGTGGTGGAGCTGATACACTAGCCAGATGACTACTTGACCATAACAGTTTGCAGCCCATGAAATTCAAATCTTTGCCTCAGCAGACAGTCATGGACTTTCAGGATCATTCTGTAAGTTATTTGATGTTAAATGCCTGTAAAGTCCAAGTGACAAAAGTGTGTTAAGTTAATTGGGCCACTATATGTCATTCAATATCTCATATAGGGTTCTTGTACAGGATCTCACTCTGTCACCCAGGCTGGAGTGCAATGCTGTGATCACAGCTCACTGCAGCCTCGACTTCCTGGGATCAAGCGATCCTCCCACCTTAGCCTCCCAAAGTGCTGGGATTGCAGGTGTGAGCCACCGCACCCAGCCCAGAGCTGCTTTCTTTCCATGGCTTCAGCCTAAGTAACTCTCATCTATTACTGTGGTAGCTTTCCCACCTCTTATCTCTTACCGTCCTTCCCACCCCCACCTCCACCCATTATACTTCTGCCAGCTTAATTTTCCTAAAGCTGGTGGTCCCTATTCCCTTCTAATTTTAGGAAAGACTTCCATACCTGGGCTTTCCCATTTCAATTCCTACTACCAAGTGTGTTCTAACCAAACAATTTTGTTCCCTTAATATGTCCCATATTTTCCTGTGCTATCTCCCATCCTTGGAATGTTACGTTGATTAAGCCCTTCCCAAACATATGTGATTTTTTTTCCTACCTTTGTACTTAATAATATTTTGTACCACTTATACAACTAAAGCCATTCAGCCTTGTATTACAGATATTTGGGCTTCCCCACACTCCATAACTGCAAACCACAGAACACACTTCAAGGTAGACTTAGGCTCATTTCCATGACAATGTCTAACTTTGATTCGGCCCTTAAGAATTATTACGTAGGTGACATATTTTCATTTCCCTCACAATGGCTTTGCACGTAGTACACCCAAATACATCTTTTTTGTTCTTTGTGAGCATTATCACAAGGTAGATATTTTTCTGAGTTTTTTTTCCATTTAACGTAGTGATAATCTTTTACGTTCATATATTCAAGTACCTTGTATTTTTTAATGGCTGCATATTCTGTAAAATGCATGATATCTACTTTATTTAACCACTATTGAACATATTAGAAAGCTTTCAAATATGTGCTACTACAGATAATGCTGCAGAGTGTGTCTTTGCACACTAGAGCAGATATGTCAAAAAGACAGCTTCCTAGAAATGGAGTTACTGGCTCAGATGTTATGTATATTTTTTAGTTAATGCCAAATTGCCTTCTAAAAACACTTAGAAAATTTCCACCAGTAGTATATGAAAGTGCCCATTTCCATGTCTGGATTTTGTTACTGACATTTTATTGGCTGCACAAAAAAATGCTTGCACTTTAATTTACATTTCCCTCTTCACTAGTGACGTTAAATGTCTTTTCGTATGTTGTCTCTTTGTATTTCTTCTCCAAAAATTACCTATTCATATCTCTTTGCCAGTTTTTCTACTAGGTTGTCTTTTTCTTGATTTGTCACATTTTAATAGATTCTAGATGTTAATTATTTTCACATACATTGCAAGTACCTATTCCCAGTTTATCATTTGTCCATCAACTTTCTTTCGTTTTTTTTTTTTTTTTGAGACAGAGTCTAG
The DNA here is from genome assembly GCF_028878055.3 of Symphalangus syndactylus. Taxonomy (NCBI): domain Eukaryota; kingdom Metazoa; phylum Chordata; class Mammalia; order Primates; family Hylobatidae; genus Symphalangus; species Symphalangus syndactylus. Next base: position 119,626,328 of record NC_072433.2, read on the forward strand.
CTCTGTCGCCCAGGCTGGAGTGCAGTGGCACAATCTCAGCTTACTTCCTTCCGCCTCCGTCTCCCGGGTTCAAGCGATTCTCCTGCCTCAGCCTCCCGAGTAGCTGGGACTACAGGCATGCACCACCACGCCTGGGTAATTTTTGTATTTTTAGTAGAGACAAGGTTACACCATGTTGATCAGGCTGGTCTCAAACTCCTGACCTTAAGTGATCTGCCTGCCTTGGCCTCCTAAAGTGTTGGGATTACAGGTGTGAGCCACCGCACTCAGCTGCCTCAGCTTTCTTTATGGTATCTTTTGTAACTTTTAATTTTTAGGTAGTCAGATCTTTATTCTTTTGATTTATAGCTTCTCAATTTTGTTCCTCATTTAGAAAGGCTTCCCAATCCTAAAATTATCAAAATGTTTTCTTCTGATTGTTTTACCTTAGCTTTTGTTTTGTTTTGTTTTTTTCAGACAGGGCCTTATTCTGTTACCGAGGCTGGAGTGCAGTGGCATGATCACAGCTTACTGTAGCTTCAACTTCCCTGGCTCAAGTGATCCTCTCACCTCAGCCTCCCAAGTAGCTGGGACTACAGGCACTCACCACCACACCCAGCTAATTTTTAAATTTTTTTGTAGAGATGGGATCTCACTATGTTGCCCAGGCTGGTCTCAAACTCCGGACTCAAGCAATCCTCCCACCTCAGCTGCCCAAATACTTTAGCTTTTAATCCTTTCGTTCATTTGGATTTTATTTTGAGGTTGGATAATGGGTAATTTTTTTTATCCTTTGTAACACTGTTGAAACCTTTCCAGTTGATTTGAACTGTTGCAGTTATAAACTAACGTTCTATATGCATTTGGGTTTGTTTCTGGATTTTCCTTTGTACACCAACTTTTAAAATTTATTTTTTTCTTTTGTATTATCTCTTCTATATGAACTTTAGAGTCAGCTAATGGATTCTGTTAAGCATTTTTTGATTTTATTGGGGTTTCTGTTTGGATTGCATTTAATTTATGGATTATTTGAGGAGAACAGACATCTTTGTAATAGCACATCTATCATTCTGGACTCCTTAGTATGCATCTCCTACTCAATCATTTCCTTTTATCCTATTGTAAAGTTTTACAGCTTTTTCCTCTAGCTCCTATACCCTTTTGTTAGACTTATTCCTAGGCATTTTAGGGTTTTCATCGCCACTGTGAATAGGATCCTTTTTTTTTTCTATTGCCTTTCCTATTGGTGTTTGCCTCTAGATAATAAAACTTCATTTTTATATATTTATCTCTGTCTATCTCATTAGTCTGAATAATTTTTCAGTTGATTTTCTTGGATTTTCTAAGCGTACAATTCTGTCACCTGCAAAAACAATGACAGGCTTTTCTCTCTTTTTTTCATTTCTCATTTCTTTTTAGGTAGGGATTTGAATTGTGAAATCTCTGAATCGTTAGGGATTTCCAGGACCTTATTTTAGAGCAGCCATAATAAGAGGCATCTTTCTCTTCTTCTTAGTTTTAGGAGGAACACTTCTATACATTTTAAATTAAATTTGATGCTTGCTGTGGATATCTGAGGGAGTCATTTTGTCCAGTTAAAAAAAGTTCTTCGATTTTTCACTTATTTTATCAAAATTCAGTGTTATAGTGTATCAAATGTTTTTTTGACATCTATTGAAAAATTATTTTTTTCTTTTTAATCTGTTACTACAATAGTTGAATTATTTTCCCCAATTTTATTGTTTCTTTCTTGTTGTAAACACTACTTGGTCATGATATATTCTTTTTACTACCCTTACTACTAAATTTCATTTTATTTAGAATGTTTATATTCATAAGAAAAATAGCCTTGTACTTTTTTCCCCTTATGTTTCTCCTTGCTGTGTCATACTTTATATACTTGGGAGCTAGGTGTATCTTGAAGATTTGACAACATTCCCTCATAAAACTGAGTCTGGTGGCTTTAAAAGATGGAATTTTGACTGCCTTTTCAATTTTAACTATCATATTTAAGGGCTGTTAATATCCTAGCCACTTTTCTCTGATCTTGAACAAGTCACTGATTTCATTGAATCTTAGTTTTGTTAACGGTAAATGGAGATAACAGTATCTAATTCCCAGTATTGTCGTAAGGATTAAATGAAATTGATTTTTACCATAGTTTTGTCTCACATATGGTAAATGGTCATCAATAATAATCATTATTATCATTATTCCCTTATGTAGATTACTGTAGCGACTTTAGTCATCCCCATATCTTACACAGTACAGCTGTAAATTCCACAGTAGACAGAGAGGATACGAAGATGAGTTAATGGTCCATTCCACAGTGGTAGTCATCAACTCCATCCGACACACTCTTTGGTGGGTCGAGACCTCTCCCTGAACTAGATCTTTTTCCCACAGTGCTGTGTCTCAGCAGACCTGGCCATGGGACAGGATGTTGTATAAGGGAGCCAAGGCAGACTGCACGTGTGCGCCTTGGCCACCCGTGCCTTGTCTGGAGCTTGTTCTCCACATTAGAATGCTTATGTTAGTTTTTGAAGATTCTTAACTTGAATGGAAAGTTCACTTTTTTTTAATGTCATTTGAAAAATCAGGATCATGATATATACGCTATGGAAAGGCAGCCTTTACATGATTGGTCTAACATTCCATCAGTTTTGTTTTGTTTTTAGGAAATACTTAGATGTTTTGTCTCCTTTTGAAAGGAGCATAAAATGTTAGGCTGAGATAAATGTATAAGGTAGAAAATGGAGACTTGTTGCCTTCTCATCAACAAGCAGAATATGGTTTTTTCCAGTCTTCTACTACTTCACAGTCCTTCATCTGATATTTAAAATGTATTTATGTTGAGTCATTTCTTTCTCTCTTGCTGGTGAACCAGAAGATCACGAAATGATTCTACAGAGGCAGTAGCATTACGATCAGTTTCTTTTTTTGTATGCATCAGATAAGAGGCCTGCAAATGGAAGTAAGTCGCCTCACATCCTTTGTATGATGATCGCAGTAATGTTTGCCTTTTTACCACTGGTGCAACATTTATTAGTTCATAAACCCGCTTCCAAAGAACCTAAGGGCTTTTTGATGAAAGGTGACTGTGGTGGGAACAATGTTAGGTTTTGACAGGATGCTTTTGGTTTTACAAACATTTCTCCTCTTTCTTTTTAGTGTTTAGAAACTACTACCTTAAAAGAGAGTTGAGGACAGGGACATGTCTGGACTAAGTGGAATTTAGTGCTTAGAGTTAGGATTTGGAATATAAATATGGGAGTTAATATTTAGAATTAAGATTTCTGAATCTGTGAATAGCAAGGTAAAATAAAATTTTGATGTCAGTTCAGCTTAAGCTTCTAAATCATTCTCGCTGAACCAAAGCTTCCAGTTGGTAAAAATCTAAGATCTGAGGAATAAAAGCAACATAAGAAGCTGACTTTTGGTAAGCCTCAACAGTGATAGAAGAGGGACAAGGTGGCAGTTAGAGTCTCCTATTTTCCCCATATACTGCAGGCCCCTTGGCTAACCATAAACCTTCTCCCCCTTAACTCCCTCTCGTCCATTCAGCAGGCCTTTCTGTGTACCCGTGAGTATCAGTGGAAGCAGTCCCTCCAATAAGTTACCACGGCCTAAAAAAAAAGTCTAAAAAATTATGTTTCCTGAAGTTTTCACAGTATTTAAGTATTTACGTTTTACATAAAGGAGTATTTGTTGTATCCCAGAGAGTGAATATGGAGAAAGGTAACCCTGGAGCACTAGAAATAAGCCTGCCAGTTTTCGGTATTAGCCAAGCAGCAAAGTTTTGCTGCTGTTTATTTTTTCTAGCTCTTATTATATTCTACTTTTACCATTGAAAATATTGAGGAAGTTATTTATATTTCTATTTTATATATATTATATATTTTATGTATTTTAATATTACTATTACACATGATTATCTTATATATATATAAAGTACCAATGACTTCTTTCTCCAGAGCAATAATGAAATTTCACAGTATGAAAATGGAAGAAATCAATAAAATTATACGTGACCTGTGGCGAAGTACCTATCGTGGACAAGGTGAGTACCATGGTGTATCACAAATGCTCTTTCCAAAGCCCTCTCCACAGCTCTTCCTCTTACGACCTCTCATCATGCCAGCATTACCCCCCTGGACCCCTTTCTAAGCACGTCTTTGAGATTTTCTAAGAATTCTTATCTTGGCAACATCTTGTAGCAAGAAAACGTAAAGTTTTCTGTTCCAGAGCCTAACAGGACTTACATATTTGACTGCAGTAGGCATTATATTTAGCTGATGACATAATAGGTTCTGTCATAGTGTAGATAGGGATAAGCCAAAATGCGATAAGAAAAACCATCCAGAGGAAACTCTTTTTTTTTTTTTCCAGATGTAGTCTCGCTCTTCTCTGTCGCCCAGGCTGGAGTGCAGTGGCACGATCTTGGCTCACTGCAACCTCCACCTCCCGGGTTCAGGTGATTCTCCCACCTCAGCCTCCCGAGTAGTAGCTGGAATTACAGGTGCACGCTGCCGCTCCTGGCTAATTTTTTGTATTTTTAGTAGAGACGGGGTTCCACCATGTTGGCCAGGCTGGTCTCAAACTCCTGCCCTCAGGTGATCTGCCCACCTTGGCCTCCCAAAGTGTTGGGTTTACAGGCGTGAGCCATCGCGCCTGGCCTGGAGGAAACTCTTAACACGGAAACTAAGAAAGACAGAGTTGAGGCTGAGGAACTGGGGCATCTGGGTTGCTTCTGGCCAGACCACCAGGCTCCTAAATCCTCCCAGCCAGAGAAAGAGGTTGCACACCAGCCATTGATTTCCCCTGGTAATGTCAGCCTCATCTGTTGTTCCTAGGCTTACTTGATATGTTTGTAAATGACAAAAGGCTACAGAGCATAGGTTCCTCTAAAATATTCTTCTTTTTGTGTCAGATATTGAATACATAGAAATACGGTCTGATGCCGATGAAAATGTATCAGCTTCTGATAAAAGGCGGAATTATAACTACCGAGTGGTGATGCTGAAGGGAGACACAGCCTTGGATATGCGAGGACGATGCAGTGCTGGACAAAAGGCAGGTATTTCAAAAGCTTGGGGAGCCAACTCACCCAAGTAACTGAAAGAGGGAAACAAACATCAGTGCAGTGGAAGCATCCAAGGCTGTACCTGAATGGTGGGAAGCTCTTTGCTGCTGCATAAAATGAATCAGGCTCAGCTACTATTATTACACTCTCCTGAAGCTAACCAACATTTCCTGCAACATTATGTAGACTTTTAAAAGAAGGGCCTGAAGCATTCTCGCAGGATAGGCTAAATGTAGAACAAGAAGCTGAAGACCCGTTAGAGTTTTCATGGCACTCCTTATCAGAATAGTCACTGTCTCATCAGTTATAAGACATACTACTATTTTATGTGCCAGCAGGAATGAAAAAATGCAATTATAACCATAAGATGTTTCAGAATCAATGACATAATAGTATTGCAAACCAGATTCTAACTTAAGCCAGAATGAACATTCCAGTATAGTAAGGAGTCTCGTTAAGAAAGTAGCCCCTCGGCCGGGCGCGGTGGCTCACGCTTGTAATCCCAGCACTTTGGGAGGCCGAGGCGGGCGGATCACGAGGTCAGGAGATCGAGACCACGGTGAAACCCCGTCTCTACTAAAAATACAAAAAAATTAGCCGGGCGTGGTGGCGGGCGCCTGTAGTCCCAGCTACTCGGAGAGGCTGAGGCAGGAGAATGGCGGGAACCCAGGAGGCGGAGCTTGCAGTGAGCCGAGATAGCGCCACTGCACTCCAGCCTGGGCAACAGAGCAAGACTCCGTCTCAAAAAAAAAAAAAAAAAAAAAAAAAAAAAAAAGAAAGTAGCCCCTCATAGAACTAAGTCCCTACCACAACATACACAAACACTTAGCTGCTGGGTCAGGACATCTGGCTTCAGGTAAGGCTCTGTGAGGACAGCCTACATTGGAAATCAGGAAGAGGAATGAAGTTTTAAAGAGTCAGGAATATGGCATCCTTGGGGAACAAGGCTGGGTCCTTCACTATGCACAGGTTTGTAACAGAGATGTCACAGATCCTTGAGCTTTCTGCTTTCAGATCAAGGCAGAAGATTACACTTGATAACACCTCTAGGCCCTTGATTTTTTTCTAATAAAATTCTAAAATCATAGAAATGGATGCTCACATTATCTAACTCATTTTCATAGTTTGCAATTTTTGCTTAAAGAACATGCCATGCAGCTGGGTGTGGTGGCTCACACCTGTAATCGCAGCACTTTGGAAGGCCGAGGCAGGCAGATCACCTGAGGTCAGGAGTTCGAGACCAGCCTAACATGGTGAAACTCCGTCTCTATTAAAAATACAAAAATTAGCTGGGCATGGTAGCATGTGCCTGTAATCCCAGCTACTTGGGAGGCTGAAGCAGGAGAATTGCTTGAACCCGGGAGGCGGAGGTTGCAGTGAGCCGAGATTGTGCCATTGCACTCCAGCCCGGGCAACAAGAGCGAAACTCCGTCTCAAAAAAAAAAAAAAAAAAAAAAAATGCCATGCATATATGTATTATGTTGTTAGCCTAGACAGCTGATACCAATTTAAAGCATCTGCAGATTACTATCTAAATCATAGTCTACAAAAATGACAAACTTGTGATCTGTAATCAGTATCCCTACCTGCTTTGATGATTTTTAGTGGTAATTATAAATGAGAAAATACAGAGTTTGAAACATGGTCTCTTTGAATTAAAAATACTTTCAAAAATATCTTGAGGAAAAAGATTTTTTGTAGCTATTCTGAGTTATGAAAATTAATTAGCAATAATTGTCTCCTTGGTGTGAGGGGAGAGAACAAATAATGGAGGTGGGCCTCCAGCCTACCTTACACTGGCTTTTGCTGAGGCTCTAGCAGCCAGCCAGGGGCTCTGCATGTGAGTGGGTGGTGGTAGAGCTGACAGCAGTTTGGATTCAAAGACAGGAAGGAAATGCCTGTCCCTCACAGGGCCAAGCTGTGGCCCTGTCTTCTGGCTTGCCTAGGCATTAAAGAAAAGACATAAACTATTCTAAAATTACCAACTCACTGATGTGCGTGCACCCACCCACAAACTCAGGGGGAAAGGGGACTTGACTTACAGCTCACACCAGAGTAGTTTATACTTCCCAGAATAGCCCTACTCTTTCAATTCTGTGTGTCTTGTATCCTCAGATGGTTTCAGTTGGGTCTGAGGGTTTTAGTATTAGGTTTCTAGTAACCACGAAAATGCCTAACAGTTCCAGTTACTTGGATTTTCTACAGGTAAGCTTAACTGAAACCACATTTCTATACTCGTGATACTTTGACCTAGGATTTCTTTTTTATTCTCTCAGCCTCAGAATTATACACAAGAATATGGAAATTAAAAAGTAGCTGAGAAAAAGTGAGAGGCTCTAGAAAATGTGTCGAAGTTTTCTAACAGATTCCATTATCAGGAAAATAGCCAGGTCAAGAATTTTTAAGGTTGCTAATCTTACAGGATTATTAAAATTACAGATAAATGGCATTGTCTCTGTTTCTAGCCTTTGGTCTCAAGTTGGTTGTAGCTGATGTAATTTTTTACGTGAGGGCATCAGCATTGTTCTGAGCATTTTGTTTTGTGGTGAATGATGGGCTGAGATCATGCAGGTTCTCCTTCTGGAGGACATAAGAATCTGGTCCCAGTGCTGGGCTCTCCCGGAGGGCAGTGCTTTACGTAACAGTGAACCTGTGACGTTTCCCACTTTTCCCTGCTGAAAAGATCATGTCAGGACTGCTTGCCTGCCATGAGATGAGAAGGTCTGTGCTGGGCTTCTCACATAGGGGCTTTTTTCCAGGTATTAGCCTCACTCATCATTCGCCTGGCCCTGGCTGAAACATTCTGCCTCAACTGTGGCATCATTGCCTTGGATGAGCCAACAACAAATCTTGACCGAGAAAACATTGAATCTCTTGCACATGCTCTGGTTGAGTAAGTATCTCACATTTGGGGACAGGTTGTGATAGTTCTTCAAGATCAAGAGAGTTCTGTGGTGAAAACGTTCTCTAGCTGTGTTCCCCACTTCTTGGGGAAGCCAGTTGGTGGCAGGCCCTGGGCTTTACCTTTTGATAGTAATTTTTTCAGATCCCTCCTAAAGGAACTAGATGGTGAATAGCAGCCCCAGACACATCCTGCAGCTCCCCAAGTGTGTTCACAGGGAGAGAGTCACTGTGAGGGGTTCCTGGCCTGGTTTTCCTGTAAACCTACCAACCAGAGGAACCCACATGTCATGCACAGCAATTAGCATGCCCTGCTAAGACATCTGCAGGTAATGGTAGTGGGTTTAGGACTGTCTCCCCAGCTTTCCACATGTGTCAGACAACTGTAAGGAATGACAGAGCTCTTCCTCAAAAAGCTTATTCGAGATTAGGTAAAATCCAGTGAGGGTAAAATTGCACACCTTTTACCACATTCACCTGGGGTCAGTGTAGACGCCAAGGTTGTCAAGCAGCTCTTGCATAAGGACTATGCTGGCAGAGAAAAAGGCACTTTCCCTGAGGTCAAAGGAGGTGTTTCAGGCACTCCTGGCTCCAGACAGTCCCTTTGTGGCAGAGAGGGCCGGAAGGAGAGCTGAGCAGCGCAGGGCCACCTCTCTGCAGCCATCATCACAAGTAAGGGCGAGTGCTTTTGAAACCTCAGTGCATCCAGCTCCAGGAAGGGGATAAGTGGCTAGCTAAAAGAAAAAGTCTTTCAGGTTTCAGTCACATTGCTGGTTACCTCAGCAAAATGTTCCCAGAACACCCACTCACGTCCCTGTGTGTCATAGCAATGATGCATCTAGTGACTGGTGGTGGCAGAATTCTAAGTAGACCCAGCTCTTAAGAAAGCAGTGTTATTCCCCTTACCTGTAGTTTGTCTTTATCACTTTTAAATTTTTCTTCCAGAGAATAGTAGTAACAGGTCAGGAAAATCCCAGGCGAAGGAGTAAGCCTTCTATAGTTGAACAGTTTGGATATTAAGGAAAACTCAATAAAATATTTATACCTACCTGCGCTTTAGTGAGAACTTCTGATCTGGAAGAAACTAGTTCTTGTATTCCTGTGAGTCCCTAAGCCAGACCTAAGTGAGGAGTCAGGCCATGTGTCCCTACTGTCTGGAGAGGAGAAGAGACTCCTGCCTGGCTGGCCTGAAGGCCTGGGGCCACCCCTCCACTTCCTGCAGGGTAGCTGGGGCCCTGACACAGGACACACAGCACAAGTTCATGTGTCTGACAAGGTTTGCAGTGATTTTTCAAATCAAAGAAGGGGTATGCTCTTTACTAATAATATGTTCTGAATATATTGTTTCAGGATAATAAAAAGTCGCTCACAGCAGCGTAACTTCCAGCTTCTGGTAATCACTCATGATGAAGATTTTGTGGAGCTTTTAGGACGTTCCGAATATGTGGAGAAATTCTACAGGATTAAAAAGAACATCGATCAGTGCTCAGAGATTGTGAAATGCAGTGTTAGTTCCCTGGGATTCAATGTTCATTAAAAATATCCAAGATTTAAATGCCATAGAAATGTAGGTCCTCAGAAAGTGTATAATAAGAAACTTATTTCTGATATCAACTTAGTCAATAAGAAAATATATTCTTTCAAAGGAACATTGTGTCTAGGATTTTGGATATTGAGAGGTTCTAAAATCATGAAACTTGTTTCACTGAAAATTGGACAGATTGCCTGTTTCTGATTCGCTGCTCTTCATCCCATTCCAGGCAGCCTCTGACAAGTCTTCAAGGTTCAGCAGTACAGCCGAGACTCGACCCTGTGCCTCCCTCCCCAGTGCAAATGCATGCTCCTTCTCAAAGCACTGTTGAGAAGGAGATAATTACTGCCTTGAAAATTTATGGTTTTGGTATTTTTTTTTTATCATAGTTAAATGTTACCTCTGAATTTATTTCCTTGCATGTGGTTTGAAAAACTGAGTATTAATATCTGAGGATGACCAGAAATGGTGAGATGTATATTTGGCTCTGCTTTTAACTTTATAAATCCAGTGACCTCTCTCTCTGGGACTTGGTTTCCCCAACTAAAATGTGAAGTAGTTGAATGGGGTCTCAAAGTTTGACAGGAACCTTAAGTAATCATCTAAGTCAGTACCCACCACCTTCTCCTACATATCCCTTCCAGATGGTCATCCAGACTCAGAGCTCTCTCTACAGAGAGGAAATTCTCCACTGTGCACACCCACCTTTGGAAAGCTCTGACCACTTGAGGCCTGATCTGCCCATTGTGAAGAAGCCTGTAACACTCCTCTGCGTCTATCCTGTGTAGCATACTGGCTTCACCATCAATCCTGATTCCTCTCCAAGTGGGCATTGCTGTGTGGAAGGCAAGCCAGGCTCACTCACAAAGTCAAGGCCTGCTCCCTGTAGGGTCCAACCAGACCTGGAAGAGCAGGCCTCTCCATTTGCTCTTCAGATGCCATTTCTAAGAAAAGCCTAATCACACTTTTTCCTGGACTTGCCAGCTGACATCTTGAATCCTTCCATTCCACACAGAATGTAACCAAGTCACACGCTTTTGAATTACACTTTGTAGAGTTTTGTCATTTAGAGTCAGCCAGGACCATACCAGGTCTTGATTCAGTCACGTGGCATGGTTTTGTGCCATCTGTAGCTGTAATGAGCATGTTGCCTAGACGGTTTTTCTCAACTGGGTCCAGAAGAGAATTAAGCCCTAAGGTCCTAAGGCATCTGTGCTAGGTTAAATGGTCGGCCCCCAAAGATAGGTCCTGATTTCTAGAACCCGTGACTGTTACTTTATATGGCAAAGGAAACTTTGCAGATGTGATTAAAGCTAAGGACCTTAAGACAGAGTATCCTTGGGGTGGTGGTGGTGGGGAGGTCCTAAATGTAATCACGAGTAAGATTAAGAACAAATCAATTATAGTCATATGTTAAACATCCACAATAACCAAGATATTTTTATCCCAAGAATGTAAGATTTCAGAAAATGAAAAATCTTTGATAAATCATCACTATAATAAAACCGAAGGGGAAAAAATTCTGAAAAAATTCTAGCAGCTGTATTTTATAAAATTCAACATCTCCTAGCTTTAGCAAACTCATAGTTTTGCAAAGAATATTTTCTTAATGTTATCTGTTGCTAAATCAAGAACAGTCAGTGATCTTAATTGCAAAATAAAACATTTCTCAGTAAATATTAAAGCCAGTTACCTTCTATCAACATGTGAATGAAAGTGCTAGTTGTTGCAGCAAGGACCAACAAAGGCAATACAAGATCAATATAGGCAGTGAAACAAAAGTATCATTTGCAAGTTAAAACAGACTTCCGAGTTTTAAATCTGGTTTCCCCCTGAGTATGTGGCATCCTTGGCAGCACTTCTGAGAGTGGCTGCTTTCGTTCCAAGAAGCCCATGGGTTTGGAGGTGCGATAGGTGCCTTTCTGGCTTCTCATTGCTGCTTCTAGATCATTCTCCAAATATCCCCCTTCCCCATATTGGAATGAATAGCCATCACAGCATGGATGGAGGTTAGAATGAGCCAGACTGCCTGGGCTGAAATCCTAGCACACCACTCACTAGCTGGGGACCTTGAGCAAGTTATTTGTCCTGTTTTGTTTCTGTTTCCTTATATGTAAAAGTGGGTAAAATGGTACATATTTTGTAGGGTTGTTATGAAGATTGAATGACATTATTTACAAACTGCTTAGAACTGCTTGCCACCTACTAAATACTGTGTAAGTGTTCAAGAAAAAGCTGTCTTCATTTCACTCTTGTTGCAGTTATCTTTCATCCCCAGCTTGGTCATTCCCTCTTACTTGTTGAAGAGTTTAGCTCCCAGTTCAGTGTCACCCCATTACTAATAATCATTGCTGATTTCAATATCCAAGTGATGGTCTAATACAACTCCTTGGCCTCTTAGCCTTTTTTATTTTTTGAGGTGGAGTCTTGCTCTGTCACCCAGGCTGGAGTGCAGTGGCACCATCTCAGCTCACTGCAACCTCTGCCTCCCTGATACAAGCAATCCTCCTGCCTCAGCCTCCCGGGTCGCTAGGATTACAGGCATGCACCACCACACCAGGCTAATTTTTGTATTTTTAGTAAAGACGGGGTTTCACCTTGTTGGCCAGGCTGGTCTTGAACTTCTGGCCTCAAGTGATCCGCCTGCCTCGGCCTCCCTCAGCCCCTTTTTCTTTCCTCCAGTGAGAAGATACTCAGTTCTATGGTCTTATTCTAGAGCCCAATCCTTTTAATAACAATAACTGCACCCCTCCAAAATCTCAGTTTTAAGCATCTCACTCTCCAATAACCCCATGGTGTCTACAATTCTCCTGTGGTCCTCAACCCCAGCAATTCTTTGACCCCACTGAGATTTCAATCCATTGATTCTATGGCTTTTTCACAGGTTGTTTCCCTGATGCCTGTACTTCTCTCCTTATTCAACTTGAATTCCGTGGCCCATCATTATGTCATCCTCCATTGCATTGTCCTCAAACTGTCCTGACAATCCCCAGCCCTACTGGAATCCACCTCTGCCTCCTCCCTGCAACCTCCTTGCAACACCTGCACATCCTGTTTCCTTTGCTGTTTCCTCATTTCCCTGGCCCCTCAAATGTCACAGGTTTTAGTACTCACCGAGTCTGCACCTCTTTTCTTCTCGGTGCCCACTTATTTGGTGATCTCATCCAGTCTCATAGCTTTAAATTATCTTAGTTTGGGTTCTCCCAGAAGCAGAACATAAAACAATGCTTCACGTGAAAGTAATCAGTAGGAAATTGGGGAAATTGTGTATGAAAGAGAAAGCAGCCAATGAAAAGTTTACTATTAAGCCAGCTACAGTAGTGGGCAATTAGAGTTTGGTGCCCCAGGGAGACTCTGGGGAGTTTGGCAAAATATATACCTCAGAATTATCCCACCTAAGGGGCAAGAGACCTGGAGTATTTACATAACAACTTGCCAGTGTTACTGAGTGAGGGCTATTCTAGCACATGTTAGTTACTTGCTTGCCATGTGTACTGGCACAGCTGCTTTCCACAGTTTAAAAAGAAAGTCTGAGCAACATAGTGACACCCCATCTTTACATAAAATTTTTTAAAAATTAGCAAGGCATGGTGGTGCACACCTGTAGTCTCAGCTACTCGGCTGAGATAGGAGGATCCCTGGAGTCTGAGGGTTCAAGGCTGCAGTGAGCTGTGATTTGTGCCACTGCACTCCAGCCTGGGTGGCAGAGTGAGACCCTGCCTAAAAAGACAAAAAAAAAAACAAACAGATAGCAGTAGCTGAAAGTTGGCAGGAATATACTGGCAGTTCCTAGGATCATAGGATATAGGCAGGGCACTGACCACTCCTACAACCACCATCTATACACTGATAACTCATAAATACTTGTGTCCAATCCAGATCTCTCCTAAATGCTTGACTGATATATTCAGCTGCCTGTGGATAACTGGGTATCTATCTGCACTTGAATATCTGATAAATGTCTAAAACTTAAAATGACCAAAACCAATCTTTCTCCCAGAACTTGAATCTCTTCCGTATGCTTTCAGTTAATGGCAACTCCATTATTCCAATTGCTCAGTCAAAATTTGGCATTATCCTTGATTCTTTATCTTACATCTTATATCTAATTCATCAGTTTAATACTATGGGTTCAATTTTTAAAACACATCCAGAATCTGACCGTGCCTCACCATTTAAACCAGCAGTCCCCAACCATTTTGGCACCAGGGACCGATTTAGTGGAAGACAATTTTTCCATGGATGGGTGGGGTGAGGAGGATGGTTTCGGGATGAAACTGTTCCATCTCAGATCACCAGGCATTAGTTAGATTCTCATAAGGAGCACGCAACCTAGATCTCTCACATGCAAATTCACAATAGAGTTTGCACTCCCGTGAGAATCTAATGCCACCACCAATCTGATAGGAGGTAGAGCTCAAGCAGTAATGCTCCCTCACCTGTCACTCACCTCCTGCTGTGCGACTCTGTTCCTAACAGGCTGAGGACAGGTAATGGTCTGCAGCCCAGGGGTTGGGGACCCCTGATCTAAACCATCATTGCTCTAGTCCAAGCCACTGCCATCTCTAACCTGAATAATCTGAGTAACCACCTAACTGCTCCCACTGATTTGTGGCCTTCTCCCTGTAGTTCTCAACACAGCAGCCAGTGATCTTTTTAAAAAGTAACTCAAGAAAATGTGTTTCTCACAGGGGTGTGGGTTAGCAATTCTGAAATTTTTATGTATATACTAAAGTCAAACAAATACATACGTGTGTTGCAGACAATACGAATTGAGTTTCTCACTGTTGGAAAAAGGTGTTTGCATATCAGGAAAGGAGGCCACGAAAAGAACCCTGTGGTGTTGATTGAATCCAAAGGATCTGTATAAATTTATAATTTTAATATCTAAAGGATTTCTACTTCCATAAGGGTGGAGTAAAAGCCATCCAAAATCTGCTCCTTCATAAAAGCAACAAGACTGGCAAAAATGTCAAAATCAACTTTTTCAGAACTTTGGAAATTAACTAATGGATAGCGACAAACTGAGGTGTGTTTATTAAAGGAAAACAGCTGAATCTCAGAACAGAAAGTGGCATTTTAAGTTGTCCTAATCCCATGCCCTTCTCCCTTATTCCATGGTAACTTGAAAACCAACAGCCCTCTTAGTATCTGTGAAAATCAGCAACCTAGTAACCACTGGAGGAGACAGAATAGATTTGGAGGTCCCCCAGATGTCCACTACTAGAGAACTGCCTCTATTTGACTTGTCTGGCACCTCACTGAAAAGCTCCATTTTCAGGACCTATCTTTATTTGACTTAACTCAGAGCTCACTCTGAAAACAGCCCTTCCTGCAGAATAATCAGTGGCAACTGATTCACCCTGTGGCTGCCTGAGGCAACGTTATCAGGTGGGGCTAACAAAAGGCTGACCAAGAAACTTAAAAGGAAAAATCTGGGAAGAAGATGTCCACGGGAGCTTTGACAAGCTCAAGCATACTCCTGGGAATCTAGAAGTCCATGTGCATGTGTAGGGATGTATGCATGTCCTGAGAGGGTCCTAAGCTCTCATCTCTGGCTGACCTTGAAACTCAATTCATGCCAGAAATGAAGATAAAGGCAGTTGTAAACTGCCTGCTGACACATCAATGACATGACTCGACAAATACACACACATGCACACACTTGACAAAAGCTAGAAAATGTATTGGTTCAAGGCATTAAAAAGAAGTATCTGTCCAATTATTAGCTTACCCACTAGGCTGAGTAGAGACTTCAGGAACCAAACATGACAAAGAATATAGAATTTACAGAATTAGTCCAGGAAAGACACAGAACCAACCAACAGCAGCAACAATAAGAAATAGTAACAGGTGCAAACCCTGGAGAGGAGGTAATCTGACTTCAATAATTGATACAGTATTTAAAACAAGACACACAAAGAACAGGAACATCTGACCCATGCCATAAACAGCAATTTAAGAAACATTCAATAGAAACAATCTATGAGGAAGCCCAGATGTTAGACTTACTAGGCAAAGATTTTAGGTATCAGCTATTATAAACATGTTCAAGGAACAGAAACAAAGTCTGAAGAATTAAAGGAAATTATGAGAATGATGTTTCACCAAATTATCAGGACTATCAGTAAGGAGACAAACATAAAAAAGAATCAAATAGAAATTCTGGAGTTGAGAAATACAATAATGGAAATAAAAATTCACTAGATGGGGGTCAACAGCAAAATTGAACTGGCAGAAGAAAGAATCAGTGAGTTCAAAGACAGGTCAATTGAGATTATACAGTCTGAGGAATAGAAAGAAAGAAGAATGAAGAAAAATGAAGAGAGCTTCAGAGACCTTTGAGACACTATCAAGTGTACCAAAATACCAAGTATACCAATCATAATGAGAATCTCAGAAGAGAGAGAGAAAGGAGCAGAAAGACTATTTGAAGAAATAGCCCAAAACTTCCCAAATTTTATGAAAACATTAATCTTCGTATCCAAGAAATTGAACAAACTCCAAGTAGGGTAAACTCAAAGGGATTCACAGTTAGATGCATGGTGGTCAAATTGTTGAAAAAGAGATCTCAAGCAAAAGAAAGAAGCAAGTAAAGCTAAGAAGTGACTTCTCATAAGAAACAATGCAGGCCTGAAAGCAGTGAGATGACATATTCAAAGTGCTGAATGAAAAAGACTATCAACCAAGAATTCTTTTTGCAGTGGTGCAATCATAGCTCGCTATAGCTTCGAACTCCTGGGCTCAAGCAATTCTCTTGCCTCAACCTCTCAAATAGGACTACCAGCATGTGCCACCACACTCAAAAAAAAAAATTTTTCCTTAAGAGACAGGGGTTCTTGCTATCTTGCCCAGGCTGGTCTTAAACTCCTAGTCTTAAGCAATCCTCCCACCTTGGCCTCCCAAGGTGCTGGGATTAAGGTGTGGGCTACTGTGCCCAGCCTCAACCAAGAATTCTGTATCCAGAAAAACTGTCCTTCAAAAACAAGAAGACAATCCCAGATAAACATTGTAATAATCTGTCTTCACCAGACTTGCCCTACAAGAAATATAAAAGGAGAATGAATCCTTTTAAAATGAAACTAGACTCAAATGCTCATGAATACTCAAATAGTACTGGTAAAGGTAAATATATAGGTAATATAAAACTATAAATGTATTTTGGGGGCTGGGAGCAGTGGTTCACGCCTATAATCCCAACACTTTGAGAGGCCGAGGTGGGCGGATCACCTGAGGGCAAGAGTTTGAGACCAGCCTGCCCAACATGGTGAAACCCTGTCTCTACTAAAAATACAAAAAATTAGCCAGACGTTGTGGTGGGCGCCTGTAATCCCAGCTACTCAGGAGGCTGAGGCAGGAGAATCTCTTGAACCCGGGAGGCGGAGGTTGCAGTGAGCTGAGATCACACCACTGCACTCCAGCCTTGGTGACAAGAGCAAAACTCCTTCTCAAAAAAAAAAAAAAAAAATATTTTGGGTTGCAACTCTTTTCCTATATGATTGAAAGGGAACTGCATTAAGAATTTTAACACTGTTGATGGGCTTATAATGTATAAAAATATAATTTATATGACAATAATGCTACAAAAGAGAGAGGCAACAGAGCTATATAGGAACTTTTGAAATGGAAATTAAGTTGACATTCATCTAAATTAAGGTGTTCATTTGTAATCCCCAGGGTAACCACTAAGAAAATAACGAAAACTTATAGGGAAAGTAACAAAGTTATTTAAAGAGGGCCCAGTGTGATGATACCCCAGTAATAATGAGGACACCTACTTCCAAGATCTCGATTTTAAAACACGCTCTTCAATAAAAAGAACTCTGGCTCCTTGGTGAAGTGGTTGACTTCAGGGCTGAGGCAAGGAAAATACAAAATGACCCTAGAATTTTTTGTGGTGCCAGAAATTAAGAAAATATTTTTTAAAAAGGTAGAGTTTGTTCAAAGAACACAGAACCCAACCTGAAGCAACTCCCAATGATCAAAGGTAGAACAATTTGAGAAACAATTTAAAGACAGTATTTGATTATAACCCATAGAGTAAAATAAATATTCATGAACTTCTGTGGCTATACACAAGTACTTACTTTTAAAAAAAATGAGGGACAAGGACAGCACTTCTTTATAGTAGAATTATAAGTAATAAATGGAAAGGAAAGGGAAAAAGAAAAATCACTAGGCAAATACCACAATAAAAATCATTTCAGACAAGAGTCACTGATGAAGCTAATATTAGTAGGCACAAATCTAAGAAAAAATTTATATAATCTCAAACTATCTTTCCCAATATATTAACTAAAAAGGGAAAGATAGTAACTTTATCATGGAAGAACCTGACAGAAACCATCTTAACCAAGTGGTCAGGGTCAACACCACCAATAAGAAGGCATGGACCTCATGAACCCTGTGACCTGATGCAGTGAGAAGGCCCCAACTTCATCTCTGTGAAAATGTAGAACCTCAGTGCAATGAGGAGAAAACACCAAGGGGACCAAACTGAGGAACATTTGACAGCATAGCTCATCAGTATTCCTGGAAAATGTAAGGGTTATGAAAGACAAGACTGAGGAACCATTCAGACTGCAGGAGACCAAAGAGAATTAACTCAATGCACTGTGAGATCCTGGGTTGATCTCGAAACTGAAAAAGGATGTGAATGGAAACACTGGTGAGATTAGAATAGGATGCAGTTTACTTAATAAATCCATGCTCATTTTTCTGTTTTTGATCATTGCACTATGATTATGTAATGTGTTACCACTGGGAGAAGCTGGGTAAGGGGAGGGGATATGGAAACTCTCTGTACTATTTTTGTATGTTTTCTGTAAATATAACAATTCAAATGTTTTTTAAAAAAGAAAAAAGGTAAATTGAGTCATGTCACTCCTCTGCTCAAAACCTCCAGTGGCTCCCTATGTCACTCATCATGAAATCCTCAGTCCTCTCAATGGCTTACAAATCTCCATATGCTCTGGACATACTTCTCTGACGGTATCTTCTCCCATGCCTCCCCTCACTCCTGGCTTTCCTTGCTAATTCTCAGCACAGTGGGCATTTTCCTGCTTTGGTGCTACTATGGTTTGAGTGTATGTTTCCCTCCAAAATTCATACATTGGAACTTAACCCCCGAGGTGATGCTATTAAGAAGTGGGGCCCTTAAAAGGTGATTAGGCCATGGAGGAATGGGATTCATGCCCTCATAAAAGGGCTTGAGGGAGAAAGTTCTTCCCTTTGGCTCTTCTACCACATGAGAACACAGCAAGAAGGCACCATCTTGGGAGCAGAGAGCAGCCCTCACCAGACACCAATTCTGCTGGAACCCTGATCTTGGATTTGCCAGCCTCCAGAACTGGGAGCAATAAATTTTTATTATTTATAAATTACTCAGTCTTGGGTATTCTGTTACAACAGCACGAACAAAATAAGAAAAGGGCCTTTGCACTTGCTTGTGCCTTCAGCTTGGAAATTTCTTCCCCCAAATATCTGCATGGCCACTTCCTCTCATCCTTCAGGTCTCTGCTCAAATAACACCTTCTCAGTGATGCCTTACGTCTCCATCCCATATATAATAGTGCACTCACTCATTCTACCTGCCCTCTTTTTTTTCCCTCTCCAGTGTACTTTTCACTGTCTAACATACTATATATCATGTGTTTGTTCATTATCTCTACCCACGAGAATGTATCTCTAAGAGGACAGAGCCTGTGCTATTTTGTTTAGCACCTACATAGTAAGCACTTAATAAACATTTACTTAATGAATGTATGAACTTATCATTTTTATGGGAATTATTTGTAATTATTTGTCTTCCAGGGCTTGGCAAAGAAATGTAATAGATTAAGTAATAGGCCAGGTGCAGTGGCTGATGCCTGTGATTCCAGCACACTGGGAGGCCAAGATAAGAGGATCACTTGAGCACAGGAGTTCAAGACCAACCTGGGCATCAGGATAAGGTTGTTGCTACTATGGTTTGAGTGGTTATAAAGTGGGAGTTTATGTTCATTCCATTGTTTTTACTTGGAATTTATATTTTTAATGTAGAGAATTTATAAAAGAGACAAGCAATAAAAGGCAAACATTTATCTTGCACCTCTTTGACCTGGTATTAGTAAAACCGTGGTATCTAAAGGTTTAACCCTATCTCTACAAAAAAAAATTAAAAATCAGCCAGTGTGTGTGGGCATAATGGTGCCCTGTAGTCCCAGCTACGCAGGAAGCTGAGGTGGGAGGATCACTTGAACCCAGGGGGTTGAGACTGCAGTGAGCCGTGTTTGCACCATTGCTCCTCAGCCTGGGTGTCAGAGTGAGACCCCATCTCAAAAAAAAATACTAATAAATAAATAAAATATGTCAGCCAGGCACAGTGGCTCACACCTGTAATCCTAGCACTTCTGGAGGCCAAGGCAGGCAAATTGCTTGAGCCCAAGAGTTTGAGACCAGACTGGGCAACATGGTGAAACCTGGTCTCTACAAAAAATACAAAAATTAGCCAGGTGTCATGGTTCACCTGTAGTCTCCGCTACTCGGGAGGCTGAGGTGGGAGGATTGCTTGTGCCTGAGAGGCAGAGGTTGCAGTGAGCCAAGATGGTGCCACTGCACTCCAACGCAGGTGACAGAGCAAGGCTCTGTCTCAAAAAAAAAAAAGAAAAAAAGAAGTTATTTCCCTTTTCTTTTAGGAATAAGGTACTTACCCTGTACATATCCACATACTAGCATGACAGATACCAAAATATTACAATGATTATTATCTCTGGATGCTGAGACTATGGGGCTTTTTATTTTTTTGCATATCTGGACTTTACACAATAACATTTTGTGTAATCTTTTTTTAAGTGCAGAATACTGACATTGGAGAATGCTCTTCATATAGTTTAAGTGAAAAAGGAGTAAAAACTATATAATGTATTATCTCATTTTTCTAACAAAATGTAAATGTGCATACCAAAGATACAGAGGTGTTATAGTGCCAGGGAAAAGGGGTGCAAGATTAGTGTTTGCCTTTTATTGCTTGTTTATAAATTCTCTACATTAAAAATATAAATTCCAAGTAAAAACAATGGAATAAACACAAACTCCCACTTTATAACCAACTAAAATGACAGTAACTGAATTTTCTAAAGTTTTAAACCCACCAAAATGGGAGAAATGGATGACAGCACCAGCGTTTGAAAGGTGGAAAGTGGATGGACGGTGGGTAGACTACTTAGCTGACCCAAGAAAACCGAATCCTAGGCCAGCTGAGACCTATGTTGATTTACAGAATCCCAAGAATGCTCAGGAACTGGGAGAAGACCAAGGACATCGGAAGACAAGGGGGTGAAAATAAGGAAAGTTGTTGAAACTCAATTTAAGAAACAGATATCCATTTTTGTTCATCGAAGTTGAGTGACTCTCCTGCAGCAGGGTTTTCTCCGAATAGGATATCTGGACCAAGAAACACTAGACACAGTAGAGGGCGGTCGAAATATGCTGAAGTCAGGAACAGTCAACAGAGGCCGAGGCCCCCACCCCAGCCCTCTCTCCACCCTTGCTGCCGGAATGCTGGAGATAGGAAGAATCTTTTCTGCGCGAGCTGATCTGCCTGCCAAAAAACGACAAAGAAACTGGCACAGGAGGTTCCCCAAGTGAAAACAGTCAGCCACCTGCCCTATAGGAAACAGCCCCCTCCCACACATTTACCCTCAGAGATCCCTGTTTTAACATGTGCAGGCAATCCAGGATCACCTAACGTTCAAGGAAAGCCTGTAAGATGGATAAAAAAATTTTTTTGAGGCAGGGTCTGGCTCTGTCACCCAGGCTGGAGTGAAGTGGTGTGATCACAACTCACTGCAGCTTCGACTCCTGAGCTCAAGTGATGCTCCCGCACAGCCTCCCAAGTAGCTGGGATCACAGGTATGCACGACCATGCCTGGCAAAGTTATTTTTATGTTTTGTAGAAGTGAAGTCTCCCTATGTTGCCCAGGCTGGTGTCAAACTCCTGGGCCCAAGCGATCGGCCCCCCAAAATGCTGGAATTACAGGCGTGAGCCACGGCGCCCAGTTCAAAACAATTTTTTAAAGAAAACTTGGAGAAAATAAAGATTATGTATGAAAAAGGAAACTTAGAAGATATCAATGAAACAAGAACATAGTGCTGTTAGCGGGCATGTGCACATGCGTGCACACAAAGAATCAAATACCCTCAGGAAGAAAGATAAAGCTATGAGAATATCCCAGAGAAGAGAGATTTTTAAAATGGAAAATAGAATAAAAAGAAAATTCAAGGACAAGTCTAAGAGGTATATAGTCAAAAAATGGCAATTCCAATGAGAGAAGAGAACGAAGAAGTCATAAAATGTCCCAATCTAAGTGTGAATACAAAAATATATTATTTTTATAATAAGTGAGAAAAAACAGGGTGCAAAAGGTGTATATGATGCCACTTCACATGTAGGGACAAGGGAAAATAAGACCGTATATTCACAGTTGCTTGTATTTACATAAACTAATAGGATACCAAAAAAAAAAAAAAAAAAACTAAGAAAAATAGTTACTTGTGAGGGAAGGTGGAGATTCCACTGAATTTTTTACATACACAGTTGACCCTTGAACAGCAGGTTCTGAACTGCACAGATCCACTTATCCACAGATTTTCTCCTGCCTCTGCCACCCCTGAGATGACAAGACTGACCCCTCCTTTTCTTCCTCCTCCTCGGCCTGCTCAACATGAAGAGAGTGACGCTGAAGACCTTTGTGATGTTCCACCTCCACTTAATGAATAGGAAATATATTTTTTCCTCCTTCCTTGTGATTTTCTTAACAACCTTTTTTTTCTCTTTTTTTTGAGACGGAGTCTTACACTGTCGCCCAGGCTGGAGTGCAGTGACGCGATTTCGGCTCACTACAAGCTCCGCCTCCCGGGTTCACGCCATTCTCCTGCCTCAGCCTCCTGAGTAGCTGGGACCACAGGCGCCCACCATCCCGCCCGGCTAATTTTTTTCTATTTTTAGTAGAGACGGGGTTTCATCGTGTTAGCCAGGATGGTCTCAATCTTCTGACCTCGTGATCCGCCCATCTCGGCCTCCCAAAGTGCTGGGATTACAGGCGTGAGCCACCGTGCCCGGCCTATAAACAACCTTTAAAAGACAGTAAGGGACATAGCAGGGCAGTAAGTGCCTCACTCACAAGAGGAGCAGCAATGCCAGAGGCCCATAGAGCACGGATTCCCAGCGCTGCCGTTTTACATAATCAACCTTCTTGATTTTTAAAATTATCTGCATTTGTAACTTTCCTAAAAATAAAAATCTAAAAAATTAAATCGTTTCACTTACAAAAACAACTCTCTCAGGCCTCACTCCTCCTGACTGGGCATCATGTCTTTGCCAACGGAGACCCAGAGTCCAGAGAAACCCGAAAAAGCAACCCCAGCTTTCCCAGGATGAGCTGGTCGGGAGGAAGGGCGGTCCCAATCTCAGCGCTTCAGGGCCAGAGCAAAGCGGAGAGGCTCCCCATGGCCATAAGCGGGCTGCCCACGCGGCGCATTGCAGGCAGGTGCGAGCCACATGCGCCAAGTGCCGGGAGCGGCCCTTTGGTAGTTAGTGTTAATTAAAATGACCCGCACGGGAGTGGATCCCCGCTGACAATCTAGAAACAAGCAACAGACCCTCTGATGTAGCCATCTGGGCCGCGCCTCTCCGCACGGCCCAGCACGCCTTGGTCCCCAGAGACCACCGTCGAGGGCAGGGGCTGCAGCTCGACCGGGCCCGGGAGGTCCCTCGGCCTGACATGACCGGTGCTGGAGCGGCACGTGCGCGCCTCGGCCCCTCGGCCGCTCCTGCCCCTCGCCGGTGCGCACGGGCGCTCGGGGCGCCGCGGGCCCGGGTGTCCAGCCGGCCCCTGCCCTGCCTGGCGCTCGGACCGCCACTTCCACCTTTGCCGCCCCCTCGCCAGCCTCCGCAGCTTCCGGACTGGCCGACCTGCACCCCCACCCCTGCCTCCCGGACCGGCCACCGCCGGAGGCCGCGGAAGAGGGCCCGGCCGCGCAGATCCCGCTTATCGGGCCCATCTCCCGTTACATAAGGCCACCCCCCCTATCTCCGCGGGCATCGCCGCCGCAACCGCCGCGCCAGCGCCTTCTCCCACGCGCGGGGGCGCGCCTGCCCAC
The DNA here is from genome assembly GCF_028878055.3 of Symphalangus syndactylus. Taxonomy (NCBI): domain Eukaryota; kingdom Metazoa; phylum Chordata; class Mammalia; order Primates; family Hylobatidae; genus Symphalangus; species Symphalangus syndactylus. The sequence continues at coordinate 119,649,964 of NC_072433.2, forward strand.
CGCTCCCGGCAGGGCTTTTGGTGGCCATGGGGGATAACGGGCGTTGACTCACCCGGGCGGGGCTCCGAGAGTTGCACAGCCCAAGGTAGTTCCCCGCTCCTTCCCCCATCACGGAGACCCTGTGGGAGATGCCGTGGGCTCTCTACTACAGATTAGGAAACAGGCCCGTAGAGGGGTCACACGGCCAAGTAGCGGCACTCCAGGCAATGGGGTCCCTCAAGGGGAAGGGGCAGACTTCTGGGAGTCAGAGCCAGCAGCTGGGCTGGGAAGCTTCGAGTGTGGACAGAGAGGGTGGGAATGACGTTCCCTGTGGGAAGAGAGGGTGGGCAAGCCTGGGATGCCTCTGAGCGGGAATCCAGCATGCCTTGTGAGAAGGGTCACAAGCACACCCTTGTGAGGAGGTTGAGCCCCATCGAGGACAGGACGGAGGGAGTCTGAGCAGGCAGAGAGGGGGGCTGGGGAGGCGCTGGCTCGGGGAGGAAGTGGGTAAGGGAGAAATCTTGACATCAACACCCAACAGGCAAATGTCATGGCCTGTGCTGTGGGGGTTTCTGGAGGACTTCTAGGAAAATGAGGGAAGAGCAGGAAAAGGCGACATGGCTGCAGGGGCCAGGCCCAGGAGCCTGCCCTCCACAGCACTCATTCTGCAGAAGGGAAACTTGAGGCCCCCAGACGGCAGGGGTTGATCCTGCAGAGACTGGTGAGCAAACGGGATCACCCCAAGCCCCAGTGGCCCTAGGAACACTTACAATCTCTGACCTGGACTAAGGCTGACAGCCTGGCCCAGTTAAGAGTTTCCCAGAAGGATGGCCCATACACTTTAAATTAAAGGGGCCAGACACAGGTGCACACCACTCCCAGCCACTGTGGAAGCTGAGGTGGGGGGATCGCTTGAGTCTGGGAGTTGGAGGCCAGCCTAGGCAGGCAACATAGTGAGACCCCATCTCCAAAAAAAAAAAAAAAACACCAAAAAAGGTCCCAGGAAGACCTCTGAATCTTTCTGGATCTCTCAGTGGAGACCTGGAAATCTGAACTTTGACAATCCCTCCCACAGTGGGGCCAAGGAGGAGTTAGGCAAGCCAAAAGAAGTGAACTTTACTCTTCTATTACCTGTTTGAATTTTGTATCCAAGCAAGTATTACTTAAGTAATTTAAGAGACTGGTTCATCGAAAAAATAAAACTCCCCAAATTCCCATAGCTGGCAGACTGTGGTCACAGCCACAGTGCACTAAGACTATCTGCTCAGCCCTTCCGGTGACCCAAAAGGGTCTGAGAACAGGAGCTCAGAGTTGGGTCAGCTGTCCAGGTACTCAGGGTTGTCACAGGCAAAACTGCTGGAACTCAGGGCAGCATTGCAAATGCCACGTCGCTCTCAGGGCCCCTTGCCTGCCGCTGGAATTAAACCCACCCAGATCTTGGAAACTCTGCCCTGGACCCTTCTCAATAAGTCCATGAGAAATCAAACTCTTTCCTTTATGCGACACTGGATTTTCCACAAAGTAAAATCAAGATGAGTAAAGATGTGGTTTCTAGATAGTGCCTGAAAAAGCAGAGACCATGGTGTCAGGCGTCACCACTTGGGCCTATAAAAGCTGCCACAAGACGCCAAGGCCACAAGCTACCCAGCCTATGCATCCGCTCCTCAATCCTCTGTTGGCACTGGGCCTCATGGCGCTCTTGTTGACCACGGTCATTGCTCTCACTTGCCTCGGTGGCTTTGCCTCCCCAGGCCCTGTGCCTCCCTCTACAGCCCTCAGGGAGCTCATTGAGGAGCTGGTCAACATCACCCAGAACCAGAAGGTGAGTGTCGGCTAGCCAGGGTCCTAGCTATGAGGGCTCCAGGGTGGGCGATTCCCAAGATGAGGTCATAAGCAGGCTGGGCCTAGTCCTAAGATGCCTGTGGGACAGGAAAAATCCCCATGGACAAAGGCCCGCCCAGCCATAAGGGAGATAGGAGCTAGGCTGGGGGGCTCAGCACTGTGGATGGACCTATGAAGGTGTCTGGCAGACTCCCCAGGGACTACCTGCTCTCCTGGCCTGGCTTTGTCTGCCACTGCCAGCTCCTACTCAGCCATTCCTGAACAGAGGACAGCAGAGAAGGGCCAGCACCCTCCCAGAACCATGTGGCATTTGCCAACTGGATTATGACCATAACAATGCAGCCATTCTCCCCAGCACCGTAAAGGCCTGCCCTCACAGGAGGGTTCCTTAGTACAGTCCGCTCCTTGCCCCACTAGTAACAGCTCACATGTCTGAGCACTGCTTACACCAGGCCTGGTGCACATGCTTTATGTGTCATTTCATCACTACCAGCCACCTCAAGAGGCAGGTACGATGAACCCATTCTGCTAAGGTTCAGTGAGGTTAAGTGACAGAGGCTGGATTCAAGCCAGGCCTGGCCAACACCAGAGTGTCCAAGCTCCTAACTGCAGTGTTCCCTCACCATCAGAAGGCAGGGCATTTAATACACCAGATCCCCACCGCCTCCCATCTGATTTGTCTTGGTCCACAGTGGCCCAGGCCACTCCTACTTCACTCGTCCCTGCCCTGGCCCTTCCCACAGGCCTCTGTCCTCCTGCCCTGACTATGTCAAGCCTCGCATGCAGCTTGTCCCTTCCTAGTGGTGTCGATTTTTTTCTCTCAGCTCCAAGACCCTAAACAGTGGGTCCTCATCCCCACGCCCGCTGTTCAAAGCAGAAAACGAAGCTCAGGAATGCTGAGGGGCTGCCAGGCCTGCCTCTGCGCCACACCAGGGATGTGTGTGGGGCCTGTGCTGGGGCAGACCTGGCCTGGGCTGCCAGGGCAGGCCCACAACCCCTGCCAGCACTCTGCTCACTGTCACTTTGCTCCCGCAGACCCCGCTCTGCAATAGCAGCATGGTGTGGAGCATCAACCTGACAGCTGGTGTGGTAAGGACCTTTGGGTGCAGGGAGGATGGGGCAGAGGCTCCAGGCCTTGGGCTTATCTTCTCTGAGCCTCCCTTCCATGGCTGGGGTTCCAAGCAAGCTTCAAGTGCTCTCCTCCCTCCTGTCATAATCTGGGCCCTTCCCACGACCCAGACTCACCTGCACCAGGCATCTCAGCCCCATCTTCCTGCAGACTCACAAAAGACAGCCACCCGAGCAGGGCCTGACCCCTCGGTGTCCCCTCCCCACAGTACTGTGCAGCCCTGGAATCCCTGATCAATGTGTCAGGCTGCAGTGCCATCGAGAAGACCCAGAGGATGCTGAGCGGATTCTGCCCGCACAAGGTCTCAGCTGGGGTAAGGCGTCCCCCAACCTCTCACCCCCACCCTGCACCCCCTCCTGCCAACCCTGGGCTCACTGAAGGGAAGCTGGCTGAATATCCACGGTGTGTGTCCACCCAGGGGTGGGGCCATTGTGGCAGCAGGGATGTGGCCTTTGGGATTTACAGGACCTGAGCTCAAGGGCTCCTAACTCCTACCTGGGCCTCAATTTCCACATCTGTACAGTAGAGGTTAGAGGTACTAACAGTACCCACCTCATGGGGACTTCCGTGAGGACTGAATGAGACAGTCCCTGGAAAGCCCCTGGTTTGTGCGGGTCGCCCCGGCCTCTGGCATCCCACTCATGCGCTGGCTTCTTTGTCCTGCAGCAGTTTTCCAGCTTGCATGTCCGAGACACCAAAATCGAGGTGGCCCAGTTTGTAAAGGACCTGCTCTTACATTTAAAGAAACTTTTTCGCGAGGGACGGTTCAACTGAAACATCGAAAGCATCATTATTTGCAGAGACAGGACCTGACTATTGAAGTTGCAGATTCATTTTTCTTTCTGATGTCAAAAATGTCTTGGGGAGGTGGGAAGGAGGGTTAGGGAGCGGGTAAAATTCCTTAGCTTAGACCTCAGCCTGTGCTGCCTGTCTTCAGCCTAGCCCACCCCAGCCTTCCCCTTGCCCAGGGCTCAGCCTGGTGGGCCTCCTCTGTCCAGGGCCCTGAGCTCAGTGGACCCAGGGATGACATGTCCCTACACCCCTGCCCTGCCCTAGAGCACACTGTAGCATTACAGGGGGTGCCCCCCTTGCCAGACATGTGGTAGGAGAGGGACCCACTTCACACACAGGCAACTGAGGCAGACGGCAGCTCAGGCCCATTTCTTCTTGGCCTTATTTATTATTGTGTTATTTAAATGAGTGTGTTTGTCAGCGTTGGGGATTGGGGAAGACTGTGGCTGCTGGCACTTGGAGCCAAGGGTTCAGAGACTCAGGGCCCCAGCACTAAAGCAGTGGACACCAGGAGTCCCTGGTAATAAGCACCGTGTACAGAATTCTGCTACCTCACTGGGGTCCTGGAGCCTCATCCGAGGCAGGGTCAGGAGAGGGGCAGAACAGCCGCTCCTGTCTGCCAGCCAGCAGCCAGCTCTCAGCCAACGAGTAATTTATTGTTTTTCCTTGTATTTAAATATTAAATATGTTAGCAAAGAGTTAATATATAGAAGGGTACCTTGAACACTGTGGGAGGGGACATTGAACAAGTTGTTTCATTGACTGTCAAACTGAAGCCAGAAATAAAGTTGGTGACAGATAGGCCTGATTGTATTTGTCTTTCATTTTGGCCTTTGGGGACACTGGTCTGTGGTCTGAAGACTCTGAGGAGCTCTTCGGGAGGCTGGTGGGCTGGAGGAGGGGACTGGGATGGATTACAGCAAGGGTGAGGTGCAGTGACCTGGGCTGAAAGCAAGCTAGCTCCCGAGGCTGGGGACATGGCCTGAAGGAAGCCCCACCTTCTGTCTGCTGCACCAGCGAGGACAGAGAGGCTTGGGCCAGACTGTCAGGGTTTAAGGAGGGCATCAGGAGCAGACAGAGACCCAGGAAGTCTCACGATCACATCTCCCGAGGACTGGCCAGCTGTGTCTGGCGCCACCCACACATCCATGTCTCCCTCACAACCCAGGAGGCCAGTGACAACTGTGAGGCTCAGAGAGCGTGGGCAGTCTGCCTAAGGTCACGTAGCTACTTCCTCACCGGGGTCCTGGGGCCTCAGAGCCTCATCTGCGGTAAAGGAGCAAAGCTGGGATTGGGGCCCAAAACTCACTTTAACTCCAAAGCCCACACACTTAACCACCCTGCCTATTTTTGTCCAAATGTCACCTGTCCTGAATGGAGTTTTTCCCCCTGTACGACTGTCATCAGCCTGTTCGGGCCTCTCACTGGCAGGGAGTTCCCTACCTGTATTTGCGGGGCAGCCCATTGCATTTCTGGACAGCTCTCGCCATTAGGGTGCACACACACACCGCTCTGTGAACAGGGCTCTGGCTAGGCCACTCCTCAGCAGCTCTTGTTGCTTCCCCATGGCCCTGGCCAGCAGCTGGAGTGCAGAGACCAGCGGGCCTTACCAAGCCACAGCTCCAGGCCATGCCCGTCGGCAACACTTTTCACTGTGACTCTCCGGGAGATGCCCAGGGCAGAGGGTGACTGCAGGATGGGATGTCTTTGCAGTGGGTGATGGTCATCAAGGACCAGTCTCAAACTTGTAGTGACAGGCAGGCGCCCTCCCTGGGGAGCCCAGAGCCCCATGGGAACACCACAGTGATGCTCAGAAGTCCCTGAAGGCAGCTGCCCTCAACTGTTTACGGCTGTGTCATTCACGCAACAGCAGAGGATGTGGCAGGGAGTTGGCCAGGGGGCTGATGACGGCAGCCAGCTACTCCAGAACCACTCACTTTCCCCAGGGAGAGGCGAGGGAAGAAGGCAAACCTGACAGTGCAGGGGGCAGGGGACACTTGGCCCAGAGGAGAGAAGACCAGGGGGATGAAGAGGGTGGTGGTGCAAGAGCTGGGTCTCCAGCAGGCTGTCCCCGGCAGGAGACAAGACCGGCTCTCTGGTGCCAAGCCCATTAAGTCCTGCCACATTTGCTGAGGAAACACCTGCGGGGGGCCACCCCACAGCAGACACCTGGGCTAGTGACAACCAAGACACCACATGCACTCAAGATTTAGCCCCCGAAAGAACTCTGTAGAAACAACAGAGGGTCAGGTTGGGGGAGTTGTATGTCCTCCCTCGGGAGGGCCTCCCCTCTGGAGGTGAGCAGTGGCTGCTTCCGCAGGGGGCGGGAGAGTCTTGGAAGCCAGGGGAGGTGGGTGGGAGTCAGGGTCTCGGCATTCTTCTCCATCCAGAGCCTAGGGTTTAAGGCTGGAAGGATATTTACGGAGGGTAATGACTTTGTAAACAGGACCTAGCAACCTATCTCCCAATAGCATCATCTTTGACCCATGTCCTCTCTGCCCAGCCAAAGTATTGCCCTGCCTATCCAGAAAGAAGAGGGAAACCCTTCCAGTGAAATTCCACGTGACTCCCTCAAGAACAAAGACTGGAATTGAGGCTGATGTGGGGCAGGGTTCCTCGGGATCCTCCAAGGCCGTGCTCTGAGCCACACATTCAGGACAGCCTACGAGGCAGGTGCACAGTGTGGATGGCCGTCCTGGGCTCCACTAGGGGTCTGCAGCTCGCCACTTCCTCAGCCACCGCCGAGCTCCTGTCCCTCACACCTTCCAGGCTGCTCCCCAGGAAGGGGGACCTGTGGTCACTGGCAGTGTGCCCTGGGCTGGAGAGGGCATGGGGCTCTCCAGGGATGAGTGACGCCTTACCGAGCCACAGAACTGAGCTGCAGCTGGTGGTGACAGGGAGGAGGCCCTGTCAGGAATGAGAAAGGAAGAGAGATCAAGGTAGGTGTCAGCACTGCGACTGTGGCTGGGAACCTGCCTCCCTGGGGACTGACCCCTGGCGGTGTTTGCTGGGAGTTTTCTCTAACCACGTGGCCTAAGTTCTTTCATAAACAAGGCAAGCCCTCAGCAGGACTCAGAGAGAAGGGGGTTGAGAAGGGACAAGAGTGCTTGGTGAGTGGGAGGAAGATGCTGGCCATGGGGCCCAGGGCGGGGAGCCCCTTGGCACCTCGGGAACCCCAGCGCAGGAGGTTTCACTGGAAGAGGGGCTGGGCTTAAGTGAGAAGTGAGACACATGCGAGTTTCCGGTGAACTCGGCACCAAACACCTCAGTTTGCTGCTCAGATGAGGTGTCAGAAAATGCTCCCAGTCACTTGGCAGGCTTCTCCGAGGCTGGCCCCCTGTCCTGAGCAGGACGAGAAGGAGCAGGCCTCAGGAGGACCAGGCCCGCATCTTATTTCCTTGTGACCGAGGCAGCAGCTTGAAGCCTGGCCTTCACCTGGCCTGGTGGCTTATCGCTTTTTCATTATGGTCAAAGAGAAATGTCTTCTGCTTATGACCTTCATCTAGCTGGCCCATTGTAACACACTCCAAACCCGTTTCCCACTTTGCCTGCCTCTCTTCTAAGAAGGCCCGGCTGAGGCCAGGCTATGTTCCAGACAGGACAGCCTGGACAGGGACACGCTGACCAGCTCCTATCTGGCCTTTCTAGGGGTCCAAGCTGGGGTCAGGACTGGTGGCTGTCCTCCCCCACACTCATAAAGCCCCATTATCTTCATTCATTTCTCAGCTCCACCCCAAAGCAAGAGGGCAAGGGTTTGCAACAAACTTTCCCAGATCAACTGATTTCTCGGCAGCAAGGGAGGGCCCCATGACAAAGCCATTTGAAATCCCAGAAGCAATTTTCTACTTACGACCTCACTTTCTGTTGCTGTCTCTCCCTTCCCATCCGCTATACCTTTTCTTGTGTAAAGTGATTCTCTCACAGCGTCGTTCAGAAACACCCCCAGCCATGTGCTGCCTGACGGGGCAGACGCTGCTGTGTGGTCAGAGGTGACACAGGCACCAAAATTAAATATAGCAACTCTCATCAGCTCCGCTCTCTGCATCACTATGGATAAGTGTGCGGGGGCTGGACACCACTTCCCCAAACCCTCAAGGGAGGAAGGCCTGAGCCACCCATGGCATCCCCTGTGGACCCACAGCCTGATGGCCTGTTGGCCACACGGTCCACAAATCCCTGCCCAGCCCAGGGCCCTGTGCCAGAGGAGCTGTGGTGATGCCACATTGGAAAAAGCAATTTTTATTTACTCTTCTTTCTTCTGATCTGTTTCCCACATTTTCTATAATGAGCATGCATTCATTTTCCAATAGGAGACAAGGATAAATTTCATTTTAAAAAAGCGAAAAGAACATGAACGTGATGTCTGCTCCATGGAGGATGTGGACCGAGACAGGCCGGTGAGGAGACCTGGTTGCAGCATCCCCCGGCTGGACAAGCACCAGCACCAGCACCCCTCAGACCAGCCTAAGTCCTCCCTGGGGAACCGGCCCTCTCGGGAGAGGAGGTGGGGGTCTGCAGGGGCCTGCAAGGCAGCCCCTCAGCCAGACAGGACTGGCACCGCTCCTCCCATGGGCTGGGCACTCTTGGACCCATCAGATCCTGCGTTGCCAAAGACAGAGGAAGGAAGGTGCTGCCTTCTTGGGGGTCTTCACCAGGCCCTGGCCTGCCAGGGCACAGGAGCCAGTGGGAGTGGGAAGGGAAAGGGTAGGCCGCCCATCTAGCTCTGAGGCTGAAGTGACATTAACACTATGGGGACAGATGGAGCATTCCTGCAGCCTCCTCAGCAGCTCTGCCTCTCTTGGGAGAAGGACCTTCTACCTGCTTCTGAAAGGCAAGAGAAGCCAGCAGCCTGCAGAGCTACTTCCCCACAGCTCCACAAAGCGGAGTCTACGCCACCGCCTGCCTGCCTCGTTTCTCTCCTCCCCTCGGTCCCTGTGCCCTTGGATGGGGCCCTCCATGCATCTGTGCTCTGGGTCTCATCCCCTCTCCTCTCAGGGACACAGGCAGAACATATAGCTGGGGGCTCAGGGTGAAACTAGCCCTAGCTTCAAGCCCCAGCTGTGTCCCCTGACTTCTAGTGTTGTTACTTCAGCCATGTCTCAGTGGCTCCGCGGAAATGGAGCTCCACTCATTCATTCAACAAGTATGGGGTGAGGCCTTGCCTGGGTGCCAGCCCCTGCTCTAGGTGCTGGGGGTCCACTGAACAAAACAAGGTTGCTTCTAGCAGGGAGACAGAATAAGCCAACAAGAGAACACTCAGTGTGTCGGGCGGTGGCAACTGCTACCGTGGGAAATAGAACAGTCCGGGGCTGCACGACAGGGAGGGCGCTGCGTTAGGCGGGGAGGTTGGAGAAATCCTCCCCGTGAGATAAGATGGGAACACAGATCGGGATGCAACAAGGGGAGGGGACAGCCATGCACAGATGGGGGCAAAGTCATCTAGGGAAAGGGAACTGCAGGTGCTAAGGTCTTGAGCAAGAGCGAACTGGGGATGCCCTTCCCAGCACTCACGGGTGGCCCTCGGGCTGGAGCAGAGGCCACGGCAAGGGCAGCAGGAGCCCAGCAGGGCCTCAGAGGCCAGGACTGGGCTTCACTCTAAGTGGAATGGAGTGATGTGGTCTGACTCATATTTTAACAAAGTCACCGTGGCTGCTGTGTGGAGAACGGAACGTAGGGCGAGGGCGGAGCAGGGAGATGAGCGCCAAGGCTCCTGCAGAGATGCTGGTGGGGAGCGACGGTGCTTGTGGTAGTGGAGGACTGGAGAGGGGCGTGTGTGTAAGATATATGTATACATTATACTGCCATCGTATATATTATTTACTTAAACAGTACATTATATAATCCATAAAGTATATATGTAAATATATAATATATAAATGTGCATATATGTTAATATTTACATTTGCTAGGCAATTACATTTTTAAAATCTTCTATTATAGAAAATTTCAAATATACACAAAAGTCACTCCCAAGCATCCACTGCCCAGCGTCAACAATGAGCAACTCATGGCCAATTTTGTCAATTTTGTTCCATCTCTACCCTCGCCCCTTCCCCACCACCACCAATCCAAGATGTCACATCAGTGAAAGGAGAGGCTTTGGGGTGGCCTGGACGTGAGCATGTGAGGTCTTCCCGTGTTGCTCTGAACAACTGCAAGGACGGAGCTGCCGCTCGCTGAGCTGGGGCAGCCTGTGCTTGACCGCGCCCCATTCAGAACACAGCTGACAACCACCAAAGCAGCCTGCAGCCGAACGCAGCTGCCCTCCCAGATGCCCATACTGAGTTCCACCTCATCTAGCCCCTTCCTATGCCCCCACTGCACTCAGACATCTCATGAGGTCACTGATTATCAACTCCCCTCCATGCAGCAACACATGTCCGCCCTTATCTAGCCTCACCTACGAGGAACATCGCTGCCGCTGGCCACTGCTCCTCCTCTCTGGGCCTCTCTCACGCCTGGACTCTGCACCCTGCCTCACCACCTTCCAGTGTCGCAGGAGTGCCCTCGCTCATTTCTCGTCCCCTGTCTTCTCTCACCCCTTGGCCATATTGTTAGGTCAACAGGAATGGGGGAGAGCCAGGGTGACACCATTTTAAAATCAACTCCATCTTAAAACTAGCTAGGCATATTCCTTGCCAGGCACTACCCATGGTCATGAGATGTTTACGCCAAGGAAGCAGTTTAGTCACGCCCACGAGGACAAACTCCTACAACGGCAGAAAGTCTGGGTGTCCTGATGTCTCGTAACAATATATTATGCTTTCAAGCTAGTTACAGTAACGCTTTGACGTACTTACTCACTAAAAGGCCAAGGATAAAACATTCTTTACATCAACAAAGTACTAAATTTTGTGACACTGTCAGCCCACCCGCACGTAGACATAACGTAGCTTGGCTTTTGTATAGACAAGACCCCTATAGAAGACAAGCTTTAAGCAGACGAGGCATTCCTGCTCGTGCTTTCTGAGGACACCCTACTCTGGGTAGTTTTCTGCATCCTTTCTTTACCGCACTCCACGACTCGCCTTGAATTCCTTCCTGTGCAAGATCCAAGAACTCTCTCTTGGGGTCTGAATCGGGACCCCTTTTTTCAGCAACACTGTGTTCTTCCCTGTGGCTTAGTCATCCTCCATGTCTACTGCCTGAAGGCTGGACCCTCCCCTGTTCTCAGAGCATGGCCCGCAGCAGCCCCTCAGCTGGTGGCTCCCTCCCACCGCCTGCCCTCTCCCCCGCCTCCTCCCCAAGCCAGAGGCCTGGGCCCACCTGAGACTTCCTGCTCTCCCTCACCCCCTCATTCAGTCACTTCCAAGTGCTATTAATGATGATGGTGGTGGTGATGGTGATTGCTGGCATTTTCTGGGGGCTTGCGATATGACAGTCACCACACCAAACACTTCATATTTGTCACCTTCTATAGTATTCCCTCGCCCCTGTAATCAGCCTAGTTTTACAGAGAAGCCTGGACAGGAGAACTTTTCCAAGGTCACCCAGAGCTGGGATTCAGAACCAGCCAGGTCCTGTGGGCACCAGGACACCAGGTCTTAACCTGGACACTGTGCTGGGCCAAATGACTCAAGAGCCCACAGCTCTCCCTGACACCATCCCACCCGATTTGTGCCAGCTGCCTCTGTCACGGGCGCCTGCAATGCTCTGGCTGGGTGCCCTCGGCCCATGCTCCCCTCCTGCGAGCCCTCTCTTCAGTGCTCCCGGGGCCTTCCACCCGCTGTCCCCTGCCCACACTCACCCCACCCTGCAGCCCCTGCTCCTGGCTAAAACCGGCTCATCCCTAACTCTGCTTAAGTGCCCCTCCCTCAGAGAAGTCTCACCTTTTTCCATGACTAAGCCTGTGGGGGTTGGAAAGCACTCTCCTGGGTGCTGGCCTGCAGGGCTGACAGAAGAGGAGGGAGGGGAGATTCACCCGACTCAGGGACCACAGGAATGGCTGGGACAGCAAGCGTCAACGAACGAGGCCCGTGGAGACTGGGCTGCGTTGTACGACGTGTATTCCTTTCTCCTAGTTGAGTGCCACGTTTCTGACTCCTTTAAAGCGAGCACCTGGCTTTTCCAATTAGATGAAGGCTGACAAGCTGTGGAGGGGAGGGCGGCAGATACCATGTACCTGGTCATTCAGACTAGGGGTGTCCTCCAGCAGACTCACGGTGTGGAGGTCAGACTGGGGGTCTCCTGGAGCAGACTCACAGTGTAGGGGGTCAGCAGAGGCAGCAGTTTTGGGATCCCGGCACTGCAGCCTCAGGGGTGGCTCGCTGAGTGGGTCAGGTCTTTAGGGTTCTGGGCCCAGCCTGGAGCCTACCACTCCAGCCCTCCTGACATTCTTATAAGCACCTACTTTCCTGCATGAAATCCTTTCCTGACTAAAGCACCCACAGCTGTGTCTGTTCCCTGTAATGAATCCAGATAGTAAAGTAGGCGGGCTGTAGTGTGGAGACCGTGACCCACCAGAAACAAGGACGGCAACTCAAAGACGGAGGAGGCACATCCAGGAGGAACCTGTGCGGAGGGCCCGTCTGGCCAGATCTCCACTGCCCTGTCCAGACTTGGGCTTGCCTGATAGATGAAGCATCAGTCATTTCAGCAACTCAAGATATAAGTTGTCATCATCATCATCACACTCCCTGTGTGCCAGGCACTATTCTAAATACTTGAAAACTTTAAATGAATTCATTCCTCAGAGCAACTGCATGAGACAGGGACAGCTATGACCCCCATTTCACAGATGAGGCTGAGTAGCGTGCCCAAGGTCACACAGCCAGGAGGCACAGCAGCCAGGCCTGACAGACCACCTGGGCCCAGCGTCCGCTCTTAGCCCCCATGTACTATAGCAGCCTCTGTTAACAGACCCCCTTTCTGGATGACACATGCCAAGTACTTTCCATGGAACCGCTCACTTGCTCCTCACAAGGAAGAGCCACATTATTCCCATTTCACAGGTGAGAAAATCGAGACCCAGAGAGAGTTAATGATCTACCCATGGTCACAGAGTTGACAAGGGCTCGTTTGCTGGACTCCAAACCCACTGCTCATAACTGCTACGTTCCAGGGCCTGAAGGAAAAACTCTGCATCCGTGGAGGGGCCAGCGCTGGTTCTCAGCTCTCACACAGGGAGGCGAAGGGGCCTGTGACCGACACACCCAGAGACAGCACAGTCTTCAACCTCCCTCCTGAACTTCGGTGCCAGTCCCACCACACCCCGCCAAGGCACTGCCCATGGGCCTGCAGGCTCGGAGACTCCGTCGCAGTGGTGGTAGTGGTGATCACTGCCCTCCTCTTTGTCCCTGACAATGCAGGCACCCACCTTTCCCATCTCTACCCACCTGCCACACCCGCAGCTGCCGTGGTGCTGTCCCTGCGGCGAAGATGGCCCATCCCCCCCTTCTGCCCTCTGGGGAGACTCCTGGTCACTCTTGAATGTTCTGCACAGTTTATCCTTTCATCTTTGGCCTCATTTCACCATTGAAACAAACAAAACAAGCTGGATTCTGCTTCTGAGCTAAAGGTGCCCACCTAATATTCCCTTTACACTCACCAGTTCTGCCCTCAGAGCCTCAAGCCCAGGGTCTGCCGTTTAGTGGGTGCTTAGAAAAACACCAGCTGGACACATAAATGGCTGTTCCACTGCCCCCCAGACACCCCAGAACCCCGCCCTCCCCACCAGCGCCCCTTCTGCACCCCCGACTCTCCTCGAGAACCTATTTGGCAGAAGCCCTCCTGCAAGTCCGCAGCTTGATGAGCTCCCGCCTGTATTAACTGGAACCGCTGCTCTACTTCATTCCACCTAATAGTTCATCGGATTCAAAGTCCCCACCTGCCTTGGAAGCAACCTCCTGCTCTTCTCATAACTCTCCTCCACTTTGTGCAGTGAAGAATCAAACTTTATCCAAGAAGTCTGGCCTTTGTCCTGGCTCTTGGGAGGTCCCACCCGCTACAAACCCTTGGAGTAAACAATGTGGCTGGTCCTTGTCACCAGTTCCCAGGAGGTAGCCCCAAATTCCTAGGGATTTCCCAAGTGATAGGAGCATCTTATTATTCATGGTGGCCCCTGAGAGTTTATGCGAGTGAAGTGACTCATGGTGGGCCCTAAGTAGTTTTTGCTGACAATATGACCATGGAGGGGCTGGCCACGCCACTGAGGTTCTGTGATATCAGCCTGGCCTCCCAGAAGGTGACCTGGAAGATGAGTTCAACCCAGTGGCCGATGATTCCATCAACCATACCTATATGATGAGACTCAAATAAAAACTCTGGACCTCAAAACTTAAGTGAGCCTCCCTGCTTGGAAATAGTCAGCATTTTGTCACACGTCAAAGTGCTGAGAAGGTGATGCCTCTGATGCCACAGGGGGAAGACAATCAGAGCTTTGTGTTTGGGCCCCTCCTGCATCTCGCCCCTGTGTCTCCTCTTTTGGCTGGTTCTGATTTGAATGCTTTTGTTATGATAAAACTGTGGCCTTACCTACAGCACTCTCCTGAGTTCTGTCAGTCATCCTAGTGCATTCTGGAACCTGAGGGGTAGTGGAAACTCCCAGATTTGCAGCCAGTCAGCAGTGAGGGTGGGCTGGGGACCCCTGAATGTGCAGCTGGCATCGAAGTGAGGGCAGTGTTGTGGGGAACCATACCCCTCACCTGTGAGGTGTGGCTCATCTCAGGTGGTTTGGCATCTGAAGCCACTGCATTTAGTTTGGTAACCTTGCTGCCCAGTCCCAATGGAAGGATCCTAAATATGGTCTAAGGACCTCCTGATACAATTATCCAGATTCTCTCCTTCATAGAATTTGAGGCACTGCGATAAGATCCAAAACTATATATAAACAGTGGAATACTATACAGCCTTAAAAAAGAAGGAAACCCTGTCATTCACCACAACATGGATGAACCTGGAGGACATTATGCTAAGTGAAAAAAGCCAGGCACAGACAGACAAATACCACATGATCTCACGCATATGTGAAATCTAAAAAAGCCAAACTCAGGGAGGCAGAGAGTAGGATGATGGTCACCACAGGCTGGGAGGGTGGTGATCAGGAAGATGTTGGTCAAAGGATATAAAATTTCAATTGGGAGGATTAAGTTCAAGAGAGCCATTGTATAACATGGTGACAACAGTTGATAACAATGTCTTGTATACTTAAAAATCATGAAGACAGGCCAGGTGCAGTGGCTCACACCTGTAATACCAGCACTTTGCAGGGGCCAAGACAGGTAGATCACCTGAGGTCAGGACTTCGAGACCAGCCTGGCCAACATGGTAAAATCCTGTCTCTATTAAAAATACAAAAATTAGCTAGGCATGGTGGCAGGCACCTGTAATCCCAGCTACTTGGGAGGCTGAGGCAGGAGAATCGCTTGAGCTCAGGAGGCAGAGGTTGCAGTGAGCCGAGACTGTGCCATCGCACTCCAGTCTGGTCAATAGAGCAAGACTCCATCTCAAAATAAATAAGTAAATAAATCATAAAGAGAGTAGATTTTAAATGTTCTTACCAAAAATAAATATGTGAAGTATTGTATAATTAGCTTGATGTAGCAATTCCATAACATATGCACATTTCAAAACATATCATACAGCATAAATATATGCAATATTTATTTGTCAATTTAATAATAATAATAAGGGAAGAAAAGATCCAAAACAGAGGCAAACCTTGGCCGGGCATGGTGGTTCATGCCTATAATCCTAGCACTTTGGGAGGCTGAGGTGCGTGGATCATTTTGAGGCCAGGAGTTTGACACAAGCCTGGCCAACATGGTGAAATCCCATCTCTACTAAAAAAAAAAAAAAAAAAAAAAAAAAAAAAAAAAAAATACAGAAATTAGCCAGGCGTGGTGGCATGTGCCTGTAATCCCAGCTACTCGGGAAGCTGAGGCTGGAGAATGCCTTGAGCCCGGGATTTCAAGGCTGCAGTAAGCTATGATCACCACTGCACTCTAGCCTGGATGACAGAGTGTGGGGGGCGGGGGTGGTGGTGGAGGGGGCGGGGGTGGTGATGGAGGGGGCGGGGAGGTGGAACAGAGGCAAAACCTTAGCAACACACATTTTTAGATGATCTTCACAGAATAAATTCATAGGGAGGTCCAGGCACGGTGGCTCACGCCTGTAATCCCAGCACTTTGGGAGGCCGAGGCAGATGGATCACGAGGTCAGGAGATCGAGACCATCCTGGCTAACACACTGAAACCCCGTCTCTACTAAAAATACAAAAAATTAGCCGGGCGAGGTGGTAGGCGCCTGTAGTCCCAGCTGCTCGGGAGGCTGAGGCAGGAGAATGTCGTGAACCCAGGAGGCAGAGCTTGCAGTGAACTAAGATCGCGCCACTGAACTCCAGCCTGGGTGACAGAGCAAGACTCTGTCTCAAAAAACAAGAAAGAAAAACGAATTTCATAGGGAAAAAAGGTCAGAGACCAAGGGAAGGGAAGGTTCTGGGAGAAAAGCAGGGGGCAGGCAGGGCCCAAGAATCCTGCTGCCCGTGAGCCCTTACTGGGAGGTGGGGTGGGCTGCGCACAGGGCCCAGGCACCTGAGTGAATGGTGGGGTCCTTACGTTCACTGCTGGGGTAAGGCAATGAGCACCTTATTGTGTCCACATGAATTCAATAAAAAACAAGCAGGGCGGGTGGTGGGGCACTGAATAGGACAGCTGATTTGTAAGTTGGTAAGACTGTAGCTCTTTTTCCTAATTAGCTGAGGATGTGTTTACGTTCCATTCAAAAAGTGGGCATTCCTGGCCAGGCATGGTGGCTCACACCTGTAATCTCAGATGGGAGACCGAGGTAGGAGGATCACTTGAGACCAGGAATTTGAGATGAGCCTAGGCAACATAGTGAGACTCTTATCTCTACCAAAAAATAAAAATAAAAATGAGCCAGACATGGTGCGGTGGCACACACCTACTACTCAGGGGGCTGAGGTGGGAGCATCACTTGAGCCTGGGAGGTTGAGGCTGCAGTGATCCCTGATCACAACATTGCATTCCAGCCTGGGTGACAGAGTGAGACCCTGTCTCAGAAAAAAAAAAAAAAAAAAAAAAAAAAGTTATTCCTGAAACCTCAGAATAGACCTACCTTGCCAAGGCTTTCCTTATGGGTAAGGACCTTATGGACCTGCTGGAACCCAAACTAGGCCTCACCTGATATGACCTGTCCTTCTCCAAACACCTAAACTTGGGAGAACATTGTCCCCCAGTGCTGGGGCAGGAGAGTCTGCCTGTTATTCTCCCTCTACGCAGAGAAGGAGCCCCAGATCAGCTTTTCCACGTCAGGACAGTTTCCAAGATGCCACCTGTACTTGGAAGAAGCCAGGTTAAAATACTTTTCAAGTTAAACTTTCTTGATATTACTCTATCTTTCCCCAGGAGGACTGCATTACAACAAATTCGGACACCTGTGGCCTCTCTCTTCTATGCAAAGCAAAAAGCCAGCAGCAGCCCCAAGCTGATAAGATTAATCTAAAGAGCAAATTATGGTGTAATTTCCTATGCTGAAACTTTGTAGTTAATTTTTTAAAAAGGTTTCATTTTCCTATTGGTCTGATTTCACAGGAACATTTTACCTGTTTGTGAGGCATTTTTTCTCCTGGAAGAGAGGTGCTGATTGGCCCCAAGTGACTGACAATCTGGTGTAACGAAAATTTCCAATGTAAACCCATTTTCCCTCGGTTTCAGCAATTTTAAATCTATATATAGAGATATCTTTGTCAGCATTGCATCGTTAGCTTCTCCTGATAAACTAATTGTCTCACATTGTCACTGCAAATCGACACCTATTAATGGGTCTCACCTCCCAGCTGCTTCCCCCTCTGTTCTTCCTGCTAGCATGTGCCGGCAACTTTGTCCACGGATACAACTGCGATATCGCCTTACAGGAGATCATCAAAACTTTGAACAGCCTCACAGAGCAGAAGGTGAGTACCTATCTGGCACCATCTCTCCAGATGTTCTGGTGATGCTGTCAGTATTTCTAGGCCATGAAAATGTTAACAGCTGCTAGAGAAGTTGGAACTGGTGGTTGGTGGCAGCCCAGGGCACACAGCGAGGCTTCTCCCCTGCCCCTCTTTTTTCTGAGGGTTTGTAGGAAGTTTCCTCAGTTGGAGGGAGTGAGAGATGCTCATCAAGGACTTCTCTGTCCAGTTGGAGGTTAACTCTGTCTCTTGCTCTCTCGTTTCTGCCTGGACCAAGACTCTGTGCACCGAGTTGACCGTAACGGACATCTTTGCTGCCTCCAAGGTAAGAAGCCGTCCCACGGTCTATTTTAGCAAATGGGGAGATCCATCCCCAAGTGTCTGAACAAGAAACTTGTCTAATGGAAAACGAGCGGGCCCAAATTAACTTTAAGGTGTTAGATGTTTTCAAAGAACGAGAAGTCTGATCTTTACTCTTAAGCATGTTTTGGTCTTTCTGGTTTCACTTGATTTAGATGATGTGTAATAGAAAGCTTACATGCTGTAGGCTTGACTCAGATCCTGGTCAAAGAAAAGCCCTCTTGGGTTTTACTTAGCGTTGGCATAGTGCCTGGAACGTAGGAGGCACTCAATAAATGCCTGTTGAATGAGAGAATTTTTCTGGCCGATACATTTCTGAAAAACCAAATACTCTCACAGAAACAGATATTGAGATGACAGGTTGAGGGAGCTTTCATTTTGTCTAAGAGACTTCCTATGGCAACAGAAAAGGTATCGCCAGAGCCCCTCCTCTTCCACAGCCTGGCCACCTAACAGCCCTCTGGGTTCCGGGGCTGGCCGTCCAGAGCCCCTCAGCTTGCTCTGGCCTGCCGAACTCCCCTCCAGCTCGGTCTGGAACCATCCTGCTGGGCAGCGTCCAGCACATCCCTGCTTCGGGCTGCCTGGGTACCTCGCCTCTCTGCCTCCTGTGCTGCCTCACCCCCACCCCTCTATCTGTAGTGGGAGGAGATAGATTTGACAGCTGATAGTGCATTTTCTCTGACAAACACATGACTACAGCCGTATCAATAGTTTTGTGCATTTCAGTTCCTGTTTTCATGGAAACACACGGCTGAGAATGAAAGCCCCAAAGCCTCAATTTCACAGTGGTCTCCTAACTACCTGCTTTCCATGTGAACTAGGGAGATGATCTGGCCAGGAGTGAAGCCCTGTGTGTTGGGCAGGGTCACACCCTGGCACCCAGACCATAGAACAGGGCCCATCCTGCTTCATGAGGGAAACTGCTCTTCAGGCCTTTATCTGGACTATCTCATTTCATTAAATGTTATCCCAGGAGTCCGATACAGGATGAGATTCTGAAGGGCAAATATACGCTTTTTTTTTTTTTTTTTTTTTTTTTTTTTTGAGATAGGGTCTTGTTCTGTCACCCAGGCTGGAGTGCAGTGGTGCGATTTCAGCTCACAGCAGCCTCCACCTCCCAGGCTCAAGCTGTCCTCCCACCTCAGGCTCCCAAGTAGCCGGGACGACAGGTGTGCACCACCACGCCTGGCTAATTTTTGTATTTTTTTGTAGAGATGGAGTCTTGCCATTTTGCCCAGGCTTGTCTCAAACTTCTGAGCTCAAGCAATCTGTCCACCTCGGCCTCCCAAAGTGCTGGGATTAGCCACCGCACCTGGGCAATAGTTTATATGTGTGTGTGTACACACATACATATATATACACACACATATATATATACACACACATATATATATAATCTCCAAGTCCTTCCAACAGACGTGGCTCTTACTAGAAGCCAAGAGTCCACCGGGTTGAGCACTGGGTCTCTGGAGGCCTGTGGCACTGCTGAGAAGGCTCTAACAAAGCCAAGGGAAGGGCCACCTCACTAGAAGCCAGGCCTGGAGGAAGGGTGAGGGCTGAAGGCCTGGAGGTAAGACTGCCTGTGGTTTTAGACCCAGCTCTTCCACTGACTAGCTTTGTGGCTGGCCTTCAGCACATCTTCACACCTCTCTGCACCTCAGTTTCCACATGTGAAGATACGAAAGTAATTCTGAAGGTGATTGCAAGGTTGATTGGAATCCAGCTCTTGAGTTAGTGCAAAGTGTTATTGTGAGATGATATAACCCTGATAAAAAGCAAGGACAGGTTGCAGAGAAGTGACGATTCTAAGAAGGAGGGGACCGGGTTGGAGAGGATCAAACCATCCAGGATGCCAAGCCTGGGGCAACCCATCTGGGCTGTTTCTGGAAGACCCCCGGGCGCAGGCCAGGACACTGCTGCCCTCCCGTCCTTAACTCCCCTCTTCACTCATCTCCCTCTCACACACACAGACATCTCCTAGAACAATCCCCACTGCCTGCCTTCACTCTTACCCGTCTCATTCGCCTTCCCCGAACTTCATCCTCCTGGAGTTCACGATCTCACTCTTCCACTCTTTTCTTCCCCTCGAAGATTCAGCACTGCTTACTTACATGTTAAGATATTTCAGAACAGTGAAATGTTGCTATTTTCAAAAACCTACAAAGGTGGTATGCAGAGGAAAAGGTACTTCTTTGTGTTCCCAAAGAAAACATCTTTCCAAAATCCAGCCTATTGATTTTGTTTCTTCAGGGGAACAAGAATTTTAGTATCTCCAAGTTGGGTGGCATTCTACTTTTGGCAGTAGCTGGAAAGAAGGCACTGGTCTAGGTCCTGGGCTTCACAGGTGACACCTGTCGGGGTATCTATGAAGTCAAGGCTGTCTGAGGAACAGCAAAGTGGGAAGAAGCAAGCTGGTTGGCCAATGAAGGGTTTCTTGGGTGGACAAGTAGTTGGAGCTATTTCCTATTTACCAAAGAGAGCTAAAGTTCATAATTCTACAGAGAGTTCCATAATGAACCTCAAATATCTCTGGTTTTTGAAGGAGTTTCTCATATAGAGCACTAGCTGACTACCCTGGGCAGGATGGGAGATAATGAATGCAGTGCCATTCGGGCTGGATTTGTATGGTCCTCAGTGAGGCTGGTCAAGAACCGAGTTAGAACTCTCACAGAGTCACTGCCACAGAAGAAATCTCCCAAGTGGCTGTTTCCTGACATTCCCGGGAGGGATAGACCTCCTTCTGAGTCACTCCCTAAGCAGTTCTGAACTGTGAGGTCAGCCAGGCTGTCAAAGTGCACTCCCTGAGCCACTGGCAGACACACTCAGCAGCCAGAGCTAGACAGGCAGGTGGAAGGAGTCCAGGGCCATGGCAGGGATGGAGTGTTGCCCCCTCGCTGCGGTACCAGAGTAACTAAAATGTTAAGGCCTTGCCCTAAAGCTTCCCTTAGGATGCATTCTTTTAAAGTTTTTCCATTTAATGCACTCTTTTCAATTCTTATTTTATCCTTGTTTCCTTTAGAAAGTCCTTTGAAAAATATCTTTAGAGGGTTTTTTTCCTATACTATGTGGCCATATGCGGGTCAAAATTAAGTTTAATTTCCAGGCTCCAAACCAGCGTTTCAGAAAAATCTCACCAAGGTTTGTGGGAAAAGAAGCAAAGGGCTGACTTTTTGGCCTTCTTGAATCTCACTGTTCTCTCTGCAGCAGCATGTATGTCTGTCCACCTCCAGACACACAGGCACCATCCTGCCGCCCCCCACCAGCCCGTGTCGCTTCCACCTCGACCTGCCCACAAAGCCCAGAGAGGTCTGCTTCTTGGCTCCAAAAGCCCAAAGATACTGACACACTCTTACATTTCCAACTAGAATCAGGAACCAGGAGTGACTCTCAGTCAGTTCATTAAGGAAATGTCTTTCTAACCGCTCTGCCCATGGGACATCACGCCCCACAGGGGAAAGGGGAAGCTTCTACAGCCTGGGATTCTGGTGCCTCAGTCTAGGTGTAGACCTTCCTGAAAAAAACGTTAAAATATGAACTGCATTCCTATAATTTAGCCTACATAAATAAGAGATGAACACAAAGACTTATATAGTTTACTCACTGCCACTTATTTACAGAAGCAAAAAGCTGCCACGATAGGGGCCTGACAAATGACAGTACCACTAAGCAATGCGTTTCTATGCAGCTCTCAATCCCATGTTCTCAAATACCACTGAAGGGCTTAGGAAATGCTTATAGTATATGTAAAGTGTAAAAAAGTTACAAAACAGTATCGACAGTTGATCCCTGTTTTAAAAAGTATTTTTAAAAGTGTGACGATATTTACCAAAATATTAACAGCAGTAGTTACCTCTGGCTGGTGGGATGAGTGAATGTATTTTTGTTGAATATATATTACCTTTATAGTAAATATATGTTACCTTGATCATCAGAAAAAAATAATATGTAACTGTAAGAACTTGAAAGCTGCTTGGATAGTGCTGCTGACAGAAACCCCTGAGGATCTTGTCACTGTTCTTCTGATTCAGAGGGTCTGGGTGGGGCAGGGGTGGTCTGAGATTCTGCATTTCTAAGAAGCTCCCAGTGATGTCCATGCTGCTGGTCCATGGACCATACTTTGAGTAGCAAGGGACCAGAGCATGTCGGGCGAGAGGCTGGGGATAGCTTTCTTTATCTGAACTGGATAAAGGAACTGGGCTTAAGGTAAGAACCCTCTCCAGGTTCTGCATCTTTGTTCTTCAGTGAAAAATGAGAGGACACACCAGGCCAGGTTCAGACTGAGACACAATCCCTCTCCTGGGTTCCCACTGACTTGTCTCTTGTCCATTCCCTTCTCTAAGGCTAAGGGCCCCCAGGAAGAGCCATGTGGCCAGACCCTCACAGTTGGTGGCATTCCAAAGAGATTCTCACTCTGCACCATTTGGGGCCAAAAGACCCCTTACAGAAGCTCTGCCCAAGGCTCAGCTCAATGGCACCTGCTCCCAGGCCTCCTCTGATCTCCCAGGACACCCTTCCCTGATCTGTGCACTTATCTCTTGCTGCCTGGGGAAATGTCTTGGCTCCTCACTTGGACCATGGGCTGCTCTCCTCTCCCCTCCCATGGGGAGGGCCAAACGGAGAGTGCTGCCCAAAGCAGCAGAGTCCAGGCCAAAGGATGTGCACTCATTTATTCAACAGGCATGTAGGATTTCCAGGGAAAGCTGGATTTTAAAACCTCTGGGAACGAGAGCAGAACCTGACTGAGAGCTCATGTGGGCACCTTCCATAGCAGAATAGCTCATGAGGTATAGAGACACAGATGCGGAACGTGGGCTGCAGCGACAGATGGTCCTGCATTCTAGTCCCCACTGTGCCTTCTCCTCGTAGGGTGACTTTATTCAGGTACCCTTTCGGCAAAATCCTCCAAGAGAAAGGAAACTGGGAGGTTCTGGGGAGCAGGCTGCTGCGTTTGCAATTGGGAGAGGTTGCTGACAGAGGTTTGTGTCTGTGGCAAGCAGCCTTCCTTCAGTGGAATACTTGAAGACAGGTCTGTAGTTGAGCAAACTCACCTCCATTTGTCCTCCTGGAAAGAAGAAATCAAGAGGAAAAATCTCTCTCCCATCCTGCAAATGGAGCTGGCACATTGCTATCTGTGGCATTTGTCTTTCCAGAACACAACTGAGAAGGAAACCTTCTGCAGGGCTGCGACTGTGCTCCGGCAGTTCTACAGCCACCATGAGAAGGACACTCGCTGCCTGGGTGCGACTGGACGGCAGTTCCACAGGCACAAACAGCTCATCCGATTCCTGAAACAGCTCGACAGGAACCTCTGGGGCCTGGCAGGCTTGGTAAGCTGCACTGTATTCCTGGCAAGCCGGCCGCATGGCTTCTGGTGGACAGCAGCCTCACTTCTAAACACTCCTCCTTAGGAGCTGCAGCACCCTTGGTCAACCCATTCATTCATTCACTCATTCAATAAGTATTTGCTGAAGTTCCACAAGTGCTGAGTGTGGTTCTAGGTGCTGAGGACATGTCACTAAAGACACGCAGGCCGAGTCCCTGTTCTATGGAATGTTCTAGTGGGAGAGTTAGAAAAACAAACATGTAAAATGATGCCCAGTAGTGATACGTGCTACAAAGAAAAACACAGGAATAAAGAACATAAAAGTCATGGGGGAGGGGGCTGACTTAGGAGCTGGTGACATTATCTGAGCAGATATTTGAATTGAGGGAGCAGGCCACATGACTAACTAGGGAGACCACTCCGGGCAGGAGGAGGAGGTATGCAAAGGCCTTACGATGGAAATGAACTAACTTCCTGTATTTAAAGACCAGTAGGAAGGCCAGTGTGGCTGGATCAGAGTGAGTGAAGGGTAGTTTCCAGGACAGCAGATCACACAAGGCCTTTAGATTCCACCAACGGGTATGGCAGGGAACACCTGCAGAGCTTTGGGCAAGGCAAAGACTGTACGATCTGATTTATGTGATTTAAAAGGGTCAGTCTGGCTACTGTGTGGTAAATAGGCTGAAAGGGGGAATGCATGGAAGCAAGATGGCCTGTCGGGAGGCCACCACAGTAAACCAGGCTAGAGATGACGGTGGCGTGGACAGGATGGGAGCAGTCGAGGTGAATAGATTTGGGATATGACTAAAAATAAAACCAGAAGGATTTGCTGACAGATCAGTTGTAAGGGGTAAGATACAGGGGAGGAAAAGATGACCTCTTCGTTCCTGCCCAAACCCCTCTGGCGATGGTCAGTACTGTTTACAGAGAGATGAAAGACTGGGGGCAAGGCAGGGCTGGAGGCTGAGCAGAAGATCAAGAGTTCAATTTGGTACATCGTACATGTAAGGTGGCTGTTGGATAGCCAAGTGAAGGTGTTGAGAAGATGGTTAGAAAAGTCTGGAACTTAGGGGAGAGGTCAGAACTTGCAATACAAAAAGGAAAGTCCTTAGATAGATACTATTGAAAGTGAATGACAGAAAGGGAGAGATCAAAGGACTGAGCCTGAGATCAACACATGGAGGTCAGGAGAGGAGGATCCAGCCAAGGGGCCCAAGGATTAGTGACCAGTGAGGCAGGAGAACACTGGAGAGTGGGCGGTACCCCAGGAAGCCGGTGAGGACACTCAAGGAGGGAGGGTCGACTGTGTCAAATGTACTGAAAGGCCAGGTCAGGTGAGGACGGAGAAAGGGCCCTGGGTTTGGCTGATGGAGGCCACGGGTGAGGCTGATGTAAATGGAGAGGCAGGAAGGAAAGCCCAGCTGGAGTGGGCTCACCGAGGATAGGGTGGCGAGAGGAGACAAAGAAGGAACAGTGAGGGCAGAACACTCTTTGAAGATGTTTAGCTATAAGGCTGCAGAGAAACTGACCCACAGCTGCAGGGTGGTTATGGAGTGAGGGAAGCTCTTTTGAGGTTGGGGGTATACCCAGCATGTTAATGCACCTGGGGGAATGGTCCGGTGGAGCAGGGAGAACTGAAGAGAGCAGAAAGAGGAAGAATCATTAGGGGGCAGAAGTCCTTGTAGCCCAGAGTGGATGTTATCTAATATCGAGTGGAGGAATTAATTGGCTTTAGAGGAGAACAAGGACATGTATCCCCTCTCTGGGCCTATCACCTTGTAGACAATGGGATAGGTCATGGGATAGGAACTTGGCACAACACATGTTCTCTCTTTTAATTCTCCCCATTATCTTATGAAGCAGGCAAGTAGGCAAACAATTGTCCCAACTTTACAAAAGAAACTGAAGCTTTTATAAATTAAGTAGTACGTCCTAAGCAATACAGTTAATAAATGGTAGAGCTGAGAATCAAACTGAAGCAGTGGCCTGGGGGTAGCATCTGGAATCCTTCCCACCTTTAGGGCTGCTGTGCTGCGGTGCTGCTGTTTAATGGCAGGAGGGCCACATGACTGAATCTCTCTCAGCAGTCCAGGCAGCCATGCAGAAGGTCCAGTAGAGCACCCAGCAGGTCTGCGCCAGCACCTTCAAGTTCCACCCTCTGAGCAAGCACCTAGCTGTGACACACCTCTCCAGAGACTGCACTCCCCCCCCCGCCCCGCCCACCCCGAAAGCAGATAGGTAATGGTATACAGTAACCAGTTTTAGAAGTGTAAGTAGTATGCACCCAAAACAGGCAAAACCTGCTGGCCTAGTGATAGAGACGACTCCCAGTCAGGCTAGACTGGAGGCCTTGGTTTTATAAGTGTTCAGGTGACAAGTGCCAGAGTAGGCTTGATCAAGTAGATGGGCAGGCAAGACAAATGCTTACCAATGCAAGCTAATGAAATGTTTCTTTTGCAGAATTCCTGTCCTGTGAAGGAAGCCAACCAGAGTACATTGGAAGACTTCTTGGAAAGGCTAAAGACGATCATGAGAGAGAAATATTCAAAGTGTTCGAGCTGAATATTTTAATTTATGAGTTTTAATAGTTTTATTTTTTAAATATTTATATATTTATAACTAATCATAAAATAAAGTATATATAGAATCTAACAGCAATGGCATTTAATGTATTGGCTATGTTTACTTGACAAATGAAATTATGGTTTGCAACTTTTAGGGAAATCAATTTAATTTACCAAGAGACTATAAATGCTACGGGAGCAAAACAGGAAAGACCACTTCCCCCTCGAGGGGTTCCCTCTCGAGTTAGGGACATAATGCACAAGATAATTAAAGAATACAAGGCCACACAAGATGTAAATAAGACACCTTGGGTCCATGAGTGTTATGGATTACCATATATTTCTGAACAGAAAAAGTATCAACTGGATGTCTAAAACGTTCTTCCCCCATTGTCACAAGGATTGTTATACTGAGTCCACAGAAAAAAGAAGTCATTCTCAGTACACCACATGGCTCTACAGTGAACGATATTTAAAGTCATAATAATGTAAATTCTCTTGATTCTCAAGTCTTAGAACCAACCAGTAGACAAAGCACAGAAGACTTGATGATGGTTAGAGAACAGACTATAAATTGCTATCCACTGAACAATATAAGAGCGATAGCTGGAAATGGCTGGGAGGTGAAAGCAGAAGAAAAGAAAGAGAGGTGGGCACTGCTATCTCCAGCTTGCAAGGACAAGAGGGCAGTTAAATAACACTGTCCACGGTGGATGGAACAAGAACACAAGGTTTAGGGATTTATCAAAATTACAAAGGTAATAGAAGAACTAAAAATAATTTACTATAAAAATTTGGAAGTGATAGAATAAATTAGGTAAATTCTCTTTCTTCAACAGGGAAATCGATGTATGATATCTAACACTGATAAAGCAAAAAACAGTGGTTAAAAGTGGTCATGGGTTGACAGTTGTTGCAGCTGGGGATGTGTACAGGGGGTTGGTTATACTATTCTGCTTTTATACGTAATTGAAAGTTTTCATAATAAAAAGAGAAGAAAAAACAATAATGAATGAATCAAGAAATCTTCGGAATTATAATGATAGTCACTGGAAAAACTAAAAACAAAAAAGGAAGATGGTTTGCTGGGAATGGGACTTGGACTAAGGAGGGGTGAAACAGGGCTGGAGACTTTTGGCTTTCCATTATAAGTCTGTGTGTGTGTGTGTGTGTGTGTGTGTGTGTGTGTGTGTGTGTGTGTGTGTGATGTGCATAAAAGAAGTTTTTTCATCAAAGAAGAAATAGCATTTAAAAGACAATAACTGTTGGTGAAGATGTAGAAAAACTGGAACCCTCCTACATTGCTGGATTGAAAAATGGTGTAGTCACTTTGGAAAACAATTGGCAGTTTCTCAAAAGGATAAAATAGTTTACAACCCAGCAATTCCAATCCTAGGTATATACCCAAGGGAGCTAGGAACACATGTCCACACAAAAACCTCTACACAAATATTCATAGCAACATTATTCATAATAGCAAAAAAGTAGAAGTGGCTGGGCACAGTGGCTTACGCCTGTAATCCCAGCACTTTGGGAGGCCGAGGCAGGAGGATCACTTGAGGCTAGGAGTTCAAGACCAGCCAGGGCAACATGGCAAAACCCTGTCTCCACAAAAAACTAGCTGAGCATGGTGGCACATGCCTGTAGTCCCAGCTACTGGAGAGGCTGAGGTGGGAGAATGGCTCAAGCCTGGGAGGTTGAGGCTACAATGAGCTATGACTGCACCACTGTACTCCAGCCTGAGTGACAGAACAAGACCCTGTCTCAAAGAAAAAAAAAAAAGTAGAAGCAACCAAAATGTCAATCAACTGATGGATAAACAAAAAGTGGCATATCCATACAATGGAATATTATTTGTTAATAAAAAGAAACGAAGTACTGACACAGGCCACAACCCGGATGAACCTTGGAAACAGTATGTGATGGGAAAGAAGCCAAATGCAGACGACCACATAAATGGTATGATTCTACTGATATGAATTATTCAGAACAGGAGAATCCACGGAGGCAAAAATAGAATATTGATTGCTACAGGCTGTGGGTGGGGGGCGGGTGTGGAGGCATGGGGAGTGACTGATAATGGGGATGGGGTTTCTTTCAGGGGTGATGAAAATGTTCGGATATTAGATAATGGTGATGGTTGCACAATTCTGTGAACACACTAAAAAGCACTGACTTGTACACTTTAAAAGGATAAATTTGGTAGTAGGTGAATTCTATCTCAATAAAGCTGTTACTTAAAAGAAATTAAAAGGGGGAAAAAAACCCAAGTGTCATCAAAACTTGCCTTTTGAAGACTTGTTCTCTGCAAGAATATAGATCTAGTAACAGTGATTGAGCACTCTCTTTTCATCCTCGCTTACAGAGATGTGACAAAATTAATACGAGTACTAAAATTACACCAAAACATGTAACATCTTTTTAACCCTTTCAAAATAAGGGAACAAATCAAAAGCTTCAAGTCTCACCCTGACCACAGCCAGTTTCACCCTGCCCACATAAAATACCAGCATGCCAAGGGCAATAAGTAGCTATGAGAGTCATGGAGGCTTCTCAGGCCAACCGGAGAAGACACATACTGTAAATTTTAATTTCCTTTCTTCTTTGATTGAGGCTCATTTGCATTCAATGGCTAATGTGAGCTGTAGTCTGCCACAGGATATGGGTAGTGGGTTACAGTTTGTATATGAGAACAGGATGGTAAAGGAAAGTAGGAAGATTTAGAGCAGGCCATGGAAAGGACACATGCAGACTCTAAGCAGGTCTGTCGTCACATAAGCTTCATTAGGCAAGATGCAACTCACATTTCCATTTACTCCCAGTCAGGCAGTCCTGGACTCTGGATGCAAACATGCAACAACAACAAGCCTTTGAATTTCCGAAGACAACGAGAACACAAATTGAGGGGGATACTTATAAAAACAGTGGGTGAGGCCGGGTACACTGGCTCACGCCTGTAATTATAGCACTTTGGGAGGCTGAAGCGGGCAGATCACCTTAGGTCAGGAGTTCAAGACCAGCCCGGCCAACATGGCGAAACCCCGTCTCTACTAAAAATACAAAAATTAGCTGGGCATGCTAGTGCACATGTGTAATCCAGCTACTCGGGAGGCTGAGGCAGGAGAATCGCTTGAACCCGGGAGGTGGAGGTTGCAGTGAGCCAAGATCGTGCCATTGCACCGCAGCCCGGGTGGCAGAGCGAGACTGTCTCAAAAACAAACAAACAAACAAACAAAAAAACAGTGGGTGAAAAAACTTCAGGATTAAGTGAAAGTTAAGATGCTTGTCATCTGAGCACATTTATGTAGCACACTCAGCCACAGCCCATGCCTGCTTCATGGGACATGCCTTTTGTCTGCGTGTGGAATATGACATCGACAGTAAGGTTGAACGTTTCCCTCCTGGCTATCATACCTCCACCTTTTGCCAATGAATAAACTATCTGTAACTGGCATCTAGGGGGTAATAATTATTTATTGGATAAATGAATCAAAAAATGATTTGGCTCAAATCTATGGCTGTCTTATGGAAACATTGTTGGGCTACAGTTACAAAGGGTCACCTCTGTTACAAATGCCATGGGGGCTCTGCTTGTTGCTGTCCATGTCATTGACCCTGGTCTTGGTTTTTCTCTGCCCTCCTTCACATAATCTCAGGGTGCCCACATCATCTAAGGATGGGAATCTCAAGGCTAAGTACAACGCAGAGCTTCCTTATGGAGCTAGGCACAACCTGGCCCATGACACACAGGGTTGGCTTCTTAGTTTCTAATAGCTTCCACTAGGAGCAAGGCAGGCACTTTCTCTAGCCTTGGGGCTGATTTCTAGATTCAATTTATTAGCTCAAGTTTGAGTTCCATTCCCAGGTGGAGTACTAAAATCCCCAGTTAGCTGTCACACCTAGTATTTCCTCAACTGGGCTTTTGCCCTAAGTACCCAGACACCCTCTCCTTGGCTCTCTAAAGTGTTTTTTTTTTTTTTTTTTTTAAATGAGACAGAGTCTCGCTCTGTCACCCAGGCTAGAGTACAGTGGTGAGATCTTGGCTCACTGCAACCTCCACCTGCCAGCTTCAAGCAATTCTGCCTCAGCCTCCTGAGTAGCTGGGATTACAGGTGCCTGCCACCACGCCTGGCTCATCTTTTCGTATTATTAGTAGAAATGGGGTTTCACTGTGTTGGCCAGGCTGGTCTTGAACTCCTGACGTCAGGTGATCCACCCACCTCGGCCTCCCAAAGTGCTGGGATTACCGGCACGAGCCACCTCACCCAGCCTAAAGTGGCTATCTTCTAATCCATCATGTCAACTTCTTCCTAGTCCAACTTTAAGTCTCTAAGCTATCTGCTCCTTCTAGTTTCTGATTAGCCAGAGTTCAGCCAAACAAAAATATGTTTTGATGCTTTGTATGCTCACTGCACACCTGGGTACTTACTAGGCAATGTGAATAAGAGGACACACATTTGCTCCCTCAGTTTATACCAATTACGAGTGCAAGCATAGCAGCTGAGAAGAGAGGGCGGTTACTCCTCTGGCTGATGACCCTTTCCGCCTCTGGGACACAGGTGTATATAGCATCTGCTCTCCCAACCACCATCCCTGTCTTGCTCCCTCTAATCCCTCACAATCTCTCCAGCAGTTGTTTCTTTTTGTTTTGTTTTGTTTTGGTTTTCTGAGACAGAATTTCACACTGTCACCAGGCTGGAGTGCAGTGGCACGATCTCGGCTCCCTGCAATCTCTGCCCCCGGGGTTCAAGTGATTCTCCTGCCTCAGCCTCCTGAGTAGCTGGGACTACAGGTGCATGCCCCCACACCCAGCTAAATTTTTTTGTATTTTTAGTAGAGACGGGGTTTCACCATGTTGGCCAGTATGGTCTCGATCTCTTGACCTCGTGATCTGCCGGCCTCGACCTCCCAAAATGCTGGGATTACAGGGGTGAGCCATCACGCCCAGCCCAGCAGTTGTTTTTCTAAAACACAAATAGGCCAGGTGCAGTGGCTCATGCTTGTAATCCCAGCACTTTGGGAGGCTGAGACGGGAGATTTGCTTGAACCCAAAAGTTGGAGACCAGCCTGGCCAACATAGGGATATCCTGTCTCTACAAAAAAAAAATTTTTTTACACAGCTGTGCTCTCAGCTAATCGGGAGGCTGAGGCAGGAGGATTGCTTTAGCCTGGGAGGTTGAGGCTTCAGTAAGCCTTGATCATGCCACTGTACTCCAGCCTGGGTGACTGTGAGATCGTCTCAAAATAAAACACAATGTGAGTGGCCCACTTAAAATCCTTCTGTGGCTTCCCACTGCTTACAGAAAACTCTTCCACAGTAGGATCCTGTCCCATCTCTTTCCTTTTCAGGCTCATTTGCCTCCACCCCGTTTGCTCTACTTCAAGCACACCACCAATGCACATCGCATCCAAACTCACTCGCTCCTGGAATACCTTTCCCCAGCTGTTGAACTGCTTAAGACCTCAAACAGAACTTCCCCTGAGAAGAGTCTTCTGCCCCTTTGGTCAGGCAGACATGTGTCAGGCACCATGTCAGCTGCATAGGAAGGATGCCGTACCTGGCAGCTCACCACTCAGCCTCTTTTACCACAGCCCTCAGCATGCTATGCAGTCATTCTCCATTCATGTGGCAACCTCTCTCTCCTAAGGGAGAGTGTGAGTTTTGAAAAGACATTTTTCTCAGCATACAGCAGGTACACAGTAAATACAGAAGAGATGTGCACATATAACGGACTACAGCAGGAGATACACTTAAAACAGGGCACATGCTGGGCACAGTGGCTCATGCCCGTAACCCCAGCACTTTGGGAGCCCAAGGCGGGAGGACTCCTTGAGCCCAGGAGTTCTAAACCAACTTGGGCAACCTAGCAAGCTCCTATCTCTACAAAAAATAAAAAAATTAGCCAAGTGTAGTGGCAGACACCTGTGGTCCCAGCTACTTGGGAGGCTGAGGTGGATCATTTGAGCCTAACAGTTTGACGTTATAGTAAGCTATGATCGTGACACTGCACTCCAACCTGGGTGACAGTGAGACCCTGGCTCTAAAAATGAAAAACAAACAGGCTACCTGGTGAGTAGCATAACTCATGGTGGGGTAGAAATCAAGACCAAAATAATATTTCTGTAATGACTCTGCTGCTTTTAGGTTGGGTTAGGCAATATCCTCTTGCTAAGATTAGTATCGACTCTGAGAAATACTTTATTCAGTTGTAAAGTCCCAGTTAAATTCCTTTGCACAACTGGAGAAATAAAGCCTTTGATTAAAAACTAAAATTTCCCCAGCCCTCTAAAAAGGGATGGGGGAGGGGAGCAGGTGGAGAGGAATATCTGATCTGTCATATTCTTTAGTCAGAGCCATAAACGTGTTTGGGTAAGACAATCTGATGTTCTGATAACGTTGATAAAAGTCACTTGAAGATTGGGTCACAGGAAGCCCAAGATAAATGCTGAGAGGAAACAGGTTCTTTTTGAAGTAGCCTCTTCGTAATCACTTTCCCACACATTTGTTCAACTTCCGAAAAAGGACTGAATACCTGATTTGCTTTGCAAATGAAATAGCTTAAGAAAGAGAAATTGAGATAATAATTAATAAATGTGTTTGGAAGGCTCCTCCAGCTCACTTTAAGCTCAGGCTGTGGCTTCAGAACTGTGTTAACTCCTTCTGTAAAGGCACAGGCTAACGGTGGTCTTCAGTGACTTTTACCCTACTTTGTTCTAAAAATGGATTCAAAGTGATTTATTGGAAAAGATTAAGACAGAAAATAACATTATTAGGACCAAAGAAGAAAGGGAGTAAGAGGAAATGAAGATCCAGAGAAAAATAAGACTATAGCAGGTCATCAGATATTATAGTCCTATCAGTGAAAGCAAAGTGCAAAATGCATTATTTTACCTCACTCTTTTTATACATGCAGGGAGAAAATAGTCTGATATAATAATCTGGTACTTAGCTTTAAAAGAAATTTCTCTTGAGAGTCTTCACAAGATGATAGGATGGACAATGTCTTCAGCAGCATCCCGACAACACAGGCAATAACAAGTTTTGTAACGGAGTGGCTCAGTGGTATCACTTGATGAAACTGGATACTGTAGCTCCAGAACTCAATTGGAGAAGAAGGGCAAAGGGGGCAAAGGGAGCACGATTTATTATCTTGTACATGCCAGGGCAGGCCTTTAATTTTGTCTTCATGTTCTAAACACAGGTAAGATTTTTACATAAGCTGGAAGTTGGGGAGAGAAAGACCCCTGGAATGGCCAGAGGAGTTTCCGCCCCTACAAAAAACACATTTTTAAAAAGCCACTTGACACCAGCTGCAGTGGCTCAAGCCTGTAATCCCAGCGCTTTGGGAAGCTGAGGCAGGCAGATCACGAGGTCAGAAGTTTGAAACCAGCCTGGCCAATATGGTGAAACCCCATCTCTACTAAAAATACAAAAATTAGCCAAGCGTGGTGGTGTGTCTGTAGTACCAGCTACTTGGCAGGCTGAGGCAGGAGAATCGCTTGAACTCGGGAGGTGGAGGTTGCAGTGAGCTGAGATTGCGCCACTGCACTCCAGCCTGGGCAACAGAGTGAGACTCTGTCTCAAAAAATAAAAGGTAAAAATAAAAAATTATCCAGGTGTGGGGGCATGCACCTGTAGTCCTAGTTACTCAGGAGGCTGAGGCAGAAGGATTGCTTGAGCCCAGGAGTTCAAGGGGGCAGTGACCTATGAACGCACCACTGCACTCAAGCCTGGGCAATAGAGCAAAACCCTGTCTTTAAAAACAAAGTCATTTGAGACAAAAAATTACAGCTAGATAGAAGGTCTAGTGTTTTTATAGCACTGTAGAATGACTAAACAATAATAGCTATTTTCAAATAGCTAGAAAAGAAAATATTGAGCATTCACAAAGAAATGTCTGAGAAGATGTATATGCTAATTACCCTGATCTGATCATCATATATTGTATCAAAACATCACGATATATCTCATAATTATGTGTCAATTAAAAAATAAAAATTTTAGGCTGGGAACGGTGGCTCATGCCAGTAATCCTAGCACTTTGGGAGGCCGAGGAGGGTGGATCACGAGGTCAGGAGATCAAGGCCATCTTGGCTAACATGGTGAAACACCGTCTCTACTAAAAATACAAAAAATTAGCCAGGCGTGGCGGCACGTGCCTATAGTCCCAGCTACTCGGGAGGCTGAGGCAGGAGAATGGCATGAATCTGGGAGGCGGAGCTTGCAGTGAGCCAAAATCGTGCCACTGCACTTCGGCCTGGGCAACAGAGCAAGACTCTAACTAAAAAAAAAAAAAAAAAAAAAAAAAATTTAAAGTCCTTTGAAACTTGTTGACAAATCAAAATTTCTCATTTTCTACTTTGAAGTTCTTACGCCTGCCAATCACAGTGCCTCAGTGCCTGGTAATCAATGTTTGTCAAAAGAACATGATTAACAATAACCCAAGTAATGTTATTGTCTTGGAGATACTTTAAGCTTCTGAATGAGATCATGGCACTGTTACCACTAAGTAATGGTACCTTTCATAGAATACATTCTACATACACACTTTCTTAAGTTATGACCTGAGAATTGGTTTCTGTTCTCAAACACCTAATGAAAAGGATAACAAAACTCAGATAGAAGTATTTCTGGGGCCAGGCACAGCGGCTCACGCCTGTAATTCCAGCACTTTGGGAGGCCGAGGTGGATCACCTGAGGTTGCAAGTTCGAGACCAGCCTGACCAACGTGGAGAAACACCGTCTCTACTAAAAATACAAAGTTAGCCAAGCATGATGGTGCATGCCTGTAATCCCAGCTACTCTGAAGACTGAGGCAGAAGAATCACTTGAACCTGGGGGGCAGAGGTTGCAGTGAGCTGAGATCGTGCCATTGCACTCCATCCTGGCCAACAAGAGCGAAACTCCATCTCAAAAAAAAAAAGTATTTTTGGTGAAAAATACAGTTTATCAATGAGAAGAGGCACATTTAAAAACGTTTCTCCAGCTGGGCACAACAGTTCAAAGTGTAATCCCAGCACTTTGGGAGGCTGAGGCGGGTGGATCACCTGAACTCAGGAGTTCGAGGTCAGCCTGAACAACATGGTGAAATCCTGTCTCTACTAAAAATACAAAATTAGTCGGGCGTGGTGGTGCATGCCTGTAATCCCAGCTACTCAGGAGGCTGAGGCAGGAGAATTGCTTGAATCCAGGAGGTGGAGGTAGAAGTGAGCTAAGACTGTGCCATTGCACCCCAGCCTGGGCAACAAGAGCAAAAATCTGTCTCAAAAACTAAACTAAACTAAACTAAAATAAAATAAAATTTAAAAAAAAGTTACTCCAAAGAATCAAACTAAATGTCCATCAATGACAGATTGGATGAAGAAAATGTGATACATACACACCATGGAATATTATGCAGCCACAAAAAAGAATGAGATCATGTCTTTTGTGGGAACCTGGATAGAGCTAGAGGCTATTATCCTTAGCAAACTAACACAGGAACAGAAAACCAAATACCGCATGTTGTCACTTTTAAGTGGGAGCTAAATGATAAGATCTTATGAACATGAAGAAGGAAACAACAGACACTGGGGTCTACTTGAGGGGAGAGGATGAGAGGAGGGAGAAGCACAGAAAAGATAACTATTGGGTATTGGGCTTAACACCTGGGTGACGAAATAATCTGTACAACAAAACCCCATGACATGTGTTTACCTATGTAACAAGCCTTCACATGTACCACCAAACCTAAAAGTTTAAAGAACTAAATAACATCTCTCCCAGATTTGCTTCATGATTTCTGCTTAAAAGACCCACCACATTAAGTGTTTCTGGGTGTGAAACTACACAGGCCTCTCTTAACCACAAATTGAGATGCCAAGCACAAAGAACCTGCTCATTAATATCAGGGTGGAGTAAGCACAAAGATAGTTGAGAAAAGCGGCAGACCACTACTACAGACATTAGGCAAAAGATTTTTATTCTTATTTAACCATGCTGCATGTATACATACAATATCAATATATACAACTTGAACAAATACAATTTATACATAAAATACAATGAAAGCATGGCTTTTGACACTGATGCAACAAACTGTACAATTTGTAATTTTGGCCAGCATACAGTATTATAGTAATGCTACTGAAGTTATTCATTAAATTAGTCAGACTACAGTATAAGTTCAAAGGCACTAGAAACATCTATGTTTTCTTCTAGTATTTTTAAGAACAAAAAATAATTAAAAACAAAACAAATGTATACATTAGGAAATTGGGCAGACATTGGTGTACTTAAACATAAACGCTACCCATTCCTTAATTCACAGCCCTGTAGGAAAGAAGACTTTCCTTAAGAGTTAAGGGGAAGGATATTAAAAACAGACTAAAAGGAAACAAACAAAACAAAAAACAACCAAAAACCATAGTCATAGTTTTAAAAGCATGTTACAGAGGAAGTAGCACCACCCCCTCCCCCAATACAACCTTACATTTTTGCTGCAAAAAGAAAAAAAAAACAACTCCCTTTCTCCAGAAAGGAAATGAAATGGCTTGTCAAATGGATTCTATTCATAGGGCAAACATGGAGATGTGACCCTCCCCTTGATTACTCATCTCATGCTTTGTAAGAATCTAAACACAAATAGGAAACACTATGATAATTTTAACATCCTATTAGTATATGTAATTGTAAGGATTATTAAAGAAGATACTATAAACCAATAATTCTACCAATGCTCCTTTTAATAAATAAATATCACGTTTTAAATTAAAGGGAAAAGAGAAAACCCATTCAATAACCTATTTATATATATGTGCCACTCATTTTAAATCTGCATATTTATTTAAAAAAATGAGCAAGTGTGTTCATCTATATCGTCTCACGAAATTAACACTGACCTTACAACATACTTCATTTGTGGACAAAGACACAGTAAATGTGAGGAAACTACAGAATTGCTATGACTGGAGCTAAATGAATAGCTCTGAAGTCAGTGTCCCATATTTGCATATAGATATTCAGACCAGGCTTGAGGCCAGGCGTGGTGGCTCACACCTGTAATCCCAGCACTTTGGGAGGCTGAGGCGGGGGGATCACAAAGTCAGGTGAGACCAGCCTGGCCAGCATGGTGAAACCCGGTCTCTACTAAAAAAAATACAAAAATTAGCTGGGTGTGGTGGTACACACCTGTAATCCCAGCTACTCAAGAGTCTGAGGCAGGAAAATCCCCTGAACCCAGGAGGCAGAGGTTGCAGTGAGCCGAGATTGCGCCACTGCACT
This sequence comes from Symphalangus syndactylus, assembly GCF_028878055.3. Classification (NCBI taxonomy): domain Eukaryota; kingdom Metazoa; phylum Chordata; class Mammalia; order Primates; family Hylobatidae; genus Symphalangus; species Symphalangus syndactylus. Next base: position 119,687,125 of record NC_072433.2, read on the forward strand.
CTAGCCTGGGCGACAGAGTGAGACTCCGTCTCAAAAAAAAAAAAAAGATATTCAGGCCAGGCTTAAATATCAAATTTTCTTATTTCTGAGATGGATATTTAACGTCCATCTGGTATAATCAGTTTTAACATAATGCTTTTTTTAAAAAACTGCTATAGTAGGCAGGGTGTGGTGGCTCAGGCCTATAATCATGCCTGTAATCCCAGCACTTCGGGAGCCTGAGGCGGGTGGATCACTTAAGCTCTAGGAGTTCGAGACCGGCCCGGAAAACATGGCAAAACCCCCCCATCTCTACAAAAAAATACAAAAATTAGCCGAGCATGATGGCATACAGCTGTAGTTCCAGCAACTCAGGAGGCTGAAGAGACAGAGGTTGCAGTGAGCCGAGATCGTCCCACTGCACTCCAGCCTAGGTAAAAGAGCCAGACTCTGTCTCCAAACAAAAAACAAACACCCCTGCTGTAGTAGCCTGCTTTTAGAACTTCTCAATTGACTTTTTATAGATCGGCTTTTTATTTTGACTTTTTATAGATTTATTTTTATTATCATGGTAGGGTGGGATAGAAAAAATATCTAATATACTGGCTTAAATTTCCATGTTTTAAAGCTTGATTTAAAAGTTACTCCTTTCCTATTAACTGAATTGTTAAAGGTTAGAAACATGAACTTTTAAAAAGAAGCATTTTTTTTCAACTGGTAAAATTAAGATTTCTTTAGAGTAATTACTAACAGAGTTAAATGTGTATCATCAAAAACATTTTATAATTACCAAAATATTCTGATCACACAAAGCTTTTACAAGACACCTATTTACCTCAACTCTTCACAGTATCTAAACAATGCCCCACAGAGTTAAGTAATAAATTTCTAGCTATCTTACATACCACAAATAAATGCAGCCAGTGAAACGCAATTCTAATCACCTAGAAAATGTTCACCACACACAGGACATTCAGTATTCCAATTACAGAATGGACTTTACATTTATGGATACGTTTTGATCGCCACCTCACCAGTATTCCACCTTCACTCACCCCTACTCTATACACAGCTTTGTCATTTAAACTAGGATTTAACAAAACTTATTAAAATAATATTAATTTAATAAATACTAACTTATAAAGTCTCAAAATATTTTCAACCAATGTGTTTCAGGGCCGATTACTTAATTTTGAAAACCGCAAAACACATATTAAGTGGTTTAGCGGTAGCATAACTTTATTTTTATTTTGTTTTTATTTTTTGAGGTGGAGTCTCACCCTGTCACCCAGGCTGGAGTGCAGTGATGCCATCTCGGCTCACTGCAACGTCCGCCTCCCAGGTTCAAGCGATTCTCCTTCCTCAGCCTCCCAAGTAGCTGGGATTACAGGCATGCGCCACCACACCCAGCTAATTATTGTATTTGTACTAGAGACAGGATTTCACCATGTTAGCCAGGCTGGTCTCCAACTCCTGACCTCAAGTGATCCACCTGTCTTGGCCTCCCAAACTGCTGGGATTACAGGCGTGAGCCACCATGCCCAGCTGGGAGTAGCATAACTTTAAAAAAAAAATAATAAAAATTTAATAAGCAGCTAACAACAGAAAAAAATAATTATCTCTATTACAACTTACTTTACTATGAAATCAACATAGTTTTTATTTGTAGAAGAATATGGTCTAACTGGATTACTCAATAGAAGAAATTCAGAAAATAATATTTTATTTTTAAAATAGAAAAACAAAATAAAAAGTGTTTTAAAGGCAAAGTATTTAAAAGATATTTTTCTTGCTTAGCTGTATTTTCTGGAAAATGGAGACCCTTCTTAACTGGGAGACATAAAGTAATTCCCACCAAAATTTAGAACTCAAAGAAAAGCATCCATAAGTTACACTTCAGAGTGAATTTTTAAAAATACACATGCAGGCAAAGATAACTGAGCAGTATTTAGCTTCTTAATTTTCCGCAACAGTAGATCCTTTATATTTACGTACAATTCAATGTTTCAAGAGAACATGAAACCAGAACTTAAGGTGTATTTGATTTGAACTCAAACTGGCAAAAAAAAAGTTAGGAAAGGTTCAGATGAAACATTTTCAACTTGTTAAAAAACATGTATACTCGCAAAGATTGTTAAATTATAAAATTTTCTACAGAACATTCATAAGATCAGTCATCTCATACTTAAAATGCAACAAATGTTAGACAATTAGAATGTGTTTAAACAGGCTGGGTGGGTGTTAAGACGGAATCATTCCTCAGATGTACAGTCCAAACATTCATATATAACAGCACAACATCGGACAATCTGATCTGCTTCCTTCTATGTGCAAAACAGGACACAGTTTTTTTTTCTAATTTGAAATTCTAGTTACCTAAATATACAGTAGTTGGATAAATAGCTAATCGATTTACACATACATCTAAACTATAACTCTCTATAGTATGAACTGCTCCCCCAACTTCCCTGAACAGTACAAGAGTAGTAGTACAACAATTTGAACAATCACCAGTTGTACAATTTTAATGTTATATTAATATATGTAGACTAAAAGTTCTGAAGCAAATTATTATTTCCAGTCTTATTCATTGATCTACAGCTTCCATTAATTGAAATTATAGAGAAGTCTTCACTGTTTTAATTAAAGATTTTGTCCAGGCATGCGAATATCACTAATTTTTATTGTGACTTTAAGTCTGTAACATTTACTGCAGTAAAGAGTCAATTACAGTTTCAGGCTTTGCAGAACGCTTTCTGTTTGGAGAAGAAAAAAAGCAAGCATGAATGCTTTCCTAAAAGACTGAAATGCAAACATTTAACATTATATAGAAACTATGCGGTGGCCTGTATAGTCTGGAAACAAGCCAAAATTTGACACGTTTGACCATGGTAAGTGTTCAATTAATGTTTGCCTTTTCAGGCTACAGGAAGCTGACTTAGAGTAAATGCAAGAGGATGGCAGCCCACCCCATTATGCCAGATAGTGAGGGACAGGACAGGGATAACTTCCAAGACTGGACTAGGTCACGTGGCCAGGCCAAGTGAGCTGCATGCTTGCCAGATTTGAACTCCCTGATTATCTCTTCTGAGGTACTCGAAAGGTGCAAGTGGATTCAGAGGAAATCAGAAACAAATCATCTCAGGCAACACCTCACAGATGCATATGTAGGGACTTACGGAAATGCTACATTAATGTATTATATTTATTGCAATTTTGCCTAGCCCATCTAACTATGTGTTTCTAACGAAGAACATCACATTGAACATATCATACAATGTAATATAACATCAATAAACCATTTAATGCATGCATTTGTCCATGTTTATGGCTATCATTTTCTTAGGGTTTCCATAACCATGGAATTGTATTCAGCTGGTTATAGCAGGCCAATTCCAGTATACAGAGATGGTGAGTTTGGCTCATATAATGTTGGGCCACATGATTTTTTTAATGTTAAACTAAAAAAATGACGTATCTTAAAATGGATGCTCTGGGAAATGTATTCAAATATCTTATCATATTATTTATTCATTTGCTTTAGGGTCCATATAGTTTAAAAAAAAAAAAAGTAACTAAAATTGAGAGATCTCAAGTAAATAATGCGAATTTCTGGCTTTTCCTTAGAAAAGAGAAGATCCAGGCCAGGCACGGTGGCTCACGCCTGTAACGTTAACACTCTGGGAGGCTGAGGTGGGCAGATCACCTGAAGTCAGGGGTTTGAGACCAGCCTGGCCAACATGGCAAAACCCCATCTCTAGTAAAAATACTAAAATTAACTGGGCTTGGTGGCAGGTGCCAGTAATCCCAGCTACTTGGGGCACTCCAGCCTGGGCAACAGAGTGAGACTCCATCTCAAAAAAAAGAAAAGAAAAGAGAAGATCCAGAAACAATGAGCCCTCTATTTCCATAGATAACTAGGAAGAGAACAGCAGCCACTCACTTTAGACAGGACTGCTCACCACTGCCAATTTTTCTCCTACGCTGGGGACAAATGTCTTACCATGTGTCATCACACTTGCATTGTCATTTTACTAAAAATGGAAAAAAAGATACATCTAAAGGGACTCGTGTTTCTTAGAACTGATTTCCTTCACTATAATATGCTTGGCATGTGTTGGTATAGGAAAGTTTTTAACCCCTCACCTAAATGCTAAAGAATGTAAAAATTTGTACATTTTTAATATTCAACTGTTTGCCCAACCCTGAGTTCAACCATCCCAAATTTATAAGTGTTAAGTCATGTCTATGAGATGATGTAACACAAAAATATCAAAACCATACAACTTCATCCCACATGTAACTTGAAAGTCCATGCACTCAAAGTAGGGAAAAAAGCAGCTTATTATTTTCTACATTTCAGGAGCCCCAGAGTCTTAAAATCAGCTTAAATAAACTGAACAGTCCTTGATGTAGGAAAGGGAAAGGAAAAAAAATAAGCTCCAGCCCAGGACTCCCATATCCCGATTTCCCTGAGCTTATGTGATGACACATGCAGACTACCCAAAAGTCAAAACCAGTGCCCAAAGGAGAGGGGGAAATGTCCAAGGAAGTTCTCCTTAGCTGGTGACTGAGGAAATCAAGGTTCTTGGGGCACCTGACAGAAAAACTAACCAGCTGAATACAATACCTTGGGAGACCAAACAGGCAAATTAATTCGCATTTCATAAGAAGAATTAGTCTAAGAATTAAGGAATTAAACCCATTATACATTTGGAAATAACAGAGTGAATTAAAAACAAATTCTATTACTCAGGAGCCTAAGAAGTTGGAAGACCTTAATTCTTCAGCCAGATTTTATTTACTCAAATTCTAATACACAAGGAATTTGATTTTTTTTTTTGAGACCAAGTCTTGCTCTGTCACCCAGGCTGAAGTTCAGTGGCATGATCTCAGCTAACTGCAACCTCCGGCTCCTAGGTTCAAGCGATTCTCATGCCTCAGCCTCCCCAGTAGCTGGGATTACAGGCATGCGCCACCATGCCTGGCTACTTTTTGTATTTTTAGTAGAGACAGCATTTCACCATGTTAGCCAGGCTGGTCTCAAACTCCTGACCTCAAATGATCCACCTGCCTCGGCCTCTCAAAATACTGGGATTACAGGCGTGAGCCACTGTGCCCGGCCAGGAATTTGATTTTTAATAAATCAGCCAAAATATGTATCATGTTTTAACTAAATAAATTTTAACTTCCTATACATGTATCTAATTAGAATACCTCAATGCCTTCATTTTATCAGATTCAAGGACAGTCCTTACCTTCTCCCTGTCTTTGGCCTTGCTTTCCCCTTTGAAGTTCGTGGTCTTTCTAGTTTCATCAAAGACTGACGCAGACTCTCCTCAGTATAGGCAAGATACACATGAGAAAGGTCCACCTCAAAGGGCTAAGTAAAAGAAACAAACACAAAGCACTCTTAAGGAAAAGAGTTAAGCCAGATTTGGGGGAAGATTTAAAATACTGAATAAACTCCTCGATCAAACCCGCAGAAGCTAAAACCAAAGAAATGTCTACTGACATTATCTTCTAATCCCAGTATCTAAAATGTACTCACCAAAGGTTGGTGAGTAAGAAGCCCTGACACACTATAAATTTCCTTGGACATAAAGAAAAACTGTTGCTGTTTTTCTTAAAGCTGCCCCCTCTTCTTCTTCTTTTTTTTTTTTTTTTTGAGATGGAGTCTCCCTCTGTCGCCCAGGCTGGAGTGCACTGGCGCGATCTTGGCTCATTGCAAGCTCTGCCTCCCAGGTTCATGCCATTCTCCTGCCTCAGCCTCCCGAGTAGCTGGGACTACAGGTGCCCGCCACCACGCCTGGCTAATTTTTTTTGTATTTTTTTTAGTAGAGACGGGGTTTCAGCGTGTTAGCCAGGATGGTCTCGATTTCCTGACCTCGTGATCCACCCACCTCGGCCTCCCAAAGTGCTGGGATTACAGGTGTGAGCCACCACGCCCGGCCTGCTCCCTCTTCTTCTTGACCTAGGACTAGAATTAGCTTTGAAGAGAAAGAAAGACACATTCTAGTCTCTACCCATAATCCTACGACCCAGAGTGGCAGTGAAAAGAAGACTCCAAAGAGTGACTCCATGCCCCTCCTGCAGTGGGAATAAGCCTGACATCAAGACTGATGGTAAGCAGAACTGTCCTCATCACCCCATCCTAGAGCCTTTATTCCCAAAAGATCAGCCCATTTTTCAGGAGAGCTGATTAACAGATATCAGGTTGATAATACAATTTAATGACTCATATTCCTATAAAGAAACAACTGTAGTTTTGTGTTTTGTTTTGTTTTTTTTAAAGTACTCTTACATCTTTCTCCTTTTTATCAGGTACTGGGGTTTGCTTCCTCATGTTATTTCCTGTATAGGCAACACATTTCTCAAAAAGAGAAAAGGGAGAGAGAGAGAAATGTCTTAATTAGTCATCAATACTGTGAGTTAGGCAAATAACTGAGAAATCCTAATATCACACTAGTAAAACATGATTTGAATGCTAGAGCAGAAAGGGCCCCAGAGGTCACTTAGTCCCACCTAGCCCCTAACTCTGACCATTTCCACCCAGACCATGATCTGTATGTTACAATTAATTACATGGAATTAGAAAAATATTTTATCTGCCCTACTGGACTCTCATCTGATTCATCTACTGGACCACGTTCCCCATTGTAGCCAACACAATTTCTAGACCATAGGAAGTACTCTTTAAGTATTACATGAAAGAATGAAGGTAATACTCACTAGCTGCCATTCTCCTATGTCTTCATTCCAATGGACATAGTTTTCAATCATTTCCTTTTAAAAAGGTGAAAGATAGCCTATTTTTAATATTTAATAACATCTAAAATATTGAAGTCATAAAACTAAAATCTTAATAACATTGAGTAATAAAAGTCTCAAAACATTATATACTGATATAACCTTTTCATAAATTCTAAAATATATATTTCCTAGGAATGCATGTAGATGCAATAAAACTAAATGAAAATGAAAAAACAACAGAATGAGAAACTCGGGAATCAAGATAATGATTACCTTGGGTTGGAAGAGGCAAAGGAATGAAATAAGGGAAGGGGAAACTGGTTAGAAGAAGTTATTATCAGGGTCCTAGATATCGTTTTGGGTGATGAGTTCATTACAAAATAACTAAATAAAAGCAGGCCATCCAAGGACCAATAAGGAGAATGTACCATGAACCCAGGATTAATTCCATGTACCTGAGATCAAAAAAAAAAAGACTAAGACTTATTTTCAGACAAATTTCTTAAAACTGTATTGAGAATCAACACAGATTTTTAAAAAATTGGCCAGGCATGGTGGTTCATGCCTGTAATCCCAGCATTTTGGGAGGCCAAAACGGGCAGATCAACCTGAGCTCAGGAATTCAAGACCAGCCTGGCCAACATGGCTAAACTCCATCTCTACTAAATATACAAAAATTAGCTGGGTGTGGTGGTGCACGCCTGTAATCCCAGCTACTCGGGAGGCGGAGGCATGAGAATCACTTGAACCCGGGAGATGAAGGTTGCAGGGAGCCGAGATTGCACCACTGCACTCCAGCCTGGGCAACAGAGTGACTCTGTCTCCCTGACAAAAAAAAAAAAAAAAAAAAAATCATAACATTAAAGTTTACCAAAATGCACTGGAAAGACAAATTTTGGATTAAAAAAAATAGAGGCCGAGATTTTAAAATTATACTAGTACTAAGAATTAGCATCCATCTGGAGATGAATGATGGTACAGGTTGCACAACAACGTGAATATCCTAAACGCCACTGAACTGCACACTTAAAATAGCTAAGATGGTAAATTTCATGTTTTCTATATTTTACCATATACACACACACACACACACACACACACAAAGAATCAGCACCCACAGCAGGAAGAAAAAGGCAGCACAGGGGTTCCATTTATTCTACTTGTACAATAATGGGCGCTGAATGAAGGAATGGGATCCACACCTTGATTCTGATCGCATATACATGAATCTGAGTTCGTCTAAAAGGCTAAAAAATTCTCATTGAGATCCTCAGATACTCAAACAGAGATTATGTATTAAGAAAAGTTAACAACTAAAGTGAAATGTGATGGCATTTGTTCAAAAAATTGTACATTCAATAACTGAAGTATTAAGTATTTACCATCAGTTAAATTAGAAATCTTTGTTCCTTAATCCCAGTCAAGTGACTATCTCGGTCAGAGAACTTCCTTTTTACCTGATAATCCCGAGGTATAAAGTTATCAATAATAAGCATCTGAAGTCGAAGCTCCCGGCTAAGTTGCCGAATGTTCTCCAGTAGGCCTTCAATTTCCCTCTGATGTTCTTGTTGGAGATCAGCCATCTACCAGAAAATCCATAAAAATATTATGAACAAACAAGACTTTAACTACAAAACAGCCCCATCTTACATAGGATGCTTGTCTAAGAGTACTTGTGAGAGCTTACCTAGTTCTTTTATAAAAATGATAAACAGCGTGACACTATCAGCATCTATTCTACACTATTTGTTAAGGTTGAAAAGAAACAATTTAGCCTAATAGATAAAATTAAAAATTGCACATATTTTCTTTTAAATTATGAGCTCACATTATGATTATTTATAAATTCTTAATCAAAGAACTCCTTTTTAAAAAATCCAGAACTGCATTAAGTAGGTAATTTCTAAGAGAACCAACCTCTGACTTTGCAGCCATCAGCATAGTCCAAACTTTCTTTAACTTCTTGGTCTTTCCCTGTGCTTCCTCTTGCAAACTGGTATATTTTTCTTCAATATCCAAGCGTTCTTGCTATGACAAAAATTAGTAAACTTCAGAATAATTTTCTTTGTAAAATTAAATATCTAACTCTTTAACAAATTACATAAATGTTTAGCAACTCTGATCTTCAAAGCAATCCATAAATATGCTTTAAAATTTCAATACGATTATAGATATTTAGCTTTCCACTAGAAAAGTTAAATGTCTCTGGCAAAATACCAAACTAAAAACAGAAAGTCACATTACCTCTTTTTCCTCAAGTTCTCTGCGAAGTTGCTCTGCTCTTTTCCTCCTTTCTTCCAGTTCCATGTTAGATTCTTCAAGAAGTTTCTCTTGTTCCTCAGCTTTGGCCAACAAATCAACCCCACCAACAATTACCTTCTTTTCCAGGGCAGATAATTTTTCCAGCAAAGACTGATGCTCTTGTCTGTTGATTAGAATGAGGATACTCTATATTCACTGATGATCTATTATTCTACTAATATCATTTCCCAAAATTTAACAAAAATTTGGATATACAATTTCAAAATAGAAATATAATTAAGTAACATCTCTAGCAAATTATACCACTGTGTAGTATCTATTTCTAATTTAATTTATAACTCATTCTAATTCATTGATGTGTTTTCCTATCACACGGAAATAAAATAATCAAAACAGATCTAGTTTTTAGAAATACATTATATATAATGGACCCTTCTATCCAAAAATAGCTACACTGGAGACAAAAATCAAGCTTTTAATTACTATTCAATTTTCCTATTTTATATATCCTATGAAAAAACACAAATTTAAATCATGAATTCATCTCAATTCAATAATACTCACTGGGCTTTAAGAAGATCTTTTTCCCGTTTCTCTAATTCAGCTCTAGCTTTGTTTCTTTCTTCTTCTTCCATGTCGAGCTTTGTTTCAAGTGCTTTTCTCTCCTCATCAATTTTTGCTTGCATTTCAATCATCTTGTCTGGGGAGACTTTCTTTTTTCCTATTTGAATCATTTAATTGCAACAATCACTAAAATGAGTCAATGTTCAGACTTATATAAATTACCTCCTTCAATATAGAAATGCCTACACTCCTCAATAATACAAAACCAATTATCAATATTTTAAGGAAATCAAACCAATAATATCATGCATTTCCATTTATTATGCTCCTAGAACTTTATAACTCATTGCTAAATTCAAACTGTTGTCCAATTGTACAATGATAACTAAGAACAAAAGTGAAAGAGAAGCAAAATAGATGAGCTAAATAATAGGAAAAGAAAGACTAACAGGAAAGCCAAATTAAAAAAAAATATGTCCCCAGATAACAAATATAGGTTAAAAAAAAAGCAACATGATTCTTCAGTTACTTTTTCCTGATAACCAAGTATAAAATCAAGCGACTCCTTAAAATGTTTTCCCCAAGTTCACATAAAACAAATAAAAGTCATATATAGGTATAAAATGCACAGATAAAAATATCAGGCAGAATTTACATCAAGTAGTTTTAATATATTTTTCAGAGTTTTTCTAAAATTTTTGTTTAATAATATTAAAGAATTTTATTTCACAGCATACTTTTAAAGGAACAAATTCTATACTACGTAATTATGTAACAGTTACATACACAGTAATTAACCAAGCATTTCACAGTGGCTGAGCTGTCAAGATATATCATCGTACACTAAAGGAACAACTAAAATAGCTTGTTATTATGTCAAACTCAGGACCCGAAGGCTCCCTAAGTCAGAGTAAACATGTCAAGTGTCAAATATAAGTAGAAATACTACCAAATAATAAAGCTGGAATATGGCTTCCAATTGATTATTTTTGCTAATAATGTCTAATAAAGTATTTTACATACATGTAATAGGTGCTCAAAGAAAGTTTATTAATGAATTTCAAAATCACAAAATCCAAATGAAAAACAGAGAAAATAAAACTAGCTTATTAAACTGGTGATGAAACTGAATCAAAGACAATTCATTTCTGGTCATAGTTTCTTAGAAACATACATTCCTTCAGAAAACCAATTAACACTTTTCATAGAATTGGTCTGAGGCTCCCCTAGAACCTTTCTGTCATTCTTAACTTCCTTCCCAAAGAACTACAGAAGAAGAGTGTAAATCATAAGAGTTTATAAATCGTTAATGTCTCCACCCAAAAGCTAACCCCCCACCACCTAACAAGGAAAAAAGAACTGAAAAATAATTATGATGGAGATATATAACTGAGTATATTTTTTCAGGAACTATGAAATGCAGAATCATTAATAGGCTTTAACTCTTTATGACAGAATTATGTAAAAAAAAACTCTAGGGTTTAAAATACATTATTTGTATAGAACTGTAAGTCCAAAGCAAACCTAAGGCACGAGACAAATGAAATAAAAGAGTAAATAAAAGCACTGATCCAAATTCATGCTTTGGTGTGGTGTGATTCATTGCATTCCAAAAGTCAGGATGTAGATTGATTCTATTTACTGGCTTGTTTGGCACAGTCATCTGTATTGAATCTTTTGAATTAGCTGTTAAAAAATAACTTTAAAATAATTTAACTACTATTCCCAAACTACTTCCCATCAGTTATACTATGTCTTAGAAATTTGAAGGAGAAAAGTATCAGTTCAGGTATATAGTAAGTATATACATTTAAAAAAGTGTAACTTCCTTTCCACCTCAGAATTATAAATATTTAAAGACAAAATGGGACATATGTTAAGACAAAAATAATAAATGCATGAAGACACTGATGCTAACGGTATAGAGGAAATGATCTAATCAACATATGAACAGTAGTATGTACAGGCTTCAAGGGTTCTAATTGTTTTAATAGTTAAAAACAGTTTCAAAACCCATTAAGAAGCAGTAAAATAAAAAGATTTTACATGTAGAAATACAAAGACACATAACTGTTCATGAATTAATGCATTACATTAGTAATTTAAAACCATTCAGGTATGTTTCCAAACTGATACTTTAGCAGCAAAAATCTTATTGTGGTCTTGTAACACTTTCATGAAGACAATCAAAGATATATACCAGGGTTAGTTTCAAAAGCCTAATATTTAAGTAACATATTACTTTAGCCAGAATCACTCTGATAAATCATTATATTTCTCCACAAATAATATTTTAAGCTAAATGTGAACATGTGCTAACTCTCCTAACCAGGTATTTAAAAATGTGACATCAGTAAAACTCACTTTTATATGTATTTTTTAAAGGACTTTTTTTTAAAAAAACCTTCTTAAACAAACCAATCAAACAAAAAAGAAATCTATTTCTAACAATACATGATAAAATTCAGCACAAAATTTCAGGCAAATAAATATTTTTAAAAGTTAATGCCATAAACAGTACTTAATTAAACCAGACATAAGTAGCAACATTTTTTTATTGCCCTTTGCCATGTGCTGTAACCAATATTGTGAAGGTGAACTGGCCAGGGTAAGTTAAAGGGGAAGAACTTCAGGGCAGTCCTAATTGAATTAATTTCATTTTTATTACATAAGCAACCACGGCATAGCCAGGCATTTGATTCTTGGCTTTAAGAAAAACGGAGAAAAATGTTTGAACGTGAAATAATTTACACTTGTATTTCCAAACTTTGGCTTAATGAGTCTTTAAGAATTTAGGGAAAAAAAATGAAGTTCTTTTTAAAAGCTAAAGTTGAAAGATTGTTAAAAATACAAAAGATAGATACTTACCTGGTAAAAAACTACTAAATTTTAAAAATTTAATGTATTTAAATAACATAGTTCTTTATAGGATAAATAATTGTACCATGTGGAGTGCAAATCAATCACACCAACCTGCTTGATCTTGCAATAAGAAGTAGTAAGCAAATCGCAGACAGGAAGCAATATGCACAGAGATGAGGAGGAAAAAAAGGAAAACATTATTTCTCTTGTGAAACAAAGAAAAATATATAATAGCATTCATTTAAGTGTAGAAGTAAAAATCAAACCGTTATCAAAACTGAAATAGAGCCCATGTAAAAAGAAAGCATATTCAACACAATGAGAGATGACATTTAAGCAAGAATATTAAAGTTAACTTAGTCTTAGATTATAACTCAAGTCAATCTCAAGATCTCACACTGATTGCCCAAGTCCTGCAAAGGTCACAGTTCAACACCATGTGGTTATGCTAACAGAAGACATGGAAATAGGAACCTGCTAAGATCTGGGAAGCTATCTAAAAGGGCAAAACAGAAAATTAAGGCAATTTTAACAACTAGTACGTTTAAAGTGACAAAATTCACAGTGTCCATATCAAAAATGTCCCAATTCAATATTTCTTTTAGTATATGGATCTATTATAGGCATGCTTCACTTTAAGAAAATCTAACACAAAAACCTGAACCAACCAAACAGATAAATTAGATTACAGTAATTTCCACTGACTATTTGATTAACAGAAAGGTCTAATGAAGAATTTTTAAAGACGCAAGTCCTCCCAATACATTCGATTTCCCAACCGGATTAAGGACTTTTTTTTTTTTTCTTTTTTTCAGAAAATAAAATTATTACATAAAATGAAGTATACCTGTACAGTAACAAACTTACATTCCCTCTATTAGTAGATTTTTAAGGGTAATTATAAACAATGATTCTATAGGAGTCACTGCCAATTAATGACTCAAGCAAGAAACACCTTTTAAAAAGGTCATTCAGATATTTGAAAGGGAGGGTACACACAAGTTACACACAGCAACCACATGCTAGGACAACCATCTCTCCACTTCACCGACACGCCCACATTACAACAAAAAAATTATGTGCTAGGTATGCAAATAGGAATTAAAACTTCTTGAATTGAACAAAGTACAACTCATTTCATAACATACTTCCATATAACTACTCTTTAAGAATTAAGTTTTAAAACAGAAAACTAAATTGCAATGCCTCCCATTCAAATATTTTCTCATATTTCACAGTTTATTATACAAAGTAATACCTCTATGTGGTTTCTAATGCAATTCCAAGTATTTTACAAATTATCCTTTGAAATGAATTGTTTTTGTAACTTGCCTACAAATTGTCAATAGAGAGATTTCTAATATTCTTGGAATTCTTCTTTTAGAAAGCTAAAAGCACAACAACAATAAGCAATTATTTTTGTCATTAGTTTAGAAAGGGTAAGTATACAGATAATGCTTTAAAAGACAGTAAGCTGCAGGCTGGTACAAGAAAGCAACACTACTCCCCTTTCTTCTGAAAATAAAATATAAATAAATTAAATTAAGTAACACTTTTCAACTTAATTAAATTAGGTTTTAACAAAAGCCTTTAAGTTTGAAATAAGTCTAGATGGATCCTGCATAAAATTCTCGTGATTCTGCATTCTCTAATCACACCTTAGAAAATTTCTTAAAATCTGCCGGGCACAGTGGCTCACACCTACAATCCCAGCACTTTGGGAGGCCGAGGCGGGCGGATCATAAGGTCAGGAGATCGAGACCATCCTGGCTAACACGGTGAAACCCTGTCTCTACTAAAAATACAAAAATTAGCCAGTTGTGGTGGCAGGCACCCGTAGTCCTAGCTACTCAGGAGGCTGAGGCAGGAGAATGGCGTGAACCCAGGAGGCAGTGCTTGCAGTGAGCCAAGACTGCGCCACTGCACTCCAGCCTAGGTGACAGAGCAAGACTCCGTCTCAAAAAAAATAAATAAATAAATAAATTTTCTTAAAATCTATCAGGTAATTTAGAAATATGGGTAAATGCCCATTTGAAATAAAACACTGTTCAATTCATCTTTACTTGCTTCAAGCTTTATGTTTTTCTTTATTTGGGAGCCTTTAATCTTAAACCACCACTAAGAATAGGACACCAAAGTGTAAAAACTTTGTAATTGTACAACATGTTATAATGGGCACTGGTGTACTTCAAGTATAATTTGTACTTTTAGAAATACAAGATTTGGTGTTACGTGTCCCTTATTCTGAGCAGGATTAGAAATGTGTCATGAAACCTAAAAAATAAGCATGAGAATTATTCTTTCATACAGCTTACTAGCTCTCTTTACATTATCTCAATTGCAAAAGCATGAATCTCTCTTCCATTGTCTCAAACATAAGCTAAAGCCTATGTTTTAACAATTATGATTAACTGGAAGCAATGAAAGGGGGTGGAGGAATCATCACATGCTTTGTTCTCCTGAGGAATCCAACATGTATTCTTTAGGTAATGACAGGGAGTGGTGCAGCATTGCTCAAATGAAGCCCATGGGTTATGGAAAAGCCAAAGCTCTGTAAGAGAATGTAAGAGCTACCACTCACTAGGCAAGAACTTATCCAGAGGTTTCTCTATGACAGAACATGTGGAGTCTGAACTACTGCTGCTGCTACTGCCTGGAAAACAAAGAAATGAACCCAACGGGAACCAAAGAAAGAGGAAACAAGAAAATGAACACACACACACAGAAAAATTCAGTTTTCAGAGAAAAAAATTTTGAAGGACAATCAAGCTTTGTATTAAAGAACGAAAATTTACTTTCCTAAAAACCAGTCCTGGTAGTTTATCCAATATTCTCTACTTTACAAAGCCATACAGAGGAATTAGAAAGTGTAATGCTTTAAGCAACTACTGTGGGCAGATCCTACTGGTCACCTAAAGCCTAATCATTCAAAGGGTTGAAATGACAAGAATAAAAAATAAAGAAGTCATTTGGCGAGATTTTAGTCTACTGAAACTATTTAGGTTGATAAGTTAAAGGAATGAAGTTTTAAAACTCAAAGTCATACACAATAAATATTATAGAAGTGATAAATTACCCTTCATAATAGGTTAGTCTGTCTCCACTTTCAGTCTCTATCCCTCCAAAATATCAAACTATCAAATATGTTTTAGGTTTGATAGCAAAACTTTCAAAAGGCTCACTGAAAATTTTTAAATTTCTAAGCCTGGAAGGAAGATATATTATTGTTAAATATTTGAACATATTAAACACTGGCATTATTCTATTTAAAATTTTATTTTTAACAAATCCGTTATCAGCTTTAGCTTTGAAAATAATAATCTACTCTGTGAAAAACTAGGTGTGATAAAAAAAAATTTCTCTAAATCAGGTGAACATTTTCTGTAAAAGGACAGATAATTGTTTGAGACTTTGCAGGCCATACGGCTTCATGTGAAAGCAGCCACAGAGCATATGTAAATAAATGAGCATGGCTGTTTTAATAAAATTTTATTTACAAAAACAGGTGGTGAGCTGGATTTAGCCAGCAGACATTTTGCCAATTTTTGCTATAAATCATTATTTTTCTGTCTTTTGAAGTTACAAAATCTTTATAGTTTTTAAATTTGGGACTCCTAATCAAGCAGTGATGGGTTTATTTTCAGTACAATCATTTTAATAAGACAAACAAAATATGCACCAGCTTGAAAACAATGACGACATTAATGGAAGAGAGTTCTGAAATAAATATTTATGGTAAAAAGGTTTGAAATGTAGGCCATTATAATATGTCCATTTCATTTGCATATTATCTATATTCTTATCATAATAAACAGTCTTAATTCACACGTGGCAACAAATCCCCCACAACAGGGTGAGAATGAGAATACATTTTACAAAGAAAAAGAACTAAATTTAAAAATGGAATTCCCCTTACAAATTTACTATTTAAAAATTCAATGACTTTTAAAGACTAATCTTGTTTGTGGAAAAACTCCACATTATCCTAATTTCCTTAAAATACTTAGGCTCCAGCCAGGCATGGTGACTCACGCCTGTAGTCCCAGCACTTTGGGAGGCTGAGGCAGATGGATCATGAGGTCAGGAGATCAAGACCAGCCTGGCTAAAACGGTGAAACCCCATCCCCACTAAGAATACAAAAAATTGGCTGGGCGAGGTGGCATTCACCTATAGTCCCAGCTACTCGGGAGGCTGAGGCAGGAGAATCACTTTAACCCGGGAGGTGGAGGTTGCAGTGAGCCGAGATCGCACCACTGCACTCCAGCCTGGGCGACAGAATGAGACTCCGTCTCAAAACAAACAAACAAACAAACAAACAAAAAAACTTAGGTTCCTAACACAGATGTAAGTCCCTGCATAAAATTAAAACCCACAGGAAATTTTAAAATGGCATACCCACTATTATAGTCTTACAATTCTAAATTCTAAAAAAACAGAACATATATTCAAAGTCAGCTATAAACGGATCAATACAGGAGAAAAAAATGCAAAGTTAACCAGGTAAATGGCATACATCTTCTGTTCTAATTGTTACCTAATATATTAAACAGATAACGGCAAAATAAAACTCATGCACTCTACCACCTTGTGAAACCACCTAATTTGTACAAATCAGATTACTAAACAGAACTTACCCCTTCTTTTTTTCCTTTTCTCTCCATCTTCTCCAACCTCACCCTCTTCATCATCATCTTCCTCTGACCCACTGATATCAGAGCCTGATATTTCTTCTCCTTGGACAGAAATTTAATACAATGTTTTTTATCCTGTACCAAGTCATTAGCTATTTAGGAAACACGTATATCAACTTTCTTCCTCAGGTTTTTGTTACTGCAAACAACGAATTTAAATACTATTTAAATGCTCCTAGAGAGTATAACGGATATGCCAATCTCAGAAACAGGTAAGATGTCCAAAAAGACTTTAAAGTCTCTAAAGAGAAGTTAAATTCTGACCCACTTAAAATTTCAAAACATTCTGGCTAGGCAAGGTGGCGCACGCCTGTAATCCCAGCACTTTAAGAGGCTGAGGCAGGCAGATCACTTGAGGCCAAGAGTTGGAGACCAGCCTGGCCAACATGGCAAAACCCCATCCCTACTAAAAACACAAAAATTAGCTGGGCTTGGTGGCATGCACCTGTAATCCCAGCTACTTGGGAGGCTGAGGCAGGAGAATCACTTGAACCCGGGAGGCAGAGGCTGCAGTGAGCCGAGATGGCACCAATGCACTCCAGCCTCAACAAGAGAGTGCCTCTGTCTCAAAAAAAAATAAAAATATTCAAATCATTTCTTTATGTATAATTTTAAATATATATATAAATTATGTGGTAGAGTTACTAATTCAGTCTTTTAAAAATGTGATCACTTTTGAGGAACAATTTCTTCTAAAACAGCTTCCTGTTTAAGATTTCAAATAATTCACTGAATCTGTATTTTTAAGAGACACAGAACTGTCATGTAAGAGTGATCCCACTTTTAGGACTGTATCACAAGATATTTTCAAAAAAAGAAGTGCTTATTTACACAAAGATAGTGTTAACTACACATTAACTTAAAGATAAAAAAAAATAAAAAAGGACGGATGAAGCCAATAAAACAGATCAGCACTATATCATCTTCAAATTAGCTATTTTTAAATGCCACTGTTTACATATGAAATGTCTAACAAAATAAAATACAGGAGAAAAAAGTAAAATATACTCTAATCACAACCAGGTAACAATTGTACCTGTAAGTACAAGATGGAAAGGAACACAGAGTCTTGGGAGAAGAAATTTCTGAAAAATATTTTGTTCTTTGGGCTTAGAAACAATGACATCTTGGTAGTAATGAGCATAGCTAGTGCCCAAAACTGGGTTTCTAAATACCATTCTTCTACAAAAGGGACTAGAGAGAAGTGAATGATTCTAAGGTTGGGCAAGGAAGACACAAGATAAACCTAAAACCTTTTGTAGTGACAAAAAGCAATCAAATGCTCAAAAAAACTGATGAGCACATGCTGAAAGAATACAGAAACTACTCTGAAGGATCTCATAATAGCCAAAGCTGGGCCAATTCAACGAACAAAATAAATAATGATAATACTGGATTATAATCCATGATCTAAATACGATAAATACTTGAATAAATAAACAAATGGGAATGAAGGGGCTGTTCTTCCTTACAATAGAATCCTAAACACTAAACAAAGAAGCAATGATGAGAATAGAAAATAACATGGAGCAAATGCCACAGGATTACTGTTGCAGGCAAGAACTATTGATGCATACTAAAAATAGTAGGAGAAAGTATGACGAGAAACAGGACCTTCGCAGTCTCAAAGTATCCCCCACAACATACATGTTAATTACAAATGGAAAAATAAAACAATAGATTTGCAGTGGAGAAACTTTGCAGGGTCATTATAAAAGTAGACAAACCCAAATTAATGAACATTCAAAAAATATATGACCAGTACTCTTCAAAAATGTCAACATCAAGAAAGACTGGGGAATTAGACTGAAGAATAAGTGTGCTAGACATCGTCATTAAGAAGGCATGACATGGCTGGGCGTGGTGGCTCACGCCTGTAGTCCCAGCACTCTGAGATGCCAAGGCGGGCAGATCATGAGGTCAGAAGATAAAGACCATCCTGGCAAACATGGTGAAACCCTGTCTCTACTAAAAATACGAAAATTAGCTGGGCGTGGTGGCACGTGCCTGCAGTCCCAGCTACTCAGGAGGTTGAGGCAGGAGAATCGCTTGAACAGGGAGGCAGAGGTTGCAGTGAGCTGAGATTGTGCCACTGCATTCCAGCCTGGCAACAGAGCGAGACTACGTCTCAAAACAAAAAACAAAAAACAACAACAACAAAAAAAACAAAGAAAGCATGACAAATAAATGCAATGTGCGATCCTGGATTGTATCCTGGACCAGGAAAAAAAAGGCACTGGAAGGAAAACTGGCCAAATTTGAATGAAGTCCACAGATTAGTTAATAAGACTATATCAAAGTAAATTTCCTGGTTTCAATAACTGTTGTATGCTTATAAAAGATGTTAACACGAAGTAAAGCTGGGTGAAGGGTAGATAGGAACTCTCCATATCATGTTTGCCAGTTGCATATAGCCTACAATAATTTTTAAGTTTAAAAATTATTATTTTAATGCTATTGCCTACTTTTTTATTGTTGATATGATCAACTCCATTAACTAGATTATAAAAAGAAATGTCATAAGAGCAAAAATAAACTGAAACGTATTAAAAACAGTATTATCATAGAATCCAGCAATTCCATTGCTGGGTACACACCCAAAAAATGGTAAAACAAGAATTCAAAGAGGTATTTGTATAACCACGTTCATAGCGGCATTATTCACAACAGCCAAAAGGTGGAAGGAACCAACTGTCCATTGGTGGATGAACGGATAACAAAATGTAGTATATACACAATGGAATGTTATTCAGAATTAAAAAGAAGTCCTGATACATTCTACAACATGGATGACCCTTGAAGGCATTATACTAAATGAAATAAGCCAGTCACAAAAAGACAAATGCTGCATTTCACTTTTTTTTTTTTTTTTGAGATGGGAGTCTCACTCTACCACCCAGGCTGGAGTGCAGTGGCATAATCTCGGCTCATTGCCACCTCCACCTTCCGGGTTCAAGTGATCCTCCTGCCTCAGCCTCCCAAGTAGCTGGGATTACAGGCGAGAGCCACCATGCCCAGCTAATTTTTGTATTTTCAATAAAGATGGGGTTTCAACATGTTGGCCAGGCTGGTCTCGAACTCCTGACCTCAACTGATCCACCCGCCTCGGCCTCACAAAGTGCTGGGATTACAGGCGTGAGCCACTGCGCCCCACCAATACCACTTTCGTAAGATACCCAGAGCAGTCAAATTCATAGACAAGGCAGAATAGTTGTTGGCCGGAACTACGGGAAGGGAGGAATGGGTATATACTGTTTAATGAGTACAAAGTTTCAATTTTGCAAGAAGAAAACTGGAGATGGGTAACTGAAGAACAATGTGAATGTACTGCCACAGAAATGCAGACTTCAATGTGGTTAAGATGGTAAACTTTATGTTATGCAAGCTTAACCACAATTTTTTAAAAAGGAATAAAATTCAGGCACTTGCTACAATATGGATGAAACTTCAACGTTCTGTTAAGTGAAATAAGCCAGTCACAAGTAGATACTCTATGATTTTACTTATATGAGGTACCTAGGATAGTCAGATTCATAGAGACAGAAAGTAGAATAGTGGTTACCAGAGACGAGGGGGAGAAGAGAATAGGAAGTTACTACTTCATGGGCACAGCGTTTCTGTTTGGGATGATGAAAAAGTTCTAGAAATGAATAGTGGTGACAGTTGCACAACCATGTGAATATACTTGATGCCACTAACTGTACACTTAACTAACAATGGTTACAATGATAAATTTTATGTTATGTATATTTTACCACAACAAAAAAATGTAAAACATAAAGTCAGCAAAATAAAAGTATGCACTCACCATTAACATCGCTAAGAAATTAAAAATCTTTAAAACATACTGGCTATAAATACCACCTAGTGGTCACATTTAAAACACCAAATTTCATTATCTAACAGTTCTCTTACTGCTTTTCCTCAATAACTACTTGTTTACTAAATAAGTACCTTCTCTAAACATTTGTGATGCTGGCGTCTCTGAATTTCACCTCTGATCTAGTCAGTCTCCTCACAGACTACAAAGGTGCTTTGAAACCAAAGCCCTGTTTATGTGGTTCGCAAAGGAGCTCTGTACCAATCAGAAAGGATCTGTTTCTTGCATTAAGGTGCAAGGAATCACTGAGCACTTAATGACTGGGAACCGTCTCACTCTCATAAATAAGATCTTCAAATTTTCCAAATTTCTAGCATGATATTGTTGGAAAAGAATTTCCAAAATACAATCTCATGTTCAAATTTAGGTATGAAAGGATATTTTAAAGGTCATGCAATGGATTTTTCCTTATAGCAAACTTGGTTTACTCATGACTGTCTAATATGTTTCTTTACTTCAAACAATAGTGAGCTGATATTGATTGCAATGCCAGAATTCTGGTCATTTTCACCTAAATACCTACATTGTAGAATTTGCTCTTATACAAAGACAAATAAA
Source organism: Symphalangus syndactylus (assembly GCF_028878055.3). Classification (NCBI taxonomy): domain Eukaryota; kingdom Metazoa; phylum Chordata; class Mammalia; order Primates; family Hylobatidae; genus Symphalangus; species Symphalangus syndactylus. The sequence continues at coordinate 119,708,675 of NC_072433.2, forward strand.
CACTCATTCTTTAACACATGGTCATATGAAATCTACAAAACATCATGGGAATGCTTTTAAAAAACCACATACACAAATATTATGTAATTTTACTTAAGCTTAATATGAAAATGGGAAAGTATGTAAGTACCAAGTCACTTTCTAGAAATATTCATTTAACTACCAATGTTAGAGGCTCAAAAAAGGTTTAACAGAGGGCTTTTGTTAGAACACTTAGTGGTTCAACAATGTATTTTTAGCCAACATAAAGATTAATATTTTCAGGAAAAGCTACCTTCTTCAAGCTTCTTTTTCAGTTCTTCTATTTCTTTCTGGAACTGACGCAGCAAAGCATCCTTTGGATCTTCATTAATTCTAGCTTTATTTTTAATATTCTTAGCACGATTGGCATACCGTAATGTACTGATAGTTTCATCATAATTGTAATCTGCTGGCCCAATATTTGCACACTATTGAATTAGAAATATGAAACAAATCATTTTACACTCGACAGAGTTAAAATTAATACTACCATTACAAATACATCAAAAACTATTTAAAGCACATATGCACCCTTGGCCTTCTTGAAAATGAGAGTGTCAACCACATGAGCTTCCAAAGGACACTATTATGGGCTAATACACATGAGTGTACCACAGAAAGGACAACCACAAGTCAAAAAAAGTAAAATAATCAAGTTTAAAAAATGTGATACATATCAATTATTGGCATAAATTAGAATCTTAAATTTGCCTGATGTTAACTATATCACCAATTAAGTCTTACCATCATGGTTTTTGAATTTCCTCCTAAGGAATCCTGAAGAAGACGAGTCAATTTAGAGTTACGATAAGGCACATGAGTGCTTTTTCCATCAACCAAGGCAGAAATTACATTACCAAGGGTGGAAAGTGAAAGATTGATTTTTGTAGCTTCCTTTAGGCGCTGTCCAGTAGCTCCAGTTTTTGCCTGTCTTTCTGAACCCTAGCAATAAACAGAGATGAAAGTAAAGCTAAAATTTTTCTAAAAACAGAATATTCTTCCCAAGGTTTTATTAAAAAGTAATGTAACAGTAAAAAAACCTGATATGATGCCTAAATTCACTTCAAAATAATATAGGAAGGGAAGAAGTGGGTGAGAGTACATGAAACAAGATTAGCCATGAGCTGATTGTTGGGAGCTGGGTGATCAGTCTATGGGGGATCACTATACTATTCTATATACTTTCATATACATTTGAAATGTTCCATAATAAATAATAAACTTACACAAGTAACACCTTAAAAATCATGTGTAAATCATACCTTTTCACTTTAATTTTCATTCATTTATAAAATAAATGGATCACAAGAAAGAGTTATTCCTTAAGCAGTGTCCTGTTACTTACAGCAAGATCTACAAGATGGAGCTTCCCCATCCTGACATGCATGTTACCATCAATGCCTTTTTCACTGCATTCTATAGTAATTGTAAAGATGGCATGGGAACGGGAACTATGTTCGTTCATATTAGTTGCACCAACAGAACCTTTAATAAATAAAAGAAATCCTTTAAAAGTGCAGCAGAGAGTGCCTTTAAAAATAAACATCCTGAGCAGTTTAAAATACTTAATTTTTATCAGAATCAAAAGCCAGAGAGCATGGCTAAACCATAAAGGCACGGGTGTGTACTTAGCCACTACCCACAGCCTTAGCCACTACCCTTAGCCACTGAAATTTCTCTTATACTTTGTTGATAACAAACAAATTTGTAAGGTTTCTCATATTAAAGACATAACTTTAGCAAAAAATAATTTCAATCCCAAGTAATACTGCCTAAAAAATGATTAATTTACACCCAAAAAACCACATTAAGTAATTGGAAAAATTATTGCTGATTTAGCTGTCTAAGGAGAATTATGCAGGCTGGTGTACTGTAGGAAGTAAAAAATAATAATAATAAAGAGAATTTTAGCTACTTGGGAGGCTGAGGCACAAGAATCGCTTGAATCCGAGAGGTGGAGGTTGCAGTGAGCTGAGATTGCGCCACTGCACTCCAGCTTGAACATATAAACCACAGGAATACTTGCACACATATGTCAGACAATACAACAATATTCAGTGCAGCATTACAAAAAATAAGGTAGATCTAAAGACATGGAAAAACGCCCATAACATATAAATTAAAAATAAAAGCAAGTTAGAAAGAAACACATAACATAATCCTACTTCTGTAAAAAAAAAAAAAATCCATTCAAAATATGCAAAGTATTTGCATGTGTAAATATATGAATGTATTGTGTAAATAAAAAACATTTTTTACAATAGACCTGTATTAGTTTTTTTCTTAAATTCCAAAGTATTTTAAAATTGTCAATTTTACTCAATGCCAAAATTATCTTCCTACTACACACTGATGCAGAACTTTTCTGTGCAAGCTTTGATTTTAGAATTTAAACATTAAAAGGGTAGTCTTTAATGAAGTGACCAAAAGCTCCAATTAACTACCTGAGAATTAAATTAATTTCATTCTATGAATGAAATCTTGTGTTAAAATTTTTAATAACCAATAATTAACATATTTCTGTTATTTAAATTTTTTTAATAAAAGCATATAGAAAGCATAAAGTGAAAGCTCCTGACATTCCTTCTCCCCAATTTTATTTCTCCTTCTCTAAAGGTAACCACTACAATCTGTCCTTTCATTTTGTATTTTATATACACACATGTAGACACAAACACACCCACACTGCCCAAATAAATATATAGCTTAACAATTTTTCACATATAAATAAATAGGGTAAGGCAGTACATACATACTGTTCTACAATTTGCTTTTTTCCCCCCACTGACAAACATACTTTGAAAATCTTCCTGGTCTGTGTAGGCACATTTACCTGACTGGGCTTTTTTGTTGTTTTGTTTGAGACGGTCTCCCTCTGTCACCCAGGCTGGAGTGCAGTGGCGCAATCTCGGCCCACTGCAACCTCCACCTCCCAGGTTCAAGTGATCCTCCGGCCTCAACCTCCTGAGTAGCTAAGATTACAGGTGCGCACCACCACGCCCAGCTAATTTTTGTATTTTTAGTAGAGACGGGGTTTCACCAGGTTGGCCAGGCTGGTCTCAAACTCCTGGCTTCAAGTGATCCATCCGCCTCAGCCACCCAGATTGCTAGGATTATAGGCATGAGCCACCGCGCTCAGCTTGCTTTTTTGGTTTTGTTTTGTTTTGTTTTTGAGACAGAGTCTTCCTCTGTTGCCCAGGCTGGAGTTCAGTGGTGCTATCTTGGCTCACTGCAACCTCTGCCTCCCAGGTTCAAGCAATTCTGCTGCCTCAGCATCCCAAGTAGCTGGGATTATAGGCATAAGCCACCACGTCTGGCTAATTTTTTTGTATTTTTAGTTGAGATGGGGTTTCGCCATGTTGCACAGGCTGGTCTCAAACTCCTGAGGTCAGGAAATCTGCCCACCTTGGCCTTCCACAATGTTGGGATTACAGGCATGAGCCACCACATCCAGCCTAACTCATTGTTTTTAACAGCTTTATTACAGTCTATGGTATTTTTGTGCCATCATTTACATAATCAGTGTTTTACTGAAGGTTATTTAGATTGCTACATCTAAAAATATTTTCCACAATGTCTAAAATTAGAAACACAGAGTCAAAAGGAATGTATTTTAAAATGTCAACAGATACTGTTAACATTGCCCTTCAAATAGGCTGCACCAATTTATATTCCATCCTCAGTGCCCATTTCTTCAAAGTCTCACCAACCTACATATCCTTCATCTAATCTGACGAGTGCAACATCTCTCTCTATCTTGCTTCAGCATTTTCCTGATTAGTTGTGAAGTTATATAGCCTTTCACATACTTATTGCTGGGCTTAGTTCTTCTACGAATAACATACGTATTTTTTGCTAATTTTTCTATTAAGATTTGGTCTTTTTCTATTAATTGGTTCATAAGAATGTAAATGATTTTTTGAAGTTTTGTTGTTTGACTTCCTTGGGTTTGACAGATCTATCGTCAAGTCATAGAAACTTATAAAAAATTTTTCATTTCCTATTTCTCATCTTTTACCTCTAATCCCTGTTTTTTTTTTTTTCGGTTGCTGTGTTGCCCAAGTTTGAGCGCAGTGGCGCAATCTCGGTCCACTGCAACTTCTGTCTTCCTGGTTAAAACGATTCTCCTGCCACAGCCTCCCGAGTAACTGGGATTACAGGCACCCACCACCACTCCTAGCTAATTTTTGTATTTTTAGTAGAGACGGGGTTTCACCATGTTGGCCAGGCTGGTCTTAAACAAGTGATCCACCCACCTCAGCCTCCCAAAGTGCTGGGATTACAGGAGTGAGCCACCGCGACCAGCCTTTTCACCTCTAATTTCTAATTGCTATTAGCGGCATCACCAGTACTAGGTTTGAGGCATCTGTATAATACCGCTGAAGCTTCTTACTCTTTAGACTAAAAACATGACACAATTACTAAAAAGAATGCAATTTTTTAATTTAAATTTTGTTTTGCTTTTCTTGTCAACAAAAGGGAAGCATTACAGTGCCTAGTTAATGCAGACTACTGGCCTAGGTTTTTTGGGTTTCTTCCGGGTGGGTTTCTTTAGGACAGGGGCTCCCTATTGTCCAGGCTGGTCTCAAGCTCCTGGCCTCAAATGATCCTCCCAGTTCAGCCTCCCGAGTTGCTGGGATTACAGGCATGAGCCACCGTGTGTGGCTATGGCTTAGGTGTGATCACTCACTCTACCACTTAGTAGTTATAGTACTTAGACAAGTTACTTAAACTAAGTCTCACTTTCTTCATTCATAAAGTAAGAATTTAATGTCTTCATAGTCTCCCGTGAGGACTAAGAGAGCATCCTTATGAAGCACTTAGCACAAGCACTCTCCACTAAGAGCTCAATAAACATTACCAATTTTACTATTACAGCTACCAAGAGACAGCTGTATGAGAGTTGCATAGATTTGCACTACTAAAAAGAAACAAAACTTTGCTCGGCATGGAAAATGATTTGTGATACCTTTCATTCATATATGCTCTCTACATGGTAAATAATCAAAGTGGAATGGTTTTCAAGAAACCTAAAAAATCCAGTCTCTACAGGGTAAACTGCCATATACCAAATTTGCTTCTAAACCAGCCTACTCGACACACAGATGCTTAATCACAATTACACACTATACTTACGATTTTTGTGGCCTAGCGTCATAATTCTATCCATATCATCAGCATTATTTACCACATAAGCTGATAAATCTTTGATATAAACTCCCACATCAGGTCTTTCTTTAACCTAAAAAAAAATTAAGACTTTATAATATATCAATAACTCTTCCACAATTATTTATTATCTCCTATGTGTTGGACACTCTACTAGACAGAGGGAATATAGTGATAAGATAGACACTGTTCCTACACACATGGAGATGTCTATAGGAAGAACACACAAATGAAGAATTATACACAAAAATTATTTAATTTCAATTGTGATGACACGAAGAAAAATATAGAAAAAGTACAGAACACTAAGCTAGTGAAGGAGATAGGATAAAATTCCCCAAGATGATGTTTAAGCTAAAATTTCTTTAAATAAAAAAGAGGCAGTTAGGTAGGAGAAGAGAACGTGCAAGAATCCTGAAATAAGAAAAAACTAGGCACTTACAAAAAAATAACAAACAAACTGAAAAAGACAATGTGGCTGGAGAGAGCAGGAAACAGGGAAAAATAGGTGAGACATCTGGTTACATAGGAAGAGAGAGACAAGTTTAGAATAGTTTTTGGTCTTTATGGTAAGAATAATTTGGAGAATTTCAAGCAACTGAGGCAAATAATCAGATCTACAGTATCAATGTTAAAATACGATCTTTCTGTGAATTACCTTATGAGCATTTTTAACCAAATTTGAAAAATGTATTTAGGATGGATTTACCTAAAATATAAGTGGTGTTGTATAAACAAAATTCACTTTGGAAGGCTCAGAGTCACCTCTACAAAACAACAGAATAAAAAGCGAAACTGAGGCAGAGGCCTGTGGCTGCCAGTGGGAAAAGCCATTCCACAGTAGGAAGGCCTCATAGACATCGAAGACAAATGAAAATTTGATAAACAATTCCAGGGGAAAACGTTATAAAGGTAGACACTCAACATTCCAGTCATTGATTTTCAATGTTGTGTGTGTGTGCATGCGCCTTTTATAACAATTGATAAGATAAATTTACAAATTAGGAAAAATCCTTTATCTGTCATGGGATATAAATTAAGCCCTAATCTATTAGTAGTAAAAAAAAAAAAAAAAAAAAAAAAAAAAAAGTGTGATGATCTCTATAAGCCAGTGGATTTCAGACCTTGCTCTGAAAAGCCCTAGAGGGTCCATGGTGGCACTGAGGGGGCCACTGTAGGAGTTTAGGGGTCTTCAGGTCCAGAGAAGTTCTAAAGAGAAGGGCGCTTTCATGAATTTTACACATTGAGCTTCCACATAAGGTTTGGTTTGATAAAAGTGTTGAAATGCTTTATACCTTTTAAAAGGTTTGAAAATTACTGGTCTATATCAATGCTTCTCAAAAAATCTCTGATAAAGGATGTATATATTTGTAATATGATAATTTTGTAAAATACAAAAATCATGCACTTAGATGCCTTGGCAATGTCAAACTGCTATGGAAGTTTTTAAGCACCTACTCTCAGTTTTTGTGTTCATTCTCACCGCAGACTGAAAATGGACATTCTTCAAACTGATATCTGTCTGCAAACTAGTGGTCTTCCAATCACAATATGCTATTAATTCAAAATTCGATTAATAAGTGTATTCAACTAATAACTGACTAGATATGAAAGATGAAGAAAGAAAATATAATTCCAAATGTGTGAAAGTTAAAAAACTGGATGGAAATGCTACCAAAGAATTTTTATCATAAAAAACACAGGAATTCAATATCTATGACAAACACAGTTTGTAACAACGGATCTCAATGGAAGCAGTTGCCCTCTTGTCCTAGAATGTTTTAGAAATTTGCGAAAGAGTTTCTGGTTCACTTGAGGACACTGTAGTATTGATAGGCAGGGACCAGGAATACTAAACATCCTGAAATAAGTGGGACAGTCTCACCCAATGAAGAACTGTCCCACACAATTTTGAATGTCCTACCAGATATTCACATGGTAAAAAAACTACTTATAATTATTTGAGTCTAGACCCAGATAATTATATCTGAGTCTGTCATATGTAACTTTATTTCACATATAAACACAAAATGCTTTTCCATATAGCAATAATATGAGAACACAGAAAAACTGAAGGAAGAATTGTACTTTATTTTGCTCCAAACTCTACCAAGAGCTAGTCACTATTGTAAAAGACCATGTCATTGGCAATAACACCAATCAAGGGGTTTAGATAAACAATACAACATACCTGTTGACACTGCATTTGTAGCTGTTACAATTTTGATGATTCTATATGCCTCTGACTATTTTATTATGTCATCAAGTGTGGTCACATCTAAGTGTTTACATACCTAAATAGTAGCATTTATATTTAATTACTTGTATTCTCCTTTATATTACAGTAGTATACGAATTTTTTTAAAAGTATGTGTATAGGTAGATTTTATTAATGTCACATATGAATTTTATTTCAGGACAGTCAAAAGAGCATTACAAAACGTACGTTATTTAGAAAGCAATTGGGATGCAAAGGATCTCTTCAAGGAGAACTACAAACCACTGCTCAATGAAATAAAAGAGGATACAAACAAATGGAAGAACATTCCATGCTCATGGGTAGGAAGAATCAACATCGTGAAAATGGCCATATTGCCCAAGGTAATTTATAGATTCAATGCCATCCCCATCAAGCTACCAATGACTTTCTTCACAGAATTGGAAAAAAACTACTTTAAAGTTCATATGGAACCAAAAAAGAGCCCACATCGCCAAGTAAATCCTAAGCCAAAAGAACAAAGCTGAAGGCATCATGCTACCTGACTTCAAACTATACTACAAGGCTATAGTAACCAAAACAGCATGGTACTGGTACCAAAACAGAGATATAGACCAATGGAACAGACCAGAGCCCTCAGAAATAACACCACACATTTACAACAATCTGATCTTTGACAAACCTGACAAAAACAAGCAATGGGGAAAGGATTCCCTATTTAACAAATGGTGCTGGGAAAACTGGCTAGCCATATGTAGAAAGCTGAAACTGGATCCCATCCTTATACCTTACACAAAAATTAATTCAAGATGGATTAAAGACTTACATGTTAGACGTAAAACCATAAAAACCCTAGAAGAAAACCTAGGCAATACCATTCAGGACATAGGCATGGGCAAGGACTTCATGTCTAAAACACCAAAAGCAATGGCAACAAAAGCCAAAATTGACAAATGGGATCTAATTAAACTAAAGAGCTTCTGCACAGCAAAAGAAACTACCATCAGAGTGAACAGGCAACATACAGAATGGGAGAACATTTTTGCAATCTACTCATCTGACAAAGGGCTAATATCCAGACTCTACAAAGAACTCAAACAAATTTACAAGAAAAAAACAAACAACCCCATCAAAAAGTGGGCGAAGGATATGAACAGACACTTCTCAAGAAGACATTTATGCAGCCAACAGACACATGAAAAAATGCTCATCATCACTGGTCATCAGAGAAATGCAAATCAAAACCACAATGAGATATCATCTCACACCAGTTAGAATGGCGATCATTAAAAAGTCAGGAAACAACAGGTGTTGGAGAGGATGTGGAGAAATAGGAACACTTTTACACTGTTGGTGGGACTGTAAACTAGTTCAACCATTGTGGAAGTCAGTGTGGCGATTCCTCAGGGATCTCGAACTAGAAATACCATTTGACCCAGCCATCCCATTACTGGGTATATACCCAAAGGAATATAAATCATGCTGCTATAAAGACACATGCACACGTATGTTTACTGCAGCACTATTCACAATAGCAAAGACTTGGAACCAACTCAAATGTCCAATAATGATAGACTGGATTAAGAAAATGTGGCACATATACACCATGGAATACTATGCAGCCATAAAAAATGATGAGTTCATGTCCTTTATAAGGACATGGATGAAGCTGGAAACCATCATTCTCAGCAAACTATCACAAGGACAAAAAACCAAACACTGCATGTTCTCACTTATAGGTGAGAATTGAACAATGAGAAAACTTGGACACAGGAAGGGGAACATCACACACCGGGGCCTGTTGTGGGGTCGGGGGAGTGGGGAGGGATAGCATTATGAGATATACCTAATGTAAATGACGAGTTAATGGGTGCAGCACACCAACATGGTACATGTATACATATGTAACAAACCTGCACGTTGTGTACATGTACCCTAGAACCTAAAGTATAATAAAAACATATATATATATATATAATCATTCTAAGAAAGGGGTTACAATCTTCAATGGAGGTTCAAAACTCCCTGGCATAACAGGAATCCCCCAGATTAAAATTAAAGCAATGGAACATAAGAAATCCTAAAAACTGTAACAACAGTAAAAAAAAACCTTCCTAAAATAAAAAAAGAAAAAGAGCACTGGGTCTAACAGAGTTGAGAACCATTGACAAGAATGTTCCTGAGAATAAATCTGATCTATAATTACTGGTACAAAAATGGAAATATTCTTTCCAAATGATTTTTTCCTAGAATTTGCATAACACAACAAATTTTTTAGGACATGAAAGCACAGAATTAATCAGAACTAAAGTTGAAAACTAGCAACAAAGAAACTTGTTTCTATATTTGCTATATAAATGGTATCAGAGAATAAGGCTTCATGAAGGTCCAACAAGCACAAACAATCCTTAACAATGTAATACACTGCTCCAAAAACTCAGTTTATGCAGTAAACTTAAAAAGAAAAAAAAAGCTAATATTTATTGTTTTATGTCAGGCATTGATTTAAACACTTTGATCTGTTAGTGTTGGTAATAATCCTACAGAGTGGATACCATTATTATTTTCATTTTTATGACCAAATCAAGACTCACAGAGATTAAGTAACTTGCTCAAGATCAGAGCCAGAATTCAAGCTAAGATGGTAGACTGCTAGAACCACCTTCTTAATCCTAGATGATACTGCCATTCACTTGCTATGTGACCTTGAGCAAGTCAAGAAACCCCTCTAAATTTCAGTTCCCACATCAGTAAAATCGAACTGCTGGGAAGAGTAAATGAAATAAATTATTTACTACTACCAACAACCATCAATTACTGCACTGAATGCCTATATCACACTGCAAGAGCTCAGTAATGCTGGCTGCTGTTCTACAAATGCTCTGTATTATTCTACAACGGCAGCTACTGCTGTTCTACATGTTACTCTACATACGTTATTCTCCTCTATTTTACTGGTGATGCAATCCAACTAAAATTCCAGTATTCTTTTTCTTGCTGTATGTCTCACATCTTAAAATATTAAAATACACAGCAATATCAAATTTACCAATCATTTACTACCTGACTCAGCAATCCTGCTTCAGTAATTTATCCCCAGATATGTCTGCAGATGTATGACATTATATATGTATGAGGTTATTTAAAATATAAAAAGCAACTGTTGTTTAAAAAAAGAAGGGGGACCTTAATTTAGTAAATATTCTATTGCTTTGGAAAAAGTACTCCACCAATTTCAATTATCCTTACCTCTAACCTTTGTGTCTGATCCTTGCCCAAAAGGTCACGAACTTCTTCATTATATATTTCCAAATAAGACACTCGAACCAAAAATCTATAAAACATCATTTTTAAAAAGTCAAAGAGTGAAATATTTAGAAGAACGGTTTTAAAACATGTTTATAAAATTTATACCTATGTGCCTTTCCTGTGTTTGTACTTCTCAATATCAGAAAATAAAAGAATTCCCTTTTACCTTGTATCACCCTCTGCTTTTGCAATATGACCAAATATGTGAGCAAATGAATTGGGAATTATTCCTCTAAGTTCAGGAACAGCTCGAACACCTTCCATGGTAAAAGTTTTGCCTGTTCCAGTTTGTCCATATGCAAAAATAGTCCCTGAAAATGATGAAGAGAATCAGTTACTTCTTAAAGTCTAATGCTACAGAACAATAGCTCTTAAAATTAACTCCTTTGACATTGTGATATAATTTCTCCCCTGGATTCAAAATTTATTCTAGCACAAGTTTCACCTTTATTATCAACAATTACAATGTGTACTCTGTACCACATGCACAAAGCACTGTTACAGAAGTCAATGAGAGATATCCCTAATAATTAATAAAAAGCATCCCAAGCCCTAAATGCAAAAATCTTCCAATATATCTAATTATGAGACATTTCTTGTCATGTGTATATAAAGTACTCACTGTGGACATTAAACTGGAGAAGGTAGTAGAAGCAGAGCAAAAGAATACAGGCTCTAGAGCAGGAAGACCTGTCTCAAACCACATCTGCCACTTTTTAGCCACTGACCTTGGACAAGTTACCTACCCAGAGACTGTCTCCTCAAGGGTAAAATGGGGATAAGAAAACTCACCATTGATAGCAAGAACCAAATGAGACAATTTCCTTCAAGTGACCAACACAATATCTCATAGACAGTATCAGTAAAATGATAGCTTTTTTCTTAATCCTAAAATAAGTGTGTTTTTAAACAATTGTTTTAAAGTAACAGCTGTAAGAAACAGAGTTAACAAAAAGACGACAATACAATTATTACAGGTAATTACAGATAAAATCTCAACTTTCTAAATACCTAAATTTATTCATTCAACAAATATTTACCACACACCTGAGTTTGGCATTGTGCTAGGCACTAGAGACAGAGTGACAAGACAAACACAATCCTCAATCTTATGATGTGTATAATCTTGGGTTTATCATGATGATGAGTATTCAGAATGAGAAACACGGAGTTCTAGATGGGACTCAGGGATATCAACTAGGCAGAGGAATTGTAATGGGAAAAAGGAGAGGGGGTCATGGAGGACTTTCCAGAAGAGGTAAGGTTTAGATCTGAAATACAGGTAAGAATCAGATAGGAACAGTGTGGACAGCAAGAGGCAAGAAGAAGAATGGAAATTTTGAGGACTGAAATGAGACCAGAATGGAAGAAACAGAGAAGGAAAGGGAAGATGGATGCAGGCAGAGCTAGAGAAACTGACAATGCCATAATCACACAGTATAATAAGGACGGTATTAAACTTTTTAGATCTTATCCTAAAAGCAACATGAAGCCATAGAATGATTTTTCAATCAGAGGAGTGACATCACGATCACTATGGCTATACTGTGGATGAAGAATTAAAGAAAACCAAGGGTAGATGTGGGGAAACAGAGGGCTGGAGTAGTTGGTCAGGACACAATGTAGTAAGTAAGAGAAGATAGCCTTGGATGTGATGGCATATACGAAAACGGTTCCTCAACTATTACTACTCTATTCAGTTAACCTCAACTTTTCTCAGACTTTTTTTTTGTGAAAATAATCATAACACACTTTTCAGACTTTTCCGTGAAAATAAATGAATCATACCAGAAGCCATTTTTTACACATGGGAATAAAAAAGTCTTAATTTTTTCAAACTAAGTATTTCAAACTCTGCTATGAGGAATATAACACTGCACTCAAACGGAAAATATCATGAGCTCACAGGCTGCATTTCAGAATAGACACATTAAGTTATTAAATAAAAAATAAGCTTTATAAGGACAACAGCTGTCACTTACTGATCATTTTCTATGTACTAGGCCATGTACTTTACATGCTTTTTTTTTTTTAAGAGATGAGGTCTTGCCCTGTCACTCAGACTAGAGTGCAGTGGCATGATCATAGCTCACTGCAGCCTCAAACTCCTGAGCTCAAGAGAATCCTCCTGCCTCAGCCTCCTATGTAGCTGGGAATACAGGTGCACCTCCCAGCTATGTTTGCATTCTTATTTAACTTTCACCCCAATCCTAAAAGATAGGCACTATTTATTATTATTACTATTATTTAAAGATAATAAACTACGGCCAGGCGGGGTGGCTCATGCCTATAATCCCAGAACTTTGGGAGGCCAAGGAGGGCAGATCACTTGAGGTCAGGAGTTTGAGATCAGCCTGGCCAACATGGTGAATCTCCACCTCTACTAAAAATACAAAAATTAGCTGGGTGTGGTGGTGCACGCCTGTAGTCCTAGCTACTCGGGAAGGTGAAGCACAAGAATTGCTTGAACCTGGGAGGCAAAGGCTGCAGTGAGCCAAGATCGCACCATTGCACTCCAGCCAGGGTGACAGAGTGAGACTCTGTCTCAAAAAATACAATAAATAAATAAATAAAAATAATAAACTATATTCTGGGCTGGGTGCCGTGGCTCCTGCTACAGTCCCAGCACTTTGAGACGCTGAGGTGGGAGAATCACCTGAGCCCAGGAGTTCAAGACCAGCCTAGGCAACACCTAGGCAACACAGTGAGACCCCATCTCTACAAAAAATTTTAAAAATTAGCCAGGCATGCATAAAAAGGAACGAAATAATGGCACTGGCAGCAACCTGGATGGAACTAGAGACTATTATTCTAAGTGAAGTAACTCAGGAATAGAAAATCAAACATCGTATGTTCTCATAAGTGGGAGCTAAGCTAGGAGGGTGCAAAGGGGTAAGAACAACACAGCAAACTTTGGGAACTCAGGGGAAAGAGTGGGAGGGGGGTGAGAGATAAAAGACTACACATTGGGTACAGTGTACACTGCTTGGGTAACGGGTGCACCAAAATCTCAGAAATCACCACTGAAGAACTTATTTAGGTAACTAAACGCCACCTGTTCCCCAAAAACTTATTGAAATTAAAACTAAATTTTTAAAAAAATTAGCCAGACATGGTGGGATGCGCCTGTAGTCTCAGCTACTGGGAAAGCTGAAGCCAGAGAATCACTTGAGCCCAGGAGGTTGAGGCTGCAATCAGTCATTATAGTGCCACTGAACCCCAGCCCGGGTGACAGGGTGAGACCTTGTCTTGAAAAAAACAAAAACAAACAAAAAACACAACAAAAAGAAAAACTATATTCTGGGTCACAAAACAAATCTTAATAAATTTAAAAACATTCACGGCATACAAAATATGTTCTCTAAATTGAGATTAAGTTAGAAATCAATAACTGAAAATCTCTAGAGAATCTAAAAATATTTGGAAACTAAATAACACATTTCTAAATAACCCAGGATCAAAGAATAAACCAGGAGGTAAAATAGTATTTTGAACTACATGAAAATGAAAACACAGTATGTCAAAATCTGTGGGATGACACTAAAACAGTACTCAGTGGCAATTTATAGCATTAAACTCCCATATTAGAAAGGAAAAAAGGTCTCAAAACAACGGCCTCAGCTTCCACTTTAAGTAGAAAGAAAAGAGGAAATTAAGCCCAAAGTAAATAAAAGAAAAAAAAAGATCAGAGCAGAAATAGATGAAATAGGAAACATAAAAACAGAAAGAAAAATTAATAAAACCAAAACCTGGTTCTCTGAGAAGATCGAAAAGATAAACCTCTAGTCAGACTGATCAGGAAAAAAAGAAGACGTAAGTTACCAATATCAAGAATGAGAAAAGTTATACCACTACATTCAACTTACTAAAAGAATAATAAGGGAACAGTATAAACAACTTTTTGCCAATGAATTTGACAACTTAGATGAAACGGACTAATTCCGTGAAAGACAAGCTACCAAACCTCACTTAAGAAAAAACTGGCCGGGCATGGTGGCTCACGCCTGTAATCCCAGCACTCTGGGAGGCCAAGGCAGGCGGATTACCTGAGGTCAGTAGTTTGAGACCAGCCTGGCCAACATGGTGAAACCTGTCCCTCCTAAAAATACAAAAATGAGCCAGGCATGGTGGCGTGTGCCTGTAATCCCAGCTACCCAGGTGGCTGAAGCGGGAGAATCACTGGAACCCGGGGAAGCGGAGGAGGCAGTGAGCCGAGATCACGCCACTGCACTCCAGCCTGGGCAACAGAGCAAGACTCTGTCTCAAAAAAAAAAAAAAAAAAAAGAAAAAGAAAAAATAGATAACCTGGCCGGGCACGGTAGCTCATGCCTGTAATCCCAGTACTTTGCAAGGCTGAGGTGGGAGGACTGGTTGAGTCCAGGAATTCAAGACCAGCTTAGGAAACATAGTGAGACCCTTATCTCTACCAAAAAAAAAAAAAAAAAATTAAAATTAGCTGGGCATGGTGTGGTGGTACACACATATAGTCCCACCTATTCAGGGGGCTGAAGTGGGAGGATCGCTTGAGCCCGGGAGGTAGAGGCTACAGTGAGCCATGATCACACCACTGCACTCCAGCGTGGTCGACAGAGTGAGACCCTGTTTCAAGAAAAAAAATAATAATAATAGAAAAACTTAGCCAGGCGTGGTAGCACACACCTGTAGTCTCAGCTACTGGAGAGGCTGAGGTGGGAGGACTGCTTAAGCCCAGGAAGTCGAGGTTGCAGTGAGCTGTGATTGTGTCACTGTACTCCAGCCTGGGTAACAGAGTGAGACCCTGATTGAAAGAGAAAAAGAAAAAATACATAATCTGAATAGTCTTATGTCTATTAAAGAAATTGAATCAATAGTTGAAAACCTTCCCATAAAGAAAACTTCAAGCCCAGATGGCTTCACTGATGATTCTACCAAACATTTAAGAAATAACGCCAATTCTAGATAAATTCTTCTAGAAAATTGAAAAGAAGGGGATACTTTCTAACTCATTCTATGAAACTAGCATTATCACAATATCCAAACCAGAAAAAGGCATTGGAAGAAAACAATATACTTACATCCCTCATAAACATGGATGCCAAAATTTTTTTAATTTAGCAAATAAATTTAACAATATATGAACAGAATAATGCATCATGACCAAGTGGCAAAGCTAGTTTCACATTCAAAAATCAATCAATGTAATTGCCATATTAACAAACCTTAAAAAAATTATTTCAATAGGTGCAGAAAAAAATTATATTTGACAAAATCCAACATACAATCCAAAAACTCTCAGCAAACTAAGAACAGAAGGGAACTTCCTCAAACTTACAAAGGCTATCTGTTAAAATTTACAGACATCATCATACTGGTGAAAGATTGAATGCATTTTCCCTAAGATCAGGAACAAGACCAAAATGTCCACTCTCACCACTTCTAATTTACTGGAGGTTCTAGCCTCCAGGTGCTATCAGGTAACAAAAATAAATTAAAGGAGATTGTAAAGGACAAAGTAAAAACTGTCTTTACTTGCAAACAACATTTTTTTTTTCTTTTGAGGCAGTGTCTCACCCTGTCACCCAGGCTGGAGTGCAATGGCAAGATCTTGGTTCACTGCAACCTCTGCCTCCAGGGTTCAGGTGATTCTCCTGCCCCAGCCTCCCGGGTAGCTGGGATTAAAGGCACGTGCCACCATGCCTAGCTAATTTTTTTATTTTTAGTAGAGACAGGGTTTCACCATGTTGGTCGGGCTAGTCTCGAACTCCTGACCTTGTGATCTGCCCGCCTCAGCCTCCAATGTGCTGGGATTACAGGCGTGAGTCACTGTGCCTGGCCAACATATTCTTATAAGTAGAAAATCCCACAAAATTTACAAAAAACCCAAAGCATAAAAAAACTACTAGAATTAATAAGCAAGTTCAGCAAAGTTTCAGGATACAAGGTCAATATACAAAAATCAACTGTGGGTACCAAGAGGGCAGTCATCAAAAAGACAATAACAAGTGCTGGCAAAGATGTGAAGAAATCAGAAACCTCACACATTGCTGATGGGAATATAAAATGGTGTAGCTACTGTAGAAAAGTTTGGCAGCTCCTCAAAACATTAAACAAAGTTACCATGTGACCCAGTCATTCCACTCTTAGGTATATACCCAAGAGAAACTAAACGTATGTTCACACAAAAATCTGTAAAAGAATGTTCAAAGTAACATTATCTGTAATAGCTAAAAAGTAGAAACAACAAATGTTCACCAACTAATAAATGGATAAACAAAATATGATCTATCTATACAATATTATTCAGACATAAAAAATAATGAATTGCTGGCCTGGCGCAGTGGCTCATGTCTGTAATCTCAGCACTTTGGGTGGCCGAGGCAGGTGGATCACAAGATCAGGAGTTCGAAACCAGCCTGGTCAATATGGTGAAACCCCAACTCTACTAAAAATACAAAAATTAGCCAGGTGCAGTGGCTCACGCCTGTAATCCCAGCACTTTCAGAGACCGAGGCAGGCGGATCACAAGGTCAGGAGATCGAGACCATCCTGGCTAACACGGTGAAATCCCGTCTCTACTAAAAACACAAAAAATTAGCTGGGCGTGTTGACGGGCGCCTGTAGTCCCAGCTACTCAGGAGGCTGAGGCAGGAGAATGGCGTGAACCCAGGAGGCAGAGCTTGCAGTGAGCCAAGATCGCGCCACTGCACTCCAGCCTGGGCAACAGAACAAAACTCCGTCTCAAAAAAAAAAAAAAAAAAAAAATTAGCTGGGCATGGTGGTGGGCACCTGTAGTCCCAGCTACTCAGGAGGCTGAGGCAGGAGAATCGCTTGAACCCAGGAGGCAGAGGTTGCAGTGAGCCGAGATCACGCCACTGCAATCCAGCCTGGGCGACAGAGCGAGACTCCGTCTCCAAAAAAAAAGTAATGAATTGCTGATATATGTTTATATGTTACAATAGGGATGAAGCTTGAAAACACTGTAAGTGAAAGAAGTTATTCACAAAAGGCCACATACCATATAATTCCACGTATAGAAAATGTCCAGAATAGGCAAACTCATAGAATAGATATAGACAGTAAATTAGTAGTTGCTGGGTTGGGGGAAGGGAGGTGGTAATGGATTGGGAGTCACTGACTGCTAATGGATACAGGGTTTCTTTTTGGAGTGATAGAAATGTTCTGGAAACAGACAGTGGTGACAGCTGTACAACATTGTAAATGCACCTATGAACTTTGAAGTGTAAAATGGTTAAAATCATAAATTTGATATTTGAATTTTATCACAAAAGCTACCTAAAGAAATCAATTTCATCTCTATATATTAGTAACATACAATCCAAAATTGAAATTATGAAAGCAATCCTATTCACAATAGCATCAAAAAAATACTTAGGAATAAATTAATCAAAACAAGTGCAACACTTGTACACTGAAAGCTACAAAATACAGACGAGAGAAATTAAGATATAAATAAATGGAGAGAAGCTGGACATGGCAGCTGACGTGGGAAATCCCAGGGCTTTGAAAGGCCTCAGCAGGAGATTGCTTGAGCCTAGGAGTTAGAGACCTGACTGAGCAACACAGCAAGACCCAGTCTTTACAAAAACAAAAAAAATTAGCCAGGTGTGGTGGTGCACAGCTGTAGTTCTCATTACTCAGGAGGCAGAAGTGAGAGGATAGCTTCAGCCCAGGTTCAGGGCTGCAGTAAGCTATGACCGCACAACTGCACTCCAGCCTGGGCAACACAGCAAGACCCTGTCCATAATTAATTAATGTTTCAACGTTTTAAACTGAGAGAAGTATCATGTTCATGGACTGCGAGACTCAATATTGTCAGAATGACAATTCAACACAATCCCTTTGAAAATCCTAGCAGGGTAAACTTCAAAAACATCATTTGATGTGAAAGAAAACAGATAAAAAAGGTGACATATCATATGACATGATTTATATGACATTTCAAGAAAAGGCAAAATTATAGTGACAGAAAGCAGATCAATGGTTGTTTGGGTGTGGGTCTGCAAATGGGCATAAAGGAAATTTTGGGGATGACAAGGGTGTTCTAAAGCTGGGTTGTGATGATGGTTTCACAACTGTATATATTTACTACACTCATCAAACTGCACAGCTGCAATATGTGAATTTATGGCACATTAATTATGTCTCAATAACGGTGTTTTTTAAAAAGTAAAGATTCACTTACCATTGTAGCCTTCAAGTACAGAATCAATAATAGGTCTTGCAGTTAAGTTATAAACATCAAGTTGTTTACTCTCTGGTCCAAAAACAGTATCAAAAGTAAATGTCTTTGGAGGTTCATTGGAAGAATCAGTCTTATGTACAGTGATAGTTCCCCTCATCTCATCCACACTGACAGCCTGTTTGTAGCACATTGATTTCTCTCTCTCATTGAGGGGCCGGCACCTAACAACAACCTTCACATTATCGCAGCTTTCTGGCTTCTCTGATTTATTGATCTGTTGGAGATAATATTTACAAATAATGAAAAGAACATTAATTTTTACCCTCAACAGATTGATTACATTTATAAATTTTAAAAGGCTACTTTTCCACCTCAGGGCCTTGCACACATTAAACACTTCATAGGTATTTGTTAAATGCAATGAAAGATCTTACATATAGGTGAAAAGTTTATTAAAAGATACAAAAAGGAAAATAGTTTCTTTTAAAATGTAAAAGGGAGAGAAAATCTAGTTCACATTTGTGGCAAAGGCTGTACAAGCAGAAACTGAACCAGTATATTACAGATTGTCTTTTTGCACAAAAGTCTCTGACCCAGTGTTTCCTGCCTGTAGGAAAACACATGTGAATATGGTTAACAATTTTAACTCAAGAAAATAGTAGGTCCTTTGTTTCCCCTGAGACTTTAGTTTTATTTCCTATCACGCATCTGTAACATGGTTTTTATCATGTAATATATCCATATACGGCTTATCTTCTCTACAGAAGACAACAATAAGATAAAGACAGAAATGAAAGTCTAATGGCAAAGAAAAATGCCTTAGTATTACCTAACCTTATGAGCATTTGTATACGTAAAGTTTCCATTTCTGAATTTTTTTTTATTTTTGAGACAGTCTCACTCTGTCACCCAGGCTGGAGTGCAGTGGCGTGATCTCGGCCCACTGCAACCTCTGCCTCCCAGGCTCAAGCGATTCTGCTGCCTCAGCCTTCCCAGCAGCTGGGATTACAGGCGTCCATCACCATGCCCAGCTAATTTTTGTATTTTCAGTAGAGACACGGTTTCATCATGTTGGCCAGGCTGGTCTCGAACTCCTGACCACAAGTGATCCACCCACCTCGGACTCCCAAAGTGCTGAGATTACACGTGTGTGCCACCGCACCCAGTCACTTCTGAAATTTTATGATCAAGAAAATATAATGAAACACAATCCTATTATTGAAGTGAAAAGTTTAGTTGAACAGATACTTGTTAAATTCCTACTGTTTCAGATTCTCTTCTAAGCATTAAAGAGAAACAAATATAAGTCATTGTCATTGACTTTGACATTGTCACTGACAAGTAACAGATTATATCAGTACGATACACTTCTATCTATCTCTCATCCTATTCATCTCATCTATTCATCACCCTAGTCTAAATCACCATCATCTTGACCCTGGATTACTGCCTCCTAACTATACTCCTGAATCTAATTAGATTGCCCTACTGCCTATTCTCCAAATAGCAGTCAGTGTCAACACAAATCTAATCATGTCACTCTCCTACTTAAAAATTCTTCAGTGGTTTCTCATAGATCTCAGAACAAAAACCAGAATCCTTAAGGTGGTCTGTAAGGTCTGGCTTCCACCCATGTCTGCTTCTCTGGGCTTATTTCACAAGATATTCTGCCTGGCTCATCCATGCCACAGCCACACTGAGCTTCTTGGCCTTTTCTTGTCACCATGCTCCTCACCAGTGGCCCTTCCATGTGCTATTCCTTCTACCTAGAACCATCTTCAATTCTCTCTTCACTTAGTTAACATCTACTTATCCTTCAGAACTCAACAGTCACTTCACCTGGGAAGACTTCCTGACTAGGTCAAATACTCTTATCGGCTCAGAGATCACCCTGCTCTCCCCTTCCTGGACACAAATTTTACTTTTGCTTGTTCCTTATTTGATTAATGTCCTTCTGTCTATATCAGAGGTTGCAAACAGGTAGTCAAGAGGCTGAATTCAGCCCACAAATTTCTTTTGTTTGGTTCATAGTATTTAAAGAGCTTTTGAATTGGTTGCTAAAATTGAGAAATTTCACAAAAATAATTTCTAAAATCTCTTCTTGGGAGGAAAAAAAATGACCTGTTATCATCTGCAGACCATCATTCTTACATGGCAGTACTTTCCAATTCACCAGAATCTACTTCTCTCTATTGTAGGATACCCACCCATTTCATTATTAAGGTTTTGTGTCTTACGTCTGTAAATATGTATGATTTTCACCTCTGCCCAAGAAGGCAAGCCTCTCTTTCCAAGTTCAAGAACCTGACTGGTTTTGCTCAATGTTGTATCTTCAGGGCCTAGCATGTGGTTGGTGCCCAATATTTATTGAATTAAAAACTTGAAAGCAGTGAACAGAATATAGAGCATTTAATCTTAAATGTCAAGCACTGTCCTTCTAGTTTCCTGTGCATTATTTCACGCGGATAACAACCCCATGAGGTAAAGTTTACGTGGGAACTAAGGACCCAGACAGATTAAATAATTATCCGAGGCCTCACAACCACTACATAAGCGGCCATGGCTCAATTTTCCTCCATGACCCCTAATAAGGGGTCTTAGAAGGCCCCATTATTAAGTTCACGGTAACAATCTGTGAAATCCTGGAAGATAAACATAACACCGCCACACACACAAAGACACCTACGGGTTTCATTCTGCATCATAAGCTAAAGCGCCACAAGAGCAATGACAGCTCGAGGCTAGGAGACTCGGAGTATGGGGCCTGGAATAGGGGCAGGCAGCCTTCGCTCCGCTGCCCTCCCCGCACTTGCTCCGAGGCGCAAAGGCCTCGCCAGGTGTGCAGCATCCGAAGAGCCCCTCCGTGGCCACCCCCAGACGCCCCGCTCAGCAGGCAGGGCTGCGAGCCAGAGCGCATCCTCCAGCACAGCGCCTTTTTGATAAGCGGCGCAGGCCCCACGGGATGCAGCAGCGACGAGGGCGGCAGGGCCTGCCCCCAGGTCCCTCTCGAGGCCGACCGGACCCCCGCGGCCCCGGGGCTGACCAGCCAGGCTCTCCAACTACCTCCACCGCACGACCGAGCCTGCCCCGCCCCACCCAGGCCGCCAGCCTGCTCCGCGCCTCCATGGCAACGGCCGCGCCCCCGGCCAGGCCGCTAGGATGAGAAGAAACCCCAGAAGCGAAGCGACTCTCCTCACCGGCATCTTGGCCCCCTCCCGTGCCCGGCGGACGTCCCCGCCCGGGGTGCAGCCCAACGACACCGGGTGCGCAGAAAGGCTGGCCAGAGACTACCGAAACACCTCGTTGGCGCTCTCGAGACTGCGGCTTCTCGGGCGAGAGCGCCCAGTGCGCAGCCGCATTCTGAGCTCGCCCCGCCCCAAGCCCGGTCTCAGGCTCTCCCGGCCCTTGAATTACGCCTGCGCGGAGGCTTTCCGAGTCCATCTCCTAGGACGCCTGACTGAGGCCGCGCGTGCGCAATGCTGCCATTCTGCTGCGCTAGAAATGTGGCCCGCACTGAGGCGGAGATAACCTGGCAGCCCCGGGTTGGGAGGAGGAGCAGCCCTTAGGCCCGTCTTCTGGCCCTTGCAATACCCGGAATATTAAAATCAATACAGCAATTGTACACTTTGTCTCATCCGAAATATTAAAGACCTTACCTACCTGACCTCGCTTGATTGCTAACTTCCTCATGACCTGTCTTACCATTAGAAAGTGAGCTCTTAAGGAGATTATTAGTATTCTCACATGTATCTCCAGAGCCTACACAGAGCCTGGCACAGAGTGGGATTTTTATACGTGTTGGTCAAAGAACCAGTGATCCATCCATCCTCTTTCCAGTCCACTTGAATGTGTAATGGGCATTTCAAGTTAATCATGTCCAGAATTGAAATCTTGATCCCCCATCAATGGCCCCACTACCCCACTCCACCCCCATCAAAAAATTTAAAAGGGCTCTCTCTCATCCCTCTCAGACTTCCTTCATCTCAATATGTGGGAGCTTAATTCCGACAACTGCTCAGGTCAAAATTGCAGTCTCTTTCATACACAATATTCTATCTTTAAATACAGCCTGTTGTATCTATCTTCGTAGTGGAACTAGAGTTTGGCCACTTCTACCACCACCATCGTCTCTCACGTGCATTACTACAATCGCTCAGAACTGGTTTCCTTGATTGTGTCCTTGTCCCTTTTCAGTGTGCTGGACAGGAGCCAGAGTGCTGCTGCTAAAACATGAATCAGATCTTCTCTTTTCTCTGCTCAAAACCCTCCATTGATTTCCCATCTTACAAAGCTAAAGCCACAAGCCCTACAATCCTCCCTCTTGCTTCTTCTGCACCAGCCCCACCTGGCCTCCTTGCTTCATCCAACATTCCCGTCGTGCTTCCATCTTAGCACGCAAGGGCTGTAAGCTTGCAGTAGGAATTGATAGAAATAACGATAAAGCATTTTACATAGTGCCAGCATACTGTTCTACATGCTTTCGTTTTTTAATTCATTTAATCCACACAATAACCTTTTGAAATAGATACTATTTATTATTATTTTACAGATAAAGTAATTGAGGCACAGGACCATTAAATAACTTTTCCAAGGTCATACATATAAACAGTGACAGAGCCCAGGTCCAAACCCAGGCAGCCTGGAAAGCTCTTTCCCTAAAACACCACCTGACCCACTCACCTCCTCCAGAAAGTCTTTGTTCACATAACCCCAGTGAACCCTAACATGATTGCCTTATTTAAAATTTCAACCTTCAGCCCAAACTCTTCTTTTTTCCCTCCCTACTTTATATTTCTCCATAGTACCTATCACCATTCAATATTTTATATATACACACATACAAGCTTTACTGAGATATAATTTACACACCATACCATACAATCGCCGATTTAAATTGTACAAATCAGTAGTTCTTACTATATATGGAGTTGTGCAACCATAACCTAGAACATTTTTATCATTCCAAAAAGACACTCTATACTCATAAGCCACTCCCCCTTGCTCTCTGCAACCCTCCTCCCACCCCACTCCCAACATCTCAGACCTAGGCAACCCACCAATCTACTTTCTATCTCTATGGATTTGCCTATTCTGGACATTTCATAAAATGAAATTACACAATATGCAGCCTTTTGTGAGCAACTTCTTTCACTTACAATGTTTTAAAGCTGTATCCCTATTATAGCATAGATCAGCAATTTGTTACTTTTATGGCTGAATAATATTCCATTGCATGGCTATAACATGTTTTTTACCTATTTGTCATTGATGGATATTTGGGTTGTTTCTACTTTTTGCCTATCGTGAATAATGCTGCTACAAGTTTTTGTATGAGCCTATGTTTTCATTCCTCTTGGTTACATATGTAGAAGTAGAATTGCTGGATCATTTGGTAATGCTAATGTTTAACATTTTGAGGAACTGCCAAGTTGTTTTCCACAGTAGTGCACCATTTTAAATTCCCACCAGTAACATGTAAGGTTTACAATGTCTCCACATCCTTGCCAACACTCACTTTTGTGTAAAGTACTATCTTGCTGGAGTATTTATTTATTTTCATTTCCCTGATCATAATGACGCTGAGCATTTTTTTTCCATGTGCTGTTGCAATTTGTATAACTTCTTTGAAGAAATGTCCATTCAAACCCTTTACCCATTTTATTTGTCTTTTCATTATTAAGTTGTAAGAGTTCTCTATATATTCTGAATGCAAAGCCCTTTTCAAGTATATGACATGCAAATATTTTCGCGCATTCTGTGAGTTTTCTTTTTACTTTATTGCTACCGTCCTTTGAAGCACAAAAGTTTTAAATTTTGATCAAGTCCAATTTACATATTTTTTCTTTTATCACTATGTTTTTGATAAGTAAGAAACCATTTCCTAACCCAAGATTATGAAGATTTACCTAGAGTTTTATGGTTTTAGCTGTCACATTCAGGTCTATAACCTATTTTTCAGGGTTTTTTGTTTTTGTTTTTGAGATGGAGTCTCGCTCTGTCGCCCAGGCTGGAGTGCAGTGGCGCCACTTCGGCTCACTGCAAGCTCTGCCTCTCAGGTTCACCCATTCTCCTGCCTCAGCCCCCCGAGTAGCTGGGACTACAGGAGCCCACCACCACGCCCGGCTAATTTTTTTTTTTTTTTTTTTTTGTATTTTTAGTAGAGACGGGGTTTCACTGTGTTAGCCAGGATGGTCTCCATCTCCTGACCTCGTGATCTGCCCGCCTCCGCCTCCCAAAGTGCTGAGATTACAGGTGTGAGCCACCGCGCCCGGCCCAGGGTTTGTTTTTTTGTTTGTTTTGTTTTGTTTTGCTTTTTGTTTTTTGTTTATGAGACAGAGTCTCGTTCTGCCGCCCAAGCTGCAGTGCAGTGGCACGATCTCGGCTCACCGCAACCTCTGCCTCCCGGGTTTAAGCGATTCTCCTGCCTCAGCCTCCCAACTAGCTGGGATTACAGGCATGCGCCACCACGCCTGGCTAATTTTGTATTTTTAGTAGAGACAGGGTTTCTCCACGTTGGATAGGCTGGTCTCAAACTCCCGACCTCAGGTGATCCACCCACCTCAGCCTCCCAAAGTGCTGAGATTACAGGTGTGAGCCACCGTGCCCGGTCCTATTTTATTTTTGTATAGAGTGTGATGGAGGGATTCAAATTCATTCTTCTGCATGTGAATATCCAGCTGTCCCAGAACCATTTGCTGAAAAGACTATTCTTGTCTATAGCCATACCACCCTCAATGAGCCTGATCTTGTCTGAAAAACCTATTCTTTACCCCATTGAACTGGCACCTCTGTTAAACTGATCGTAAATGTGAGCATTGATTTCTAGACTCTCGATTCTAGTCCACTGATGTATAGTCCATCCTAATACCAATACCACACTGTCCTGACTACTATATGTTTGTAGTAAGTTTTGAAATTATATAGTGTGGGGCCTCCAACTTTCTTCTTTTTCAAGATTGTTTTGGCCATTTTGAATCCCTTGAATTGCTATAAGAATTTCAAGAACACTTTGTCAATATCTGCAGAAAGACAGCTGAAAGTTTAACAGGCATTATGCAAAATATGTAGATTAATTTGGAGAGTATTGCCATTTTAACAATTTAAGTCTTCCTACCCGTGAACACAGAATGTCTTTCCATTTATTTAGGTTTTCTTTAATTTCTTTTAGTGATGTAGTTTTCAGTGTGTAAGTTTTACATTTTTTGATTATATTAATATTTTTCTCAAATACTTTATTTTTTGTTTGTTTGTTTGTTTTTTGACATGGACTCTCAATCTGTGGCCCAGGCTGGAGTGCAATGGCATAATCTCGGCTTACTGCAACCTCCATCTCCCTCCCGAGTTCAAGCGATTCTCCTGCCTCGTCCTCCCGATTAGCTGGGATTACAGGCACGTGCCACCACACCCGGCTAATTTTTGTAACAAATATTTTATTCTTTTTATGCTGTTGCAAATGAAACTGTTTTTTAAAATTCATTTTCAGATTATTCATTAAAGTGTATAGAAATAAAGTTGAATTTTATAATACATTGATCTTGTACTCTGCAACTTTCCTAAACTTTCTTTTTAGTGGATTCCTTAAGATTTTCTATATACAAAGTCACATCATCTGCAAATAAAGACGATATGATTTCTTTCCAACCCAGATGCTTTTTCTTTTTCTTACCTAATTGCCCTAGCTGGACTCTCCTGTACATTGTTGAACAGAAGCGGTGAACACAGACATTCTTGTCTTATTGATGATTTCAGGTGGAAAGCATTTGGTCATTTACCATTAAGTCTGATGTTATCTGCAGGTTTTTCATAAATGCCCTTTACCCTGGAACATTTTCTAGTTTGTGGAGTGTTTTTTACTATGAAAAAGTGTCAGATTTTGTCAGATGCTTTTTCTGATATAATGTGTTTATGTCCTTTATCAGATACATATTGATTTTTAGATGTTAAAACCAACATTATTTTCTTTTCTGGCTCTCTCTGTGTCTCTCTGTCTCTCTGTCTCTCTCTCTCTCTCTCTCTCGGTTAGATCATCAGGGTGATACTTGCCTCACAGAATAAGCTGAGGATAGGGAGCAAGTTCTTCTTAGAAGGGCACTAATTCCATCCCAAGGGTCCCCACCCTCATGACGTCTGAGAGCCCTAATTTCCTCCCAAAGGCCTCATCTCTAAATACCATCACATTGCAGGTTAGGATTTCAAAATATGAATTTGCAACAGGGTGTGGTAGTTCACTACTGTAATCCCAGCACTTTGGGAGGCTAAGACGGGAGGAACACTTGAGGTTAGGAGTTCAAGACCAGCCTGGCCAACATGGCTAAACCCTGTCTCTACTAAAAATACAAAAATTAGCCGGGCATGGTGGCATGTGCCTGTAGTCCCAACTACTCGAGAGGCTAAGGCAGGAGAATCTCTTGAACCCAAGAGGCGGAGCTTTCAGTGAGCCGAGATGGCATCACTGCACTCCAGCCTGGACGACAGAACGAGACTCCGTCTCAAAAACAAAAAACAAACAAATGAAAAAATATGAATTTGGGAGGGACACAAACATTCGGTCCATAACACAGCCCTAGCAGACTTAATACAATTGTTTAGCCCATTCACAGTTAATGTTTTTATTGATAATATTAGATTTAAGTCTCCCATTTTACTTTTTGTTGTCCCTTCCTTCCTCCCTTCCCTCTTTCCCTTCCACCCACCCTTCCTTCCTTCCTTCCTTCCTTCCTTCCCTCCCTCCCTCCCTCCCTCCTTCCATCCCTCCTTTCTTCCTTCCTTTTTTGAGATGGGGTCTCACTCTGTCACCCAGGCTGGAGTGCAATGATACAAACAAGGCTGACTGCAGCCTCAACTTCCTGGGCTCAAGCCTCAAGCCATCCTCCTGCCTCAGCCTCGTAAGTAATTCAGATCACAGGTGTGTGCCACCACACCCTGCTTTTTTTTTTTTTTTTTTTTTTTTTGGTAGAGACGAGGTCTCTCTATGCTGCCCAGGCTGGTCTCAAACAGCTGGGCTCAAGCAATCCTCCCTCCCCAGCCTCCCAAAGTGGTGGGGTTGCTGGAGTGAGCCACCATGCCCAGCCCGCTTTTTGTTTTTTAATATGTCATATTGTCTTTCTGTTCTTCTGTTCCTCCTTCAATGGTTTTTCATTATGTGAATCTTTTATAGTTTAACATTTGAATTTCTTTAATTATTGGTTTACTATTTTTTGAAGTTATTTTCTTGGCGGGCCCAGTGGCTCATGCCTGCAATCCCAGCACTTTGGGAGGCCAAGGCAGGTGAATCACTTGAGGTCAGGAGTTCGAGACCAGCCTTGCCAACATGGGAAGTATCCCTCTCATGGCTGATATCATTGTCATTCATTTAGCTTATCCATAACCTACAATCATCAAATACATTATTATTATTTTGAATAAATTATTATTAGATCAATTAGGAATAAGAAAAACAAAAGTTTTATTTTACTTTCATTTATTCCTTAAAGTTCTTTCTTTATGTAGCTCGAAATTTATGACCTATATCATTTTCCCTCTCTCTGAAAAATTTCTTTTAACATTTCTTGCAAAGCAGGTCTGCTGGTGAGAAATTCCTTCAATTTTGTTTGTGAAAGTATTTCTCTTTCACTTCTGAAGGATAATTTCATCGAATACAGAATTCTAGGTTGGTGGGGGTTTTCTCTCAAAATTTTAAATATTTCACCCCACTGTCTTCTTGCTTGCATGATTTCCGAAGACAAGTCCAATGTGATTCTTATCCTTATCCCACCTTATCTTATTTCTACCTCACCCTACCCTGCTCCTGCTCCCAGCTTTGCTTGCCCTTTCTTTGTTTCTTTTTTCTTTTCTTTTCTTTTCTTTTTTTTGAGATGGAGTCTCCCTCTGTCACCCAGGCTGGAATGCAGTGGCATGATCTCAGTTTACTGCAACCTCCACCTCTTGGATTCAAGCAATTCTTGTGCCTCAGCCTCCTGAGTAGCTGGGACTACAGACACGTGCCACCACACCTGGCTAATTTTGTATTTTTAGTAGAGACAGGGTTTCACCATATTGGCCAGGCTGGTCTTGAACTCCTGACCTCAAGTGATCCGCCCACCTCAGCCTCCCAAAGTGCTGAGATTACAGGCCAGTTTCTTTTGAGATTTTTTTTTTAATCTTGATTTTCTGCAGGCTTTTTTCAACTTTTATTTTAGATTCTGGTATCTTGCGTGATGCTGATATTTGGGGTATGAATGATCCTGTCACCCAGGTACTGAGCGCAGTACCCCATAGTTATCCAACCCTTGTCCCCTCCTTCCCTCCCCGCTCTGGTAGCCTCCAGTGTCTACTGTTGCCATCTTTACGTCCATGTGTACTCAATGCTCGCTTAAAAGTGAGAACATGTAGTATATGATTTTCTGTTCCTGTGTTAATTTGCTTGGAATAATAGCTTCCAACTACATCCATGTTTGCTGCAAAGGACACGATTTCATTCTTTTTAATGGCTACATAGTATTCCATATTGTATATGTACCACATTTTCTTTATCCAATCCACCACTGAAGGGCACCTAGGTTGACTCCATGTCTTTGCTACTGTGACTAGTACTGTGATGAGCATGCAAATGTATGTGTCTTTATGGTAGAACAATTTTTTTTTCTTTTGGGTATATACCCAGTAAAGGGACTGCTGGGTTGAATAGTACTGTTTTAAGTTGTTTGAGAAATCTCCAAACTGCTTTCCACAGTGACTGAACGAATTTACATTACCACCAGCAGTGTATAAGCATTCCATTTTCCCTGTAGCCTCACTAGCATCTGTTGGTTTTTGACTTTTTAATAGCAGCCATTCTGATTGGTGTGAGATGTACTACTCTGATGATTAGTGATGTGGAGCATTTTTTCATGTTTGTTGACCGCTTGTATATTTTCCTTTAAGAAGTCTGTTCATGTCTTTTTGTCTGTTTTTTGAAGGGGTGGTTTTTTGCTTGTTTAAATTCCTTACAGATTCTGGATATTAAAACCTTTGTCGAATGCATAGTTTGCTAATACTTTTCTCCCACTCTGTAGGTTATCTGCTGACTCTGTTGATAGTTTCTTTTGATTTTCTACAGTTTAAATAGGAATGTCTATGTGTATTCTTGGCATTTCTCTTGCTTAATGTTCTCAGAGCTTCCTAGAGTTGTGCTGTGGTGGTTGGCATTAATTTGGAAATAATCATTCTCAGTCGTTGTTGTTTCAAATATTTCTTCTGTCCCTCTCTTTCTTGTCCTTCTGGTATTCCCATATATTTTTAATATACATTTAATGTAATGAATTTTGTAAACAAAATATAACTTAAGAGCCAGGCATGGTGGTGTGCACCTGTAAGTCTCAGCTACTTGAGAGGCTGAGGTTGAGGGTAGCTTGAGCCCAGGACTTTGAGGTTGTAGTGTGCTGTGATCACACCTGAGAATAGCCACTGCACTCCAGCCTGGGCAACATAGCAAGACCCACCCCCAAAATTTATGTATGTATATATATACATATATATAATTTGTATGATTTTCCTTATTATACGTTTACAGCTATATATGTATGTATAGATACATAAACATATTATATGTATACATATATACATATATGTATATATATGAATATATATGTATATATATGAATATATATGAATATGTATATATGAATATATATATGAATATGTATATATATGAATGAATATATATGTATATACATATATGAATGAATCACCTTGTGAGGGAGGTATTATCACTTTCTTTTTGGAGAAGAGGTAGCCAAGGCTCTGAGAGTTCACGACACATGCATGAGGTCACACAGCGCGTCTGGAATTCCATTTCAAGCATTTCCAGCCTGAGGAGGGCGCCCTCGCTGCTTCTTTACCTGGTCTTGTGTCCCCAAGTGTGTAATGTGAGGTAAGACCCAGGGTGTGTCCGGGAGTCCTGGCCCAAGGCGGGCGCAGTCTCCAGCCGCCCCACCCCTGGCTGGGGGCTCTGCTCAGGGAGCACGACCGGCAGGGGGGAAGAGGCGTGCGGTAGGCAGCAGCGGGCATGGCGGGAAGGGTGGGGGTCCGCCACCCGCCTGTGCGCGCCCAGTCCTGCCGCATCCTGGGTGCGCGCCGCCCACCCGCGGGGCGAGTGCCCAGGAGGCGCGGCCCGGCGCGCCAGGGGTAGCTCCACCGCCAGCGTTGTGGGTGGGGCCCGCCGAGCCGGCCTCCCCACCTCCCCCGGCGGCGCCCCAGGCTGCAGTGCTCCGGGCGCTGGGTTATAAAATGCCGGGTTAAGCGGCGACTCAGACTTAGGATCCCGCTCACGACATGGCCTCGGGCGCTCAGCCCCCGTCGCAGCCGTCGAGCTCAGAGGTCAGCGCCGTCCAGAGCCCAGGCGGGCGTCCCGGCGCCGGTCTGGAGGAAGCAGCCCTGGGCGTTCCTCTCCCGCCGTCTCCCGGGGAGGCCCCTCTGCCCCCGAGCAACCGGAGCAGGTGCCCTGGGACCCGCCAGCCCGGAGCGGCCTCCCTCCACGCCGCGTCCGCAGCAGTCCCCCTGCGGCCCCGGCGCGGTACGGCGCCGGCCGAGAGAACCGCAGACCCGGTCCCCGCCGCCTCCCCAGAGCAAGCTCCGCGGCCGGCTCCACAGTCCCGCAAGCCACGCAACCTGGAAGGCGACCTGGACGAGCGCCGGCTGCTCTGCCACTTGCAGCTGGCCCAGGACCGCGAGGCGCGCCTGTGGCTGGGCGGCAAACCCCAGGTACCCGTCCCTGCCGCGTGGCCCTCCTCGCGCGTGCACGGCAGGCGGTTGTGGCCTCCACCTGCACCCGCGCTCGGGCGTTCTGCACCTGGAGGCCAGGCCCTTCCCCAGGTGTGGCCCCTCACGAGAGGCACGAGGCTGGATCCACCAGCTTCTCTCTAGGAGGGCGTCTTGCTAGCCGGGCCTTCGGAAGAGGGCCTGTTTGAATTAAGGAACTCAGCCTACAACGAAAAGCGGGCGCGAGGGCGGGGGGGTGATGGGTGAGCCGCAGCGCCAGGGGGGCGCTTACTCCCAGGGGGCCTGCAGGAGAAGGGACTTCTCACTGCCCCCCCCCCCCCACACCCCGCACCTTAAGCAGGAGGCTCCTGCTGCTGGGGGACCAGGAATGGCCGCTAGCGACCTTCCTCGCTCCACCTGCTCTTCTTCCTTGCAGTATGAAATCTGCGACGCCTTCGAGGAAGTCGTGCTGTGGCTCCTGCGGCTTCAGAACACCTTTTACTTCTCCCAGTCCACTTTTAATCTGGCCCTTACCATCTTCGGCCGCCTCCTGATTTCAGTGAAGGTAGGGAGGCCTCTGAGGGACGGTGGCAGATGGTGAGAGAAGAAACTAACCGTTGCTCCCCATTCCTGCTTGAGAGGTGAGGGGTTCCAGATGCTCAAACCAAGGTGTATAAACTAACTTGCTCCGAGTGGAAGAGCTGGTGTTGGAACCTCTCCACATCCTACACTGGCTGTCTCAGGGTCATGTGGTCATCAGGGTTGGACTTGGGGAGCGTGAGAGGACCTAGCTGGGAAAGGGCTTCCTGTGCAAGGAGGTAGGATGTGCTTGTCTCGACCTGTCGAGGGCAGCTTGAGGCTAGGATGAGACTGGGATCCCTGAGAAGGTGCCGTATTTCCCACCTCCAGTCAGTCCCAAAATGAAGGAATACTGCCCAGTCATCTGCAGTTCTGAAATCAGGAGCATCTTCATTGGTCAGATCTAAAAACGGCACTAACATTCTGTCTTGTGGAGAAATTGAGCCTTTTAAAAATGGGGGGAAAAAAGCTTATTGAAACAAACGGCTGGGCGCAGTGGCTCACGCCTGTAATCCCAGCACTTTGGGAGGCCAAGGGGTGTGGATCATCTGAGGTCAGGAGTTGGAGACCATCCTGGCCAACATGGTGAAACCTTGTCTCTACTAAAAATACAAAAATTAGCCAGGCGTGGTGGCCCGCGCCTATAGTCCTAGCTACTCAGGAGGCTGTGGCAGGAGAATTGCTCAAAATCAGGAGGTGGAGGTTGCAGTGAGCCAAGATCATGCCACTGCACTCCAGCCTGGGCAACAGAGTGAGACTCCGTGTCAAAAAAGTATATAAAAGAAAACAAACACAGATGCTTTTCAGTTTGTTTCTGGCATTCATATTCTGCTCAAATGTGTTTGTTCCATACTGCAGGTAAAAGAGAAATACCTGCATTGCGCCACAATTACTTCCTTGAGGCTTGCTGCAAAAGTTAATGAAGAAGAGGAGGTATGCATCCTTGGAAGTCCACACTGGGCTGCACTTGAGGTATAGGGGTGTAACATTGGAGGACTCCAGTTTCCTGATAGGTCTGTGCCCTTAGGTATGGTGGATGTTTTGGAAAAGTCACCAACTTGCCAGCATCTCTGCTATCCCTTCCATCGGCTTGTCAGGCTTTGAGACCACACAAATGAACAAGTAGAGCAGCTGAACTGTCCTGGCCCATCAAACCTAGAGACCTGAACTCTTGATAGACGCATCTGGCCTCACTGGTTGATGCCAGATGCTACCTCTCTCTAAGCAGGGGCATCTGCTGTTCAGCAAGGAAAAAGGCCTCCCAAACCATGTGACTTAACATCCACCCCAAGCAATTACGTCTAAGAAAGCTGCTTGAGACTTGAAGACTTGGCTGTGTCAAGGAAGCTGGTCCTTGGGAACTCTGGGACCCCTGAGAGGGACAGGAGGGCCATGTGCTGGGGGTAAAGTACAAGGGGCCCATGAGCGCTTCAGGCATGGCTGGATGGCTGAATTTCACTGCGGCATCTGTTCAGGAGGAGATCATCTCCTAATACCTTTTCCAAACTTTCCTACCTCCCTCCAACTTCTCCCAGTTTGGGGATGGTGAAATCACTGCCATTGCCACAGGGGTCACCCTTAGCTGATCTCTGGGTCTGAGGAGGCAGGGAAGAAGTTGTGTGTCCAGTTCCAAACCTTCAATAAAAATGTTTTAAACTCCTGTTCATTAGAATAGAATTAATGCCCAAGTTGCTTTTGTCCAACTAAAAATCAAGTGACCCTTTTTCTGGAGGTTATAGTAATATTTCTGTTTATCTAAAAACATAGGATCAGGCCTTTAATGTACTTAGTACTTGAATGTTTACTCATAGACAAGCCTCATTAGTCCCTCTGTGGGAAAAGCCATAGTTTTTCCAGAACTGAACCACCTTCAATCAAGGTTGAAGGAAATGTGTTCGCAGTTGCGATGCTGAAAAACCCATAGGAGGTTTTATCAATGTGTCTGGTACAGACTAGGAAACTCAAAAGCACAGTTTTTTTCTCTATGCCCAGTACCCATGGTAGGGATCAGGAATAGGGATAGGCAGAACCCATGGCTCCTGGAAAGCTTGGGGTGAGTTCTTGCAGCTGAACGGGGAGATGGCACAGCCCCAGCCTCCAAAGCACTTTGGGTATGAGCCAGCATGCAGTTGGGGGATCAAGACCCGGTTTCAGAGGGGGACCATGTGAAGTTCACTACATAACTACCTAAGGATTTGACAGATAGCCAAGAACTGGTTTAGTATTTCTTTCAGAAGCATTTTCTGTGGCAGGCCACAGGAAGACAACTCCACTAAGGTCATGAATGCCCATTCCCCATGGATAAGAAAACAAAAGCTACTATGACATGATGTAGGGCTTTGGCCTCTTTATTTTCTTTTTACAGTTTATTCCACAAGTAAAAGACTTCACAAAGCACTATGGCTCTGACTATTCCCCGAATGAGCTGCTGAGGATGGAGCTGGCTATTCTGGACAGACTGCACTGGGACCTCTATATTGGGACGCCGCTGGACTTCCTGACTATAGTGAGTAAGGAGGTGTTTACAGAGTCTACCCTAAACTCGTTTGTGCCTTTGGAACAGCTGTTTACAACATAGGATGGCAAAGCACAGGCGTGCACACGCCCTTGCACATGCATCCCAGTGAGGTGACCCACAAGGCTCATGACATACGGAAGAGTGAAAAGGTATCTTAAATCCAACACAGTTCCACCAGACTCCCACTTCTAAAGGACATTAAATTAACTTTACAAAGATTTGTAGACGGCACTATTATGGTGAGTTTCTCTTTTAAATACACACTGCAAAAATATTTAACTTTCCATTCTATGAATACTGTACATAAATGTCTGTCTGCTTTTGCTACACTTTACACACATTCACTCAGCTGTCTTTATTCACCTACACACAATCCTTATTGAGGCTTTACACCATATTGATCTGGCACTTAAAAAATATCATACATTAGTTTGTATTTGTTTTAGTTGGGGGAACGATGGTCATCCTTAAGGATATGATTCTGTTAGTAAGGCAAAATTATGCAATGTGGAAACCTCATGGGGTTTTGGTTTGTTATGAAGCATGAAGATTAAATTACTAAAGGCTGTTTCATTACGAAAACTGGCCACTGTTGCCAAGTTGCAGAGTTTCTTCTTATGATTAGCAGATACAAGTAACTTTTCTGCTACCTTGGTCTTGA
This sequence comes from Symphalangus syndactylus, assembly GCF_028878055.3. Taxonomy (NCBI): domain Eukaryota; kingdom Metazoa; phylum Chordata; class Mammalia; order Primates; family Hylobatidae; genus Symphalangus; species Symphalangus syndactylus. Next base: position 119,744,049 of record NC_072433.2, read on the forward strand.
ATAGTATGTTTCTATTTTTCAGAATGGAAACATTGTCACCTAGGTACTTTCCGCTCATAACAATGATGTCACAAAGCAGACTCTTTTTTTTTTTTTTTTTTTTTTTTTTGTCTCGGAGTGGAAGCTCAGCTTGGCCACAGGATGGGCATTAAGCCTCAAGCCCCTTACGGAGCCATGGATAGGAATGAAAAGGGTTGGGCAACATTTGATGTTCCCTGATGGAAATTTAAATTGTTTGCACTTTTGGTCATTGATATATGAAAAGTATCGGGTTTTCTGTTCTAACATTAAAAACCATGGTCTCCAGTTCCATGCCCTGGTGGTCCTGAGCTGGCCCCATGTGTTGGAGCTGCTGCCTCAGAGGAATCCTTCCCTCCACGTCGCATCCCTGACCAGGCAGCTGCAGCACTGTATGGCGGGCCACCAGCTGCTGCAGTTCAAGGGCTCCACACTGGCCTTGGTCATCATCACCTTAGAGCTGGAGAGGCTCATGCCCGGCTGGTGTGCTCCTATATCTGATCTGCTAAAGAAAGCACAGGTAGACATGAACTTTGCCCCAGACCAGGCTCTGTGTTTTGCCCCTTTAGCTGATGCACTCAGACCCCAAACGGGTACCCTTTGCCCTTGTAGCCTCTGGAAAATGTTCTGGCCATAACCCTGGAAAGAGTCTGCCCAAAGGCTAGGCTTTCCACACTTGGTCATGCTCTATGCACTTGAGATGGGACATGGGTTCCCTTCACTGGACCAATGGGGGTGGTCTCTGAGTGAGAGAATCTTTATCTCAATGGGAGCCCTTGTAGCCAAAACGACTGTGGGGGGTCAGGGCGATGTCTGGCTTAGGAGGAAGCAATCCTGAGCTTAATACTGGGGAACATAAATTCTAAACTTCTTCACCTCTCCTTTGTACGAGTGTGTGGTACCAGGTACAGGGGTACCATGAGGCAAGCATTGTGGGGGCACGAGGAGGAGAGGGGTGTGTCAGAATCCCTCAGAATGGATAGGTTAGGATGGAATGCATAGTTAAACTAATGACAACTTTACTGAGGTTGGAAATGGATGTCCCTGAGATGGTAGGATTAGTGGTCCTTAGTTGGGTGGTTGGACCTTCCTGAACTTGCTTCATGCTAACATTTTGACACTCAATTGCCAATTTATTAGAATGTATGATGGTTCTGCTTGAAGATGGCCACTCTATTCTAATACAGGTTGGTGATATGCAGTACAGCTGCTGCAAGGAACTTGTAATGCAGCAACTGAGAAGTTTTCAGTCATCCTCCTGCACAGACAACTTTGTGTCACCTGCCAACTAGCCCCTCTGCCTCCACCCCGGGGCCTTGAGAGCATAATGTGAAACCTCCTTGCTTGGACTACCATGAGTTCTTTGGCTTGTTATGAATCCTGTAAAAAAGGGAAGGTGGCTCTAGAAGAGCAACTGAGAAAAAGTTCCCAACTGCGCCCTTGGAAAAAAAAATAAAGGGGAGAGGGGAAAGGCAGGCTGGGGTCAGTAGAGGTCAGGGTGGTCTGACAGACCATGACCCTGTCTTCCCTTTTTATCCTCTGGGCCTGAAGCCAGGGAGTATGAATGAATGTTCAAATGGCAGCTTGTTTTACCTTCCTTCTTTAGCAAGGGTTGGCATTGGCCCCTGAGAGTGCTGGAATATGAGACCAAGAGGCAGGCCTGGCTCAGGGCTGAAGGGCTGGGGCTAGTTCTGACCAGTTCTTGCTGCTGTACCTGCCAGAGCTGGCCAGGTCCTTCCAACTTCCCAGGCTTATCCCAAACACATATGTGGTGCTTCCAGTCCCACCTACCCTTCCTGCCACTCCTCACGTGGGACAGTCTCTGCAGACACATTTACCCAACCATGGCCATGACTTATGTCTTCCCTTTACAAGGACTGGATTATAAAGTATCCTTTGTTTAATTTAACTTGAGCAAGCTTTAGGCATATCTTTCCTTTGTTACTCTTAAGCAAAGTGGTTTCAGTTATTAGTTTAACTAGAGGGATTTTGTGCTAATGAATGGGTATTATAGGCTAACACCTCTGATGGGAGGCACAGCTCTGAATGCTTTCTGTTGGGATGAGCAGGTTCTGAGGCCAAGCCTGCTCCAACCACAGTGCTGCCAGGAGGAGGAACCAGCTGCCTCTCTCATGCTATGCTACCACAGAGCCATTCTCTAAGCAGGGGAGTGCAGCTGACAAAGATGCCAGCTGGGGATGTGTAAGTTGTGTTGGGGGCATGAATGAGCCACACATTCAGAGGTGGTTTGTGAAGTCTTCCACTGTGAACTATGGGTTTCTTTTTTTTTTGGGGGGGGGGGGTGCGTTTGTGTAAATGTGCTAAGCTATGGGGTGGGAGGGGAAAGATTTACTAGGTGCAAAGTGGTCAAGGGCCAGACATACTACAATTGTCTATATTATAGAGTTAGTATACATCTGTATTTTTTCTTGACACACTTTTGCTTGTTGGCGCTTTTGTTAAAATTAAACTTTAATTGCTTCCAATCCTGTATGAATCTTATTTTGAGCTACCATGCATTTAGGCTTGCGAGAGTCAGATACATTTGGAACACTATCTCCTAGGTCGTATCAAGAACTCTCCTCTAGTCCAGAACCCATTTTACAGATGGAGATGCTGAGGCCATGCTGCTCACAGCTTCCAGTGGTGGCCGTGAGTGCCCTCTGCCTCTTTCCTTCCAGTGCAAGTGGGACCACAGTGCATGAGGCAGGAGGACATCCTGAGGGCCCATACCAGTTTGGGCATCCCAGGCTTTGGGGAAACTGCTGGAAGACACCTGCTGCTTAACCAAGTGGCTCTCGATGTGAGCTAGATTCCGAGAGCTGATCCAACTCAACCTCTTGGAGAAAGCAGAGGGTAGACATGTGAGTCCTAGGACTGGGGTAAGAGACAACCTTCTGCTCTGGCTTTCTGTAAATGATAGAACTCTTCTATAGGGAAGCTCACTTTTGTATTGCCAAAGTCCCGCTTGTGCTTTTTAAAAAAACCTTATGAGCTTTTCAAGCTTGCTGTGGGGCCCCAGGTCCCATCCTACTTCCCTCTAATATTCTTTTCTGACATTAGGAACTCCTATCCCACCTCAACTCAGAGATTGGGAAACATTTCTCAGGGAGAAACATGGATACAATCCATTTTCCTTTTGACCCCACCTATAGAAAGGCAGGGATTGGTGAAGGAATGAGGCTGAACAAAATGGAGATGGAAAAAGCTCAGAGGCAGATGCTATGGCAGAAAGAAAGGTAGGTGGGCTCAGGGAGGAACACGGCAGGGGGAGCATCATGAACCTGTCCTAAACTTGTCCACACAGTACTTCCCTGAAATGAATGAGCCAAGTCATTTGATGTTTCCACCACCTAGGAGGCCCTCCTCCTCCTGGCTTCCTGGAGAGTCTCTGTCCTTCAAAGCTTGGTGAATACTTTGCCTCCCTGCTGCCTGCCTTCCCACAAGTAGAACTGAGCTATGCCTCCATTAGGGATGTGTTCATACCACACTCCCTGCAGGGATCCCCATTTTCTCATTTTGGTCTTCCCAAGTCTACCTAGTACTCAATGGAGAAAGCTCCTTAAAAAAGAAACCCACGTACTTTTTACCACTTCTTTCAACCACCAGTCTGCCCTTCCTCAGCCACTTTTGCCTGTCCCCTAGGGCTTTCTACCTCTAAAAAACAGTCTCAGGTCCACCAGCCCACACCATCAGGCTGTGTACTTTAACACTAGCCACACTTCCACTACTCTTCCATCATTCCATTGAGATGCCAAGGAGCAGGTGTAGCTCAGGAATTAAGGGTACAGACTACCAGCATTCAAATCTCAGCGTCTCCAATTACTTGCCATGTAACCTTGGGTAATTACTTAAACCTCTGCGCTTCAGCTATAAAATGGGGATGAATGGTCCCTAATCATAGGATTAGGATGAGGATTAGAGGAGTTAATGCATGTAATGTGGTTCCAAGCAGTCCTGGCACTCGAATATTAGTCCCATGGCAAGCCTTTTTGCTAAGGAGGAACACTCCTCGAGGGCAGGTGCCCCTTTTCTCATGTCCTGCACCCAGTTGCCCAATAAAGATTCGTGGACCACAGGCTGCCCTTTTACCTTCCTGTGACTTTCCTGTGACTCTTCGCTCCATCCCCCACCTATCTAGGAGCCTTTCACAGATGCCTGTAGCAGGGTTTCCTATTAAAACAATTCCTACAGAAGTCGATCAACCTCCACAAAATTCAAAGAGCAGACAAGCTGTATTTTACCACAGTTGTAGCAGATTAATGGGCTCAGGAAACTTGTTAAATCAGAAAAGCTACTGCCCAAAAAAGACACCACAAAAACTCAAAATAAATGCAAAATTTAATGAAAAAAATAATTACAAAGTGAATGGAAAAGAACAAAAACAGTCAATGAATGCAGGAGTAAATGAATTAACACGTGAAGCAATTTTAGAAAAGCATGTTAACGTAACAGACTAGCAAGCCATACTTCCTCAGGCCTCGTATCCATGAGCCCCACTTAACAGGGAGCCCACATTTAGACACACACAAACATATATGCAGTCAGTATGCACAATTACCACCTAGATCTGGGTACCCACAACTAGAAAGACCATATATCCCCAGTGGCCTGGGACAGGTCTGGTTTATGCCTTTTGATCTGATGTAATTAATAGCATCCCCTTTCTCTCTCAATGGTCCCAGTTCGGGCAACAAATTATATGGTGATTCTTCTACCTCAAACAAACATGGTTTATGAAAGACATGATAGTAAATGCCAACATGATCCTGTAAGACAGCCCTAATAATGCCAACAAATGACAGTGAGAAAAAGAGGGGTAAATGAGACTCTGCAGACAGGGTCACATTCTATGGGGGCTAACTTATGAAACAGTGGCAAGTTTTAAGCTCACTTTATGCACCAAGGTTTAATTTGGTCTCAGCTAAAGATGACAAAATTCCAAACACAAACAGCAGGGGAGAGGTGCAGTGAGGCTTGCTAGAGGGACCTGTGGAGGCAGCTCAGACCAGAAAACGCAAGTCTGTCAAATGTCCCTGAAGATCCCGGGAAGGCTTAGGCCCAGAGGCAGCCAGCCACGAGTATGGCCTTTCAGTATATGCGGGGTGCAACCCGCAGGCCACAATGGACAAATGGCCAAATCTGCACACTCCAGAGTTCCAGGTTGGCCCATGAACCAGGAATTCTCATTTCTTATGTATCCAATGAACCTGCTGGGTCAGCAGGCCTCATCTTCATAAATATGTTAGCTGAGAGAGGCTATCTTAAAGGTCATGCTCTGACCCAACTGCATACACTTTCAGACATAAAATTACCCTAGAGATGAGCCACTGGCAGCCCACATTTGCCCTGGATATGCCAGTTTACCTTTTTAGATACCCTCACTGAAGCATCAGTTTTCAATTGCAACCAGATGTGGACTTACTGTGAAGCTAAGGAAGCTTAATCTTCAGGGCCCCTTCCAAGACCCTGTACCTAATTTTATATTAACATTGTTTTTCTTAAAGAAGTCTTGCTAAATAATTCAAGCTTTCAGCCCCATAAAATTTAGATCCATCCCTGGTCATAGCATAAAAACTTGAAGAATTGTCACTAGAACCTGCTCTGCTGCTGGAGCATGGAGCCCCTCACAGGTAAAGGCTGCCTCTTCCTGGCCGTGCCTCAGTGGACACACACAGCTCACCCCTCCGCCTCTCCCTGAGCAGAACATCATCTCAGGAAGGCAGGAGGAAGCCAGGACGTGGTCCTGGAAATCAATAATGCAAGCCAGACAGAAAGGGGGAAATGGTCATGAGAAGGAAGACAGGGGCATGAAAAGCAAACTACCAATTCCACAATAAATTAGCACGGCTTCCTGAGGCTTCCAGCCAGGGAGTACGCTAGACTGTGAGCTCCTTGAGGGGAACGTTGTGCATTCCTCTGGGTAGCTCCAGTGCCCAGCACGGTGCTTCAACATTAAAACGACCCTTCCTTTTATCCAGTCATTTTCCATCTCCCATTTTACCAGGCCATATTCTCAACACTGACATTCTTGGTGGCTTGTAAACCAACAGGAGCATAGAAGAATCAAAGCTGCTAGTACTTCCTTAAAATGTTCCCCTTTAGAGTGCAGCTGAAGGGGAAAGCTCCTTTGCTGCTCATTTTTCCCTAATTGTCCATATACATCAGACACCTTCATCTCTTCACCCTGTGACCCAGCCAGGAAAGAAGCAATGACTTTGAGGTAACAACCTTTTTCCCACTGAATACTTTTTGCGTTTGGAATATGCAGGATTCGCTTGGGAGTCTTAATTGGAGTCAAACACTTAACACATACACATGGAGTTGGTCCCTGTTTATAGGTAGCACCTCTGGGGCACAGACAACGGCTTTGGGCTGCTGTTCCATTTACATTCACAGTAAAAACGCTGGACATGGTCTTGTTCATGTTCCAATTCCATCCATAAAGAAATGCCAAACACTGTCATTACAGGAAGTTTATTACCCACCTCTCCCTGTATGTGATAGGCGTACTTTATACATACGAAAGGTTTAGCTGTATTTTTAGTTTTTAAAAATCAGGGAATCTGTGTTACTTATGAAAATAATGGGAGAGGATATTATTTGTCTTGACGCTGGTGCCAAAATAAATATTTAGAAGTGTTTTAAAGTTATTAAAATTAAGCTCTAGGTTAGAAAAATTAAAATGAGGGGAACTGGGTGAATTTTGCAGCATGTATACCAGACCACGCAGCTGCACCTAGGGCACCACGTGAGTTGCCATCTCCACGCTGAACAATTAGGCCTAGCATCCCGGCTGGGGCCTTCGCTAGAGCGGCACATAACAGCTCCGTCAGGGAATAGTGACACTGTAAATGGAAGACCAGCCACTGGCTCTGAAAAAAATAAACCTCGTCAGTTTTGGATTCCAGCATTCATGGCTTTTACATGTTTGCATAGAGAGGGGTTGCCCGCCAGGCCCGGGGCAGCCTGGGGCCAGGGTCGGTTGAGGGAAAGCAAGGCTGTAAACACTGGAGTCTGTACCGGCTCCCAGTCCGTCCTCACACCATGTTATGGGAGAAGGGTCACAAGGTGTAACTCAAGCAACTTAACACATGAAAGTCTAAAGTCCACTCTTGACATGTAAGTCTGTGCGTGCGTTAACTGAAAAATAAAAATAAAACAAAACAAAAACAGACACATTAAAAGATATGCAGACCAAATCAAATAGAAGCAAAAGACAGCAAGATGGACACTGCGAAAGGGCAGTCAGTTCGGCATTTGTGACGAGCAAAGCAGAGAATTCACTTCAGTTTGTGGCGTCCCGGGCTAAGGGTCAAGATCTGATTGGGAAGTAATTTTGCAAAAAATTTGGATTCAAATTTAAAGAGTATGTATAACCAATCAAAACCACTCAAATAAATGGTCATGAAAAACACCCCTGCCCCCATTCCAAAAATGCACTCCCGACTCACACTAGTCCCTTGACCAGGGCGGCAGGAAGGAGTACTCCCAGTCACCCCATCTATCCCACTTCTGGCCTCCACAGAGCAGTCATGGGAAGAGTGTTTTCTCTCCCAGGGACCAAACCGACTGAAGCTTTCTAACAGGTCCAGAAAACAGGAAAGACCTGTTTTCTAGGCCCAGGCCTGGAGAACATATCATGGAGCCCAGGCCGTGTGGGAAAAGCAGGGAGACCAGACACTAGTGACAAGCCCCCACCCCAAGGGCTGTGCTGGTGTCCTTTCAGCCTGCCTGTACCCACCTTCACTGGCCCTCAGACCCTGAGCTGGCCACAGACCCCTGTCTGCAGTTTCTGAGTGGTTTCTCCACAGCTTATTTCCTAGGGAATCCTGGCTACCTTTTCTTTAACAAGATGGCAGGAAGCAGGGCAAAGTCACTTTGGGTGCCAGCACCTGGGTCATAGACTCCCACTCCCTCCCAGGAAAATCCCAATTTCTGAGTTGCCAGCTTGAAATCTACACAGGTTCCAACTTGCAGAGCCCCCACACTCGCCAAGCCAAAAGATGGGCGTGGGAGCAGGGCTGGAGGCAAACGCGGAGCAGAGGGGAAATTCACGGCTGAGGGGAGTGCAGGGCTGGTGTCCTCCCTGGGGACAGGCAGGGGCACATCTGTCTCAGCACTGTCAGCTGGGGTGGGGCCACTGGGCATCAGGATGAGGGAGACTACAAAAAGGAAGAGGGTCTGTCCTGAAGCAGAGGACAGACCTTAGGAGTGAGACTTGGCAACCAGTTCTGAAATGCCTGGTTCTGTCCCCGTTTCCCCCAGCAAGAAGCCCTTTGAGTTTTTTTTCCTTGGTATGTGTTTGTGTGCCTCTGTGCATGTGTGTACTGTGTGCTGGTAGATATGTGCCTGAGACTGTGTATGTGAGATGGGACAGGAGAGAAAGACAGTGTGCGTGCACGTGTGTGCACATGTGGTTAGGAAATGCCATATTGGGGGTGGGGCGGGGGCAGGGCTAACACTAGAAGCAACAGCTTAGGGCCACAGCTAACTACGCACTTCATGGCCCTAATGGCTAGGCTCCATTGCCACCAAGGAAGGAAGGGCCTGGGCATACACATCCCCAAATATCCCAGGAGGAAATGGATCCCGAGAATGAGGGCCAGGATGGGTTCACCTGCTTAGTTCCTAGGTTGGCAAGAGAAGGATGTTACCCAAGATAGGCCGGGGCAGGGAGAAGCAGGGATGGATGGGATCCCCACAGTGTGATGTGGCATGGCTGTGAATGAGGTGGGTAGGCGAGAGTGAGCCCCAGAAGCCCGGACATCTGGACTCCAGCTAAGGGTGTGGAAACAGGCTATGAAGATCGCCAGGGAGAAGTGACTCAGAGTTGTCCCCACCTGACTACTCCGTTGACTGCACTCCTGGTGCTGGGAAAGGCCTCCCTGCCATCCAGTCTTTCTCTCCTCTCTCCACTCTGCAGGAACAACTCCAGCCTCTACTTGAGGGGCAGCTTCTCTCCCCAAAAGAACCCACAGAGCCCCTGTGGGAAGCTGCTTTCCTCCCTTCAGCCCTGCGGGCCCTTCAGAACAGCTGTATGGTGACCACAGTCTCCAGGAGGCCAGTGTTGGCTGGCACGAGTGCCTGCGGTTCTCCCTCACCACCTGCCAGCCAATATGGGCCCCACACCACTGCCCCACAGACTGAGGAGGGATGCGCCACAGCTGTCCAAGCAGAAACCACCATGGCTTTTGGAATCTGGCTGGAGATGCTGACATTCCCAGGTCCTGTCCCTCCCCTGACCGGAAAGACCATTCCCAGCATTCCCAGAGCCCTGCAGCTTCACCCTCTCCGGGCTGCTCCTCAGCCGTGCAGCCCCACCTTCACCACACTGCAGCAGGGCCACAGCTGCCAAGGGGGCTATGGAAGAGCGAATGGGTGAGCAAGAAAGTAGGGGGAAGAGGAGGAAGGGGGAAGAGAAGGAGAGAAAAAGGGAGAAGGGAGAGGGAGGGGGAGCACAAGATTGCCTGTGCAAGCGAGACTGCATGAGTATGAGAGCCATCCAGATGGCGAGACACTGGATCACTAGTGAAAGAAAAAGAAAGGCAACCAAGAAAGCTGGGGGGAGAGCCACTGAAGATTGGGGAAAACCAAACAGGAAAGAGGCAAGAGAGGGCGAGCAAGAGAGCAAGAAGGGAGGTGGGGGACAAGAACGAAAGCAAGAGCCCACAGGAGCAAGAGGAGCCAGCGCAGGCGCGGCCTGCCACCTACTTCTTCTTGTCCTTGTCCTTCCTCAGGGGCTGCTGCGAGGTGGCGTGCAAGGCCTGCGACTGCAGGGCCTCCACTGCAGCCTTCCGGCGATTGAAGGCATTGGTCTCCTCCTCCAGTTCCTGGCGCTTTTGCTCCACCTTGCGCTTCTCCTCCTGGTGGACCCGCTTCAGGTGCTCAAACTTCTCATGCAGCTGGCATCAGAAAGGGGGCAGAAGATGGGGGGAGCAAGAGGAGGGCTTGAGCCTGGGCCAGGAAGGCACCCCCACCTCTACTCTCAGCCAGGCCTTCCCTCCCTCAGCTTCCCCACCCCAGCCCCCAGCCTGGCACATACCTCCCTTTCCTTCTCCTTCAGCTCCAGCTCTGTCTCCTTCACTTTGTTGACAAACATCTGCCTCATCTCTTCCTCCTTCCTCTGCAGCTCACTCAGGAACTCCTTCCTCTTGGCCTCGTATGTCTCTTGAAGGCTGTAGAGACCCAGATAAGAGAGGCCAAGGATGGGATTATGACGGAATGGGGTAGGGCAGGGCAGAGCCAGAGAACTAGAATCATGTTGGCAAGAGGGGTAAGAGGATGCTGGGGTCCCTCAGGGAACAGATGCCAGGGTGGTGTGTCTGGCCACAGCTGTGAAGACAGGCTCACTCTGGCTCAGGCTGTCACCTGAAGGGCTGGCTGTCACCATCGCTGTCCTGAAAGCCCATCTCCTCCAACTTGCAGCGCCGGTAGAGCTCGTAGTGCCGGCTGTGGGTCTGCTCGCGGAGGTCTTCCATGTTCACCCGGATCAACATCTCCCGCAGCTTCACGAAGTCGCAGTGATTCTCATTCTCCACTGAAAGCAGAGGGCCGGTGGGGTATCAGGCAGGCATGCAGGCGGGCACACTCCAGAGTCAGGGTGGGCATGCAGGTGGGCATGAGGAGGAAACAGCACAGGGTACTACAGGCAGCAGGGCAGGCCAGGGGACTCAGTTCTACCCCCAGCTGGGGATGCACTTCCCGTCCACACTCACCCTGCACCACTCCCCAGGGGTACTGCCGTGCTCGGACCAGCTTGTTCCCCACCTTCACCTCCTCGGTGCTGCCCACCACGGCGAAGGGCAGATGTGCCTGGAAAGGGGCCCGGGTATGCGTAAGCCCTGAGCTGACACAGACTAATGGAGACTCTCCCTCCCTGCCCCTGGGTCCTAGGGAGGGGCAGCCAGACCTGAACAAAGGCTCCAGGGCCAGATGCTTACTTCCTGGCTCTCTTCTGAAGAAATGTCCCAGAATTCCAAACAGGAGAGTGGGCTGAAGCCTCAACTCCCTCCCTGGTGCTCCTGATTCTCCAGGCTGTTCTTTCAGCACTCAGGCCTCCCAGGGGCCATTAGAGCTCCCTGAAAGGAGCTGTGAGCCTGGCTCCCTTCCAGGTTCCCAAACCCTTAAGCCTGCTGGACTCCTTCCATTTCCAGGCTCCTCCATGAGTCCAGATCTTATGACACCCAAACCTGGGGTCCCCAGTGTAGGCCCACTATCAGATTCCTCCTGTCCCCTGCCCACAGATGTAGGACTGGCCAGCTCCAGATGCCCACCCTTCTGTCCTGGAGAAGCTAAGGCTGGAATCCTGGGGAACAAGAGTCTCCTGGGGCTGTGTCAGATCTGTGCCGGCTCCTCACCCTCTGGCCCCAGGGCCCTGAGGCCCTCGCCCAACGCTCACATTCATGACTGCGTTAATCTCTGCAACAGCCTCGTCATCCGTGGGAAACTGGTAGATCTGGACCCCGTTGCTGACCAGCTCGCCCATGATCTTGATCTTGAACTTGTGGAGCTCGCTCTTGGAGATGGTGTCAGCCTTGGCAATGATGGGAATAATGTTCACCTGCCAGCATCAGGGGAGGGGACACAGGCTGGTTGGCTCTTTGGAGCAATGGTTCCCATGCCATGCCCAGGATATGGATAGCCATGCCCAGGCCATATCCCTGGGCAGGGGGAAGGAGGCCAGAGAGATGGAGCCACTCCCACGGGCAGCCATAGTGCAAACCCAGCCACCTGTGGCCATTCTGATGGGTTTCAACAATTGGCTGCAGTGCTTCTTACTGCCCTGGTTCCCCCAAATCACCATCCAGCCCCAAAACTGGTCCCCCTAGGCATACCCAGCTTTGACCCAGAATGCTTTGAAGGTCCTAATTGGCCTGGAGCCTGACAGAAGGAGTGGTGGGGGGCTGTGCTTCCCACTAAGCAGATAAAAGGACCCATCAGCAGTAGCCATAAGAAGATCCCCAAATCTCCCAGGCCCAGGCTATCCCGTTTTTCACAATAAAAATGAACTCCTGAGATGGGAGGGCAGTCACATGAGAGCTGACAAGGGATGTGGGGCCACATGCCCTTCAAGATGCACAGCCCTTCCAGTCCTTCCCATGAAGCTGCCTCCCTTCTCTACCCCTGCAGTACCCACCCCTCATTCACATCCCAATTCTGGGCCTTAACTCTCCTCTCGCTTAGGGGCTCAGAAGGAACCAAAGGACATTTATGTCAGGGAGGAAGGGAGAAAGGAAAGGAGGAGCTAGAAATTAGGAATTGAGAGATAGAAAATGAGCAGAGAAGAGGCTGAGATGGGAAAGGAGGTTCCCTGGAGTGAAGGGGAACAAACACTGTCGGGAGCAGGAGGGGCCAGCAGGGCTGAGAATGAGAGTGATTCAGCTGCAAGCAAGGGGCTCAGGGTCAGACCCAGGGCACAGGACTCTGGAGAACGAGCCCAGAGCAATGGGGGCCACTGGAACAGGAAGGACAGATGCAAGACAGAGAGAGGACCGAGCCAATGGGGGGCCACCACAAGCCCCCGGCCAGGTCCCTGAGGACCATGGCGGACAGGCATGAGGCAGCCACCACATCGCATCACAGCAGAAAACTATGGAGCCTGTGGCAGTGGGTGGGGACAGGGATACCTTGCTGTCTAGTTTCTTCATGGTCACTAGATCTAGAGACTTCAAGGAGTGCCCTGTGGGCGTGATGAAGTAGAGGCAAACGTGGATCCTTGTGTCATGGTAGTCGAAGAGTGAGCGGCGGATCTTCAGCTCCTCCTGCAGATAATTTTCAAACTGCGCATCGATGTAGTCAACTATGGGCCTGTAACTACAGACAGCTCCATCACCCAGGAGGCTGCCAGCTGAGATCAGGGGTTTGGGGCTTGGGGGGCTCGGGGCTTGGGGGGCTCAGGTCTCGGGGCCAAGCCTGAGCTGCCCCCTGGCCTTTCTTTCTGGGAACAGCTTCTGCCTGAGGATCCCTGACTGGATACAGGCAGCTGACCCCTTCTCCAGACACCTGAAGGAGTAACTGGTCTGTTGGTGACCACAGAGCCTCAGATATTCCCCAAGAGGCCCTCCCTGGCCCCCTGCAGTGTGAGGGCTGGGCTACTGGTATGGGGGCCAATGTAGGTGGGGTGGGAGGAGGCTGGGTGGGGCCGCCCTTCCCGCCTCTTGCCTCTCATCCTTATTGATCTGATCCCCAAAGCCCACGGCGTCCACAATGGTCAGCTTGAGCTGCACGTTGCTCTCCTGGAGGTCGTAGGTCTGGGGCCGCAGGCGCACACATGCCTCATGGTGACTGGCTTCCTCAGTCTCAAAGGTCGTGTTGAAGAGCGTGTTCATCAGTGTGGATTTGCCAATGCCGGTCTCCCCTGGGCGGTGAGGACAGGAGGGGAAGAAGTGGGTGTCACAGGCTAGAACTGGGGTTGTCCTTGACTGGTGGCTAGGCCAGGCAGGGCTCCGGCATCCATTTCCCCTGGATAAGAGAAAGGGGCAGGCCGCCCACCCCATCCCTCATCACCCCCATTCCCCAGGAACTATCTTTTCCTGTGGCCTCAGAAATAACCTGTGGAAGGAAGAGCCAAAAGGTGGACTTGGACAGAAGACATAGCTGTGTGTGAAATGTGATGTATTTCCTCAGGGAGCAGGGAAGAGGCAGAGCCAGGCAGCTGTGTAGACACCACTGCAGACCCAATCACCTCACACATAGCCTGCTCTACACAACACCCCTCCCAGGACCAGGGTGGTCTTGGGACCAAGAGGGCCAGGGTCTAAAGCCACCAGTGGCTCAACCCATGCGCCCCGGACAGCCCTAGCTCCACATGGCTTTAGCTGGGGGAAGTCAGGATGGGCTGCTTCCCGAAGGGCACCTGCAGAGGGACCAGCAGAGCACTTTGTGCCCTTCTGGGAGTCCCAGGGAACCTCTGAGAGCCTCTCTGCTTGCGGCTGTATTTGTTCATATGCGTGCTGGAGCACTTCCCATAGGATATGGTGATGAGGGGCAGAGCTGTTTACCATAATGTCCTTGACACGGGGTAGGAAGCAGTAAATGAGTACATGTTTTTTAAATGAACAAACAAATGAATAAATGAACCTAAATCTCTGTGATAAACACCCACAGTTTACAAAGCACTTTCATGTGCCCGTTCCGGTTCACTCTTCATGACAACACTGTGTCAGGCCCTGACTCTAACTCTACCCTTGACTCTGGCAGAGACACCAACCAAATCCTCATCCTGACACCCCCAAAGTTTCACTCTGCCTGGGAAGCCCCCTTGCAGCTCAATAGGGGGCCAGAAGCACCCCCTCTCCCAGGAGGTTCTCACCCACCCTCTGTCTGAGGCCAGGCCCTGACACTCACCCACACAGAGGATGTTGAAGCTGAAGCCCTGAGTGACCGACTTGCTGACCAGCTGGTCGGGGAGGCTGTCGAAACCCACATGGCCGCCCAGGGAGAGGCTCCGGGGCTCTGGCTCTGCATTCTGCCAAGAGAGAAATAAAGCAAGACATGAGCCCACTGGGCAAGAAAGGTCAAAGCTGTGGGGGCGGGCGCTAAATCTGAGTTAAAACAGCGAAGCAGCCCCGCGGGACGTCTGAATTCTCAACAAATCTCAGACACACCCTGAGTACACCCAAGCACCAACTCCAAGCCAAGTTTCCCCAGAGGGAGCCCGATGCCCCCAGGGGGAAAGGCCCTTCCACTCTATAGCTTTGCTCCACCTGGGATGGCCAGGGATGCCTGGGCTGAGGGCTCCATGTCTCCTGGCATAGGTGGCCCCAGGGGCTGTGGCTGCTACCCATAAGGGCCTACCTGTTTTTCTACTCAGGAGGAGGCCCCAGATGGTCCCAGAGGCCCAGATCGGAAAGTGTGTCTGTTCCTGCAGCCAGCTCTGAGAAGAAGGGGGATGCTGCCCCTGCCTAATCCTCCCAGGCCCTCCCAATGAGGCAGGACTCAAGCAGGGGCATGTCTGGTCCAACCCCCTCACAAGCATGCTCCCTCAGAGGGGCCTCCTCTATCAGCTGGGCTCGTGGCCCTCCATGTTCACACCTGCTCCTCACACACCCAAGTGTGGGACTCATGCATGGACCCTGCGAAAGGAGCTGGCCCTCACTCAGGCAACCCCCCAGTGGGGCTCAGGGGTGGGTTCCAAAGGGACCGAGACTCTGAGGCCTCCTCCCTTCTGCCTCAGTGGTATTCTCTAGAGACCCCCAGCTCCTGGCTCCTGACTCCTGCCACCCTCCCACCCCCATCTCAGCCCTGGTTGTCTAGACAGAAGGTTCCAGGTGAGAATGTGGAGGCCTGGCCTTAGCAGAGAGCTAAGCGGCAGGCCCCGAGTGAGCTGGGGCCACTGGAGCTGGCCCACTGCTCTATAAAAAGAAACCACGAGGACCCGAAGCAGAGGGTCATGGTCACACTCCCACTTGTGTGGCTGGTTTCTCTGACTCCCTGGAATGGGGTAAAATGCTGCCCGAGGGAAGGTTCCCAGGCTCAGCCCCTCTGGAGGGCAGACCTTAGACAGCTCCATGTTGTGCAGAGTCATGCCTCCTCCATTCCTGAGCCCCACTGCCCTGAGACAGCTAGAAAGAGGAAGGAGAGGAAGGGGCAGCGGATTGAGTCTCTCCCGCCCACAGCCACAGGGTGGGGAAGCAGGTCCAGCTGAGGACGGCCCAGGAGATGGGGCCAGTGGCAGCCCTTGTGCAGATGCGGATACAGGCTCGGGGTCAGGAACGGACGGGGGGCCCCGACTCCTGCCCCGCAGAGGCATCTCTTCAGCACCTAAGCAGCTGACCTGCGCCACAGCCCACTGCCTTGGCCTGAACCCCTCTGGCCATCCTTCCCTCCCAACCAGAGAGCCTTGGCACTCAAACCCAACCTTCTCCACAACTGATGTCTCCCTCCCCACAGCAGCCTTGCATCAGTGACTCCCAAGTGTGGGTGCTGGCAACCTAGACCCCACATGGCCCCTCTGGGCAGTTGTACCATCCCCTCAAACAAGTCAGGGCTACCCCTAAACCTGCTCTCTCCCATGAGTCTCTCTCAACGGAGCCTCTTTTCTTATAGCTGACCCTTTCTCCCCGTCACCTAGCCCCAAAGCATCATGTCCCAATCTCCCCACTCAAGCCCAGATCTCCTTAGGGCTGCAAATATAATTGGACAAGGAGGTCCCAAAGGCAGCTTCCTCTCATTGGTGCCCACATAAAAGAATCTAATGAAGCCTAGCAGGTGCTGGGTCAGGTCCAAACCCCTTAGCATGGTGTCCCAGGCCTCCCTCACTGGCCTGGTTCCAGCCCAGCTGGTAACTCCGAGCTCCCTTTTCAAACTCTCCCCTCCCCTGGGCTCTACAGCTACTCTACTTTTTCCTTGGCACCTGCTCTCACCTGGCCCCCAAGCACTTATGTTCCAGACCCCTCACTTGGCAGTTATCCTGTTTCCTAGTACTACTGATTATCCTTTTTTAACGCATCTTGATTCTCCACCTATTCTATAAGCTTCTCGACGTTGGCTGCAGGTTGGGGCAGTCAGGTTTTCTATTCTTCCCTCCCTCCCATTACTATGCCCAACATGCTGGACAATGCTACCATTTATAAGTTACTGAACACGGCCTCCAACTGCTATGGCATCAGAGCACCTGCCCACCTTACACAGGGCTTCATTATTTAGTCTCTGTTCCACCTCCTTGTGGCAGCTTGAGGATCAAATGGAGGACACAACAGTCAGTCTAGAGCTTTTTTCTTTTCAGGCAAGACTGAAAATCTCCAAAATTTAAGGCGTGCTGTGCTTGCAGAGAAGGCTATGTGTTTATTCATCCTCTTCTTCCAAGGGGTGACACAATCAGGATGCAATCCAACATCCTGTAGTCTGCCGCCAAACCCCACCAAGTCAGCTGTGTCTGGAAACCACACACACACACACATACACACACACACACAGCTGCAGAGCACTTACTGAGAAGCAGAGGCCATTCCATTCCTGTTTTTCCCCTTTCTTACAGTTCTAGGCTCCAGAGGCTAAGTGTAGCACTGGGGGTTGTTGGGGCGGGTCTCACATAAACCACCTATCCACACACAGCAACTGCAGAGTGGCCTCCTCTCACACAGCTTGGCTCTCTCTATGGAAGTGTGGGGTACAGGGAGGTCATCATCCCTAAGTTGTTGCCCAGGCTACACTCTGTTATTGCAGGGGCCACACATCTGGGGCAGTATCTGTTTAGGAGCCCCAGGAACCAGTCAGGGGTATGAGTCTATGGGGCACGCATGCACACACACACGTACACACACAGAATGGCCACTGGCCCTCATGGAGGCAGCGTTGTTACCTGATCCCAGGAGACTGATCTGACCTCCAGGCTCTACCGAGGGGTAACTCTCATTAATGCCAACTCCCTGATCATAGATTTGGCATCAACATGTGATCTAAGTTGCAATGCTCACTCCAGGGTGCCTGCCCCAGGCATCTCTACCAACCTGAGTGGGGTTACAACCTAGGAGGAACCAGCAGCCTCTAAAGGACCTCCTGCACATCTCAGCTACCATGACTCAGAAATAAAGTCAGGTGTCCCCGTGGCTACCAGCCCTGGAATTTGGTGGGTAAGACCACAGCTCCAACCCCCAGGGTGGGATCCCATCAGCACAATCCCATGATTGGTGCAGGTACAGGCCAGTGACACAGGTGGAGCCTTTATGACCATCATGAGACCGTTAGGGGAGCTAGCCTAAGGCTGCAGTCCACTCACAGGATGGCAGAGCCAAGAAAATCACAGAGAAAAGAGGGAGCCAGAGTCTGCCCTATCTCTGGGCTTTTCCCCTTACCCCTGGCCATATCCTCTTTAATGCTGAGGCTAGTTGAGTGGTATTATCTATTAGTTGCAACTGAAACATATTCAGTGCCATAGGATCCAAAGTAAAACTCTTTGGATGCAGAGGAACAGGGAGAAAGCGAGGACAGCCAGGAAAGGAGGGACAGTGTGGAAGGTAAAACATCTCAGTATTCACAACCAAAGGAAGGAATGGACGTCTGAGATGATACCAACACCTCACTGAGGACCACCATGTGTGAACTAAGGCAAGTGATTTACACCCAGGCTCTCATTTAGTCCTTCCTCACTGCGGATGACAGACTCCATGATTATCCCCATTTTACAGGGGAGGAAACTGAAGCACACAGAAGCTAGGGAACTAAACAGGGCAGAGCAGGGACCTGAGAGCAGACCAAGCTCTTGTCCCAGACCACTCTGATACATTGCCTTCCCTGTTCTTAGCAGGCTTCCAACTCATTCATTCAGTCACTCAACACACACTCACTGGACATGTCTGCTGTGTGCCAGGAACTGGGATGGCTGCCAATGAAAAGATGAGGACATCAGATCCTTGATCTCAGAGGGCTAAGCCGAAGCTCAAATGCCTTTAGAAGCCAGGCAGGTAACATATATAGGTGAAGGGGAGCAGCACCTTAATAACAGTGGCAACAACAACAGACATAACTAACATGTATTACATGCTCGCGATGCACACCCCTAATTTAATCTAACTTAGTCCACGCATCAGCCCTGTGACATAGGCCGTAGCAGCTTCCCCATTGTCCAGATGAGACAACAGAGGCATCAAGAGAGTGTGTAATTTGCCCAAGACCACACTGCTCAGGAGAGCAAAGCCAGGATCTGAATGGAGACAACATGACTGTGAAACCCACGCTTCTAGTCACATCACTGCCTGCCTGCTGGATGAAAGACGGCCACTAACTCAGCCAAGTGTGGGGGCTCCCAGGGAGAGGTGGGAATGGCAGAGAACTGGAAAGCCTGTGCTTATGCTCAATCCATGGTGGCCGCAGTTCCACAACTCCAGCCAACTGTGGGAACACAGATCTACTGTTGCCAAATCTTCCCATTTTTAAAGAGAACCCAAAAATCTCTCTCTATATATACATACATATATATATATATATGTATTTTTTGAGACACAGTCTGGCTCTGTCACCCAGGCTGGAGTGGTATGATCTCAGCTCACTGTAACCTCCGCCTCCTAGGTACAAGCAATTCTCATGCCTCAGACTCCCCAGTAGCTGGGATTATAGGCACGCAACCACCACGCCCGGCTGATTTTTGTATTTTTAGTAGAGACGGGGTTTCACTATGTTGGCCAGGTCGGTCTTGAACTCCTGACCTCAGGTGATCCACCTGCATTGGCCTCCCAAAGTGCTGGGATTACAGGTGTGAGCCACCATGCCTGGCCCAGAAATCTATTTTTTTATGTGAAATTCTGTAATTTTTAAAGATTGACAACCAATACCAACTGAGAATACCATGAGGGCCCAATACAACATGTCAGGGGGCTGGTGTGGGCAAAAAGCCTGCTGGTCTGTAAGCCGGCTCTGGTGGGAGGGTGAGCTGGATGGACCCTGCAGCCAGGCTCCATTCTCAGGTCAGGAAGCCCCATGGCAGACTGCTCTGTGGGGAGAAGCCTTCAGGCGGGACAACTTAACTTGGACCCCAGAGCTCATTCCACACACCCAGGTCCCTGAGGTGCTCACAAAGGGGTGAGTGTTCTATATGTCTTCAAAGTCCCAGGATAGAGAGAGTTGGCAGCTCTGAGCTCTACATATGCAATGAGAAACTCCATGGGGCCATTATCCCTTCTCTAATCACTAACAAGCTTTTGGCTCCTGAGCCAGGCCCCAGGCTTCTGTGTCATCATTTCTTTGGCACATCACAGACAACAACCAAAGTAATAACTTCTCAGGCCGGCTGCGTGCCTCCATGCCCGGCCATCCAAGACAAAGTAGAGAACAGCATTTTGTTATGCAGCCCAGTGGATAACTAGGACGCCCTTTTCCTGATCAAGAAATGCTTTGTCTGAGCCTCCTAGAGCAGCCCTCATCACCAGCCAAGAGGAGCTGTCCCTTTTACTAAGAAACAAGGTGGGATCTGGGAAGAAACTGCATCTCATGGTTGCCCACACACAAGAACAGGTTTTTTATCCAGAAGGAACTGGAAATCTACTGAATGTCTAAACCAACAGAGCTGGGGAAGCTGTGGGTGAATAAAGACCCCTGTGATCCAAACCCCCAAACTAGGCTGGTTGTTGCAGTGGGAGTAGAAAGGATACCCCACCATAGGTGGATTGGCTACTGAGTGATGGACAAAGAGCAGCCCTATACCCCAGGCCTTCCAGAGTTCTCCAGTGCCTTGGACTTTGGATGCTTTTCTTCCTCTGGGCTCCCATGCCTAGTACCCACTCACTTGTACACCCAGTCAGGCAGACAGGAAGCCCACTCCCCAGGGGAGCTCCAGCCCTGGGGGTGGCCCGATTAAGTAACTGAGCAATGGACCCAGGAGTCAATGGACCACTGGGAGCCTTCTCCACTCATGTTCCTGGCACAAACTATGCTAGCCCTGGCTCCAGTTCCTCCCAGCAGCCTGGGCCTTAAATAGCCACAGCACAGGCCTCTAGCCAGACCCCATGGTCGTGGTCATAAGCACAACTGTCCTTGAGCCTGAGAGGAATCCTAGGAATTTTCCCAGGAAAGGCTTCGGCTCTGGTCCCAGGATTCCACAGCAAGCCTCTAAGCCCAGGTCAGAGGTTACGGGAAATAACCAAGGAGACAAATGCGGGAGGGTGGGGGTGGTATGCTGCTACCCCAGGCCAGGAAGGAAGAATAGAGGCAGGATATGCCTGTCCCAAATCAAGAGGACACCTGGGAGCCAAAGCATCTTTCTCCTACAGTGGCAACAGAAAACTTGAGAGAAGATTCAAGCAAGGATCACCCTCCATGGTCCCAATATGACGGCAGTCAAGGTAATAGGAAGATGGCAGCTGGGCTGCCAATCATCCTCACAAGGCCAGTCCTACTCCACTCATCCTGGGAAGAGAAGGAACTTTGGGAGCAAAACCATCCCCTGACCCGAATACTCCATTCTCTCTGCTTCTCTGTCTCACTAAGAGGCACTGTCTTTCCTTTCTGCGCACAGTCAGCCAGGCTGGAGCTTATTAATTTGGATAGTGTGTTTCGCACTTTTCCCATCAAAATCAGATTTCCAGGAAGCTAAGGGCACAGTTACTGGTAGCTGGGCCAGTACTCGCCACCCCAACACCCAGGCCTAGGACAGACACATTCTTGGCCTTTATTGTGCTGCCTGAGAGGGAGTGGTCTATCCCACCACAGAGGAGATGGGGAAGGCGCTCTGGGCTGCACAATGTACTAGAACTCCAGGCATTCATATTTTCTTACTTAGCTCCGGGACTTCAGCGGCAGCCACCACTGCCTTGTAACAGGGAAAGCCACGAGTGGTCTGGATATCACTGGCAGGAGAAGGCAGCCTCTGTTTCACGGCAAATGAAACCCTTGGAGGGAGAATGTGGGCAGCAAAGGTCCCCCGCCTTCCGTCCAACCCCAGGATGGATGCCAGTGCTGGAAAGGGATGGAGGAATGCATGGGCACCAATACGGGTTGGCAGAGGTATGGGGGTGGCACTGCTATACTTCTCTGCTGCTTGTCCATTCACTCCAACACCAGGCAGAATGTCAGGTTTGTACCCAGGTCCAAGAGCCAGGTCTGGCAAGTGGGCTTGGGTCCATACCCACAGCCCCTCCTGAACCCCAGGCATCAGGCAGCCCAAGCCCTGGAGCCCCCTCAGAAAACAGCCAGCCACCTGCCAGCAGACATGGGCCCCTGTACTTTCCTCTGCTGGTTCTGTCCCTCTAATTTGACCTCTAGGATAGGGAACACCTGAAAGCCATGTGTCCTGAAGAGAATATCTAATTTGCCCCAAGAACATGCAGGGCAACTGCACGGCAGAGCCAAGATGCCCCCTTGCCCCGTCCTCTGCTGCCTCTTCCCAGCCCCAGTTCTTATAGGAGCTCTGAAGGTTCAGATGGCTCCAAAAGAAGCCAACAGAGTGTCCCAGCTCTACCACAAGGGCATGGAGACGTTGGGAGGGCGTCTCTTCCCCAGGCAGATGTGTCTCCCTCCTGCACGCATAGCTCCGCATCTGGTTATCTGGCAAAACTTTTGCCTTGGGGGCCATGCCTGGGGATCCTGAAACCCAAGCTGGCAGCACAGAGGCAGGAAGGCTGAGGAGGCTGCAAGGGACACACAGGGGCCAGCTGGCCCTCGGGCCCTTTGCTCTATCATCCTGCAGCTGCTCGCCTCTGGTAGCTGGACTTGAGCCACAGAGACATTCGTGGTAGTTACTGCCCAAATATAATATATGCTTCCACCTAGCCCATCCGAGGGCTCAAAACGCCAAGGTATCCACCCTCTCTGTCATCTCTGGTGTTGGAATTTGGATCTTGTTCCCCCTACCTTTACTGGCCAATGACCAGAGTCTGCATCCTCACCCAACCTTGGGCTGTTGGCATCAACAAGATAATGCGCTCAAAGCACCCACTGCCCTCCTTGCCATCCAAGGTTTTTGACACAAGTCAGACTCTGGGTTCCCAGGCTCCATCCAGTCTCCCTCCTCCTTGGCCCTGAGCTCAGTCTCCTCCTTGCCATCCTCTCTGTTCCTATCACGGTCAGTCTTTTAGCATGTGCTCCCTGGGATGACCAACGCTTCCCATCAGCCCCGCAGCTCTGACCCACTGCATTCAAGACCCCAAGCAGACCTTCCTAAGATGGGCACACATAGCATGGTCTGATGCCCAAGAGGGAGGGAGGGCAGGCAGACTCACCTCCTGGGGGAGAGGGCAGAGCTTCGGCTCTGCAGGTGGTGCTCACATGTGCCCTGAGAGCTGCACGGGCATCTCTTGCTCAGCTCCCGTTTCTCTTCGGCATGGCTCAGGAAGGAGGCTACTGGCCGTTTTTACAAGATGGGGAGATACCACTCTGACAGAGACCTTGAGCCCCACTTGGGTGCGGGCTCTCAATTCCTGCTTCAGGAGGGACTAGGTACTCCCTGGAGAGCCCGCTTCTTGGGGAAGTATCAAGATTGCGGGGGTGACAACGGAAGTGACAGATGGTGCTGGGGATAAAGCAGAGATGGGGGTAAGTGACTGGCTGGGAAGAACGCCAGTGTGAGGCTGCGTGCTGCACGTTTCTTCCTCTCCCCCTCAGCTTCACTTTCCCCAAGCCCTAAAGGGTCGCTCACCACGGGGTCTAAACCTGTGAGATTCTGGCAGGAGAAAACACCGGAGCTGGCCCTCAGGGAAAGAAGGGCTGAGCCCCAGAGTCAAGGTTCCAGTTAGGAGGAGGGGCACAGCAAGAGTGGACAGGAGTCTGGCTGCCCAAGGAGGGCAAGGGGCAACACACCCTCCCCAGAGGGCTGCTCCACACACCACACACAGGGGATGCCAACCCTCACCCCAATACTGATCTAGGGTGGAGGAGAGCCCAGTCAGGATGCCAAGGCTGTTGGCCTGTGGTATGTACACCACGCTATGTGAGGACACAGGAACCCAGCACACATCCGTCTCAAAGTGTAACTCTGTATGCTGTCTAAGCTCCAGGTCAGGACAATTCTCAGGCCTGCAGGGTTAGTCTGACCACTGAGCTGGCCAGAGGGACAGTGTAGACCTGTCGTGGCTCCATCACATCCTGGGGCTTGTGAGACACCTCAGCACATTTCCAAACATGCCAGACTGCAATTAACCCTCCATAAACTCTTTGAGGAACCAGTGTGGCTCTGCCCATTTCACAGCAAGATAAAGGCAGAAATGATTTTCCCAAGATGACAAGCCAGGAAGGGTGAATAGAGTCCAGACTTAAATTCAGGCCAAACTCCACCCAAGGTCTCCACCCAAATCCAACCCTATCCAAGTCCTTCCAGGAGGCTGACAGCCCAAAGTGCAGAGGGTGTGGAAGGTGTCCAACCCTCCAGCTGAAGCTGGCATAGCAACCAAGGCCCTGCGCTCAGGCCCTATTCCCTTGCCTGAGTCAGTCCCCTCTCTGTGCCCTGGCCACCCCGCAGCTAATACCCAAACTCCTCACAGGAATGGTCCGAGAGCAAACACAGGACCCCGGGCGAAGGCCTGACCAGCCCACAGCCTGGCCTCTCAGCTAACCCTCTGAGGACCATGTCTAGACGAGCAGGGATGGAAGCTCTACAGAGAGTGCCATGAACAGGGCAAATGCATCCTCTGCTCCCTTCTTACATAGGGGGCCAGTCCTCACATCCACGTGGACAATAGGTAGCATATATTATGTATTGTGTCCTTACCATGTGCCAGACACAGCGCTAGGCACCTCCCCTGGATTCTCTTGTTGAATCCTCACAATACCCCTATGAGGGAAGTAACACTTCTATCCCATGATACACATGAGAGCACCAAGGGGTTAAATAACCTGCCCAAGGTCGCATGGCCAACAAGGAGTGTCTAGGATTCCTATCAGGCTGTCTGATTCTGGTTTCTCTACATACCTCTCCCACCTGCAAGATCAACTGTTAAACCTCTGGCCACAGACAAGACCCAGACATAACTTTCCGGTCAGCTGGTCACAGAAAATGCACACAGACACACGTGCACAGATGCCCAGGCACTCACGGGTCTCTTGGCCTCCAGCTAATCAGCAGGTCTGTTAGGATTCAGGCACTGCCCTCCTCCGGTACATAAATTCCAATTTATAATACGGGGCGAAATGAATCTCTGAGTAGCCCAGCCTCTGAATCTGTTCCTCATGTATTTAAACTTACTTAACTGACATACGGCCCCCCTCTCCAATGGGAATAAAACACCCGAGTCTAGAAATTATGAAACCAAGAGCTCCTGCTTTAGTCATGCACATTTCCAAAGTAGACTAAGAAATGTATTTTCAGATTAAATGGAAAATTTACATATATAAATTGGGATGACAGTATTTATAGCATTAATTACATAAGTCCTGGCTCCCTTATTTAGCCCCAGAACCAATTCGTTATCGTTCACATATTCAGAATTCCCCCTTCCCTCCAACAGCCCTGGGCCTCCCTCCTCCTCCTCCTTCTTCTCCCCCTCCTCCCCCTCCCAGCCGACTAGGGCCTCACATGCTGGCAAGAGGACACAGCTTCCTTCACTGTCACAGCCTAGCCTCCCAGACACACCCAGATCCAGCCTTAGACAGCAGGGGACGTCCAGATACAACCCACCAAAGGCCTCCCTCCCCCGAGTGAATTATGAAAACCTTTAGTAAGTTGGCTATCGGCAGGCTCAGGCCCAGTGAGACCCCTGCAGGGACCACCAGGGACGTCAACCTTCTAAGGACCTGGACTGGAGCCCAAATAAACGCCCACTGGGCTGAGTCTGGAATCCCTCCAGCTCCTGGCGAATGGCTGCCGCAGACCCGACCACTGAGGCCTGACCTGCCTGGAGTCGCACCCAGGATTCCGGCGTGGGGAGCGGAGGCAGAGGGGAGCGGGGGAGGAAGGAAAAGCAGGCCAAGGGTCTTCAGGACTCAAGTCTGCAACTGTCCTGAGCTCGTGTGGGGGACTCCCTCGGATCCTGGGGCCTCCATCCTCCCCGGCTGTACCTATCCCGCAGCACCTGTGCGGCTAGGACTCTTCCCGAAGTGTGCAGAAAGAAACACCCTGGGCGATAGGGTCCGGAGTGTCCCGGACCCTCACCTGCGGCCCCGCGGGCGCCACTCTGTCTTCGCACCTGCCCGGAGCCAGGCGGGTCTCTGCTCCTTCCCGCGAAAGGGGTTTGCCTTGCCTGCGCCCCAGGAAGCGACCCCGACCAGCCGCCCAGCAAGGCAGGCCGCCCGACGCTCCGGGACCCCCCGCTAGCGCGGCCGAGAGCCCGCACCGGGGTCCTGGAGCTGGCCCGGCGTCGAGGCCCGGTCGTGCGGCGCTGACAGCCCGCTTCGCGCCCCCCGCCAGCTGCAGGGCGGCCCCTCCTGCGCCCCGCGCCTCCCGCGCGCGCCGCGGCCCAGTGGGGCCCTCACCGAGAAGCGCTCCAGGTCGGTGGCCGCCATGGCGAGCTCCGCACCGGGCGGGCGGGCTGGGACCAGCGCAGGGGCAGCGACGGGGACCAGCCGGCTGCGGGACGCGCTCCGCCCGGGCGGCTGCGGCTGAATGGATCCAATATGGCCACTTCCTGGAAACTCCCCTTGGCGGCGGCGGCGGGAGAAGCCGCGGAGCCGCCCCTGCCCCCGCCCGCGGGACCGGCCTCCCCGCCCGGCCCGGCCACGAGCGCAGCCGGAGCCCCGCCGCTTGGACGGCCGGGGGTCTCCGCGGCGAGGCGGGAGGTGCCAGCTGCGGGGACTGCTGGGACTTGTAGTCCGCGCGTTGGGGGCCCGGGACGGCAGTGTCGGGGGGCTCGGGGCCGGTGCCCAGCGGGCCGCTGCGTGTCCCCTGGAGCCTGGGGCCGAGCCTGGGTGGGAGTCTCCTGGGTCCGCGCGCTGGGAAGCCTTTCCCATGAGGGGGAAGTGGGGCACGGCGTGCGTCCTAGAGATCTCCCCCACCGAGCCGTCTCCACCCGCTGGAGCCTGCAAATGTGCTGGGACCACCAACCAGAGTGTGGACAAGCTGCGGGAGACCCGTCGGATCCGGGAGAGGCCGCGGCAGCCTAGTCTACGAGTGTCTTGGGCCCCACCTGATGCTCCGGCCGGAGCTAGGGCGGGACCCGCGCGTCCGGCCAGGCGGCCTTCCCGGGCAAGGGACCAGCCTTCGGCTCCTGCTCCAACGAGCAGGATGCGCAGTTTAGGCTGGGATTCCTGTTATAGAAAAGCGGAGCTCGACGGTCAAGGCATCAGATTGCAACTGTCCATCACCCTGCCTGTCCCAAGGGCTTGGGACAACGTCTTAATGGAGTGCCACCATTGTGCAAAGAGGATGACCGCTCCCAATGCGCGCACGTTCTCTCCGCTAATGTCACTGCTCAAAATGTTCAGAAGAGTAACACTTAGGCCAGGGACAGAGGCCTCAGGAGGTTCTGTATCCTTCTCACTGACAATCCATACAAAAGCAGCTCCCTAATCCTCTGAAACCCCGTTCCTTTCTCTTCCCTCTGCCCTTCTCTCTGCTCTTTCTGGGAATGTGGCAAGGTTTGCCCGCTAACCCCCAATGGCCTCATCCCAGGTTGGTCCACCCTCCACACACACCTCTCACCCCAGTATGCTGAGAAGCAACCTGACCTGTTTCTGCTATTCAGAAACTTGTGCTGACTGGAAGTGCCTAAAGACCACGTTCGACTTAGCACACCTGGCTTAAGAGGAGCCCCCTCTCTGCTGTTTGACCTTGTCACCCTGATTTGGCTTTCCCCTCCTCACTCTCCCAGGCAAACTGTAGCTTGTCCCCAAGGTGGACTGACTTCCCGCTGGACCTTCCTGACGATGTTTTCACTTTGCTCCTTTCTCTATGCTGCTGTTTCCCATGCTGTATTAAAGTTATCTACAAGAAATAGAGCAGAGCAGTGGTTAGGGAAGCGGGATCTATGGCAAACCTTCCTGGTGGAATCCTACTAGCTTTTTAGCCTTAACTAGGCAAGTTACTTAACTATGCCTCCCTTCCCTGGTCCTAAAAATGAGAACAAATATAGCACCTATGTTACAGGATTAAATAACATAAGTAAAGGGCTTTAAGTTGTACTTAAAATACAATATTAAATAAAATCTCCCTCTCTAGACTACAAGGGTCTTAATGTCAGAGCCCAGGGAATGTGTGGTCAATACTGAATTGATCATCCTAGACTGTATCTACTGTTTCCTTTCTCTTTCCCTATAACTAACAAGAAATCACGACCAACTGCCATCCGTATGGCAGTTCTGCATTACAACTCTCTGGGACTAGCCCTAAATTATCTTTAAAATGGTCTTTTATCTCTAATTGGAAATATTTCAAAACGTGTACTTCTTACAGTCCCGGCCAGTGGCTATCAGAAGGAAAAGCTCAGAGTACAGGTGACTTCCTTCTTTTGGGATATATTCACTCTACTCTGTAGGTGTAAACAGGAGAATTTCCTCCTATTCCACAATGCCGAAATTTCTTTCTCATTTTATGCTGCTGCTGGTCAGAACTTATAAAAGAGTGAGAATTATCTACGAGGGCTCAAAAGGTGAATGTAAGGATCATTTCTCACGTGGCAAAGTGTTATTTCTTATGGCAGCATTTCTGAGTGTTTCGTATATACCTAGAGGTTAGTTCGTAGATTTTACCACAAAAAGATTGGTCCCACCATCAAATAACTGGGGAATGCTGAGTTCCATACACAGACAGGGTTCTGTAGAAGTCCTCAGAGCTTTTGATCAGCTAATATGCATTTTCTGTGCAAAAGAAAGGGGAATACATAGCTCTCCCCACACTTTGTTGCCCCCTGTCTCTACCCTGCATACATACCCAGCACCACACTAAACTTGAACATGAGAAGACTTCGCTTCAGGAAATGCTGCCCTCCAGGCCTCTTGCTTGTCTTTTACTTTTGTTTATACTTTCTTTTGTCATGTAGAAGTTTAAATTTTTGATGTTGTCAAGTGTACTTGTTATTTTATTTATTATTTTTACTTTGGCTTCTAAAAATAAAGACCCTTCCCTAACTTCACAAAGATATTGTGTTTGTGAGAAAAGAATAAATTTTCTTATAAAACTTTTTTTAACTCCTTCACATCTAGGCAATTTGTGTACGTGTATGCCAAACCAGTTGTTTCATCTTTCCCCTCTGATGTACAATACAAATGGTATCACAGACGACATTTCTGTATGTGTGTGCAGGTTGTGCATCAGTTAGGATTACGTTCAGCTGCTCCAACAAGCTAGAAATGTCTTCCTTTCTTACATTATCCAGGTAGGTAGTCCAGGGCTTATGTGACTCTCTACACACTTTCTTCTTGTTGCTTGGCCTTACGTTGTCTTGCTCTCATGGTCCAATATGGTGATATCTGCATTCCAGGCAGCAAGAGGTAATGACAGTAATACACTGCAAATGAGCCAACTCTCAGAGGATTCCAGAAGCTGCCATGTGGCACTTCTGCTTACATGCTATTGGCCAGAGCTGGAAAATGGGGTCTTTATTCTGGCTATCATGTGCACAGCTAAAAAGTCCATAAAATGTTAGAGGAGAGCAGATGTTGGGAGGCTACAGCCGTCTCTGCCAATTCTGTTTCTGGACTATCCATTCCAGTGAGATGCCTGAAAATCTTTTTTTCTAATACTATGAAATTTTTGTTTATTAGAAAATTAAAATATAAAAAATGACGAGCAAGAAAATAGTCAGCCATACACCACCAGAATCAGCCACAGATAATTTCTTAGGCTTCCACACCTTTTAAAGAAAAATTACATGTTTTTAAGTGATATATGTACATTTTAAATAATTTGAACAATACAGAGAAGTTTAAATTAGCCCAGTCCCACCACCCAGAAATCACCATCATGAACACTACATTTATATCATTCCAGAAAACTTTCTATGTATATTTACTGATAGGAGGAAAGATAATAGAGATACTTGATAGGAATCTGGGCCATAATACAGATGCTATTTAAATTAAAAGTACTTTATTTTACTTGAATTTAAAAGAAGACAAAGAAGTTGAAACTGAAGAAAGAGTTGAACTTCAAAGAATGTTTCTTGACCACAAGAGATATTACTTCCTAAAAGATACCTCTGAGGTTAAAGAAAAATTGTAAAAAACACTGAGGTTAGAGTTATTTTCTTAAAATGTACATTTCAGTGACATATGAGTGTGTGTGTGTGTGTGTGTGTTCAGTGTGTTCATTGCTTTGAAAAATTAGCTCTCATGATTCTTTCCATCTCTGACTGACCTGCTTCCTAAGTTTAGTTACATATTATTGTTACATTATCCATGTTTATAACACTCACATTCTGTTCTGTAAACATAAATTCATAGTTAGTTGATAAATATTCTGAATTCAAATGAATTCAATGGTCATCACTACTCTTTTTACCAAGGCTTTTTTTTCCATTTGCAAGTTCTTTATTTTTGTTCATCTCTTCATGGACTAAATTAATCGTTAAGCTGTTTTTCCAGGAAGTATTTTCGATGTTTAAGAGTATCTGTCTGTGCCTCGATACTGGAACCATATCTTGGCTGGGCATAATATCCCTGAGTCTCATCTTTCCCACCGAATGTGGTAGGTTTTGCTTCTTTTTCTTCTGGGAAGAAGCCCGAGGCCAGCCTGAATTTTCCTCTTTATAGGAGACATTTTTTTCTGCTTGAATGCCTAAAGAAGTCACTCTTCATCATTTTTTTTTAAGTTCAATGACTTAACTAAGATGTCTTAGTAGTAAACATTTCAAATCAAGCTCTTCAGGAATATAGTGTGTTCTTTCAATCTGCAGCTTTAGTTTTGAAACTTACTTGTTTGTTTCTCCGTTAAAGGAATTCTCTTTTGGTTCTGTTTCTGGTTTTTCTTCTTCAGGGATCTTAATTAATTTTTATATCAGTTCAGCTTTGTCTGTCTTTCGTTTCTACTAATTCTAATTGCTTTAATCTCTTTGCCTAGTTTAGCTGCCCTAATTCAGTAATTTGAGTTTCAATGGGGCCCATTCTCTTTCTTGTTAGTTCTAATTTGTTTGTCTATAATAATATGTTTCTGTCCTCAACTTGTTGCCTTTCCATCCCGTGCTTGTGTTCTAGCATCCCATCGTTGAGCCCCCACTTTATTAAATTCATATTCTTAAGTCATTTCATAATGTGAAGCAGTTGCAAGAAATTCCTTTAGTTTTTTTAGGGGTGGGGAGGAGCCCTCATCTTTCACTCTCTGTTTTTCCCCTTATTTATCATTAATATTTTGCTGCCATGTGTTTGCATCCATTTCTTTTCTTTCTGGTTTGGTGGCTCTGTCCAGACCTTCTTTATGCCACTGTAACACAGCAGCAGGGAGAAGAGCTTACTGACGTCTCCCCACTGTTTGAGACCCTATTTTTCCCTCTGAGCTAAGCAGAAGGCTGAGTATTTAGGTTCTCTACACTTTTTGGTAGGCTGGAGGGGACAGCTGAGCTGAAGCAGGCTGCGGTCTTTGTTGGAATGCCTCAGCATGCTCCTGTCCTGAGAGCCTGTTTAATGTCCTGTACGGGCTCATGCCACCTAATTGGGGGGGAAAGCAGGACGCTATACACCTTTTCTGAGGAAGGGGCAGAACTCAGGGTCAGTTTCCCCATGGGGAGTGTTGTTCTGGAGACTTTATTTCCATCAGCCGAGTCAGCTCGGTGGCTCGTGCTCCCTGCTTCCCCATCTCCCCCCAGCATGCTTTTTAATACAGCTCATTCAGAAGAGGAAGAAGACAGGGCATGACTCACAGCTGCTTCCTTTCAGATTCAGGAGCCATAGGAAGAATGTTCAGGTTTTGGTCCATTTCTGGGCACTCGCGACAGGGTAGGGAGTGGAGACATGTGGTGCCATTCCTTGCCACTCCAGAACCCTCTGTGTCTTTCTTTAGATGTCATTTTGGAAGTTTATTGTGTTGGTTGCTCATAATAGATTTTACTCCCTTGTTTTATTTACTTTCTTTGATTTTGTTAGGAACTGAGAAAGAGAAGTTCTGTGGGGAAGCATTCATCCATAATCTGTAAGCAGCAGTGTCCCTACACATTTTTATTTTTATTATTTATTCATTTATTGAGACAGAGTCTCACTCTGTTGCCCAGGCTGGAGTGCAGTGGCTCGAGCTCGGCTCACTGCAACCTCTGCCTCCCAGAATCAAGCAATTTTTCTGCCTCAGCCTCCCAAGTAGCTGGAATTACAGGCACTCACCACCATGCCCAGCTAATTTTTGTATTTTTAGTAGAGATGGGGTTTCACCATGTTCACCAGGCTGGTCTTGAGCTCCTGATCTCAAGTGATCTGCCCGCCTCGGCCTCCCAAAGTGCTGGGATTACAGGCATGAGCCACCATGCCTGGCTTTCTGCACATTTTTAAAGCAGCACATGTTACCTCTAGCTGTGAGGTCTGACTTGTCCCAATGACGGCTGAAACAATACAAAACAAGAACAGACTCGAAGAGCCTACTGAATTCCAAAGTCCCGTGATGTCTCAGCTGGCAGGCAAACTCTCACATTTTGAAAACCAGAATTCTTAAAAGCCAGATTGAGGAATTACAGTCTCATGGCAGTGCTGCCAGGTTGAGGCCCAGATCAGGAGTCCTGGCCTGATGGAAAAGTTAGCCTAGAGAGAAGGAACCATGTTCTTATGCCTGCCAGAAAGATTGGCAAGAGTTTGTACTGAGGGGTACAGGGAGCCATGTGGCACAGAAGGAACAGCCAGCAGAAAGCAGCCCTTCCCTGGCCTCATGGGTTTCTGGCTGTCCTGTGCCTCGGAATTCCACAGTGTACCCTCATGCTGCAGGATGCCTCCCTGCCTTCTACCAGAGCATTTAGCATGGATGTCCTGGAGACAGAGCACCAGGGACACCTTGGAAAGCCCTGGAGATGAGAATCTCTGCCTTTTTTCACAGAAGAGGCACACCTAGCCCGTGAGTCCCTGGGTTCCCTGAGACAGTCCTGAATCCAGGGTTCTCAGGGATGCAGCCAGGTTTTGTGGAGCCTGAAGCTTGTGGGATTTGGAAGGCTTTCTTTTAGGAAAAGAATACACTGGCAGGGTATGGTGGCTCACATGTGTAATCCCAGCACTTTGGGATGCCATGGTGGGAGGATTGCTTGAGCCCAGGGGTTCGAGACCAGCCTGGGCAACATAGTGAGACCCCCATCTCTATGAAAAATTAAAAACTTAGCCGGATGTGGTGGCAAAGGCCTGTCGCCCCAGCTACTTGGGAGGCTAAGGTGGGAGGATCACTTGAGCCCAGGAGGTCTAGGCTGCAGCAAGCTGAGATTTCGCTGCTGCACTCCAGCCAGGGTGGCAAAGCAAGACACTGTCTCAAAAAAAATTTTTTTTTTTAATTTAAAAGAATACATAGTTGTAAAGGCAAAATTAGATATGGAAGTAATTACTTATTTAGAATGAGAAAAGAACAGGACTTAGAAGGGACATGAGCAAGTGAGTGACCTGGAAATGTAAGCCTCAAGTTTCATGAGGTCCAGGGTGCCCTCAGGGAATGGGCCAGAGACACCCACAGGTCTCCAGTACCTGAGTCCACAGGGATCCCTGCAGCAACTCTATGGTCCAGAGCTGCCAGCAGGGGAGCAGACCCCACTCCAAGCCTGGCCCGGAGGGCATTGACAGCAGCTTTACAAGGAGCTCCACGAAACTTATTCAAAGATTCTGCCCATGGCCTCCCCTAGAACCCTGGGCCTCTCCCAGGTGGAAGCATTCTGCTCTTTTAACGTAGTTGTGGCCAAAAAGAATTCCCTGGGCCAGGTGCAGTGGCTCATACCTGTAATCCTAGCACTTTCAGAGGCCAAGGCAGAAAGATGGCTTGAGCCCAGGAGTTCTAGACCAGCCCAGAAGACATAAAGAGATCTCATCTCTACAAAAAATTTTAAAAATTAGCTGGGTATAGTGGTGCATTCCTGTAGTCAGAGCTACTCAAGAAGCTGAGGCAGGAGAATCACTTGAGCCTGAGAGATTGAAACAGAAGTGAGCTATGATCAAGCCACTGCACTCTAGCCTGGGTACAGGGTGAAACCCTGTCTCTTAAAAAAAAAAAAAAAGGGCCGGGCACGGTGGCTCACGGTTGTAATCCCAGCACTTCTGGAGGCTGAGGTATGCAGATCACCTGAGATCGGGAGATCGGGACCAGCTTAGCCAATGTGGCAAAACCCCATCTCTACTAAAAATACAAAATTAGCTGGGCTTGGTGGTGTGCACCTGTAATCCCAGCTACTCTGGAAGCTGAGGCTGGAGAATTGCTTGAACCTGGGAGGTGGAGGTTGCAGTGAGCAAGGATCCCGCCACTGCCCTCCAGCCTGGTGACAGACTGAGACTCCATCTTTTTTTTCTTTTTTTTTTTTTTTTTGAGACGGAGTCTCGCTCTGTCACCCAAGCTGGAGCGCAGTGGCGCAATCTCGGCTCACTGCAAGCTCCGCCTCCTGGGTTCACGCCATTCTCCTGCCTCAGCCTCCCCAGTAGCTGGGACTACAGGCGCCCGCCACTATGCCCGGCTAATTTTTTTTTTTTTTGTATTTTTAGTAGAGACGGGGTTTCACCGTAGTCTCGATCTCCTGACCTCGTTATCCGCCCACCTCGGCCTCCCAAAGTGCTAGGATTACAGGCGTGAGCCACCATGCCCGGCCGAGACTCTGTCTTAAAAAAAAAAAAAAAAAATTATCTGGAAAAAAAAATATGTCAACTGTCCAGTAACCAAACATCTACAATCTATAGAAGTGGAGGACTTCAAGATGCTCCCATTACAGAGAGGCCACCCAGCTCCAGCTCATATCAGCATGGTCTCCATCTCTGAGCCATGAACAGGTGGGATACAAGCAGGTGAGAGGAAGCCCCACATGGTGACACCGCTAGGCAGAGATGAGGAAGTTAAAGTGTTTTGCTTTTTTGGAAAAATGTGACCTTCAAAGGGCATGAGGGAAGTGGAGAGAGAGAAAGAATGCTTCGTGCTGTTTAAGGAGCTAGAAGAAGCCATCAGGAAAGGAGACAGTTAACTAAGTTCAGGCAAATCGGCAAGGCAAGGCTTAACACGAGAGAGGGGTCTGCAGAGCAATGCTTTTCAAACTGGGTCCAAAGGGGCCATGGGGGACAAAGACTCATCTGGTGGGGCTCTACAACTTCCCCAAACAGTGCCATTCCGCCTGCTTTATATATAAGGCTTTCATTTCAACAAAGAGTTCTTCTGCAGCTAAAAATAAGTCTGAAAAACCACCTCTCTAGGGGAAATGTATTCAGACAGACAAAATGGGTCTGGAAAAGGCTGCTGCTGGGAGGAATCCAGGGAAACCACTGAGTCCAAGTTCAGACAGCTGAGAGGTAGAGTTTCACCTAGAACCAAAGGGTTGGCCAGGGAGATTGGAAGAAAGGATTCAAGGGAGCTCAAAGAAATTACTCTAAGTTGAATTAGAAGTAGAAATGATGGTAAATTGACAATAAAGAAAACACACACCACAAGGCTGAGGCCATCTGACTGGGGAATGAAAATGGAGAAAGCTAAGGACCTGATTAACATACAGAATCCAGTCTAGATGAACTCATGAACAAGAGGCCAAGGCCCAGTACTCATCTGCTTGGTTCATATCACTGGTTTACTAAGTGTTCCTCGCCTGCTGGGGTGGGGAGCAGAGGGGCTGGATTGTGAAGGAGTGGTAACCAGGCAGAAGCCTTTGGGGAAGTGGAAGAAGATTCAAGGGAATACTCCTCCATTCATGGCAGAACTTCTGCTGCAGGACTTGGGACTTGTTGATCCAGGACCTAGGGCAGCATGGGTTATGGGACCCCACAGGCAAGATGGTACGGTGGTCAGAATAGTGCCCCCCCAACAAGACATCTACTTCCTAATCCCCACAGTCTGTGAATATCTTACCTTACATGGCAAATGGCATTTTGCAAATATGATTGAATTAAGGATTTTTAAATGAAGAGATTATCCCTGATTATTCAGGTGGGTCCAGTGAAACCCCAAGGGGCCATTGTAATAGGGCTGCGTTATAATAGGGAAGCAGAGGAGTCGGAGAAGGAGATGTGATGACAGAAGTAGAGATCAGAGTGATGCAGCCACAAGCCAAGGAATTTGGGCAGCTTCTAGAACTGAAAATGGCGAGGAGACGAATTCTACCCTACAGCCTCTAGAAGGAGCATAGTCCTGCCAATACCCTGATCTCAGCCCAGGAAGACTGTGGGACTGCTGACCTCCAGAACTGTAAGACAATGAATTTTTGCTGTTTTAAGCCACAACATTTGTGGCAGCAATAGAACCCTAACACAAATGGCACTGTGTCTAAGGGTGTGCTCTCTGAACTCAGTTGTCTGAATTCTAATTCCAGGGCCATCACTTGCCAGCTGAGGGACCTTAGGTAAGTAAACTTACATTCTGTGCTCAGTTTCCTCATGTGCAAAATGAGGATAATAATAATTTCTACCTCATATTTTTATTGTGAGGATTACATGTGAAGTGCTTAAAACTATTTCTGACACAGAGGAAGCTTTTCAATAAATGTTAACTGCTGCTAATATTATTATTATTGTTATTATTATTATAAATTACCATCACAAGATTTATTTCCACCACCCTGCTTTCACCTTCCCAACCCTGGACTCAGAAATGAAGCTTGATCAGAAGATGAAGCACAAGTTCAATGTCACAGCTGTTAAGACTAGGCACCAGCATCCATCATTCACTCACTCAACAAAGTATTTGTTTAGTGTCTATTACGTGCCAGCCACTGGTTCAGATGTGGAAGACATAGGAAGAGAGGAAAGGGGACAAAGGGCTCTTCCTTGCATTGCTCTTCCTTTCATCAAGGAAGAAAATCTTTCCAGATCCCCCACTAAAAACGCCCCCTGAGATCTCAGTGACCAGAACTGAGTCATTTGACCACACAGAATATAAAGGATTGCCAAAGGTTGGCCTGGAATAATGGAATGTGTGTTGGCTGTATTATTGAGAATATTTAAATTTACTGTAGCAGGCAAGAAAAAACAAAAAACAGTAGGCAAAATTCAAAAGCTGTGTTAAGAATAGATAGTAAGTTGGTAATTTGAGAGACATGCTAGACATAGAATACATGAAACATATGGGTGTCAGGCTTAGATTTAAAAGCATAGAACACACAAGAGTATTACTTGGAGATAGAAAGGGATGGAAACCCCCAGTTATAAGGCAAGGATCGTGCTAATTCCAGACGGACAACTGTCATCTTCAAACCGGTCCCCTTAGAGACCCCCACTTTGATCCCATTCTGGTCCCCCTTGTACTCTTTCCCAGCTGCTTGGCAGGTAAATTATATGCTATGGGTCTAGCCCGGTGTATTTGCCCCTAGGTTTCTTTGATAAAGTGTGTCAGCTCTAGGCACCTTGTTTGCTGAGCCCCTTTGTTCAACCTTAACTCTTGTTTTCTTTTATCTTTCTCACTTTACTTATGTATTTATTTTTTTCAGACAGGGTCTCGATCAGTCTCCCAGGCTGGGGTGCAGTGATGTGATCACAGCTCACTGCTGCAGACTCGACCTCCTGGGCTTAATCAGTCCTCCCATCTCAGCCTCCCAAGTAGCTGGGACTACAGGTGTGTGCACCAGGCCTGGCTAATTTGTATCTTTTTGGTAGAGAGGAAGTTTCACCATGTTGCCCAGGCTGGTCTCTAACTCCTGGGCCCAAGCAGTCCTCCCACCTTGGCCTGCCACAGTGCTGGGATAACAGGTGCAAGCCACCTCGCCCAGCTAACTCTTATTTTGTTTTCATAATCACATTGTCAGTGTGGACAGATAATGGGAGAGAGAGAGAGAGAGAGAGAGACAGGGGTTGTGGGGGATATAGAGGGATAGTATGTGAACCCTGGAACACAGGATTCAGGCAGTGTGCTCCCTCCAACTTGTTTACCCCATACCCTAACTGGGTTAACCTACCCCACCTCTTTCCCCTAGCTTCTCACTGTACGCTTTAAATTGGATCAATAAGCAGGGTGACTTAAGTATCTTAAATTGGTCTGTGAGTCTTTCTGTTCATGATCTCCAGACAGCTTGTCTGATAGAGTACTTGGAAGCTACATTGCATTAAGATAATTTCCCACATGACAAAACAATGATTTGCCTCTAGGGCTGGGCACATTGCTATCTGCAAAAACTGGAGTCTGTTAGAAAAGAAAAAGAGAGAATGGCTGTTAAGAGTTCACGTAGTCTGGCCTTCCGACTCCAGGTCAGGCACGCTGAGTTCATTTTAGATAAAGGAAAGTGTCTGTTTTTCTGATGAATTCTGGATTTGGGGCCTGTAGAATTTGTTCTTATCTGTGAAGTCCCACTTGGAGGGGAAGGGAAGGGCTGGCTCACTTCTCAGGATCCTGCTGGCCCAGGTTATGACTATAGAAGTTCCTCAACAATTGAACACTGGGGTCATTTACACAACAAAGATTTACCGAGCGCTTACAGTGTGCCATGGGCATGAAGGTAAAGAAGGCATGGATGCTGCCTG
Source organism: Symphalangus syndactylus (assembly GCF_028878055.3). Lineage (NCBI taxonomy): Eukaryota > Metazoa > Chordata > Mammalia > Primates > Hylobatidae > Symphalangus > Symphalangus syndactylus. Next base: position 119,781,948 of record NC_072433.2, read on the forward strand.
CCAGAGTTCAGAGTTCAACAGGCAAGCACACATAAAAAGTATTAATTATAATAATACACAGACCAACTTGACCACCCCTTTAAGAAATCTGCCCTCAGTCGGCCGGGCGCGGTGGCTCACGCTTGTAATCCCAGCACTTTGGGAGGCCGAGGCGGGCAGATCACGAGCTCAGGAGATCGAGACCACGGTGAAACCCCGTCTCTACTAAAAATACAAAAAAATTAGCCGGGCGTGGTGGCGGGCGCTTGTAGTCCCTGCTACTCGGAGAGGCTGAGGCAGGAGAATGGCGTGAACCAGGAGGCGGAGCTTGCGGTGAGCCGAGATTGCGTCACTGCACTCCAGCCTGGGCGACAGAGCGAGACTCCGTCTCAAAAAAAAAAAAAAAAAAGAAATCTGCCCTCAGTCAAGCCAAATATGCTAAGAATAAGATAAAAGGGCAAAATACCAGCATTACAAAGCACAAATCCTGAGCCACCTGGTACCAGCAGCCCGCTCCGGTCTCTCACTGCCAACTTTTACCTAGTTCTCCCTTCTTCTCACCTCACTCACCCTGCCCTGCCCAGGGTGACATTCCTTTAGTTTTCCGCTGGCCTCCAGAACCCTGTGTCTTGGCCATCCCCATTGTTCTTGCTCTCCTTGTCTCAGCTATCCTACTGAAGGCATACTGGTGGATACCTGATGGCTCAACCTGGCTCTCACTCTCCCAGTGTGTGCTCTGCTTGAGCAAATACTTCGCCCCCAGCCCAGGTTGTCTTGGTGGGACCCAGACCATCACAAATCAGGAAGCACACTGGCCTGGTACCCCCTGCCAGGGATCCAGGGGAGAATGAGAGGAGGGAGATCTTCCCTGGAGATGACATTTGGGCTGAGGCTTAAATACTAGTTTGCTCTGGTCAACAGCAGTTTCAAACACAAAAGATGAGCCCACCCAAGGCAAAGACACTCTCCAGGAATGAAGCCAGGGCCTTGGGGAGCTACATTAGCTCTTCCAGGCCACCGCTGAGAGAATGACAGCAGGTCAACTCACATTACACGAAACCCATCTGCTTTCTCGGCATGCTCCTGAGCTGCCCAGAGTTTCATGAGAAAAAAAAGTATCACCAGCCCTGGTGCCTGACAGCATTACATCCTGATGCTTCCCTGCTCAGCAGGCCTCCCAGTGCTGCCTGGAAATCCTGCACTTGTTTCTGGCCACCATCCTGTCCCTTCTACACAGCAGCAGCCCCAAATATTAACCACTCTCCCTGACTCCAGCCCCCTTCACATTCAGCTGATGCTTTGTCTTTTTTTTTTTTTTTTTTCTAAGACACAGTCTCACTCTGTCGCCCAGGCTGGAGGGCAGTGACACAATCTCAGCTCACTGCACCCTCTGCCTCCTGGGTTGAAGCAATTATCCTGCCTCAGCCTCCTGAGTAGCTAGGATTAAAGGCACCTGCCATCACGCCTAGCTAATTTTTAGTAGAGACGCGATTTTGCCATGTTGGCCAGACTGGTCTGGAACCCCTGACCTCAAATGATCCTCTTGCCTCAGCCTCCCAAAGTGCTGGGATTAGAGGTGTGAGCCACTGCACCTGGCCTTGATCTCTTTTATTACAAAGAAAACCTATATATTGGTTCAAAAAAACATTAAAGACCTACTGTGTGCTAGCACCAGGGGGATAAATCAGGTGTGGTTCTTGCCCTCACAGTACAGTGGGAATTCAGAAAAGTACAGATGGTCATGATACCAGGGCAAGCTGGCTACTCTGTAACTGAAGCTGCTGGGCACTGGCCAGACTCCGAAGCCCTTCCCCCAGCCCTCACCCAGCTAAGTGCCAACAGCTCTGCCTGGACAACCTTCCCTCTGGGCCCCAAGAAGTGCCCAACTCTTTCCCTGGGCATTCCCTTTAACAGTCTCAGTGATTTTTTTTTTTCTTTTTTCCACATCTTAAATAACTCTCTCTCCTCCTTCAGTTACCCTCTTATCTGGCCAACACCATCAAGTATCCTCCATCTAAAAAGTTTGGAGGCCTCCTCCCCTGATGGGTCCTCCTTATCTCTCCTTCCCTTTCCTGTCCTAATTCAAACAGTTATTTACTTTCAACTCACTCATGTAAGATGCTTGTCAGTTATCAGTTGTCAGTTTTCTTTTGTCTCCACAACTCCAAGGAAACTGTTTTTTTTGAGGCCACCAATGACCTCTTCATCTTGGCTTTTTTCCTTTTTTTTTTTTTTTTTTTGAGACAAGGTCTCACTCTGTCACCCAGGCTATAGTTTAGTGGGGCAATCATAGCTCACTGCAGCCTCAGCCTCAATCTCCTGACCTCCTAGGCTCAAGCAATCCTCCTACCTCAGCCTCTTGGGTAGCTGGGACCACAGGTGTATGCCACCACGTTCAGCTAATTTTTAAAAAAATTTTATAGGCCAGGCACAGTGGCTCACATCTATAATCCCAGCACTTTGGATGGCCAAGGTGGGTGATCACTTGAGCCTATGAGTTTGAGACCAGCCTGGGCAACACAGCGAGACCCCACCTCTCTAAAAAAAAAAAAATAGAAAAATTAGCCAGGCGTGGTGGCACGTACCTGTAGTCCCAGCTACTCAGGAGGCTGAGTTGGGAGGATTTCTTGAACTCAGGAGGTTGAGGTTGCAGTGAACTAGAATTGTACCATCACACTCCAGCCTGGGCAACAGAGCAAGACCCTGTCTCAAAAAAAGACAAAAACAAAAACAAAAACAAAAACAAAAATTCACCTTCTCAGTGAGGCCTTCCCTGCCACCCTATGTGAAATCTCAACCCTCCCTGCATTTCATAACCTTTTTCTTTGCTTTATTTTTTTTCTCCTTACCACTTTCACCACTTTTTTTTTTTTTTTTTTTTTTTTGAGACAGAGTCTCGCTCTGTCGCCCAGGCTGGAGTGCAGTGGCACAATCTCGGCTCACTGCAAGCTCCGCCTCCCGGGTTCACGCTATTCTCCTGCCTCAGCCTCTCCGAGTAGCTGGGACTACAGGCGCCCGCCACCAGGCCCGGCTAATTTTTTTGTATTTTTAGTAGAGACGGGGTTTCACTGTGGTCTCGATCTCCTGACCTCGTGATCCGCCCGCCTCGGCCTCCCAAAGTGCTGGGATTACAAGCGTGAGCCACCGCACCCGGCCTCCATTTTTTTTTTTTAACAGAGTCTTGCTCTGGAGTGCGATGGTGCGATCTCGGCTCACTGCAGCCTCCGCCTCCCAGGTTCAAGTGATTCTCCTGCCTCAGCCTCCTGAGTAGCTGGGATTACAGGCGTGCGCCACATGCCCAGCTAATTTTGGTATTTTTAGTAGAGACGGGATTTCGCCATGTTGGCTAAGCTGGTCTCGAACCCCTGACCTCAGGTGATCTGCCCGCCTTGGCCTCCCAAAGTGCTGGGATGACAGGTGTGAGCCACCGTGCCCGGCCACCACTTGTCACCTTCTAATATACCGTGTATTTCATTTACTTATCTTATTTCTGTCTTCCCTACTATATTATGAGCTCCACGAGGACAGGGATTTTGCTGTTTTGCTCACTAATAAATCCCCAGGGCCTAGAACAGTGCCTGGCACTAGCAAGCCCTCAATAAACATAAGGTAAATGAATGAAGTTGCTGGGTTTATTTAGAAAACCTCATGCATGGACTTTCCTCCTTGTCAGTACATACAGCTCTTCCTCATGTGTCCCGCAGGGGTGGCCATAGCACAGTTTAGCCCTTCCTTAGATCTTGAAATTATTTCCTCCCTTGGCTTTCCTGCCTCTCCAGAGGCCCGTTCCTTCCTCTTCCGCTCCATGGCTATTCCTTCGCCTGCCTTTTTGGGACTGGGATTCCTCAGGGTTCTTCCTGTCCCTTCTTGCCCTTGCTACACCTTCCCCCTAGATGGTCACCAAATGAAAACTTAGGACTCCCCCTGGCTCCAGCCCAGATGTCTCTCTTGAGCTCCAGACCCTCATGGACAACCTCCTTTCAGGTGATCCACAAATACCCCTCTTACCTTATAAACTTAACTTGTCCAGACTCAGCTTGTACCTTCTCCTTCTTTTATCTTTCCTATCTTGACAAACAGAAACAGTTTTCCTCTTCTCACAAGACAAAAACTATGGAGTCATTTTTGGATACTCACTTTCCCTCATCCATCTGTGAAGGGTCACCAACTCCTGATTGTGCTCTTGGAAACATCTCCTGAGCCAGGCTCTCTTCTCTCCCCCACCCCTCCCCATACTGCCCTCATCCAGGACTTTTTCATCTCCTGTGGACTCCAGCAATACTTCCTCAGAGGTCTCCCTGACATGGATCTCTCCTGTTCATCACCCACATTGCCACCAGGAGCTTCCTAGAAGCTGAGCCGGCCGCACATTGACTCCTGGCTGACTACATAGAGCTCCTTCAAATCAGGAGTATAGCCCTGAACAAGGCAGGTGAGATCCTGCTTTCAAGGTGCTAAGAGTCTGCAGAGAGGCACTGAGCAAGTAGCTGCAATAGCTGGAGGCATGGTGATGTGGAAGGTAGAGAATGTGATGGAAGCACACATAAGGAGGGACGATCTAGTGGAGGCTCAGAGGAGACTGCTTGAAGAAGGGGCACAGACTGCAGCAGGTGTTAACCAGGCACAAAGTCTGTATGGAATGGGAGGTGGGAAAGGAGAACTATTTCAAGATGAAGGAACAGAATTTGAGAAGGTCCCAATGTAAGAGAAAAGGAGACCCACTCCAGGAAGGGAGAAGAGCTAAGGGTAGAGGATGAGTGCTGACAGACAGGGCTAGGGCCTCCCAGCTCAGGATCATCTCCTGTCTTTCCAAGATGCCATGACAGACATTGCTAGGAAATCTTCTAAAGTATATTCCTTTTTGCAATAGCACAGAAAACAAGAGAAGAGATCTAAAGATAAAGGATTACAACAGGTTTCTAGGAGATAGAAAGTGGAAAGGTGACTATTCATGGTTAAAGCAGATTGGGTGGAGCTCAGAACCCTCACAGAGGGGCTGTATCCACCCGTTCAGACACCCCTCCCTCTGCACGCAGAGACCACAGATGCCATGGAGACCCGGCAGCAGAAGGGGACTGAACAGAAAGAGGTGAATTGACCACCCACATATTGAATATTCCCCCTCATATCTCCCCAACCAAGAGTAGATCAGGGTTAATGCTCTTTAATTTATTTGTTTGTATTTATTTTGAGACAGAGTCTCTCTCTGTCGCCCACGCTGGAGTATAGTGGTGCAATCTCAGCTCACTGCAACCACTGCCTCCCAGGCTCAAGCAACCTTCCCACCTCAGCCTCCAAAGTGCTAGGATTATAGGTATGAACCACTGTATCCAGCCTGGCCTCACAGTTATTTTTAAGAAACCCACACCTAAACATGCCATGGTGAAATTTCAGAACTGCAAGATAAATAGAAGATCCTAAAAGCTCCCTCAAGTGGAAATAAACAAAACAAAAAAAAGGAGGCCACATACAAGAAAAACAAAACTCAGAATTGCATTAGACTTCTCATTAATAACATTGGTTACTTAGAAGAAAATAGAGCAACGGTTTAAAAGTTCCCAGAGAAAACTATTTTCAACTCAGAATTCTACACCAAGCCATCAATTCATAAGGGAGAATAATGAAATGTTTGGACATGTTATTTTATTATCTTTTTTTTTTTTTTGAGACAAGGTCTCACTCTGTCGTCCAGGCTGAGTGCAATGGGGTGATCTCGGCTCACTGCAACCTCCTCCTCCTGGGTTCAAGCGATTCTCCCACCTCAACCTCCCAAGTAGCTGGGACTATAGGCACATGCCACCATACCCAGCTAATTTTTATGTTTTTAGTAGAGATGGGGTTTTACCATGTTGACCAGGCTGGTCTCAAACTCCTGACCTCAGGTGATCCGCCCAGCTTGGCCTCCCAAAGTGCTGGGATTACAGGTGTGAGCCACCGCGCCCGGCCTGCTCAGACATCTTAAAAGGTATAAAACTTACCTCAGGTTTGAGTATGGGAGAAAATAAAAATAAGATCCTTGAGGTTAAGTAAAAATCGTTAGTTTTCTTCTTTTTTTTTTTTTTTCTTGAGACGGAGTCTAGCTCTGTCGCCCAGGCTGGAGTGCAGTGGCACAATCTCGGCTCACTGCAAGCTCTGCCTCCCGGGTTCACGCTATTCTCCTGCCTCAGCCTCTCCGAGTAGCTGGGACTACAGGCGCCTGCCACTACGCCCGGCTAATTTTTTTCTATTTTTTAGTAGAGACGAGGTTTCACCGTGGTCTCAATCTCCTGATCCGCCCTCCTCGGCCTCCCAAAGTGCTGGGATTACAAGCATGAGCCACCGCGCCCGGCCAAATCCTTAGTTTTCAATTTGATTTAGAAGTTTTGTAGGAGTTAATGATATATCTTATCTTTAAAGAAATGCATTTCTAGCTCAGTCTACTGAAAAGGCCTAGAAAAATGATCAACTCAGTAACAATGAAAAACAAATGAGAGCAATGACTTTCTTCCAGGTCTACAATGGAAAATATAAAAAGTAGAAGTGGGACATCTTAAAGATTCAGATATCAAAGAAGAGTTGAGACAGGAGGCTTGGAGTCAACTAAAAGATGTTTCCACTGGCAAAAGAAGAGATAAACATTGAGAAAAAAATTTAAAACTCACAGGTTGCCTTTGGAAGAGATAGGGACTCATTTTTTAAAATGGTAAATAAAGGGAAAGAATCAAGCATTTATTCTACCTTTCCCATAGGGACTTCAGGATAACTAAATAGTAAATAAGGGGAAATTTCTCTCTAACATAGGAATCCTGCAACTAATAAATGAGTGATAATATAACTAGAATATCACCATGTCATAATCACTAATAAAACAATGGATCTATACAAGGACCATCAATGGCTGCTCACATCATAAAAAAGAGAGAAGTAGACATGATGTGCCTCCTTTTGGGAGCACACTATACTACCTATGAAGGTACCCCCAAAATAATATAACGTAATCTAATCGATAGTCTAGATTTCATTATTAACTCACAGGAACTCTAGGGAATAAAAGACTATGCCACATATCACAGCAGGAATGCAATCAGCAAAACCTAGACTCTGGGAAACTTTACAAGACAAAACAAAAAAAAATCCAGTTTCTTTCAACAAATAAACTGCAAGGGAAAAAAATGAGATGAAGGAACCATAAATTAAAAGAGACTCAAGAGACATATCGAACAATTGCAACTGGATCCAACTCACACAAGCAAATGTTTATATATATCAGGGAAATTTGAACACTCATCAGTTATTTGATGATATTAAGAAATCATTGAGAATTTTTAGGTGTGTTAATGGTATATTTATTATGTTTTTTTATAAGAGTCTTTATCTTTCTGGGACATATACTTAAAAATTTTCTGGTGATATGATATCTGGGGGAAAAAAGAATTCAGGAGAGGCGAGCAGTGGCTAGGAGTGCGGGTGAAATAAGGTTGGCTGAGAGTTGATAATTATTGGAGTGGTGGATAGATATATGAGTTCATTATGGTATTATTTTACCTCCTTTTATAGATGTTTGAAATTCTTTTTTTTTTTTTTCAAGATAAGGTCTCGCTCTGTTACTCAGGCTGGAGTGCAGTGGTCAATCACAACTCACTGCAGCCTCCAATCCCCTTCCATCTCGGCTTCCTGAGCAGCTGGGACCACAGGTGCATGCCACCACACCCAGCTAATTTTTTAATTGTCTGTAAAGATGAGGTCTCCCTATGTTGCCCAGGCTGGTCTCAAACTCCTGGGCTTGGCCAGGTGCAGTGGCTCACACCTGTAATCCCAGCACTTTGGGAGGCCGAGGCGGGCAGATCACTTGAGGTCGGGAGCTCGAGACTAGCCTGACCAACATGGGGAAACCCCATCTCTACTAAAAATACAAAATTAGTCGGGTGTGTTGGTGCATGCCTGTAATCCCAGCTACTCGGGAGGCTGAGGTGGGAGAAGTGCTTGAACCTGGGAGGCAGAGGTTGCGGTGAGCCAAGATCGCGCCATTGTATTCCAGCCTGGGCAACAAGAGCGAAACTCCATCTAAAACAAAAAAAATAAAAACTCCTGGGCTCAACAGATTCTTCTGCCTTGGCCTCCCAAAGTGCTGGGATGTGCCTGGCCTGAAGTTTTCTATAACAAAAAGGTTAAAAAAAATTATTTCCTAAGGACCTTTTCTTAGGAAGTTACTTGACAGCATGCTTTAAAGTTACCAAAGCAATAGAAAAAGACACATCATTCAGAAACAGTGCATCCAACCCAGGAGAGCAGTTATAGGAAATCCCAGGAGGAGAGCTGAGAGCTGTGCAGCAAGTCAAGACACCAACCAGGCCAGATTGTCTCCAAGGCTCTTGGAGTGAGGTGAGGAGTTGAGGCAGAGCATTCAACAGAATAGATAGTACAACTGATGGCCTGGCAAATTTATAGAATGCAAAAAAAGAAGAAAGGCAATTAATTGCACTCCCAGAAAAACAAAATAGACAAGAAAGGCCAAACCTGAATATGAAGCAAACCGAAACACAGCACAGAGATGGCTGCAGTAAACACCAATTTTCTTTTCTTCTCTTTGTTTTTTTTTTTTAGATGGAGTCTTGCTATGTTGCCCAGGCTGGAGTGCGGTGGCACGATCTCAGCTCACTGCAACCTCAGTCTCCCAGGTCCAAGTGATTCTCCTGCCTCAGCCTCCCAAGTAGCTGGGACTGCAGGCATGCACCACCACATCCTGCTAATTTTTGTATTTTTAGTAGAGAAGGGGTTTCACCATGCTAGCCAGGCTGGTCTCAAACTCTTGACCTCAAGTGATCCATCCGCCTCGGCCTCCCAAAGTGCTGGGATGACAGGCATGAGCCACCGCACCCAGCCAACACCATTTTTCATGGTTATTATGAAGTCAACTTTTTTTTTCTTTCAGAATCAACTTAGGAAGAACTTATGGAGGATTTTACTATAGCTAAATGAAATGTAAATGTTATCAAACTCCATAATGTATGCCAAGATATAGACAAGGAATGGTTGGGTCACAGAAGGTGGATGGGAGGGTAGGAACTCTAAAGTTTCCATCTTACAAAGTGGTAAGTCAAAAGTTCAAGACTGATGAAGACAGACATTGAGGTTTAAGTATATTGTTTGAAATTTGAGAAGAGACCTGAGGAGGAACCAGGAATCCTCTGGAGAGACAAAGCCAAGCACGATGGCTCATGCATGTAATCCCAAAACTTTGGCAAGCCAAAGTGGCAAGGTCACTTGAGGCCAGAGAAGACCAGCCTGGACAACATAGCAAGACAGCATCTCTAAAAAAAATTTAAAAATTAGCCAAGCGTCATCATGTATGCCTCTATCAGCTACTTGGGAGGCTGAGGCAGGGAAGGAGCACTTGAGCCCAGGAGTTTGAAGTTGCAGTGAGCCTTGATTGCACCACTGCACTCCAGCCTGGATGACAGAGAGAGGCCCATATCAAAAAAAAAAAAAAAAAAAAAAGAAGGGAGACAAAAACCCTTATTTGTTAGAGTAGGCTATCCAAGGTTGATAAATCAATAAACATCAGTATATACCATTGGGGGATATGGAGATCATCACCAGGAGTACCTAAAACCCAGAACTGGCCAAAAGAAGTCCTATGGAGAGGAAGCCTGGGAGTGGGGATCACAGTGTCAGGACACTATCACTTTTCATTCCAAGCTCCTCTGTGCATGCATTGTTTTGATCAGAAGCTATATCATAGAGGGCATTGTGAGCCACTGAAAGTAGCTTACGGAGTTTTACACAGACAGCCAAGTGATATGGTTAAATCTGTTTTCTAAATGGAATGCTCCGGCTGTAAGTAGAAAACAGAGTGTGGAGGCAAGCCAGACTAGGAGCAAGGAGATTGGGTACAACAGGAAGAGGGGAGGGAGGACCGCAGCAGATGTCCAGGCTGAGGTGATTATGGCCTGGCATAAGAATGGAGAGAGCAGGAGGGATTCAGGAGGTACTAAAGAGGGTGAAGAATCATGACAGATGCCCAGGTCTCTGCCAGACCCAGATTGCGTAGGTGATGATGGCTTTTTTTGAGCTGGGGAACCCTGGGGGAGGGAAAGGAGGGTTAGGGAAGAAGATAACCAGTTCAAGTGGAACACGTTCAGCTTGAGTCATCAAGGATGTGTAAGGCCCTTAATGGTCTGGCACCAACCACCCTCTTCAACCTGTTTCTGCACTCACTCACCCCCCATCTTCATCCCTGGTCTGTTACACTGTACTTCTCGCTGTTCCACAAACACACTGTATGCCTTTGCTTATGCTCCTCTGCCAGGAATGATTTCCTCCCCCATCTCAGCTTGCAGAGCTTCTGGTCTCAGCTTCAAGGTCATGTCTTCTCAAAATGTTTTCAGACTCTCCCAAGGAAAAGGGCTCCTCCTCTGGGCATCCCAGACAGCTAAAAGATCCCCCATCTATCTTTTTTTTTTCTTTTTTTTTTTGAGACAGAGTCTTGCTCTGTCACCCAGGCTGGAGTACAGTGGTGCGATCTCGGCTCACTGCAACCTCTGCCTCCCAGGTTCAAGCGATTCTCCTGCCTCAGCCTCCCAAGCAGCTGGGATTACAGGTGCATACCACCACACCCAGCTAAGTTTTGTATTTTTAATAGAGACAAGGTTTCACCATGTTGGCCAGGCTGGTCTCGAACTCCTGTCCTCAAGTGATCCACCCGCCTCGGCCTCCCAAAGTGCCAGGATTATAAGAGTGAGCCACTGCACCCCCACCAACCCCACTGTCTATCCATGAGCACATCTTCCCGCAGATCTCTGTTTATATATGTATCTTCTCCACCAGGAAATGGTTTTGCAGAAAACAAGAGCTGCCACCTATTATCCTTTGTATTTTTAACTCTGAACTGGAAGTACTAAGGTGTTTCATCTTGTTTGTCAACTCTATCAGCTTGGTGATGGCTACCTGGAATGCCACATGGAAGATGATTCCAGAAAGATGCAGGCCGTGCAGGGTGGTGGTGGGGTGCCAGAAAGTGCATGGGTGGAGGAGGAGGTAGGGACCAGGAGTTTTTCAAAGGAATTAACAAGAAACACCCCTCCCAAGGGCTATAAAAAGCGACTGCTGGGCCGGTGTGGTGGCTCACGCCTATAATCCCAGAACTCTGGGAGGCTGAGGCAGGTGGATCACCTGAGGTCAGGAGTTTGAGACCAGTCTGACCAACATGGTGAAACCCCATCTCTACTAAAAACACAAAAAATTAGCTGGACGTGGTGGCATGCACCTTTAGTCCCAGCTACTCAGGAGGCTGAGCCAGGAGAATCGCTTGAACCTGGGAGGCAGAGGTTGCAGTGAACTGAGATCACGCCATTGCATTCCAGCCTGGGCAACAAAAGTGAAACTCTGTCTCAAAAAAAAAAAAAAAAAAAAAAAAAAAGGTGACTGCTGGCCTGTCTTATCACATAAAATACCTTGTAGAATGAGGAGCCTTCCTTGGAGTCTGAACACCTTTATGCTATAGGGAAGTTTTGCTCCTAAAATGTGATCTACACATCAAGACTCTCCAACATGCAGCCAAAGCCATAGCTTTAGTTGAGACATGCCTGGGCCAGATCTCCTCACAGCCTCAGGTCATCTGAGTTCAAAGGCCTGAGGAATGCCACTCATATTTCAGGATAGAATCTTCCATTTCAGCAAGATTTGAGTAAACCCACCATTTCCTTCTAACCTCTGGTATTTGTTTCCTGTAGCTGCCATAACAAAATACTGCAAACTGGGTAACTTAATACAACAGAAAATTATTCTCTCAGAGTTCTGGGGCCAGGAGTCCAACATCAAGGTATCAGCAGGGTCTCGATGCCTCGGAAGGCTCCAGGGGAGAATCCCTCCTCAATTCTTCCAGCTTTACGTGGCTGCAGATAGATGTTCCTGGGCTTTCTTGGCAGCATCGCTCCCATCTCTGCCTTCATCTTCATTTGGCCTTCTCCGTTTCTCCCACTGTGTCTTCTCTTCTTCTTTTTTTTTCTTTTGAGACAGGGTCTTACTCTGTCACCTAGACTAGAGGGCCGTGGCGCAATCTCGGCTCACTGCAACCTCCACCTGGGAGGCGTGCACCAGTACCACCCGGCTAATTTTTGTATTTTTAGTAGAGACGGGGTTCCACCACGTGAGCCAGGCTGGTCTTGAACTCCTGGCTTCAAATAATCCACCTTCCTCGGCCTCCCAAAGTGCTGGGAGTACAGGTGTGAGCCACCGTTCCTGGCCCTCCTCTTCTGTCTCTTATAAGACACTTGTCATTGGATTTAGGGCCTGCCTGGATAATCTAGGATATTCTTATCTCAAGATCCTTAATTTAATTACATCTACAAAGATCCTTTTTCCAAATAAGGTCACATTAACAGCTTCTAAGACATAGACATATCTTTAGGGGGCTACCCTCTAACTCACTACATCTTCTGAATGGAAAATAACAAACAGGACCTAGGATGGGTTAACTTTGAGACATAAACAGTTTCTCTTAATGGAAACAAACAATGGTCTTTACAAATTTAGACTGAATAGTGAAAAACTATCACGAAAAAGCAGCAACAAAAAAGCCCCATCCTAACGAACAACATTAATGTGATTGTTTTTGTCCTCGCTGTCACAGCCACACAGAAGGCTCTTTGCAGACTGTGGTCTTATTGTCTCTCCCCTGGAAAGTTCCTAAGCCCCAGTATGTTGAGCTTTTAGGACACTAGAACATTGTGACATTTTGCCAAAATTTTCCAGTTAAAAAATAAAGGATTATTTTGCCTAGGAAATTCTATCATCATTGCTAATGAAGACAAAGATTGGAGAAGGAAGAAGAGAGGAAGAAACACACTGCCATGCATAAATAACAAAGCCGCAGCCTCTAGTCTCTTACCATTAAGAAACAAATGCCCAAGAGTTTGTGTTTTAGAGACAGAAACTTATTCTGGGGGAAGCAGAGCCTTTCCTCCTGCTGAGTGCCCCCAGCATAATCTGTGTTTTGTTTTTGTTGCTGTTCCTTGCTCTTGTTCCAGCCATTTTTATCTGGAACTGAAGTCCCGTAGCTGCCATAATACATTCCTGCAAACCGAGTAGCTTAAAACAACAGAAACTAACTCTGTTAGAGTTGTGGAGACCAGAGGCCCCCAGTCAAGGTGTCAACAGGGTCCCACTCCCTCTGAGGGCTCTAGGGGAGAATCCTTCCCTGCCTAAAGGTTAGTAGTGGAAATGTTTGTGCTGCTAACTGTGCTATGCTCACTTCCATTCATCAACATCCGGGAAGGTAACAGGTAACCAGAAGTTTACATTCTGAAAACTTCCAGAAAAACATCCCTCTCCACGGCCCCACTTCTAGCTCCTGAAATCATGAGACTCAAACCACTTCAAACTACTGTAACATATCCAAGGTGTTAACTGACTCACCCTAGGATGAGAGTCAGGTATGTAGACAGTAACCTCTGATCCCATTTTGAAAAGGAAAAATCCAAGTGATGAGAGTGGTGTTGGTGGCATAAGGGTTACAGTGGTTATAGTGGTGTGCCTAGCTGCCTTCTGATACGATGAGAGTCACTGCCATGTGATGAACTGTTACTGTTTTATCATTATCAGTAGTTATTGAACATAAGGTATATAGACAGTAACCTGGGACCTCATTCTGAAAAAAAAAAAAAAAAACAACTCAAAGTGACCACAGTCACTACTATGTGACAAATTCTTGCCATTTAATCATTATAAATATTTATCAAATATTTAGAGCTATACCCCAACTGATAAGGACACAGAATCTTACTCTTTGGAACTTGGGCCACCCAGGGAATACGTAGCTGAAAAGAGACCTGTATTCATCCCCGTTTTCATTTAGCATTGCCAATATTTCATTGAGGCTTAGTTAGGTAAGTAAAATCAGTACTATCAATGACTTCTTCCCCAGACCACACATCCTCAAAGGTAGAGTTCACCTTCCTGTTTTTTGCTCGTTGTTTAGTATCACAAATTATTCCTCTGAAGGCTGTAAATAAAACTCTCCAATATTTACATAGCTGATCGTCTCAAAGTGGCAAACAAGCAGATCTTCTGAGAATCTCTAGACCTTCTGGCTGCCTACCCACCCTGCCACCCACCTCATGTCCTGCTCCCTCCACCACACAGACCTAGCTTGACTCTTCCCCGAAACACCTCCCCTCTATAAAGGAGATTCTCGATCAACACCTGACATTCAGTCTTTTACTACAGCTCACTTCAAATTATTTTAAGCTCTCTGTGAATTAGCTCTTAGAATCATTGAATAGGAAACCCGATAAGCTGATGTTTAAGGATTTTTTCCTACCTTGAACCAAGTTGCTAAATAGAGGGCAAATTAAACACAGTATACTAACCCTGGTGCAGTGACACATGCCTGTAGTGCCAGCTAGTTGAGAGGCTGAGGCTGGAGGATCACTTGAGCCCAGGAGTTCCAAACCCAGCCTGGGCAACATAGTAAGATTCCATCTCTAAAGACAACCAAACATGGTACACTAGTACAACAAGAGTTTAGGGAATAGTTGAATCATTTCCACCTGTCATCTCTAAAGCCAGGACAAGGTTGTTTCAACGAGGAATGTTGTCAGTGGATTTCACATTTCCAGACATTTGGTGCTATAATCTCCAAGCCCATCTGCATGGGTGATATGATTTGGCTGTGTCCCCACCCAAATCTCATCTTAAATTGTAGCTCCCAAAATTCCCACGTGTCATGGGAGGCACCCTGTGGGAGGTAACTGAATCATGGGAGTGGGTCTTTCCTGTGCTGTTATTGTGATTGTGAATTACTTTCGTGAGATCTGATAGTTTTATAAAGGGGTGTTTCCTTCCACAAGTTTCCTCTTGCCTGCCTCCAGGTAGACGTGCCTTTTACCTTCCACCATGATTGTCAGGCCTCCCTAGCCATGTGGAACTGTAAGTCCATTAAACTTCTTTTTCTTTATAAATTATCCAGTCTTGGGTGTGTGTTTATCAGCAGAGTGACAACAGACTAATACAATGGGAAACTGCATGGAATAGAAGTCTGACCTCTGAGTTGCTAATTCATCCACCTTGACCAAGCAGGGACTCCATTTCATAACTAAAGAAATGGTTAAAACAGCACTTTAATTTCTGTGGGATTGATGGTGATATCCCTTTTATCATTTTTTATTGCATCTATTTGATTCTTCTGTCTTTTCTTCTTTATTAGTCTTGCTAGTGGTCTATCAATTTTGTTGATCTTTTCAAAAAACCAGCTCCTGGATTCATTGATTTTTTGAAGGGTTTTTGTGTCTCTATCTTCTTCAGTTCTGTTCTGATCTTAGTTATTTCTGCTAGCTTTCGAATTTGTTTGCTCTTGCTTCTCTAGTTCTTCTAACTGTGATGTTAGGGTGTTTACTTTAGATCTTTCCTGCTTTCTCTTGTGGGCATTTAGTGCTATAAATTTCCCTATACACACTGCTTTAAATGTGTCCCAGAGATTCTGGTACACTGTATCTTTGTTCTCATTGGTTTCAAAGAACATCTTTATTTCTGCCTTCATTTCGTTATTTATCCAGTAGTCATTCAGGAGCAGGTTGTTCAGCTTCCATGTAGTTGTGCGGTTTTGAGTGAATTTCTTAATCCTGAGTTCTAATTTGATTGCACTGTGGTCTGAGAGACAGTTTGTTGTGATTTCTGTTCTTTTACATTTGCTGAGGACCAGAGGTACAAAGAGGAGCCGGTACCATTCCTTCTGAAACTATTCCAATCAATAGAAAAGAGGGAATCCTCCCTAACACATTTTATGAGGCCAGCATCATCCTGATACCAAAGCCTGGCAGAGACACAACAAAAAAAGAGAATTTTAGACCAATATTCCTGATGAATATTGATGTGAAAAATCCTCAATAAAATACTGGCAAACCAAATCCAGCAGTACATCAAAAAGCTTATCCACCATGATCAAGTCGGCTTTATCCCTGGGATGCAAGGCTGGTTCAACATACACAAATCAATAAACATAATCCATCACATAAAGAGAACCAACGACAAAAACCACATGATTATCTCAACAGATGCAGAAAAGGCCTTCAACGAGATTCAACAGCGCTTCATGCTAAAAACTCTCAATAAACTAGGTATTGATGGAACGTATCTCAAAATAATAAGAGCTGTTTATGACAAACCCACAGCCAATATCATACTGAACGGGCAAAAACTGGAAGCATTCCCTCTGAAAACAGGCACAAGAGAAGGATGCCCTCTCTCGCCACTCCTATTCAACATAGTGTTGGAAGTTCTGGCCAGGACAATCAGGCGAGAGAAAGAAATAAAGTGTATTCAATTAGGAAAAGAGGAAGTGAAATTGTCCCTGTTTGCAGATGACATGATTGTATATTTAGAAAACCCCATCATCTCAGCCCAAAATCTCCTTTAACTGATAAGCAACTTCAGCAAAGTCTCAGGATACAAAATCAATGTGAAAAAATCACAAGCATTCCTACACACCAATAACAGACAGAGAGGCAAATCATGAGTGAACTCCCATTCATAATTGCTACAAAGAGAATAAAATATCTAGAAATCCAACTTATGAGGGAGGTGAAGGACCTTTTCAAGGAAAACTACAAACCACTGCTTAACGAAATAAAGGAGGACACAAAAAAATGGAAGAACATTCCATGCTCATGGATAGGAGAATCAATATCATGAAAATGGCCATACTTCCCAAGGTAATTTATAGATTCAATGGCATCCCCATCAAGCTACCAATGACTTTCTTCACAGAATTAGAAAAAAGTACTTTAAACTTCATATGGAACCAAAAAAGAGCCCACATTGCCAAGACTATCCTAACCAAAATGAACAAAGCTGGAGGCATCATGCTACCTGACTTCAAACTATACTACCAGGCTACAGTAACCAAAACAGCATGGTACTGGTACCAAAACAGAGATCTAGACCAATGGAACAGAACAGAGACCTCAGAAATAACACCACACATCTACAACCATCTGATTTTTGACAAACCTGACAAAAACAAGAAATGGGGAAAGGATTCCCTATTTAATAAATGGTGCTGGGAAAACAGGCTAGCCATATGTAGAAAGCTGAAACTGGATCCCTTCCTTACACTTTACACAAAAATTAATTCAAGATGGATTAAAGACTTAAATGTTAGACCTAAAACCATAAAAACCCTAGAAGAAAACCTAGGCAATACCATTCAAAACATAGGCATGGGCAAGGACTTCATGACTAAAAAGCAATGGCAGCAAAAACCAAAATAGACAAATGGGATCTAATTAAACTAAAGAGCTTCTGCACAGCAAAAGAAACTACCATCAGAGTGAACAGGCAACCTACAGAATGGGGAAAATTTTTGCAATCTACCCATCTGATAAAGGGCTAATATCCAGAATCTACAAAGAACTTAATTTACTAGAACAAAACATCCCCAACAAAAAGTGAGCAAAGGATATGAACAGACACTTCTCAAAAGAAGACACTTATGCACCCAACAGACACATGAAGAAATGCTCATCATAACTGGTCATCAGAGAAATGCAAATCAAAACTACAGTGAGATACCATCTCACGCCAGTTAGAATGGTGATCATTAAAAAGTCAGGAAACAACAGATGCTGGAGAGGATGTGGAGAAATAGGAACACTTTCACACTGTTGGTGGGAGTGTAAACTAGTTCACCCATTGTGGAAGACAGTGTGGCAATTCCTCAAGGATCTAGAGCTAGAAATACCATTTGACCCAGCCATCCCATTACTGGGTATATACCCAAAGGATTATAAATCATGCTACTATAAAGACACATGAACATGTATGTTTATTGCGGCACTATTCACAATAGCAAAGACTTGGAACCAACACAAATGTCCAACAATGATAGACTGGATTAAGAAAATGTGGCATACATATACCATGGAATACTATGCAGCCATAAAAAAGGATGCATTCATGTCCATTGTAGGGACATGGATGAAGCTGGAAACCATCATTCTGAGCAAACTATCACAAGGTCAGAAAACCAAACACCACATGTCCTCACTCACACGTGGAAACTGAACAATGAGAACACTTGGACACAGGGCAGGGAACATCACATACCAGGGCCTGTCGGAGGGTGGGGAGCAGAGGGAGGGATAGCATTAGGAGAAATACCTAATGTAAATGACGAGTTAAGGGGTGCAGCAAACCAACACGGCACATGTATACCTATGTAACAAACCTGCACGTTGTGCACATGTACCCTAGAACTTAAAGTATAAAAAATAAAAATAAACAGCACTTTGAGCCAGGCACATTGACAGGTGCCTGTCATCTCAGCAACTCGGAAGGCTGAGGCAGGGGATCACTTCAGCCCAGCAGTTCCAGACAAGCCCAGGCAACATAGCAAGACTCTGTCTCAAACAACAACAACAACAATAAAAGACCAGCATTTTGCAGGCCTCTCAGATTAGGCCCTTCCTAATTCAGACACTGTCCCACGTGAAAGAAAAGCTGACCCCAGGGAACACGTATTCTATTTTATGGAATGAAGTGCTGCCCATTAAAAGAAAAAAAAAAAAGAAAGAAAAAGAAAAACTGACCCCCCCAAATGCCCCAAGAGTCGGGGAGCAGGTATACTCTTTTAAATAAAAACTCAGGCTGGGCACGGTGGCTCACGCCTATAATTCCAGCACTTTGGGAGGCCGAGGCAGACGGATCACGAGGTCAGGAGTTCAAGACCATCCTGGCCAACATGGTGAAACCCTGTCTCTACTAAAATACAAAAAATTAGCCGGGCATGGTAGTACGCGCCTGTAGTCCTAACTACTTGGAGGCTGAGGCAGGAGAATTGCTTGAACCCGGAAGGCGGAAGTTGCAGTGAGCCGAGACTGTGCCACTGCACTCCGGCCTGGCAACAGAGCGAGACTCTGTCTCAAAAAAACCACAAACAAACAAAAAACACCTCATACCTGAGAAGGCAAGGGACTGAAAGGGATGACTAAAGATGGGTAGCAAAGGGCACCAACTGCTGGAGATTCACGAAGCCAGGACACAGCTTTCCAAGTCTCCATGGACCAGGCCTGTGGCTCCCTACTTAGCAACCAAGCAACAGTCTGAGCAATCAGAGCAGCAGCAGCCTGAAAAATGAACTGCAGAGTCAAAAACTCAGTCTACAGCAGAAACACGTGAGCTGACACTTTCACTCAGATTTAGAAATAAAGTTCTTTTGACCTTAGAGAGAAGTGGGCTTAACAAGCTGCAGGCATGAGAGAGGTCCCTCTTGCTTCCCCCGGGCTGGAAGCAAGAACAAAGCACAATTTGTTCCGGAAATTGACCGCAAAAGCTTGATATCTGGGCAAAGTCCCTTTACAGCCCCTGCTGGGCAGCCCATCCCCCTCAAGTCCCTGGAGCTCCTGCCTCCTGGGACCGGAGGAACTCTTCTTTACAGATAAGATGTATTGGTGAGACACCAGGGGGCAGAGGTGGCAGGCGGCAATGGATAAACTCAATGGAAGGAGCCGATTTTTACTGCCATGGTAGGGGAGAAGACATTTACAAACATTTAGCATCCGCTACAGCTCTTGGTGGGGCCTAGGCATGGGGTTCAGAGGGTAGTGTGGATTAGAATAAGGAATAGAATAGAATACAATATAGGCCAGGCACGATGGCTCACGCCTATAATCCCAGCACTTTGGGAGGCTGAGGTGGGTGGATCACCTGAGGTCAGGAGTTTGAGACCAGCCTGAACAACATGGTGAAACCCTGTCTCTACTAAAAACACAAAAATACCGTCGGCAGGCACCTGTAATCCCATCTACTCAGGAGGCTGAGGCAGGAGAATCACTTGAACCCAAGAGGCAGAGGTTGCAGTGAGCCAAGATCGTGCCATCGCACTCCAGCCTGGGTGACAAGAGTGAGACTTTGTCTCAAAAATAATAATAATAATATAAATGTAATTATATATTTAATATAAATGTAATGTAACATAGTATAAGATTATGAAATTATTTTCTATTTAAATATTGTAGCTTTAAAAATTACAGAGGGCATCTACCCTGATCTGCTTCATATTTAAGATACCGAGATAAGAACAAATAGCCTTCCTATTTCATTCTCCATGTTCAAGACACATCATGGAATTTTACCCTTGCTATAAATATACATTTTATATTTGATTTTCCTAATATTGCGGGCAAACTGCTGGGTCACTGGAAGAATTGATTCTCTGGCCTCACTGGCAACAGGGCATCAAAATTGAAAAGCAGCCTGGGGAACTGGATGTCATTGGCATCCTCACTGTAATGTTTGCTCAACCTATAAACTTATCACTTAAAATATTAAAGCAGAGTATGTTCAGAAGCACAAGCATAAATAAAAGTTTAAGTGAGGTATTTGTGAGGAGTTTTCCCCTACTTTATTTATTAAACATTCAGAACATCAATTTTAAATCATCAGTGACCTAACTTTGCATGTAAATGAGCATAGGCAGGTAGCCTGGGGTTCCAGTTTGAGCTCAGCCAATTGTTAACTGTGACCTTGGCCAAGTTTCCTTACGTAGCTCAGAGCCTGAAGCCTGTTAAGCACTGTCAGTAAACTGCTTGTACTAGCAGTTCCTGTTCAATCAGTATTTAATCCTTGTCTATTCTTAGCGATCATGAAACCACCATTGCAAAATTATAACTGAGACAGTGAAAGAGATCTGACCTTACTAACTCCATCTTGCTTCTAACCTCCAAGTTGTCCTTGTTCACTCCTGAGCATAGGCCAAATTAACTTTGGGAGAAACTTAGTTTATAGTTTGAAACAAAGATGGTAACAGCCCTTTCCCAAAATGCACTAGACTGCCTTTGTAGAACTAACAAATTAGCCAAAAGATTAGAAATTATGGTTTAGAAGTCATGCAGCTGGAGGCTGCAAGATTCTAAACCTCCCCAAACTGCCCCTGGGGATAACATCACTATTGTGAAGCCTAAGATCAGTTCTTGAGATATTTTGCAGACCCTGTACTTGATGGATCAGCTGGCACCACCCAGACTGGTAAAGTGGCTCATCTGGTCTTGTAGGCCCCACTCAGGAGCTGACTCAGTGCAAGAGGACAGCTTCAACTCCCTATGATTTCATCTCTGACCTGACCAACCAGAACTCCCAATTCACTGGCCCCCCTACCCACCAAATTATCCTTAAAAACTCCAGTACCTAAATTCTCAGGGAGACTGATTTGAGTAATAATAAAACTCTGGTCTTCTTGCACAGCCAGCTCTGTGTGAATTACTCTTTCTCCATTGCAATTCCCCTGTCTTGATAAATAGGCTCTGTCTAGGTAGTGGGCAAGGTAAATCCACTGGGGGGTTACAATCATAGTCAAAATTAGTTCAAACCACATAAATCAATAATGATCTTCAACAGAGAGTGCTCTCCCTCATCTCTTTTCTTGGAGACAAGAGATGGTAACAAAAGTCCAAGTTGAGGCTTCACTACCTATGAGATCATGGAAATGACTTTTCAAGGAACACAACAATTAGCCCAGAAAAAGCTAGGAAAATAAAATATAAAAAGTAGCTATTGAAATGAAAATTAAAACAAAGGGAATATAACTTAAAAAGTGAAAACAAGACAATATAATGCAAATTCTGTTTCTGAAGTATCTTTGGCACCCATCCACTGTCCAAGCTTGATAAGCCCTACCATCTTCCACTGGACCCCGCCACTACCTCCCCAGAGTCCCCTCTTCCGCCCACTCCCCACACCAGCCTTGACTACAGTAACATGGGTTCTTAGCAACATGCGGTCTAATCCCATGTGTACCAAATGGTTAGATGTTTGTGTATATATCTATGGATGTACAGAGAAAAACTCCTCACAGCATAAACTAAAAAATATGAAGTGACTCTAACATGTGACATATTCTTTTTATATTTTAGAAACTATTGAGAATTGGAAAAAACATTATTATTAATTCTATAATCAGAAAATAAAGCCACTTTTTAAAAAGAAGAAAGCAAGCTCTCAATGACATTCTACTGCAAACAGGGTAAAGTCCAAACTACCATTTAAGGCCCTTCACCCAACACCCCAGATGACTTTTCCAATGTTATATTTTTCTATATCCCTGGCACACACCCTGAACTTCAAACACACTGGATACTCTTTACCCTGAATTCAGCCTTCACAGTACCACTTTCTTTTTTTATTGCCCAGGCTTGAGTGCAGTGGCACTATCTTGACTCACTGCAAGCTCCACCTCCCAGGTTCACACCATTCTTCTGCCTCAGCCTCCCAGTTAGCTGGGACTACAGGCGCCCGCCACTATGCCCAGCTAATTTTTTTGTATTTTTAGTAGAGACAGGGTTTCACCATGTTAGCCAGGATGCTCTCGATCTCCTGACCTCATGATCTGCCCACCTTGGCCTCCCAAAGTACTGGGATTACAGGTGTGAGCCACCACACCTGGCCCACAGTCCCACTTTCAAGCTTTCACCTATCCTGTTCTCATAGCCTGCCTCTTGGAGACATCCCAGGCCTCCCTCTTCCCTATCCTTCCCCACCCCTTCACCCCCCGCCCCCTACTTGCTCTGGTAAGTACCTGGAGCATTCATTTCATTTGGCTATGTCACATAATTAATTGTATTTAATATGTTTTTTCTTCTCCACTAAGCAGTAAGCTCTTCAAAGGCAGGTTGTGTCTTCTACCCAGAGTATCTGGCTTACAGCCTTGCACCCAAAGATATCCAATAGATGTTTGCTGAAATAAATTATTGAGGAATGCAGAGGATGATACACCTGAGGCAGTTGCAGAAGGCTTTACAGGGGTGGACCTTGAGGTGGGTCTAAAGAATGGGTAAGGTAGGCCAGGTGCGGTGGCTCACGCCTGCAATCCCAGCACTTTGGAAGGCTGAGGTGGGTGAATCACCTGAGGTCAGGAGTTCGATACCAGCCTGGCCAACATGGCGAAACTCCGCCCCTACTAAAAATAAAAAATTAGCCAGGCATGGTGGCACATGCCTGTGATCCCAGCTACTTGGGAGGCTGAGGCAGGAGAATTACTTGAACCTGGGAGGTGGAGCTTGCAGTGAGCCAAGATTGTGCCATTGCACTCCAGCTTGGGCAACAGAAGCAAAACTCCATCTCAAAAGAAAAAAAAAGGGGGGGCGGTAAGGCTAGATGCAGTGGCTCACACGTATAATCTTTGGAGGCTGAGGTGGAAGGCTCGCTTGAGGCCAAGGGTTTGAGACAAGCTTGGGCAATATAAAAATAAAATTAGCTGGATGTGATGGCATTGGGTGTGATGGTGCATGCCCTACGAATTCTACTCCTAGGAGCCTATCCTAAGGAATTACTCAGAAAGGTGCACAAAGTCTTATGTATCAACAGCATCTTATAAAAATTAAAAACTAGAAACAACATAAACAATGAAGAAAAAGAAAACAAAGTATAATACTACATTTATTTGATGCTATCATTAAAAGTTGTATGTTTTTGAAGACTAGCTACTCTCATTGGGAGGAACGCTCAGAATATAAAGTGAGGGGGAAATGTTTAAATTGTTTGCATCTTGGGGATAGGGCTGAACTCAGAAACTGCCCCTGGGGATTGGATTGGGGAAAGGAGACCCTTCACATTTTAGTCTTCTCTTTTCCTTTTCAGTAATACTAATAGTAGTGACTATACTACTACTAATAATTGGAATGATTACTGTAAGGAAAGCATTATGCTAAGTCTTCTGTGTTTATTTTCTCACTTAATCCTCTCAACCATCTGAGCAGGTAAGTACTATTTTCATCATTCCTTTACAGACAAGAAAGCTGAGGCACAGAGAAGTCCAGGCATTTGCCCAAGGTAGAGTCAGAATTCAAGCGTGGAATGTTGACTCCAGAGTCTTGTTTTCTTAGCTACCACAGTATGCTGCTTCTGGTTATATATATTTGTAGTACTGCACTTATTTATTTATTTATGAGACAGGGCTTGCTCTTGTTATCCAGGCTGGAGTGCAGTGGCGCGATCTCGGCTCACTGCAACCTCCACCTCCCGGGTTCAAGCGATTTACCTGTCTCAGCCTCCGCAGTAGCTGGGATTACAGGCGTGTGCCATCACACCCAGCTAATTTTTGTATTTTTAAGTAGAGACGGATTTCACCATGATGGCCAGGCTGGTCTCGAACTCCTGACCTCAGATCATCCGCCCAACTCAGCCTCCCAAAGTGCTGGGACTAGAGGCGTGAGCCATCGGGCCCGGCCTGCATTTTAAATTAAGGAACTGATTCTACCTCTGCCAGGCAGTTCCCTCAACTAGAAACCTCTTCTCCGTCTACGTAACTCCCTGATCTCCTTCAAGTCCTTGTTTAAATGTCACTTCCACAACGAGTACTATCCTGACTGCCCAGATCAAAATTGCAACCTGCCCCTCATCCGTTTTACCCTGCTGTGCTTTTTTCATAGCATTTATTTAGCATATCATATAGTTTTCGGATTCACCATATGCTTGTGTTCTCCTCCAACATATGAGCCCTACTAGGTCACGTGTTTTTAAATCTGTCTTGCTAACTGATGCATCTTAGCCAAAAAAAAAAAAAAAAAAAAGTCCTGGCACAAACTACGTGCTCAATACCTATCTTTGGAACAAATGAAGGTTTAAAAACGTAGCATGACTCTGCATTGCTTTCTTATTTTAAAGCATAAACATGCATACACATATGGGAGAGAGGGAGAGGATATTTCTAAATGTTAATGATGATTTCAGGTGATTTTTTTTCCTTCTTTATGTTTTCCTCTATGTTTTCCTGTTAGTTTATGTTTCCTGTGGTTTTATACCCCAAATCCTAGGTGAAAATGTATTGTTACCATGAGAAAATTGCTTTTGAAAACGTCTCTCTAAACCTAGAGTAACGTGCATTGCCGCGCAGAGTGAATTGGTTTCGCTGTAAATCGCATGAAGCCGTTTTCCTGCATGAAATGCAGTTAAAAAAAAAAAAAAAAAAAAAAAAATTGGAGCGGTATTGACGACCTTTTTAAAAAAAAAAAAAGGATTGCTCTGAAATCATCGCTCGGTGTTTTGCAGTGGTTAAGTGTTTATTAAAGGAATAAAAATCCATTCCTCCTTGGAGGACCGCGGCGTCCCTAGGGAACACACCCACCTAGCAACCGGGACCAGAGCTGGAGCGCTGCGCCTTTAATTCCGGGGCGGGCGGGGGGCGGCGGGAATTTCTGCTCCGGTTCCCTCTGCATCGCCAGGGCAGCTGTCACCTGTAAGGCGAGCGCGGCGCGGGGGATGCAACCCGGCGCCCATTGGACAGAACACAAAGGCAGAAACCTACCCCGAAGGCCGGGGCCCGGCGGGGCGCTGGGCGTGGGCGCTCCCCGCGGCCCCCGGAGCCCTTTGCCCCGAGACGCTCCAGCCCGGCGGCACCGGCGCGACCGAGGTCCAGCTTCGGGGACACGCCCGGCCGGCCGCGGGGAAGGCGCCAGGTGAGCGCGGCCGCGCCTCCCGGAACCCCGCTCCCGCGCGTCCCGCGGCGACGCGGCGCCCACCCGCCCCGGCAGCCAGGAACCCAGGGCCCCACCATGGCGCTGGCCGCCGCTGCCGCCGCCGCCGCTGCGGCTGCCGGGGTGAGCCAGGCGGCGGTGCTGGGCTTCCTGCAGGAGCACGGCGGGAAGGTGCGCAACTCCGAGCTGCTGAGCCGCTTCAAGCCGCTGCTCGATGCGGGCGACCCGCTGGGCCGCGCTGCCCGCAGAGACCGCTTCAAGCAGTTCGTCAACAACGTGGCGGTGGTAAAGGAGCTCGACGGCGTCAAGTTCGTGGTGCTGAGGAAGAAGCCGCGGCCCCCGGAGCCCGAGCCCGCACCCTTCGGCCCCCCGGGGACAGCGGCCCAGCCGTCGAAGCCCACTGTGGTCTTGCCGGGGGGCACCTCTGCCCCGGGAGCTCCGCCCTTGGTCCTGGTGCCGCAGCCAGTGGAGCCGCCAGGGGACCTGGGTCTGCCAACAGAGCCACAGGACACCCCGAGGGGGCCGGCCTCCGAGCCTGCTCAGCCGCCCGGGGAGCCATCCGCCGCCCCACCGCTTCCAGCCCTCGAGCTAGCCCAGGCCACCGAGAGACCCTCCGCAGACGCGGCCCCACCGCCTAGGGCCCCTTCTGAGGCGGCCTCGCCCTGCTCTGATCCGTCAGACCCGGAGCCCGGGCCCGGGGCAGTGAAAGGGCCGCCGCAGCAGAAGCCCTGTATGCTGCCCGTCCGCTGCGTCCCGGCCCCCGCCACGCTCCGCATCCGGGTGGAGGAGCAGGGCCTGCGCCGGCAGCTGTCGGAGGAGCCGAGTCCGCGGAGCTCCCCTCTGCTGCTGAGGCGGCTCTCGGTGGAGGAGTCCAGTCTGGGCCTCGGCCTGGGCCCGGGCCGCTCCCCGCACCTGAGGCGCCTGTCGCGCGCCGGCCCGCGTCTACTGAGCCCCGACGCCGAGGAGGTGCCCGCCGCGCCGCCGCCGTCCGCCGTGCCCCTGGAGCCGTCCGAGCACGAGTGGCTCGTGCGGACCGCCGGGGGCCGCTGGACCCACCAGCTGCACGGGCTGCTGCTGCGCGACCGCGGCCTGGCGGCCAAGCGCGACTTCATGTCTGGCTTCACGGCCCTGCATTGGGCCGCCAAGAGCGGCGACGGCGAGATGGCGCTGCAGCTGGTGGAGGTCGCGCGGCGCAGTGGCGCACCAGTCGACGTGAACGCGCGCTCCCACGGCGGCTACACGCCGCTGCACCTGGCTGCGCTGCACGGCCACGAGGACGCTGCTGTGCTGCTGGTGGTGCGTCTGGGTGCCCAGGTGCACGTGCGTGACCACAGCGGGCGTCGCGCCTACCAGTACCTGCGGCCCGGCTCCTCGTACGCGCTGCGCCGCCTTCTTGGCGATCCAGGCCTGCGAGGCACCACGGAGCCAGATGCGACCGGTGGTGGAAGTGGCAGTCTTGCTGCCAGGCGCCCGGTACAGGTGGCCGCCACCATCCTCAGTTCCACCACCAGTGCATTTCTAGGCGTCCTGGCTGACGACCTCATGCTCCAGGACCTGGCCCGAGGCTTGAAGAAGTCGAGCTCCTTCAGCAAGTTCTTGAGCACCTCGCCCATGGCTCCACGTAAAAAGACAAAGACCCGTGGTGGTCTTCCAGCCTTCTCAGAAATCTCTCGTCGACCTACTTCGGGGCCTTTAGCTGGTCTAGTGCCCAGTTTGCCTCCAACAACCTGAAGGTCCCTGGGGGCTACCACCTGGTTGATCTATCGTGGCTTGCTCGTCGCAGCCCAAACCCGCCCAAGACCGCAGCCCAATCAACGCCTGGAGCCTCATTCTGTTTCCAACTTTGTCCAGGGCAGCCTGTTTAACCCAAATGGGCCTGCACCTCCAGCTTCTTTCTGAAGCATGACCCATCTCTAGAGATGGGATTTGAGAAATCAGTGAGAGCTTCCTATAAAGAACTCCAGGAGACAGGCCTGAACTCTAGAGGGAACTTGAAATCCAGGGTCAAAGGTTAAGGGGCAGCAGCTGGTCTGGCCCCTGAATGCCTTCACCTGATGCCTCTGCAGCTACACAATCCCAAGCCAGAACTAGAGCAAGGGTCTCTTTAAATGTTAAAAGATGTTAGGTTGTCAGCTTTAAGATATGTGGTGGTTTTGTAATTTGATGCTTTTATTCTGTTTTTAAATTGAAATGAGGTAAAGCAACTTTCATAGTAACATTTTGGAATTATATTTTTCCACTTTTAGGCAAAGTGCTTAGACATTTTCCATTTTTTTGCTAAATACTTTGGAATTCTATTTAAAAAATAGATGATCAAGATCTAAAGGAAATTAATCCCAACCAACAAACTTAAAAGTTTATCTACCTCATTTTAGGCAATCAAGATTCTGGAGAGTCTTGAACACAGAATAACGATTGTGACCATTATGAATGTAACTAATTTCAGTTGTACTGTGAATGCTAAATATTTGCAAACAAGTACATCTTGAAAGTAAAGGTGACTTAGAGAAAAGAGACGTTTTGGCAGATACTTTTAATTTGTGGTTGTCTCCATCATGAAATATAAACATGTGTTTGGCACTTGTGGGTGGCTATTTTGATTTGGCATGAATACTTAATTTTTTTAAAAAATTGTGGTTTGTGAATTGCACCTTTATGCCATGTTTCTGAATCTGGTTTTCAAATCCAGTGGAGCCTTTCAGTGCAATAGGTGAATATTAAAAGAAAAAAAGTAATAGTGTTATGACAGAAAAATGAGCGATTAAATAGTAATGGATATGATTAAGGAGCAAGTATTTTATATGACTGTTCTGTACAAACAAAAAGTATGTAATACCCATTTTACAAAACCATTTGAAAGTAGACAACTTATTCCAAAATAGCAAATGCAGAATCTCTGCTCAGTGAGCTTGGATGAGTGGCTTAACTTCCCTGGGCCTTTGTTCCTATCTGTAAGTGAGAAAGTTTGTAGATATTGCCAAGATCTCCCAGGCTCAATACAGTGTAATTATTTTATGTTTTTAAAGATATGAAATCTATTTACTCAACCAATTTTTTAAATAGCATATTGTGATAATGCTCTGCTTTTGCAAATTGTGTTTGCATGTCATTCGTTTTATCAAACAGTTTTGTGACATGGGGTAGTGGAGCTTCCCTCCCCACCCCCCTATGTGTCAGTGAAGCCTTTGAAATTACTTAAGGCAGTCTTTCATGGAATGTTTTGATTGAGCAATGAAATAAACAGTCCTCCATTTTGTTTCCACTGGAGTGGTGATGTACTTCCCTTAAAAATTCTACAGTTTTTGCTATTGTATTTTTCTTTTCCTTTTATCTAATTTCTTTTCTTTCATTCTTCTGCCTCTTTCAAGCATTCTGTTATTGAAAGAAGTTGGATTGCTCTGCAAAGGAAAGGAGTCAACCACACATGGATATCGTAATGGAGAACTGTAGATAAATGTGGGCCCTGATGTGACCTTCCCACCTTCCTTGCCTGGAACTCTGCATAAATTATTTTAAAATGCAAATTAAATCTTCTGCCTCTGCAGAAAAATTGTGGGAGACACAATTATAGCAATTGGAGTAGCTGACAGTCTAGAAAACAGAATAAAATCCTGGAGATTTTCCATAGTAAAAGAGACGCCTGGCTGAGACAGGGCCTCAGACAAAGGTCACAGACACAGGTATGACCTGCCTTGATAAAGACAACATTTAAACCAGCAAAGTAGCAATAACAATAACTAATGTTTATTGCACACTTAAATCAGAGGAGCGTCATTTGAACGGCCGGAAGAATCTATGTATTTCAGAAGAGTGTGCTGCAAGCCTTCCAAGTGAAGTAAAACATTTAGCGAGAGTTTAGGATCAATATACCTAAAGCTTAGGTGTTAGAAAACACTGCTTTCCCTCGCAGGCCAAAGCTTTCTGCAACTATAAGGTAAGCCAATAAGAAATTATAGTTTCATACACATATGGAAAGTTTTTAAGAATCATATATCACCTAGCAGGAGGCACACCATTAGAAGGGTATTTTCAACACTAACAGAAAATAATTGTGAAGGCAATTTAGCTGACAAGAATTGTCACAGAGACGAAATCACTCCTTTTAATGAGGAAGAATTGTTGGTATAGATGGGTATGAGTCATATCTATAGCAAGCTTTTAAATAAAGTTTTACATATCCTTTAATGGAGGTTGGAGGTTATTCTTTTTTTTTTTTTTTTTTTTTGGAGACGGATTCTCACTCTGTCACCCAGGCTGGAGTGCAGTGGCGCGATCTCGGCTCACTGCAAGCTCCGCCTCCCAGGTTCACGCCATTCTCCTGCCTCACCCTCTCCGAGTAGCTGGGACTACAGGCGCCCGCCACCACGCCCGGCTAATTTTTTTTGTATTTTTAGTAGAGACGGGGTTTCACCATGGTCTCGATCTCCTGACCTCGTGATCCGCCCGCCTCGGCCTCCCAAAGTGCTGGGATTACAAGCGTGCCTGGCTGGAGGTTGGAGGTTATTCTTAAGCATGTCTCCCTTACCTAATGGAGATCCAGGGTAATGCATATACTGTATAACCTGTGCTGATTAAGTGCCAGGCACAATTCTAAACACTTTGCAGGTATTAATCGCAAGTTTATAAGGTATGTACTATTTGTATCTTGATTTTAAAGTGAGGAAACTGAAGCCTAGAGAAGTCATAAGTTAGTTACTTGTCCGGGCCTCACAGCTAGTAAATGCAGAGCTGGATAGTCTCCTGGTGCTCTTTTTCATGACACTGTCTGCTATCCTATTGCAGGACGCAGGGTGGGCTCATCTCAGCCCTTTTCACTCATTTAGTGTCTTTGGGCAAGTCTCCCAGCTCCCCAAACTCCATCTTCTCTGTCTATGGGACAAAAGGCTTCCTGTACCTATTTCACAGGCTGTGGGGGAAGGAAGAGCACACGGAATGAGCGGATAGAGCTCTTTATGAACTGCAACACCAATGTGGGGTGCCGAGTTGGTTCCAGGGGGTAAATGGCTGCATCCCAAAACCAAATAGCTCTGATTTGTGGATCTGCTTTACATGATCTTTTTTTTTTTTTTTTTCTTTTTTGAGATGGAGTCTCACTCTGTCACCCAGGCTGGAGTGCAGTAGTGCAATCTCAGTTCACTGCAACCTCCACCTCCCGGCTTCAAGCAATTCTCCTGCCTCAGCCTCTCAAGTAGCTGAGAATATGGGCACACGCCACCATGCCCAGCTAATTTTTTGAATTTTAGTAGACATGGGGTTTCGCCATGTCGGTCAGGCTGGTCTCAAACTCCTGATCTTAGGTGATCTGCCTGCTTTGGCCTCCCAAAGTGCTGGGATTACAGGCGTGAGCCACCGCGCCCTGCCATGATCACCATTCTTTTAACATGTTAGTGATTGTATACATAAGTTACAATTGACTCTACTAGGAAAAATGTATTCCCACAGGAGGGAAATTATCCCATATTCTGTACATGATATCACTTTAGTTAAAATAGAAATAATGTCTTTCTAAACTCACATTCCTCTAGCATTCCTACTCCCACCTTCCAGACCTAAACCACTGCTATTCAGCCACCTGAGCTGGAGTGCAGTGGCGGGATGTCGGCTCACTGCAACCTCCGCCTCCCTGATTCAAGCGATTCTCGCTTGAAACGATTTCCGTGCCTCAGCTTCTCGAGTAGCTGGGATTACAGGCGTGCACCACCACGCCTGGCTAATCTTTCGTTAGAGATGTGGGTTGCACCATGTTGGCCAGGCTGGTCGCGAACTCCTGAGCTCAGGCAATTCGCCCGCATCGGCCTCCCAAAATGCGGTGATTACAGGCGAGAGTCACCCTGTATTTATAGGCGCCTGGCCTATACTTAGATTCTCTTTTGCTCTCCAGATAGCCTTTTGCCTTGAACCCGCCTCACCTGTTTGGAACTGCCACACCTCCGGACTTCAACCTGGGGCCGGGGTGCCTCGGGTGTGCCTGCAGGGAAGAGAAAAGAAAGCAGAGACATCGTGATCTAGATTCTCTCCTCAAAGAAAAAAAAATCCTCCTCGTGGGAAGTGGCTGCTGATTTAAACATCAAAGACAACAGGTAAACGTCCATTGTGACCTTCCACGCTGTAGCTAGGCTGACAGCAACACTATGGGGTGCTCAGCAATTGCCGCCTACCGCCTTCCTGCGCCCCCAAATGCCCCTTTCACCTGTTTCTCTCTGCAGCCCTCAACCACATTTGACCGAAATTTCCTGAGCTCCTGGTTTACATGTGAATGCACAGCACGGCAATTTGTTCCAATGAGGAGCCCTGAGGTTTGCGCCAGCCGCTCTCAGGGGTACGTTTTGTGCCGAGCAGGATGTTCAAGACAGACTGCGCGCGGGTTTCGGGCACCGCCGAACATGGCTTCCCTGTTCCGTTTCTAATTTACAGCCTGAAGGTAAAAAGTACACTGATCAAATCCTTATTAGGAGGAGCAGCGGGGGCGGAATAAGCGAGCTGGGGAGGCGGCCGCGGGGCTGCCTGTTGCCCAGCAACGATGCCAGCCGCAGCCTGTGCTCCCCCAAAAGCCCGAGAGCACCGCGGCAGGCAGCCAGGAAGGAGGATGGGGCAGGGGAGCCGGCGGCTAAAGCAGACGGCGGGGTGGGGGGGGTGGCGCGCAGAAACCCCTATAGGGACCCATGCAACCCGCTTTCTCACCCTGGGAGACTACGCAAGGCTTTTTTTTTTTTTGATACTGATGTTCGAAATCAAAAAGTGCACTGATCAAATCCGTATTAGGAGGATATGATTTAATCAGTGTACCGTTTAAATCCCCCTACACCCCTCCCCCCGACTGCCCTCTCTCCTACTTTTCATTGGCCAGCAACTTTCCAACAAAGGCCCAGTGGCAAAGACAGCCAGCCTTTCCCTGCCTGGCTGGTCAGTTTCTTTCTGAAAGAAGCAAAAGGCTCAGCTCCAGCTTTCGGGACTAACTGCTCAGCAGGGCAAGTCAAAGTCCCTGTGGCTGGCCCAGAGTGCCTGGTAAGCTGCAGAAGCTGCGGATGGCGAAGCGTAGATACCAGCTTTCACCATAGGAGGACAGCGCCCTCTGCTGGCAGTATCCTGAAGGGTCAGTTCACCGGGCTTCTGGTCCCCACAAAGTCTTGAATTCTGTGGTGCTGATATGGAACAAATATGGTGAGCTCATTCTTGCCCTCTGGAGAAATAACGAAATGGAAGGGAGAAAACTGGGGCAAGAAGACCGAGGGAACATAGAAGGTCCATTGCAGGAGGTGTGGCCTTATTTTTGGGATTCTCCTGATCTGGCAAGAACAAACACAAAAGCCTCATTTATTTCCCCACGGAAAAACCCAGCGCACAACCAAAGTCCAGTTTAATGCGAAGGTGGCAGATGCCCCTACTCCTACCCCCGTGCTCCCCACGCCCAGCCGGGCTGGGGATGCTTTGTTTGAAATACACAATTCCCATTGGCTTAATGGATATGTTAGCTGTGTTTCTTTTTTTTTTTTCTTTTTTTTTTTTTTTTTGAGACAGGGGTCTCACTCTGTCACCCAGGCTGAAGTGCTGGAGTGTATTGGCGCAGTCTCGGCTCACTGCAACCTTCACCTCCCAGACTCAAATGATCCTCCCACCTCAGTCTCCCAAGTAGCTGTGTTTCTAAGAATACCACAACGGAATAATGCAGTAGGGTCCATACAGGGCAAAACACAGAAATTAGTAGCTTCTATCCAGAACATGCCTCTGGGTGTGTTTACTAGGCTGAAGACCTTGGAGCAGAGGCTCTGCCCACTGTGTTCAAAGGGGCAAAGCAAAGTATAATGTTAGAACCCGCAAAGGCCTGAGCAGGAGCCCCATATGCTTTTTATAAAAAGGCATAATGTGAGCATTGTTCCGTGCTCAATAGCACAACTGTTATAACAAACGCTTTTGGTATGAATACGGCCATTTAAAATTCCCAGCCAGTTGCACTTGGTGACAATACGCATCAGAAAACAAGCCCAGGAGCAGAGATTTCTCACTTGGGGGTCAGTTGGCTATAAATGCACATAAACATGCCTTTTAATGTGCCCAACTTCCAAAAATATATTGAATATTTGTGGAACAATATTGTTGGCCCCAGCATTTGCAGCTACAAAGGCTGAAGCAGATTTCAACATGTGTATCTGAGAACCTAACTTTGATTCTATATACATGGGGTGGATGCACAAATTGAGGAGTCCTATGTGTCATACCACTCCAGCCCCTAACTTCCCACTCCCAACCATGGCCCACCCTCAGATTACAACCACTCCCATGTCTCCAGGTCCTTAGTCCCAGCATGGAGGGTCTTGAGGTCTCCCACCCCTCACCTTCAGCTCCCACCCTCGACTGCCCACCTCAGGCCTGGCTGACCCAGTGGGATCTCTGAAGGAGAGAAGGATAAACAGTGTTGATAACATAACTGGAAGAAGAAAGTGCTTTCTGGGTCTTGGAATGAATGTCCCCAGATGTCCAAGTATTCTGAACTTTTGTCAGGGCATTTAGGCAGCACAGCATCTGAGCCCATTTCAGTAGCTTGAATCTTGAAAGGAGACAGGACTCCTACTTCACTACTGAAGCTGGGATGTTGGCTAGAAACCAGCTACAGAATCTAGACTCAGCCAATCAGACCTAGGCCTTTGTGGCTGTGACACAGTCACTGGAACAGTTAGGAAATATTGGTGACAGTGGAGCTGAAAGCCCAGTATTCCCCTGGTCCCTCCTGTTTTCAAGCCAGGTTCTCCAGACTAACTAGACGCTGGCAGGGTTGACTGATATTCTGCCAGCAAATCCCTCTTCTGCTCTAGTCAGCCAGGGCTGGTGACTGTGTAAACAAGACCCCTCTCACTCCTCCCACAGCCGTGCTGCAGGTGACACACACACTTCTCTTAACAATTTTTATTGAAGAAAAAATAGGCTGCTTTGCACCTTAAGTGCTCCTCTGTCTTCTCTCCTCCTTCCAACCAACCCCTGCCAGCCCCACACTCTCATCACAAAATGGGGGAATACTACAGTTTCTAAGATCCATAAATTAATTACCAAATAATCCACAAGACGTGGGTGAGGCCACATGAGAACACTGTGGAGGAATGTTTGTTTTTTGGTTTTGGTTTTTGGTTTTTTTTTTGAGACGGAGTCTCGCTCTGTCGCCCAGGCTGGAGTGCAGTGGCGCGATCTCCGCTCACTGCAAGCTCCACCTCCCAGGTTCACGCCATTCTCCTGCCTCAGCCTCCCGAGTAGCTGGGACTACAGGCGCCCACCACCACGCCCGGCTAATTTTTTATATTCTTAGTAGAGACGGGGTTTCACCGTGTTAGCCAGGATGGTCTCGATCTCCTGACCTTGTGATCTGCCCTCCTCGCCTCCCAAAGTGCTGGGATTACAGGCGTGAGCCACCGCGCCCGGCTGGAGGAGTATCTTAGAGAGGCCTGCCCTGGGTCCTCCCCAATCCCTCAAGGGAAAAGCAGAGACTAAATCAGCATCACCCCACTCACGTGGGTGAGAGGTAGGGGCGGTGCACCCCACCCTCTCCACCTATTACTATGTAAGGAGAAGAGGGAAGGGCGGCTGAACTGGAGGACAGGTCCCTGGGGGCCGCGCCGGGCTGGGAGACGGGGGATGATGGCCAAGGTCGTCCCTGATGGCGTCCAGTTGGTCCTG
Source organism: Symphalangus syndactylus (assembly GCF_028878055.3). Taxonomy (NCBI): domain Eukaryota; kingdom Metazoa; phylum Chordata; class Mammalia; order Primates; family Hylobatidae; genus Symphalangus; species Symphalangus syndactylus. Next base: position 119,817,032 of record NC_072433.2, read on the forward strand.
AAGGAGGCGGATGCGCTCGTCCAGGCTGCGCTGCTGGGCCAGGACGGCGGCCTTGCCCGCTAGCAGGGCGCAATAGACGCGCAGCTCCTCCACCGGTAGTGCTCGCACCAGCACCTCCCGCAAGGCCCGCTCGCGCCGCGCCACGTGCTCCTTCAGCTCCTTGGCGTCCTCCTCCTGCCGCTGCAGGAGCCGGAGTCGCTGCAGCAGGGAGGCCTGGAGCCGCAGGAAGAGGCGCCGTGAGCCGGGTGAGGGCGCCGCCGCTCCCGGAATGGTTCCCTCCGGAGAGAGCAGGCCCCTCACCGCCCTACTCGCTTGCAAACTGAACCCCTTTTACCTGCTCATCAGGGTCGCTGTCTGAGGCCGCCTGGGCCAGGGCGCGGCGCACGCGCGCCAGGCGACTGCCCAGCAGCAGCAGAAGGCCAAGCACGCGCTCTAGGTCGGCCATGAACCTGCTGAACCGCTCCAGCTCCCGAGGGGCACAGGCCTGGCGCACTGCAGCCTCCAGAGCCGCTTGGCGCCTGGCCCACGCTTGTGCCTCCCCCTGCAGCCGCTCCTGCTCCGTGTGAAGGTCCTGAAGCATCTTTTGGAGGAGGGTGGCCAGCTCCACCTGCAGGGAAGGCTCAAAGCTGGGGCCAGGCTCATGACTTCTCTGCCCAGGCTCTAGGCTCCTACCCACCCCCAGCCTCCACCAGCCCTTCTCCACTCACTTTCTTGCCCTGGATGCTGTTATTTGGTGCAGGGAGCCCCTGGTCACATGGCTGGTCAAGCACAGGGTGGGTGGCAGGGTTTTCAAGCCTTGTCTCCTCCTGAGGAGCTGGCAGGAGCTGGGTGAAGCTGAACTGATAGGACCTGGGAACAAAACCAGAGCTTCCTGGGTTTCCTGTCCCCAACTTCAGGGGCTCAGTGTCCAGAATCCCTAGTACCCCTCACTCACCCTGGCTCAAAAGTACTGGCGGCCTCCTCTCCAGCCTCCCCACAGGCAGGCCGCATTGCAGCCCGGACCTCCGCTAAAGGAATCAGTCCATCCAGCAGGCCCAGGGGTGGCTCTGGGCTGGGCTGGGAAGCAAGAGGGTCACGTAGAGAGGGATCTAATCTGGCCAGCTCCTGAACCAGCTCCTCGAGGCACTGACTGGGCCATGTGGGCCTGGAACCAGGTTGGCCAGTGCCCCTGGCTAGGGCAGTATTGTGAGGGGGACCTGGAATATCATTGCCTGAAAGTCCCAAGGCATCAACTGGGAGAGGTTTGAGGAGGTCAGTCTCTGCAGCTGTGGGGGAATTGGTGGTCAGTCCAGTGGGGTCAATAGTTAGGATGTTATCATTTGCAGTCCCAGTGGGGGTGTGGCTTGTGGGCCTGGAAATACCTACAGAACCATTCACCCCCTGCCAGCAGTCATCTGCCCCTGCAGTTCCTGGACACTCATGGAGCGGGTACTCTGGGGGGACTGTAGCCTGGCCAGTTCTTTGGCCTAAGCCAGTTCCATACTGCTGGTCAGAGGCATGGACACTGGAAGCAGAAAAGACACTGAATCAGAAAAAGCTCCAGCCACAAACAAATGGTGGCCTCCAAGGGCCATCTGTCCCTACCCCCATCACCTGGAATCCCAGGCTCCAGCTAGGAGAGCATTCCCACCCCTCTAGCGTTTTGTAGATGTGTGTGTCAGGGCGGTGCCTCACGATGCTTGGAAGCAAGAGGGAAATATCTGGCTGGGGGCCCCTGGGAGGCATGGGGGTCTGGTGGTGATCTCATTCTGACCAGCGGGGCCTCTTCTAGGAACACTTCATCAGGAAGGGAGGGGAGCCGGGCAGGCACAGTGCAGGTCTCTGAGACCCTCTGTTCACCGTCGGCAGGGCTGCTCTGGGGTAACTCTGCAGGATACACCACCGCAGCCTCCTTCTGAGGCAAGAATCTGGAGGCAGGGACCCCATGGTGACCACAGTGAAAGGAAGGAAGCTCTTGGTGTTGCACCAGGGAGACAGTAGGGTATTTGCAAAATAACCAGAAGGCTCAGACTGAGGGTAGGCAGGAAGCCCTTTCATTTTTTGGGCAAAAGCTATGCAAGCTGCTTCCCCCCAGCTTGGTCCAGAGTGGTCCGTGTCTCTCACCTGGAAAGTTTGGTCTGAAACAATGGTCTGGGGGTTTCTGCTCCTTGGGGAACAGCCTGGAAGGGTGAACAGTCGACTGAAATGTGGCTCAAGTTTTGTTTCCCAGATGCTCCCCTCACCAGCCTGCATCTCCTGACTTCCATACCTGGACAATGGGTGTGGTCCCTCCTGATCCTCCCCAGGAACCCAACACTTCGCCTGAAGCGCTCTGACTCCGACTGGTGGGCCTGAAGGCATCACCGAGCTTCAAGGACCCGGAGTCCAGGTTCATGGAGCCTTTGGGCTGCATCTCGGGCAGCCATCCGACCTGGTGATCTTCAAACTTAGCCAGCGCCGGATGCTGGAACTCCAAGGGCTCGGGCCCAAGGAGGCCAGAGCTGGAACAGGCCTCACCCAGGCATTCCCCCGCCGGCCCACCGCCCCGACCCACAAGATCCAGCTTTCCTGGCTCCGAGAAGCACCATTTCCGCTGCTGGTTGGCGAGGGGACCCCGGCCGGCAGTTCCTGGCGCGGGAGCCCGGGAGCGCGCCGGCTCCCCCTCCCCACCCGGGTGGCTGAGCGAGGCGGAGCGCGGGTGAGTCGCCGGGGGCCGCGCTGGGACAGTGGGCCGCAGACGGGCGGGCAGGCTCATGCGAAGCTCCTTGCGCTGGAACGACGTCTCCCGGAGCACTCGCCGCTGCGCGCCCTGCAGCCGCTGGCGGTAGGCGGCCCTCGAGGCCGGCGGGCTGGGCGGCTCGGCAGCCCGCGCGGCGGCCTCCGCCTCGGCCGCCAGCGCGTACAGCAGCGGGGTGGCATGCCTGTTCAGTGGCCCCGGGGTCCCCGGGACCTCTGGTGGCTGCGGCCCACTGCGGGCGGCGACCGCGGGCCGGGGCCGCGGGGACGTGCAAAGGGCAGCGTCGGGTGGGGCGGGGCCCGGGCCGCCCCAAACCACGCGCACGTAGTCCCAGTCTAGGTAAGGAAGGAGGTCTGTCCCCGGCGACTGCGTGCGTGGCTCAGGGCCGCCGGAGGCTGCGGAGAAAGAGCTGTAGGCCGAGTCCGCGCGCATGGACAGATGCCGCAGGTCCAGGCCGCTAGTGGACGAGGCCGGGGAGGCGCGGTCGCCGCCAGGTCCCAGGGCCTCCATGGCTGCGCAGATGAATGCTGAGGCTGGCTGGCTGCGTGGGTCCTGGGAAAACACAGACGTGGTGCTGGGTGAGGAGCTCCGGATGAGGGCTGGGACAGCCTGCTGGCCCCGCCACCACGGAAGGCCAGACGCTTACACTTCCCCTCCCTGGTCACACCGTCACAAGCGCTGGCATCCCCCAGATTTTGGCAGAGTCACCTTGGGATCAGAGGTGGCAGAGGAAGTAGGACCAGTCCCAGGGAGCACCTCTGAAGGTTGAGGGCCCAGCTCAGGGGAAGGAATTGGGACCAGCTCATTCCCTGCCGGGCTCCCCTTGCCCACACAAGCAGCCTGTACCCTGAGACCTCCTGGAACTCGGAGAATGTACCCATGTTCCTTTCCTCCCCAACCCTGTTCCACCCAGGCTGCTTCCTGGCCGCTCTGTTGGCTTCTCCATGTGATCTTTCCCTAATAAACAATGGTCAAGAACACTCTTGTGACCTCAGGGGAGCTAAGAAAGGAGGGGTGGGGGAAGACCCAGGGCAAGGGGCAGAGGCAGCTTCACAGTCTTCCTCCCTCCCTCTGTGCCTGTTATGTTCCAGGTGCTTTATATAAATATTTATTTTGATCGTCGCAACTGCTGTCTGCATTTTACAGACGAGGACAGTGAGGTTCTGAGGGGGAAATGATTTGTCCAGGGTCACACAGCTGGGAAATGGCAGAAGCCTGCCTGGAATCCAGGCCTGCCTCCATGCTCACTGCAGCCAGAATCAATTTCCTAGAAGCAAGCCCTGCTGAAAGGCAGTTTACCATCCCTCCTGTTCCCCAACAGCCTGAATCCTCCAAGGAAGCCCACACTCCACTATAGGAAAGTCACCCCTACCTCCCCACACACTATTGGCAGATTCCAAAATAATCTGGTCCCCACTTCTCAAACTCTGCCTTTCGTCTAGGAATGATGGGCCAACCCCCATCTTTGCCCTGCTTCTATTCTTGCTTCTCCTGTAGGACTCAGCTTAGAGGTCTCCTCACTTTTTGGGACCCCCAACAGTGTCCTGAGCTGACCGCCACCCCACACTGTCCCTGTTGTCTTGCTTCTGATTCCCTCCTCCCATTCCCACCCCTGAACTTCCTGGGAACGGGCCCTGCTCTTCTTCATTGCTGCACTCTCAGTGCCCAGCAGAGTCCCTGGCATATAGTCAATGTTAAACAAATATTTGGGCCGCATGCAGTGGCTCATGCCTGTAATCCCAGCACTTTGGGAGGCCGAGGTGGGCGGATCACTAGGTAAAGAGATCAAGACCATCCTGGCCAACATCGTGAAACCCCATCTCTACTAAAAATAACAAAAATTAGCTGGGCATGGTGGCACGCGCCTGTAGTCCCAGCTACTCGGGAAGCTGAGGCAGAAGAATCGCTTGAACCCGGGAGGCGGAGGTTGTAGTGAGCCGAGATCGCGCCACTGCACTCCAGCTTGGCGACAAAGTGAGACTCTGTCTCAAAACAAAACAAAACCCCAAATATTTGCTGAATGTCAAGGGAAATAACAGATTTGCAGGGAGTAGATGTAGGGGTGGCCTTGGTAACGAAGGAAGAGAGTTCCTTAGCTTCTGCACACCCTTATTCCCTCCCTATTAGTCTTTTCTGGGGAAGAGGACAGAATGGGTGAAGCACTTGCCACCATAGACACTGGCCAGATTCCTCATGCAATATTAGGTACAAACAGAGCAGGCAAGCACAGCTTGGGGCAGGACTGACCAGAAATCAATCCCTTCTGGTCCTGGGAGGGGGATCAAGGGTAAGAGTTGAGTGGGTGTGCCTGGGTCAGGGTAAGAGCAATTTTGAGGCTTGGGAAAGGGCAATGTTGAGGTTTGGGGCTCCCTATGAACTATGGAGACTTTGGGGGGCTGGCCTGCATTCTCTGAGCTGCTTGGTAGGGAGTGCAGAGTAGGGTGGCCCACGGCTAGGGTGAAGACCAAAAAGCAGGCTTATTTGAGCCTCCTAGACACAATCTGGAGCTCAGAGTCACCCTCCACCCATGTCCCTGAGGCCCAGGATGTTACAGATTGCTGGTTAGGGCAAGTATGGGGGTTAGTGGTAGGAGGATATGGTGTTTCCTAAAAGGGAAAGGCAGTACCTACAACATTCCCAGGAGAGGCTCTCAGCAGACCTAGGACCAGAACATCTTGATGTCACCCACCTGGGGGCATTTGTATATGCCTACTAAGCCCAGGAGCTTAGCCCTCACACTTAGGGTTGGGGACGTCTTTTGCAAAGTATTTCCACTCTAAACTTTAGGAGGACAAGAAACTACTCTGAGTAGCAGCTCCTGGGAGTACAGTCACCTCATCTAGGAAGCCCACCCGACTCCTCAGACATTAGCCCTTTCTCTTCCTACTCTTTCTGAGTCCAGCTTAGGAGCACTAGCTTATGCCACCCGTCCTGCCCATTTTGGCTTGCTGCAGCTACAAAGGGGGATCACCAAATACAAGATGTTTCCTCAAAAGAGGTCTTGAAAATCTATGAAAATCTATCTTGTTTGTGAGTTACTATGTTAAAGGGTTCTGAATTCAGCAAATAAAAACAGCTTGAATGGGCAATAAAAATGTGTCTACACATGTGTTTCCTTATTGACTGTAACTTGTTGAAGATGCTTTTGCACTGGTGGCCCTATCAGGTTGATGTTCATGCAGGTTCCTCACAGTGTGTCCTTTGCAGAACCTACCATGCCAAGAGGGCCCAGCTGCTTTGGTGTGTTTTGGGGGGGCCTCAGCACAAAACAACAAGGCATTTTCACACTTGTCTGGCTGCAGGGAGCCTCTTGCAGTCCAGCCCCAGTGTGGCTGGGGGTAGCCCTATCTTAGGGGTCCCTGTCTCAGTGGCAGTGGCACCTGTGGGCTGGGCTGCCACGCCTGTGCCTGCTGCTGAAAGGGAGTTCAGAGGTGGAGCTCAAGGAGCTTTGCAGGCATTTTGCCAAGCCTCTCCAGAGCAGAGGGAGCAACCTAGACTGCCCGCTAGAAAGACACCAGATTGGAGTCCTGGGAGGGGGAGTTGAGGTGGGCATTTGATGTATACTTGTCACCCGAATGAAGGAGCCAGAGAGTAAGGAGACGAAGATGAGTTTGGCCTTCAAAGCTAGGGGTCTGGCAGGTGGAGGCACCAGTCTGAAAGGAGGAGCTGGGGCCGAGGACTTGTCAAGGGGGCCAGTGCTCCTTCAGTCTGGGCTTCATGGTGTCTGTGACAAGTCTGGCAGCAGTTGGGATGTGGCTCTGGAGTTCAGCAGGGGAGGGTAGACCAGGCAAGACCCAGGTTTTTAGTTAGAGGTTACTGGGGAAATAGCTGAAGACAGTTTCCGGTGGATAAAATCACACCAAGGAAATGGGAATAGATCCAGGTAAGGCGACCGAGGAGGCACAGGGGAACGGACAGCCTCAAATACAACGAATGATCAGGATTTAGATCATACCTCCCTTAAGGCCACCTCACATCTCACGTCTCTGTGGAGGGGCTATCCAGGCCGCCCCTCCCAGCGGGTCCTCCCTCAGTACTGAGCTCACTGTGTAGGCGCTGTCTCCCTGTCAGACTGAGTTCCTGGGTACTGGACCACGTCTCGAACCCCAGTACCCGCAGCTAGGTCTGGCTAGGCGGACGTTCTGGGAAGTTCACCGGCTCTCCCTGTCCCCAGCGTCCCCCTGTTCTCCCAGCCTGTCCACGCTGACAGCGCACCCCACGCAGCATCCGCGCTCCAAGTGTGCGACTGATTTACGGGCTCATCGGTCGCTGCACCCCAGATGCAGAGTCTCTGGAGATCCGAGCTCCGTGCCATGCACAGGAAATGCAGGAAGCTGGCGACACCCGGGGAGAGGCGGCCGCGGGCGTGGACAGACCCGGTTACCTGGGGTTCAAGCTCTGGGAGCCCAGGCACGGGAGAGAGAGAGGCGCAGGCCTTGGCGGCCGCAGGGGCCGACAGAGACACGCGGAGCGGCGCGAGAGCAGATGGCCGCAACCCCACCCCACGCAGTTCTGGGCCTTTCCCGTTGGGTTCACCGTCGGGGAAGGATCGCGCGCAGGGGACAGCGCGAGCCCGGGAGGGAAGGACCTGGCTTCTCCAGATGCTTGGCGACAAAGGGCAGGCGCGGAGGGTGGCGGAGTGAGACCGCGCTGCGCGCCGCAGCCACACACGGCGCCCCCGAGCCACACGCGGCGCCCCTGGAGCCACACTCGGCGCCCCCAGCCGCGCCCCTGAGCCTCGCCGCCAGCTTAGAGGGGGCCGCCTCTCCGCCCCGCAGCTCTGCAGCTGGGAGAGGCGCGGTGGGGTCCGACTCCACTGGCGCAACCTGACGGGGCGCCGAGCCGGACACCTCCCTGCCGAACTACGCCCGGGCTGCCCCGCGACCACCGCCTTGCCACCCGCTCCTCACCCCCGTCCGTCCGCAGCCCCGCCGGCCTCCCGGGGGAAGCGGACCCCGCCGCCCGCCGCCCGCTTCCCGCTCCGCCGCCCCCGCCGCGTACCTGAGGCTCCAGGCGAGACGCGCTCCTGGGCCCTCGCGGCCGCGCGGTGACATCAGAGCCCCGGGCTCTGACTCTGACCCCACCTCCAGGCTCCGGCCGCGGTCGCAGGGGAGGCGCCAGGTCCGGCCGCGGGGCCGGGAGCCGCAGCCTCTTGGTAGCGTTCGCTCGCCGGCCCAGTCCCAGGCCTGAGGGTGGACAGTGCGTTCCCGCGCGGGCCACAGGTCTCTTGCCCCAGGCCGGAGAAACCTGAGCGAGGTGGTGGGAGGGCGACTACGGCGACCGCCCACCGGCCTCCAGCGCGTCCGTGATGCTCGGGGGCCGGGTCCCTGGGGGCCTGACACCTCCCTCGGTGGGGAGGTCCAGGGCGGGCCCTTAGGCGCCTGACGGCTACCCGCCTTCCTCCCCAAGCCCGGCCAAGAAAACAGAGCTGCCAGGGCCTCGTGCCTCCCACCTGTCCCGCTGAGTAACTCGCCCCTTGATCAACTCTACCCCCAGACCCCCATTTCCAAAACTCTTCCAGCTCTTTGACTCCCACCATGGGCTCTTGTCTCCTGTTCCCTGTCCCATTTCTTTCCATTTCTCCCACTACCCCGCATGGTCTGGGCCCTCCAGCCTGCTACCGGGGTGGGGGGGGAGGGGGGCGGAGCACGGGGAAGCCCCTGGACTTGTGTGCACCTTAGCTGTCCTGAGTGGGTCCTTAGGGAGCTGGACATACGCATATCCACTAAGGCTGGACGCTGGCGCTCGAGGCCCTCACCTTCCGGGATCTCCATTTTCCGAAGAACGCTCTGCCTGCACCTGCCACTGAGCTCTCCTTGCTGTGTCCTCAGGCTCCCCTGCCCCGACTTTCCAAACTCTTGTCCTGTGAATACCACTCTGCCAAGAAATGCTCCGTTCCTGAGAGGGGCTGGGGGCCCTTTGCTGAGCCTCTGCAGCTCTCAGGTTTCTGCCTTTGTCCTCCGCTGCCCTCCCCCCACCACAGGATCGGCAGGGCTGGGCTAGGGGCCGTGTCCTCCCATGGTAGTATCCCTGGCAAACAAAGGTTTATTAGTGTTAATAACCAGGACTCTGAACTCTGGCCAAGAGTCAAGGTTGCCACTTCCTAGGGACACTGGGAGCCTGAGGAACTCTGTCTTCTTGGGTCTTCTGGGGCTCGGAGGCAAGAGACACCTGAGTCGGACTTCTGAGAGTGGTGCCCTCTGGGCCCTGCTCCTTCTTCAACACCATCTGGACTCAGGCACCAGCTTCAGCTGGAGCTCTAGGCTTTAAGACAGTGCCTAAGAACCTTTTGGCTTTGAAAGACTTTTGTCGTTTGTTTTGCTTTTTTGAGACAGAGTCTCCCTCTGTCGCCCAGGCTGGAGTAGAGTGGCCCAATCTCTGCTCACTGAAACCTGCGCCTCCCGGGTTCAGGAAATTTTCCCTGCCTCAGCCTCCCGAGTAGCTGGGATTACAGGCACCGGGCACCATGCCCAGCTAATTTTTGTATTTTTAGTAGAGACGGGGTTCGCCATGTTGGCCAGACTGGTCTCAAACTCCTGACCTCAGGTGATCTACCCACCTCAGCCTCCCAAAGTGCTGGATTACAGGCATGAGTCACCGCACCCAGCCTGAAAGACTTTTAATGTTTTTAAGACCCTGATCCACAGAGTCTCACAGCAGCATCAAAATAGAAGAAAGACAGCCCAGCAAACAAACAAAAAAATATTTTAATTGCTCATGTTGGCTGGGGCTGTGGCTCATGCCTGTAATTCCAGCACTTTGGGAGGCCAAGGTGGGCAGATCGCTTGAGCTCAGGAGTTCAAGACCAGCCTCGGCAACATGGTAAAGCCCTGTCTCTAGAAAAATACAAAAAAAAAAAAAAAAAATAGGTGGACGTGGTGGCACACACCTGTTGTCCCAGCTACTTGGAAGGCCTAGGCACAAGAATCGCTTGAACCGAAGAGGCACAGGCTGCAGTCAGCTGAGATCATACTACTTCATTCCAGCCTGGGCAACAGAGTGAGATTCTGTCTTAAAAAAAAAAAAAAAAGCTTATGTTTTTTACTTACATTTCTTGAAAACTATGGGACGCACTCCACCCACCTACCACTCACCTCTTGCATACACTAAGCAATTTTCTGCCTAAGTCCCGAGAAAACTGAAATCCCACCTACCCATGTCTCTCTTAACCTCTTCTGTTCTGAGAAAGAGAAAAGTAACCCCTAACATCTGAAAGGCCCAGCTGGACCTTGGTGTTGCCAGAATTTGACCTGACATTCACAGCAAGGCCTTAGTGTTGTCCCATTGGACATAAGCCATTTCACAGGGCATCACCGTGAGACAGGGCCATTCTTTAACTATGATGGATCAAGACAAAAACAACAGCACTCTAATCACGTCTAACACATACAAAAGCATGAACATTGTCCAAGTCACAAAAATGACCTAGCTAATGTGAGTGCCTGCTGTCCTAGCTAATGTGAGTACCTGCTGCTTCTTTACCAATTGCAGCTTTAGCCTCACTCTAATCATTCCTCTTTCTAGATAAGATTTATTAATATACTCAATCATAGAATTACTCTTGCTTCCTGACAGCATCCAGCACAAAGGAAAGTTCTGCTTCTTTAACCCTCTTGAAAACCACTAACCCAAACCCAGATCCTCTAAGTCCTTTCTAATGCTCTCTTCCTGAGATGCCACATGGTTTCCCATGCTATGTGTCCTCTCTCACTTCAACAAGCAATGAACCCAACTTGTTCAACTACAGGTGTGCTCGTGGTGGTCTCTGGCCAGAAGGCGCTGACACTTCTTATCTCATTATTACAAAAGCACAGAGAATCTTGGAGAGGAGAAAGGGGTAGAAACTGCCACAAAGCTGGAGTCTCCCTTAGTGATGGTGGTTGGGAGGTGAGTGTGCATGGAGAGAGTGGAAACATGCACGTTTCCAATACATAAAGAGAGGTGTCTGCACCCTTCAGTATCTCAATACTTTCTCAGGCCTGGGGGAGCTCTTTTGAAGAGACCCTTAGATGGCTGTGTTTAGCTGGGATTAGAGCCACAGACCTTGCTGTTCCTGGCCAGGCCCTATATCAAGGAGCTGATAGGTGGGGAGGTGGTGGGCCTCCACTCCACATAGTTTGGCACTTGTAATCTAAACTGATGACACCAAAGCAAAGCAACTGTCCACTCACAAGTCCCTGTGGTTTCTTGCTTTGATGCCCACTCTCTTTGTTGGATATGGTTAATGTGATGTGACTATGAGTGGAATACTAAAGACCACTTCGTTAGTGCCAAGCACTGTGCTAAGTGCTGTATGTATCTTTTTAGCCCTCTTACTCCTCAAAAGTAGGTATCAGTATAACCCCATTTTACAAGTGAGAAAGCTGGGACTTAGAGACATTACTTTGTCAATGTCAGGTAGCTAATAAGCAGTAGAGGCAATACTTAACCCCCTAATGTCTGGTTCCAAAGGCCATGCTGTCATGTGAACATGACCAGTGTAAAGAATTGTATGTTGTGGATGTCAGTGCAGCCTTCCTAGGAGAGCAGGATTTGGACTTCAGATTGAGCAGAACTAGCAAGCAAGTGGGAAAGATGAGATGGTAGCAGCAGCGAGACTCCATTCAGGACTTCCCTATCTCTGTGTGTCCCCAACAGTCCAACACATATGAGGGCTTAGTTTCATATATGATTTCCAGGGGTTTATTGTAAAGGACTTATAGAAACATTTCTTTCTGTAAGTACCTTTTTTTTTTTTTTTTCCAACAGAGATGGAGCTGGGTGTAGTGGCTCACACCTGTAATGTCGGCACTTTGGGAAGCTGAGGTAGGAAGATCACTTGAGGGCAGGAATTCGAGACCAGACTGAGCAATGTAGTGAGTCCCAGTATCTACCAAAAAACAATTTTTTTTTTTTTTTTTTTGAGTAAGAGTCTCACTCTGTCACCCAGGCTGGAGTGCAGTGGCGTGATCTCAGCTCACTGCAACTTCCACCTCCTGGGATCAAGTGATTCTCACGTCTCAGCCTTCCAAGTAGCTGGAATCACAGAGGTGTGCCACCACATCTGGCTAATTTTCGTATTTTTCGTAGAGATGGGGTTTCACCGTGTTGCCCAGGCTGGTCTGAACTCCTGACCTCAGGTGATCCACCTACCTCGGCCTCCCAAAGTGCTGGGATTACAGGCATGAGCTGCCGTGCCCAGCCTTCACCTTTATTTTTTTCATTTGAAAGTATATGTTAGAGTTGATTCAAAGTCAGTGCATAGGTTTTTTTGTTTGTTTTTTCAAGACAGGCACATAGCTATCCATTGCATGGACACAAATAAATTGGGTTAAATAACCCTATTATTGGACATTTAGGTTAATCCAGTCTTTTGCTATTACTATTTTAGTAACAAATACCCTTGTTCATTTATTTTTGTTCACATTTGTAAGTCCACTTACAGGATAAATTTCTAAAAGATGAATTGGTGGGTTAAAGTGTAGGTAGTAGATTGTACTTTACAAAGACAATCACGAAAAAATTTTCCACCTCCCAAGCTTTTCTACAATGTGACTTTGCCACTACTCTACCCAGAAGAGGTGAGGTCTATTTCTCCGTCCCCTTGGATAATGAGCTTAGGGGTGACAGTAACTGCTTTGACCAACAGAATGTAGCAGAAGGTATGTTGGGCTAGTTCTGGACATAGGCTTTAACTGGCCTGGTAGCTTCCACTTCTTGCCTCTTGGTAGTGCTACTACTCTGAGACTACTAAGCTATGAGAAATACAAGCCATATGGAGAAGCCCAGGGGTATGAGATAGCATGTGGAGACGGGAAAGAGAGGCCAAGGAGCACTTAGGCGTTGGACAGGCAAGTAACTAAGCCATCTCGGAAGTGAATCCTGCAGTGTCAGCCACCCCCGCTGACACCATACTGATCAGAGAAGAATTCAGCAGCCTAGCTCTTCCTGAATTTCTGACCCTCAAAAACATGAGCACAATAATTATAGAAGTGCAAACTACTAAGTTTGGGTGTAGTTTCTTACATGATAATAGACAACTGTAACAGGGTACATGAATTTTCTATTTTGATTGATAACAATATCAATCAAATCACACTTACAAACAGCCCATACCAATTTACATTCCCATAAAAAATGTATACAAGCACACTGAGATGGTTTAGATCTATGTCCCCACCCAAATCTCATGTTCAGTTGTAATCCTCAATATTGGAGGTGGGTCCTAGTGGGAGGCAATTGGATCATGGGGGCAGTTTCATCATGAATGGTTTAGCACTATCCCCGTTGGTCATGATAGTGAGTTCTCATGAGATCTGGTCATTTAAAAGTATGTGGCACCCACCCCTCCCCCTCTCTTGCTTCTGCTCTGGCCATGTAAAATGTACCTGCTTCCCCTTTGCCTTCCACCATGATTGTAACTTTCCTGAGGCCTCCTCAGAAGTGGAAGTCTGCATTTCCTGTACAGCCTGCAGAACCGTGAGCCAATTAAACCTCTTTTCTTTGTTAATTACCTAGTCTCGGGTATTTATTTACAGCAGTGTGAGATCACACTAATACACTCACTAACACAGTGCATTATCAAATTTTTTTAGACAGGGTCTTGCTGTGTTGCCCAGGCTGGATTTGAACTCCCAGGCTCAAGTGATCCTCCTGCCTCCGCCTCCCCAGTAGCTGGGACTACAGGTGCACACCACTGTGTTTGGCCTTTTTAGCTTTTAAAGTGCCATGGACCATCCTGGCAGCCTTAGTCCAGGTCAGAGTGTGTAAGTGTTCCCAGTGCCATTGAGACTTGGGGTGATCCCTTTTGCCCACCAGTCTCTGTGGGACCAACCCCTGCCTTCTGGGGCCTCAAGTTTCTCTTCTGCAGAATGAGTGCTGTGGCCAACAGCTCTTGGGCCTGTCCCCTGCAAGCAGCCTGCTGCTGCAGGCACATGTCACCATGCCTAGTGCATTATCAAACTTTTGGAACTCTGAAATCTGAAAGGTAAAAATAATATCTGTCTTAATTTATATTGCATATATTATAAATGAGACTACACACCATTTTGTGTATTTTAAGGCCATTTGTATGTGATCTGGCTGTCCATTTTCTTTGCTCATTTTTCTGTTAGATTATTGGTCTCATTGATTTGTAAGACCTCTTTAGGGCTGGGCACGGTGGCTCATGCCTATAATCCTAGTAGCATTTTGGGAGGCCGAGGTGGGCAGATTGCTCGAGCCCAGGAGTTGGAGACCAGCCTGTCTCTACAAAAGACACAAACATTAATTGGCCATGGTAGCACATGCATGTAGTTCCAGCTACTCCAGGGAGCTGAGGCGGGAGGATCACCTGAGCCCCGGAGGTTGAGGCTGCAGTTACACATGATTGTGCCACTGCATTCCAGCCTGAGTGACAGAGTGAGACCCTGTCTCAAAAAGCAAACAAACAAACAAATAAACAAAACAAAACAAAAAAACTTCTTTATATATTAAGGCGATTAACAGTTTTTCCTATGTGTGGCAAATATTTTTCCAAGTTTGTGTCCTTTGATTTTGTGTATGGTTTAACAGTGGATCTGTAGTTCATAGTTGAAGCAACAGATGTATGTTTTTTTTGTTTGTTTTTTGTTTGTTTTTTTGAGATGGAGTCTCGCTCTGTCGCCCAGGCTGGAGTGCAGTGGCGCAATCTCAGCTCACTACAAGCTCCGCCTCCCAGGTTCACGCCATTCTCCTGCCTCAGCCTCTCCGAGTAGCTGGGACTACAGGCGCCCGCCACCAGGCCCAGCTAATTTTTTTGTATTTTTAGTAGAGATGGGGTTTCACCGTGTTAGCCAGGATGGTCTCAAATCTCCTGACCTCGTGATCCGCCGGCCTCAGCCTCCCAAAGTGCTGGGATTACAGGTGTGAGCCACCACACCCAGCCCAGATGTATCTTTCTTTTAGGCAGCAGCTACATAGCTGTCTCAATAATTCAGAGATGGTAATGTACTGGTTAAAGTATATTAGAGGTCAGAAACCTTTCAACAAAATCATGTTGTTTATTTTTAGAAATTCAACAAAGCATGAATTATTGCTTATACACAAATGTCTACCTAAACTGTAAATGTTCTTCTGGGGTAAGTTTGTTTGCTTTCTAATTATGCACTGAATTCACCACAGTTGTCTAATGATAGGGCTTTATAGGAAAGTAGAAAGTGCACAAGAAGAAAGTGCAGGGAGAATGAAGCTTGCCTTCCGTGGTGGGGACTCCTGACAAGCAGGGCCTCTTGGTAAGACTGGGTGAGGGCTGACTGTTCCAGGGATTGAACGAGATTCCCTTTCAGATCAGCAGTTCCTGGAAAGGAGTGCTGGGCTGTCACGTTCCCATTAAGTACACATATGTCACCTTTTCCCTGCAGACATTGGGTGACACCCAGCCTCTATTTGCTTTGGTCAGAATAACTTTTCTACTCCAGCCTGGCCCCCAGCCCCAGGCCTGAAACCATTCCATCCTTGTGGTCTTCCTTCATTCAGATGTTACTCACACATCCTTGGACAAAAGAGGATTCATGAAAAAGATGGATACAGGCTTCTTCTTCTCTGCCAACTTCAGTGGGCCCCGGACAGATAGGTGTGGGCAAATAAGCTTTTCCACTTTGCTCTTCTGGTCCCCTAAGGTTCATTTTGGTTTTCAAGAAAAGAAACTATCTCAGGCTCTGAATTCGACCCCAAAAGCATTGCTTAGAAAAGGCAACAGCCTCCTCAGGCCCAGGAATGGCCAGACTATCTCTCTTGTGTCCAGATCATAAAATGGGATTGAGATAGTCTCTAGAAAGCCCCTCTCCTAAAACAGTCATTCTGTTTGAGCTAAACCTCCCAGATTTCTGCTTGCTGAGGAGTCACCCAGAATATTCAATGGAAGAAAAATCCAATTTGTGAGCTCTGGACCCCAGGCTGCACACAGAAGCTGCGTGATAGACTTGGTACAGAATTAGGTCACAGCATGCTATGTGCATGTGGATGAATTTTGGCTGGTGGCTCAGGAGACTGATAATGCATGCCCTAAGCATTCACCTAGAAAACCTTCCTGATTTTAACTGTGGCGTATCTGGTCAGTTACTCACACAGAGGATACTTTGTTCTAAAACCCGGGGGTATGCCCAGCATTCATCACAGTCTGGGCACTGTGTCTGTGGTCACATTTACCCCTGGCAGGGTCCTTAGGTCCTAGTTAGCAGCTTTTTCTACTTCAAGGGAAGCAGCAAGCAAATTAAAAAAAACAAAACAAAAAACAACACAGCAAGTTACTTTTGACTTTCCTAGCAAATCACCTAGCAAGATGAAAGGGGAATGTGTCTGTTAACTGGATGACACCAAATGAATTATGGGGCAAAGGGCAACTGACAGCAACTGCCTAGGAGTGGCAGAGACAGATTTATAGACAGGCTCATTGCCCACCCTTGATTTCTCAAAGTGAAACAGGGAGAGAAAGGTGTTCTTCAATTTGGTGTATCCCAGAGATGGAAAATCAGTGAAGTAGGAAAGAGTGTGAGTTCCAAAGTATGGTGACTTCAGTTTGAATACCAGTAGCTCTATGAACCTGGAGATGTCCCCGCCTTCCTGAACCTCCATTTCCTCATGTGTAAAACAAGGATACTACATACCTGCCAGATAAAGGTTAAAGGAGATTTGATCACATAGAGTAGTGCCAGGCTCACAGTAGGCCACCAATAAGTGATGTTAGTTATCATTATTCCTCACTTGAGTTTCTCCTGAGAAATACAATCTCAACTAAACCCCAGTCCCGATTTTCTCTCTAAGGACTGGTTTGTCCACCTGGGGTCTCCCATAGGTGTTGCTTATGCTGCTGGTAGTTTCTCTCCTAAGCTTCTCTCACCATTCTGGCAAACAGGGCTGTAGTGAACACTTTCTTCATATTGTGTAAGTCTTGGGGAGACAGAACTCCCCCTCCTGCTTTGAAAGCCAGCCCAGTCACAGTACAGGCCTGAGACCTGGACTTAATCAATTTGATGCTTCTTCCAGAAGCTGGGACTCTTACGTGAGTAAAAGAGAGACACTGGGACAGGTGAGAAATGATCACGAGTCAGGGTGCGCAAGGACAGTAACAATCCCGGCCTGTCCCCTGCTCTTGCTGGGCAGCCTCCTTTGTTCTTATTTTCACAGCCTGGTTCTCCAGCCTTCTAGTCAATTCTGTGAACCACTAGGTCTCCTCCCAATACATTCCTTTTTTGAATGAGTCAGGCAGAGCTGCTTGCTATTGTTTGAAACGAATAAGTTTCTAATGTGGAGTCAAGACACCTTTTTCATACTGCCAGGCAAGAGGAAAATCCAGCCTGTTGAGATTTGGGTGTTGAGAGCTGCCCTTTCCCTGGGAACAGCAACTACTAGCAAAGAGGGCAAGAGAGATTTCCATAGCTGCCCCAGGGTTCAGGGGAGGCAGTCTCTCTGCCCTTTGATGTTGCTGGAAATCCTCTAACAACGCTTATACAATCTCAAAACTAGCAACTCAGGAAACAGGATAAAGCAGTGCAAGAGAAATACAAAGCAGGCAAGTTCCTGGTTCAAAGTCATAAACATTTGCCATAAAAATGAGAACAAGATTTCCCTTGATAAACAAAACAAAGGCAAGAAAATGTGGAGATTGGTTGCTTTTTCCTCTTGCTGTACTAAGGAGGGTTGACCTTGATTCTACCTTTTCTTTGCTCGACAGCATAGGCAAAAAGACTAAGCTGAAGTCAGGCCAGGGAGGAGACATAGGCTTCCATCCCATAGTTACCCCAACAGGGGACTGGGTGTGTCCTGAAGTTTCCTTTTTTCTTCCTTTCTCCATTAGCAAATGTCCCTGATAAGAACCCCTCATGATGCTCAGTTACATGACCCTTGAGCCAAGTATCACCTCACCAGTGAAGTCTTCTTTGATATCCCCAGGTAGAGTTCATTGTTTCCGGCCCTACATAATACTACATTGTAGAGTATGTGGTCATTTAGTTGTCTGTCTGCCTCACTAGACCTATAGGGAGGGCTTTGACGGAAAGGACTATGCCTGGCAGTACCAGACTCAGAAGTAATCTCAGAGTTTGTTGAATAAATGAATGTGGGAGACCTGACTTCATGTGAACAGCTGTGTCATTCCTCTATTCTGTGAGTTCACAGTTGATAGCAACATGCCACGAATGGCCTTGGCCTCCAGGCCCCGTACGTGTGTTGGTGGGGGGTATGGGAGTGGGAGCGTCCATGCAAACAGCATTTAAGGCACTAAATGGCCCTCCTAGGGAAGTGATTAAATTGAATAAAAGGACTTATTTAATTAGCAAGCAATTATTGAGTGTTCATGTACCAGTTGGCCCACACTTAAGGTAAGAGGCAGTGAACACATGTCCTAGGAGCCAGAAAGGAAATCAGCAGTACTCCTTCCACCGAGAGCCATTGCTGACAACCCCTCTCTGCCCTGGCATCAGCCAGGGCCCAATGGCTCTGTCCATGAGCAGACTCACTGTCAGCGCTCACTTGGAGAACTGACTTTTTTGTTTAACTTTTTACGGGCTTTCTGGCAAAAACCAGAAAACCTGCTAGACAAAGTCTAAGAGCTATAACACTGGGAACCAACTCTTTTTTTTTTTTTTTTTTTTTTTTTTGAGACAGAGTCTTGCCCCATTGCCCAGGCTGGAGTGCAGTGGTGCAATCTCGGCTCACTGCAACCTCCGCTTCCTGGATTCAAGTGATTCTCCTGCCTCAGCCTTCCAAGTGGCTGGGATTACAGGCATGAGCAACCATGCCTGGCTAATTTTTTGTACTTTTGGTACAGACAAGGTTTCACCATGTTGGTCCCAAACTCCTGACCTCAAGTGATCCACCCTCCTTGAACCAACTTTTAAAAAAACATTAGACCCTGGGCCAGTCATTTCCTTCAGGTCACCACACTTCCTATATCACTCTCTCCTCTTGGTGGTTTTGACAAAAAGATGTGACTTGCCATACCCGAAGAGGCTTCTTTCTTTTCAGAGCAGATTTCTTTGGTCACTCACTTGGGCACATCAGTGAGAGGTCTAGGGAGGTGCTGCCATGAATGGAAGCAAGGACTTTCAAGAGAGTTCATTTGGACCCCATTTTTTTTTTTTTTGGCAGAGTTTCACTCTTGTCACCCAGGTTGGAGTACAGTGGCACGATCTCAGCTCACTGCAACCTTTGCCTCCCAGGTTCAAGTGATTCTTCCGCCTCAGCTTCCCAAGTAGCTGAGATCACAGGCATTCACCACCATGCCAGGCTAATTTTAGTATTTTTAGTGGAGATGGGTTTTCACCATGTTGGCCAGGTCGGTCTTGAACTCCTGACCTCAGGTGATCCACCCACCTCAGCCTCCCAAAGTGCTGAGATTACAGGCATGACCCAACGCACCTGGCCTGGATCCTCTTTCTTGGTTCTTGGGATTGGATTAATAACCTTTATTAGTAATGGTGGTAGGTCCTGCTTTATAGTTATTCTGTGAACATGCGTTCTTTTTGAAAACTTTATAAGTGCCTGAAAAGGATTAAAAATAGACTGGGCACAGTGGCTTATGCCTATAATCCCAGCACTTTGGGAGGCCGAGGTGGGCGGAACACCTGAGGTCGGGAGTTTGAGACCAGCCTGACCAACATGGAGAAACCCCGTCTCTACTAAAAATACAAAATTAGCTGGGCATGGTGGCGCTTGCCTATAATCCCAGCTACTCAGGAGGCTGAGGGAGAAGAATCACTTGAAACTGGGAGGCAGAGGTTGCGGTGAGCCGAGATCTCACCATTGCACTCCAGCCTGGGCAACAAGAGTGAAACTCCATCTCAATAATAATAAAATAATAATAATAATAATAATAATGCCAACCTGCAACTCTCTGGTCTTCCTGAAATAGTGAATGTTTTCCCTAAATTAGATTTACCTTAGTAAGCTTAACAGCTTACAATGCACCAAATAAAAATACAAACAATTCAATTTTTAAAAATAGACTAAGGATTTGAACAGGAAGAATTCGAATTTCTCGCAAGAAGATCTACAAATAGCCAATAAGCACTAAAAAGGTGCTCAACCTCAAATTCAACTCAAAAGCACAATTAGGTACCACTTCATACCCACTAGAATGGCTATAAGACAAAAAGTCAGATAGTAAGTATTGAGGAGGATATGAAGGAACCCTCACGCACTGCTGCTGGGAGTGTAAAATGATACAACTGACTTGGAAAACTGTTTCTCAGTTCACCAAATGATGAAACAGAAAGTTACCATATGACCCAGCAATTCCACTCTTCGGTCTATACCTAACAGAACTGAAAACATATGTTCATGTCAAAACCTGTACGTCTGTTTCTATCAGCATGATTCATAATAGCCAAAAAGTGGAAACAACCTAAATGGCCAGCAACAGATTAATGAATAAATAAAATCTGGTATATCTATACAATGGAATATTATTCAGCCATAAAAAGAAATGAAGTGCTGACATGTACTACAACGTGTGGACCTCGAGAACATTATGCTAAGTGAAAGAAAACAGACAAAACCCCACGTATTATTCCATGTATATGAAATGTCCAGAATGGGCAAATCCACAGAGAAAGAAGGGATGAGAAGTGACTATTAAATGGTACAAGGCTTCTTTGGGTGATGACAGAAATGTTCATCTCTAGGCCCCATCTCTAGATAGTGGGATAATTATAAAATCTTGTGACTAGGCTGGGTGTGGTGGCTCAAGCCTGAAATCCGAGCACTTTGGGAGGCTGAGGCATGAAGACTGCTTGAGCACAGGAGTTTGAGACCAGCCTAGGCAACATAATGAGATGCTGTCTCTATTTTAAAAAAAAAACTTTTTAATCTTGTGACTATACTAAAGATAACTGAATTTACACTTTTTTTTTTTTTTTTTTGAGACAGAGTCTCACCCTGTTGCCCAGGCTGGAGTGCAGTGGCGTGGTCTCGGCTTACTGCAGCCTCTCCCTCCCAGGTTCAAGCAATTCTCCTCCCTCAGCCTCCGGAGTAGCTGGGATTACAGGTGCCTGCCACCATGCCCAGTTAATTTTTTTGTATTTTTAGTAGAGACGGGGTTTCACCATGTTGGCCAGGCTGGTCTAGAGCTCCTGACCTTATGATCTGCCCACCTCGGTCTCCCAAAGCGCTGGGATTACAGGTGTGAGCCACCGTGCAGGGCCTATATTTATTTTTTTTTTTTAGATGGATTTTCACTCTTGTTGCCCAGGCTGGAGTGCAGTGGCGCCATCTCAGCTCACTGAAACCACCTCTCGGGTTCAAGCAATTCAATTCAAGCAATGCACACACACACACACACACACACACACACTTAAGAATTGTCATTGACATTGGCCTATTCTTTATTTTTTTGGAGACAGAGTCTCGCTCTGTCGCCCAGGCTGGTGCAGTGGCGTGATCTCAGATCACTACAACCTCCGCCTCCTGGGTTCAAGTGATTCTCGTGCCTCAGCCTCCCAAGAAGCCAGGATTACAAGCACGTGCCACCACAACTGGCCAATTTTTGCATTTTTAGCAGAGATGGGATTTTGCCATGTTAACCAGGCTGGTCTCGAACTCCTGGTCTCAAGCAATCCACCCAACTCAGAGTGGTGGAATTACAGGCATGAGCCACCACACCCGGCCTGATGTTGGTCCATTCTTGCTCAGGGTCTTCACATACAAAGCAAGAGATGGCTTCTAAGGGTTCTAACCACTCTGATGTTTTAAGCATGTGTCTACAAATGCAGAAAGCAAGCTCAAGTACTCTAGCACTAAATTACTAATTCAGAGCACCTTCTGCCCATAGACCTAAAGGTATCTTGCAAGCCAGGTGATCTCAGGTTTATTTGTGGGCCACATGTTCAGATGTTCATGTGCCTGCAGATCACATGACTTTTAAAAAATTACCATTGTGTGTAAATTAGTCTACTAATCATTAAAATTAAGAATCTTGGCCAGGCACTGTGGCTCACACCTGTAATCCCAGCACTTCCGGAAGCCGAGGCGGGAGGATCACCTGAGGTCAGGAGTCCAAGACCAGCCTGGCCAACATGGTGAAACCCCGTCTCTACTAAAAATTCAAAAATTAGCCAGGCGTGGGGGCGGGCTCCTGTAATCCCAGCTACTCAGGAGGCTGAGGCAGGAGAATCGCTTGAAACCAGGAGGTGGAGCCTGCAGTAAGCCAAGACTGCACCATTGCACTCCAGCCTGGACACCCAAGAGCGAAACTCCGTCTCAAAAAAAAAAATAAATAAATCTTTAGCAGTAATACAAAAGTAGTCTGTTCAAAAGTATATAGCCTAGTGCTACCTGTTAACCAACTCTAATCTGATTTGATCACACCATAATGAAAATATTTACATTATCCTTAGAACCTATCAGGTCAAGGCATGACCCAATCCTGACACCACATTTGTATTTACATGGTAGTTCTCAGCTTCATGTTAGCAGTTTCATGAAACAATAAGAACTTTGGCAGAACTAGGTCCAGGTCCTCTTGGTGGGCAGAGTATCATCTCCCTGTATTCTATCAGTTCCTTTGACTTGGATAGGACAGATATTAGACAGCTCTTGAGGACTGCATTCCAAAGGTAGCTGCAGAAAATCAACACATTTCACAGGTGTCTCAGACTGTGCCTCTCTCCCAAATTGTGCCCATTTTCACCAGGGAGAGCTGCAGTTTATCTTATACCATTCATGATTCCACCATGCTTAGGCAGTTCAGTAATGGAAAAGAAGTACATTTGGGTTCGAGACCAGAAAGCTAGTTGGGCATGGTGGCATGTGCCTGTTAGGCCCAGCTACTAAGGAGCCCAAGGCAGAAGGATCACTTGAGCCCAGGACTTTAAGACCAGGCTGGACAACACAGGAAGACTCTGTTTCTCTTTAAAAAGAGAGACAGACAGACAGAGAGACAGAGAAAGCCACTGCATAGGAGGAGGAAATATATTAAGTAATAGGCTGGGCACAGTGGCTCATGCCTGTAATTGCAGCATTTTGGGAGGCCAAGGTGGGTGGATTACTTGAGCTCAGGGGTTTGAGACCAGCCTGGGCAACATAGCAAGACCTCGTCTCAACTTAAAAAAAAAAAAATCAGCTGGGCATGGCGGTGCATGCCTATAGTCCCAGTTACTTGGGAAGCTGAGGCGGGAGGATTGCTTGAGCTCAAGAGATCAAGGCTGCAGTGAGCTGTGATCGTGCCACTTCACTCCAGCTTGGGAGACAGAATGAGACTCTGTCTCAAAAAAAAAAAGATAATAAATATACAATGTGTATACGTTAGAAGTATCATGAGCCCTACCTTGGGGCAGTATCAGGCAGAGTTTAGAATAAAATCATATGAGGAAGGGACTGTTGCACTGTTCAATAGAAATATGAGCCATATATGTAGTTTTAAGTCAGTTAATAGACATATTTAAGAAGTAGGCCAGGTACAGTGGCTCACGCCTGTAATCCCAGCACTTTGGGAGGCCGAGGCAGGTGGGACACCTGGGGTCAGGAGTTTGAGACCAACCTGGCCAACATGATGAAACCCCATCTCTACTAAGAATACAAAAAAAATTAGCTGGGCATGATGGCAGATGCCTGTAACCCCAGCTACTCAGGGGGCTGAGGCAGGAGAATTGCTTGAACCCAGAAGGCAGAGGTTGCGGTGAGATCATGCCACTGCACTGCAGCCTGGGCAACAGAGCTAGACCCCATCTTAAAAAAAAAAATAGTAAAAAGGGCTGGGCACGGTGGCTCATGCCTGTAACCCCAGCACTTTGGGAGGCTGAGGCCGGTGGATCACTTGAAGCCAGGAGTTTGAGACCAGCCTGGCCAGCATGGTGAAACCCAGTCTCTACTAAAAATACAAAAAAATTAGCGGGGCGTGGTGGCTCATGCCTATAATACCAACTACTTGGGAGGCTGAGATGGGAGAATCACTTGAACTCAGAAGGCAAAGGTTGCAGTGAGCCAAGATTGTGCCACTGCCCTCCAGCCTGAGCAACAGAGAGACACCCTGTCTCCAAATAAATACATACATAAACGAATAAGTAAATAAAGTAGGCCAGGCACAGTGGCTCACATCTACAATCCTAGCACTTTGGGAGGCCAAGGTGGGCAGACCACCTGAGGTCAGCAGTTCAAGACCAACCTGGCCAACATGGTGAAACCCCATCTCTACTAAAAATAGAAAAAATTAGTCAGACGTGGTGGTGGATGTTTGTGACCCCAGCTACTCAGGAGGCTGAGGCAAGAGAATCGCTTCAACCCGGGAGGGGGAGGTTGCAGTGAGCCAAGATTGTGCCACTGCACTCCAGCTTGGGCAACAGAGTAAGACGCTGTCTCAAAACTAAATAGTAAAAAGAAACAGGGGAAACTAATTTATATATTAAATATATGCAACTATTTAATATATCCAAATAGACCCAATATGTCAAAATATTATTTCACCATGTAATCAATAGAGATATTTTATTATTATTTTTTTTTGGAGATAGAGTCTTGCTATGTCACCTAGAGTTCAGTGGTGCAAACACAGCTCACTACGGGCTCATGCCACCACACCTGGTTAATTTTTATTTTTATGTTTTTAGAGACAGGGTCTCACTATATTGCCCAGGGTGGTCTTGAACTCTTGGGCTCCAGCGATCCTCCTGCCTCATCTTCCCAAAGTGCTGGGATTACAGGTGTGAGCCACCATGCCCAGCCTACATTATTTTCTTCATATTTCATCAGTCTTTTTCCACAAAGTAATTTTTATTATGCCACTGTGCAGGTAAAGAAACTAAGAGAGGTCAAGTTCAGCATCTCAGAACTATTACATGGTAGAGCCTGGACTCAGATCCAGATATCTCTGACTCCAAAATCCTTGCTTGCTCGTAAACTCCCATTATACTTTTTTTTTGAGACAGGGTCTTGCTCTGCCACCCAGCTTGGAGTACAGTGGGGCAATGATGGCTCATTGCAGTCCCAACCTTCTGGGCTCAAGCAATCCTCCCATCTCAGCCACCCAAGTAGCTGGGACTACAGGCACACGCCACCATGCCCAGCTAATTTTTGTATTTTTTGTAGAGACATGGTTTCACCATATTGCCCAGGCTGGTCTCCAACTCCTGGGCTCAAGCAATCCATCCGTCTTGGTGTCCCAAAATGTATCAACAAGACAAAAACCCATATGAATCTCTTGTCAAGCATTTAAAACACTCTTTTTTTTTTTTTTTTTTTTTTGAGACAGAGTCTCGCTCTGTCGCCCAGGCTGGAGTGCAGTGGTGCAATCTCGGCTCACTGCAAGCTCCGCCTCCCGGGTTCACGCCATTCTCCTGCCTCAGCCTCTCCGAGTAGCTGGGACTACAGGCGCCCGCCACCACGCTCGGCTAATTTTTTTTGTATTTTTAGTAGAGACGGGGTTTCACCGTGGTCTAGATCTCCTGACCTCGTGATCCACCCGCCTCGGCCTCCCAAAGTGCTGGGATTACAAGCGTGAGCCACCGCGCCCGGCCAAGCATTTAAAACACTCTTCCTTGGCAAGGAACAGTGGCTCATGCCTGTAATCCCAACACTTTGGGGGGCCGAAGTGGGTGGATCACAAGGTCAGGTGTTTGAGACCAGCCTGATCAACATGGTGAAACCCTGTCTCTACTTAAAAAAAAAAAACAAAAAACAAAAATTAGCCGGGTGTGGTGGCGCACGCCTGTAGTCCCAGCTGCTCAGGAGGCTGAGGCAGGAGAATCGCTTGAACCTGGGAGACGGAGGTTGCAGTGAGCCAAGATCACGCCACTGCACTCCAGCCTGGGTAACAGAGACTCCGTCTCAAAAAATAAATAAATAAATAAATAAATAAATAAAAATTAAAAAAACACTGTTCCTCATGACGAAACCAGCATAGCTTGTTGTGGGCTTACTTTGGTATGGGATTTCTCAAAATACTTGGACACACTGCCGGGGCTGATGTCTCTGTTGTGACAATTTCACTCCGGCACAGCATTTGTGGGGTATTCTTTGGAAAGAGATGGGACTGCCAAGGCTTTTACAAAAAAACCCTCTCTTCCATGAAAATTCTCAAATGTGGCAGTGAGCAGATATGTTCACAGAGCATCTGAATTCATGCACAGACAGATGCTCTGCATAGAAATTGTGACTAAGCCTACAGCCATACCACCCTGAACACGCCCGATCTCATCTGATCTCAGAAACTAAGGAGGGTGGGGCCTGGTTAGTATTTAGATGGGAGAAATTGTGAATAAATTTCACAATTGGAGAACATAAAGATCTTTTGTTTGCAGAGGTCGGAGATTAAAATTTGAATGTGTGAAACTGCCAATAGTTTGGTAAATACATCAGCCCACCATCAGCCTTCAAAGGGAATTGAAACCATTTGTAAAAATCAGTGAGGTGGGCAATGTGTGGGCGTGTGGGTTTTCCATGGAGGGAATAGATTTATGCTACATGCATAAATCTTTGATAAAAGACTTCATACATCTTTGAAAACTGGTAATATTTTATAGTTACAGCTCATCTCAATTTTGACTACCCACATTTTAAATGCTCAGTAGCTACACGTGACTAGTGACAACTGTATTGGACAGCACAGCTTCAGAGCATGTTAGCTGTGGGAATAATAAAAGCAGTGCTTAGTGAGAATTGACTTTGGTAGGCATTGTTCTGAGCTCTTTACAGGTATTAACCTGTTAATCCTCACAACTCTATGAAGTAGGTATTATCATCTTGTTTTACAGAGAAGGAAACTGAGTTTCAGAGAGGTGAGCTTATTTGCCCAAAGTCATAGCCAAGGTAGTTTCAGAGCTTGTGCTTTTAACTATTCTACTAAACTCCCTGGGGCCTGCCTACTATTTCTCTCTCTAGTATGGTCTTAATAAGTGGTAATAAACCAAGTGCTACTCTATTGGGAATACTTTTTATTTTGTTGGAGAAAGATCTGGTAAGGTGGAGTCATGAACTTTTCAGGTCCAGGAAGTGCTAAATGTGGGGCATCAACTCAGTAAATCTCCAAGATTCCTTAATCTCTACAAACCTGTTTCAGCCCTTTACAAATATTTCACAAACTGGCAATGTTCAAGGGCACAAACACAATGAAACTTGTGATGCTAATCACTTTCTTCTCTAATCATGCAATGATTTGCAAAGTCCACAGCACAATTTTCCTGGAGAATGATGCAATGGAAGCTGAGCATACTAGCCTTTTGACTTCAATAAACTGTGAAACCTGTTTGTCCATTTTCTAAAGATAAAATTGAAACCCATTTTCCTACACTTAGACAAAACTTCAGATTACTTATTTCAAGTGATTTAGCCCTGCTAGTTAATATTATCTAATGAGGTAGTTTTAAATGTCAAATATGATATACAGTCGAAATGTTGGATGTTCTCCTGCCTTAGGAATATTCCTACTTTCCTTACCCAAAACTGATAGAAGGATGAGATGGAAAAATTTAAGGATGCTATCAAAGAACATGCAGCAAATTATTTGTAGGTCACAAAGGGATTGCAAATTGCTGTAGACTTTTCTTACTCATTTTCTCTAAGCAGAGGCTTGGACAAGGACTTTACATAATACTTTAACGAGCACCTCTTTTTGACTTGGAGAACTGAGCACGTGCATTTATCTCTACTTCTTCACACTAACGTTAGAGCAAGTGAACATCAAATATACCCATGAGGACAAAGAATAAGGGAGGAGAGAACAACAGATGAGTGTGAACAGAGTTTCAGAAGTTAGAAACTGGCTAGAAGAGTGAGCAGTTAGGAAAAAGTGAAACCTAGACCTGTTGGGGATGGGAATGTCAATGAGAAGCAAATGAGTCAGGCCTCAGACGCTGGGGAAGCTCAGGATCCATGTACCATGTATCACGCCATGTACCATGTATCATACCATGTATGGAAAACAGGGGACCAGCTGTGACTGTCAGCTGAATCTTTACATGGAACAACTGGGCCCCTATGTACACTCTCATCCCAAGCAGCTAGATGACTACCCCTCTCCCAACTAACAAGAGACCGGGAGTTGATTCTGTGGGAGAGTTTCAATCAAAGAGGTTCCAGGCAAATAAACTCCAGGCATGGTGGATGTTGGGGGAAGCGATACACTGTTGGGGAAAAAAGGTGAACTGTTCACTGTGAATAATGAGATCTTAGCTTGCATTGCTGGGCTCTAAAGTCACCAGTAGCTAAGTGTGTATATTTGCCCCATCTTTTTCCCACCAGAAGATTGGATAATTCTTCTGTGGAGAAACCTATAGAAATTGATAGGAGCTTCAAACCACAGTGCACTAACACATCTTCTGACACAGAGCTTCCAATGGCTTTTCTAGGGCCTTATAAGTAGACAACAAAAGACTTTTGAAAAAAGCTTCTACCGGCCGGGCGCGGTGGCTCACGCTTGTAATCCCAGCACTTTGGGAGGCCGAGGCGGGCGGATCACGAGGTCAGGAGATCGAGATCACGGTGAAACCCCGTCTCTACTAAAAACACAAAAAATTAGCCGGGCGTGGTGGCGGGCGCCTGTAGTCCCAGCTACTCGGAGAGGCTGAGGCAGGAGAATGGCGTGAACCCGGGAGGCGGAGCTTGCAGTGAGCCGAGATCGCGCCACTGCACTCCAGCCTGGGCGACAGAGCGAGACTCCGTCTCAAAAAAAAAAAAAAAAAAGAAAAAAGAAAAAAAAAGAAAAAAGCTTCTACCATGAAAGGTAAAGGCCAAAATAAATAAAAACTCAAATGAATAAATGCAAGAAGAAAATTTCAAAAAAGTTGTAATTAAGAAACACTTCATTTGGATGGAACTATAAAGCCAAAGAATGGGATAAGCTGTATCCTTTCATTTCACTCGATAAACTTGTATTTCTTCTCTTATTAGAAGGTTGCCACCCTTTCACTTCAGAGATAAGCCAAATAAGAAAAAGCCATGAAAATAAATTCCAAGTTTTTTTCACTTCTCTGCACCCCCATCTCCACTGCCATAGTCCAAAGCAGCAGCATCTTTCACCTGAATGATGACAACGGCCCCTTCAATAGGTCTCCCTGCTTCAGACTAGTCCCTGCCAAACAATACTACATAGAACATTTAGAATGATTTTTTTTTTTTTTTTGAGACTCTGTTGCCCGGACTGGAGTACAGTGATGCGATCACAGCTTACTGCAGCCTTGACTGCCTGGGCTCAAGCAATTCCCCTTCCTCAGCCTCCCAAGGTGTTGGGACCACAGATGTGTACCACCCACCTGGGATTTTTTTTTTTTTTTTTTGTAGAGATGAAGTCTCCCTGTGTTGCCCAAGCTGGTGTCAAACTCCTGGGCTCAAGCAATCCACCCACTTCAGCCTCCCAAAGTGTTGGGATGACAGGCATGAGCCACCGCACCGGGCCAGAATGATCTATTTAAAAAAAAAAAAAAGAAGCTGGGCACAGTGGCTCACGCCTGTCAACCCAGCACTTTGGGAGGCTGAGGCAGGCCTTGACCTGGGAGGTCAAGGATGCAGTGAGTCAAAATCATGCCACTGCCCTGTACTAGTCAGTTCAAAACCAGCCTGGTCAACATGGTGAAACCCCATCTCTACTAAAAATACAAAAAAATTAGCTGGGCATGGTGGCACATGCCTGTAGTCCCAGCTGCTCAGGAGGCTGAGGTAGGAGAATTGCTTGAACCCGGGAGATGGAGGTTGCAGTGAGCCCTTATCGCGCCACTGCACTCCAGCCTGGGTGACAGAATAAGAGTCTGTCTCAAAAAAAAGAAGAAAAGAGAAGAAGAGAATCCACCCATTTCAGGCCCTTGATTAAACATTCTCAAAGGCTTTCTTTAGAACTTGGAATACAAATCTAATGCCTGGCCAGGCGTGGCGGCTCATGCCTATAATCTTAGCACTTTGGGAAGCTGAGGCAGGTGGGTCACTTGAGCTCCGGAGTTCGAGGGCAACTTGGCCAACATGGCAAAACTCATCTCTGCTAAAAATACAAAAATTAGCTGGGCATGGTGGCATGTGCCTGTAGTCTCAGCTACTCAGGAGGCTGAGGCAGGAGAATCACTTGAACCCAGTAGGCAGAGGTTGCAATGAGCCGAGATTGCGCCACTGCACTCTAGCCTGGGCGACAGAGTGAGACTCCATATTAAAAAACAAAAACAAAACAAAACAAACAAACAGAAAACAACTAATGCCTGGCCAGGCGCAGTGGCTCACACCTGTAATCCCAGTACTTTGGGAGGCCGAGGCAGACGGACCACTTGAGGCCAGAAGTTTGAGACCAGCCTGGTCAACATGTTGAAACCCCCTTTCTGCTAAAAATACAAAAATTAGCCGGGCATGGTGGTTCACGCCTGTAATCCCAGCTATTTTGGGGGCCGAGGTGGGAGGATCGCTTGAACCTGGGAGGTCATGTCTGCAGTGAGTCAAAATCATGCCACTGCACTCCAGCCTGGGTGACAAAGTGAGACCCTGCCTCAATAAATAAATACATAAATAAATCTAATGCCCTTGTGCTAGCCAACAAGGTCTGGTATCAAGTCTCTATGCTCCTTCAACCTCTCCCACTCCACTTGCCATTCCACCCATTCCTTCTCCCCCCACCACATGCCAGCCACATCCAGCTCTTTCTGTTCCTAGAACACAAGGTTGTTCTCCCCTCAGGCCTTAGCCTAGAGGTTCCTGAATATGACTGTTTTTTTTTTGTCTGTGTCCCCACACTGTAACAAAAGCTCCATGACAGCAAATATCATGTCTATCTTATTTTCCATCAGACCATCTACAAGGGTACCTGACACGTAGTGTGCGCCCAATAAATATTGAATAAATTAAATCATAGTACAGAAGCCTCAGAGTTTCAAGGGAGAGGTGAAACAACGTAAAATGAAAAAAATATTGAACCATTAAGCAAATTCCATCAGGGAATATAAAAACTTTATTGATGTTAGAATCAATATTTCCCTCGGACCAAGTAGGTTTCAATGTCAAAAATTCTATTTTATCAATGTCAATATCCTGGTTGTGATATTATGCTGTAGTTTTGCAAGACTGAACGAACTGGATAAGAGATACACAGGATCTCTCTATTATTTCTTATTTCATGTAAATTTACAGTTATCTGTTTTAGTATATTATTTGGTATCTAAATTTACTAAATTATTTATATTACTTAGTATGTTATTTTAATATCTCTTCTAAAATAAAAAGTTTAAACAATTCTAATCAAAGGTAAGATCATTTAGTATTCACCCAGCCTGCTTTTGCAGTGCCACCCCAAAATGTGTTCCTCTATAGAATGTTCCGCAGAAACGAATGCTCACTGATGGAACTTAGGGTCATAGAGGAAGCCTCCATAGCTGGTAGCTGATACCCTTCTCTGGGAGCTAAAAACATCAAACTGTTCTTAACCACACACAGCGCCTGGTCCATAGTCAGTGTTCAATAAATATTTATTCAATGAGCTAATTATTTGAGAAAGCCAAAATGACATCCAGGCACAGGTTGTGAACTCTTATAACACTGACTGTTATTCCAGCATGGGAAGATACCAGCATCAAAGACAGGTCTATAAATGACTGTGTACTGTTCACAAAGCCCCTATTACTCTTAAAGGATTAAGATTCCCAAAATGTACAATTGACACTTATCCACCTATGTCTAGTTACTCAATTCTTTGATACAAATTGCATTACATACTAAGGTAGGACAAGGAAATACTCTGGTAGGCCATGTATAAGATCCTGCTCTTTAAATAGATACTGAAATAGTCCTGATCTTATTAACAAGCCCTTTCCAAAAATCGACTAGTAAATGTGTGGTTTGGGAAGGACAACTGTATCAGGAAGTAGCTACCCACATGAAGAGGCCCTATTTAACTTCTCAATTATGGTAAAGGATGAAGTGCCTGCATCTCCTGGTTGTGTTTATATTTTGTTTCTATTTAGAGAACAGTTAATGGGTTAAGCAGCATAGTTGTCTATTGTATCCATTTAGCTAATCTACATACCTAAAATATTTTTGGGTCTTACATCCTCTAAAAGTACATCTTGAAAATTTTAATTTCACTTCACTTATTACTTTATAAGTTACAATCCTTACAAAGTTAAACATTAAAATTAACTACATAAAAATTTTTTGTTTTTTAAATTTTTATTTTTCATTAAAATTGACTACATAAAATTTTATATAAACCAAGTTCTTCTGTCTGAACATTTTTCATTCCCTCCTACCCCATGAAAGAGCAATTTTTTTTCCCACAGACTGTCTAAACTGCACTCTAAACCAAGTCCAGTAGCTGCTGCCCTTGAAGCTGATTAGTAAAACACAAAGTATTCAACATAACACAAGAGCTGATTTAAACTGATAAAGGGCAGGAAATTCAGAGCTGAAGGTAAAACCAGCTCCTGACGTACCCCATTGTTTCTTGGCATACTAAGGCACTCATCACATTAAGTGACCTCATATCTCATCTGGACTAAATACCAAAGCTGAATGCATCTATTTAAGGCAGATGTAGCTTCATCCTTAAATTTCCAGATTTAAATCACTGTTGTCCTTTCTCATTTGTTTTCTAGAGTGGCAGCTTTTATAAGAGTAACTAAAGAAAATAGGTTTCATATGGGAGAGAGAGTTGAGCGATTAGTATACCCTTGTCAGTTGTGTATAAGAGAAACTTTGAAGTTTAAATTTAAAAGATCTATCAGCCTTGACACATTACAGGAATATTAACACTGTCCTATGAGTGAGACTAGATTTACGAATAAAGTCTAAGAAAAAAAATTAAATGTCAAGCTATCATTACTCACCTGTAGCATCAAAACACTATGCAAAAAAAGTTTAGGTAAGTACATTTTAGAATTTACCTGTAAGAATGCCCGATTTTTCTGCACCTAAATTTTGGCATTGACCCTAATACTTAACTTCTATCAAAATTATCCCTTCATTTTATTTTCTAACTCCCCTGCTTTCTTCTTTTCGAAATCTTCAGATTTCAGACCACATTCATACTCAAGCACAGAACTAGGTCATGCAAAAAATAAATGGAGTTTCACTCTTGTTGCCCAGGCTGGAGTGCAATGACACGATCTCGGCTCACTGCAACCTCCACCTCCCAGGTTCAAAGTGATTCTCCTGCCTCAGCCTCCCAAGTAGCTGAGATTACGGGCACACGCCACCAAGCCTGGCTAATTTTTTGAATTTTCAGTAGAGATGGGGTTTCGCCATGTTGGTCAGGCTGGTCTCGAACTCCTGACCTCAAACGATCTGCCAGCCTTGGCCTCCCAAATTGCGGGGATTACAGGCGTGAGCCACTGTGCCTAGCCCATTCCAGATACTTTTTTACTTTTTTTATTTTTAGAGATCGGATCTCACTCCATCCATCGCCCAGGCTGGAGTGCAACAGCACAATCATGGCTCACTGCAGCTTCCACCTCCCAGGCTCATGTAATTCACCCATATCATCCTCCTGAAGAGCTGGGACTACAGGTTGGAGCCATCACGCCTAGCAGATTTTTTGTTGTTGTTAAAGACAGGGGTCTGACTATATTACCCAGACTGGTCTTGAACTCCTGAACTCAAGAGGTCCTCTCACCTCGGGTTCTATAAGTAGTAGGATTAGGCGTGAGCCACGATGCCTGGCCCTTTTCTAACTCTTAAGAATGACATAATTGGCCAGGGATGGTGGCTCATGCCTGTAACCCTACCACTTTTTTTTTTTTTCCTTTTTCTAGATGGAGTCTCACTCTGTTGCCCAGGCCGGAGTGCAGTGGTGCGATATCTCGGCTCACCGCAGCCTCTGTCTCCCGGGTTCAAGCAGTTCTCCTGCCTCAGCCTCCTGGGTAGCTGGGATTACTGGCACGTGCCACCTTGCCCAGTTAATTTTTGTATTTTTAGTAGAGTCAGGGTTTCACCATGTTGGCCAGGCTAGTCTTGAACTCCTGACCTCAAGTGATCCACCTGCCTTGGCCTCCCAAAGTGCTGGAATTACAGGTATGAGCCACTGCACCTGGCCAGTAACCCTACTACTTTGGGAGGGAGGTGGGAGGATCACTTTAGCCCAGGAGTTTGTGACCAACCTGAGCAACATGGTGAGACCCCATCTCTACTAAAAGTACACAAAATTAGCACTTGCCGATAGTCCCAGCTCCCTGGGAGGCTGAAGTGGGAGGATCACCTGAGCCTGGGAGGTGGAGGCTGCAATAAGCCGAGATCACGCAACTGCACTCCAGCCTGGGCAACACAGCAAGACCCTGTCTCAAAAAAAAAAAAAAAAAAAAAAAGAGAAAAAGAAAAGAAAATTAAAGATTATTTAAACAAATGGAAAACATCTCATGTTCATGAGGTGGAAGACAACGTTGCTAAGATGGCAATTCTTCTGAAACTGATCTACAGATTCAATACAATCCCTATCAAAATCCTAGCTTTTTTGCAGAAATTAATGAACTGATTCTAAAATTCGTATGGTTTTGGGCGGGCGCAGTGGCTCATACTTGTAATCCCAGTACTATGGGAGGCCGAGGTGGGTAGATCACTTGAGGCCAGGAGTTGGAGACCAGCCTGGCCAACATAGCAAAACCCCGTCTCTACAAAAAATACAAAAATTAGCCAGGCATGAGGGCGCCTGCCTGTAATGCCAGCTACTCCAGAGGCTGAGGTGCGAGAATCGCTTGAACCTGGGAAGTGGAGCTGAGATCTTGCCACTGCACTCCAGCCTGGATGACAGAGTGAGACAGACTGTCTCTTAAAAAAAAAAAAAAAAGTGTGTATCTATCTAATCTATCATCTATCTATCTATCTATCTATCTATCTAGACAGGACCTTGCTCTCTGTCACCCTGGAGTACAGGCACATAATCATAGCTCACCGCAGCCTCAACCTCCTGAGCTCAAGCAATCCTCCTGCCTCAGCCTCCTGAATAGCTGTAACTACAGATGTGTACCACCATACCCAGCTAATTTTTTTAATTTTTTATTTTTTGTAGAGATGATGTCTTACTTTGTTGCCCAGACTGGTCTCAAACTCTTGAATTCAAGCAATCCTCCTGCCTCTGGCTCCCAAAGTGCTGCGATTACAGGTGTGGGCCACCACTCTCAGAATGGTCAACTGTTTTTTGACAAGAGTACCAAAATAATTCAATAGGAGAAAAAGTCATCTTAACAAATGGTACTGAAACAACTAGATAATCACATGGAAGAGTAAGAGTTGGATCTCTACCTCATACCATATACAAAAATTAACGCAAAATGGATTCGAGACTTAAGTAAAAGTTAAAACTGGAAAACTCTTAGAAGAAAACATAGGGGAAAGATCTTCATGACATTGATTTTACAACCCAAAATTGGATGTGGCAATGATTCCTTGGATATGACACCAAAAGCATAGTCAAAAAATTGAAAAATAGATGTTTTAGATTTAATCAAAATTGACAACTTTTGTGCAAAGGACTATCGAGAGAGTGAAAAGGGGCTGGGTGCCGTGGCTCACGCTTGTAATCCCAACACTTTGGGAGGCTGAGGAGGGCAGATTGCTTGAGCTGCGGAGTTCAAGACCAGCCTCGTTGGCCGGGCGTGGTGGCTCATGCCTGTAATCCCAGCATTTTGGGACGCCGAGGCGGGCAGATCACAAGGTCAGGAGATCGAGACCATCCTGGCTAACACAGTGAAACTCCATCTCTACTAAAAATACAAAAAAAAAAAGTAGCCAGGAATGGTGGCACTTGCCGATAGTCCCAGCTCCCTGGGAGGTTGAAGTGGGAGGATCACCTGAGCCTGGGAGGCGGAGGCTGTAGTAAGTTGAGATCACGCAACTGCACTCCAGCCTGGGCGACAGTGAGACTCCGGTTCCAAAAAAAAAAAGACCAGCCTGGCAACATGGTGAAACCCATCTCTATACACACACATGTGCACACACACACACAGTGAAAAGGTAACCCAAAGAATAAGAAAATATATTTAAAAGTGGATAGGGCTGGCTGTGGCATCTCACGCTTGTAATCCCAGCACTATGGGAGGCTGAGGCAGGCAGATTACTTGAGGTGAGGAGTTTCAGACCAGCCTGGCCAATGTGGTGAAATCCCATCTCTACCAAAAATACAAAAATTAGCCAGGCCTGGTGGCACACGCCTGTAATCCCAGCTACTCAAGAGGCTGAGACACGAAAATTCCTTGAACCCAGGAGGTGGGGGTTGCAGCGAGCCGAGATGGCGCCACTGCATTCCAGCCTGGGCGACAGAGAGAGACTGAATAGACATTTCTCCAAAGAAGATACACAAATGGTTGGTAAACACATGAAGAAATACTCATCATCAATTATTAGGGAAATGCAAATCCAAACCACAATGAAGCTACTCTGCCTATGGAGTAACTATTCCTTTAGTTTTCTAAAAGTAATAAATAAACAAAAAACAACCAAACACACAATGAGATGCCATTTCACAGCCATTAGGATAGCTATTTTATATAAAATATATATATATATTTAAAAAGCAAATAAAATTACAAGTGCTGGCTATGAGGTACAGAAATTAGCATACTTGTAAATTTCTGGTAGAAATGTAAAATGCCACAGCCACAAAGAATTACCCCGTGATCCCACATTTCCATTTCTAGGAATAGATCCAAATGAACTGAAAGCAGAGATTCTAACAGATATTTGTAAACCAATGTTCATAGCAGCATTATTCACAATAGCTAAAAGGTAGAAACAATTCAAGTGTCCATTGATAGATAAACAAAATGTGTTATGAATACAATGGATTATTCAGCCTTAATGAGGAATGAAATTCTGATATATGCTACAACATGAATGAGCCTTGAAAACATTATGCTAAGTGAAGTAAGTCAGAGATAAAAGGACAAATATTGAATGATTCACTTATAGGAAGTACCTAGAACAAGCAAATTTGTAGAACTATAATAGAATAGTGGTTACTAGAAGAAAGAAATGAAGATTTTTAAATTAATTAACTTTTGAGATGGAATCTAGCTCTGTCGCCCAGGCTGGAGTGCAGTGGCGCAATCTCGGCTCATTGCAAGCTCCGCCTCCCAGGTTCATGACATTCTCCTGCCTCAGCCTCCCCAATAGCTGGGACTAGAGGCTCATGGCACCACACCCAGCTAATCTCTGTATTTTTTGTGGAGACAGTTTTGCAATGTTGCCCAGACTGGGATTTTTTTAATGGGTAACATTGCAAAACCCTGTCTGTTGCCAAGCTGGGATTTTTTTTTTTTTTTAACTCTACATGGGTAGAGTTTCAGATTGGAATGATGAAAAAGTTCGAGATACAGTGATGGTTGGAAATCAGTGTGAATGTAGTTAATGCCACCGACTTGTATACTTAAAAATAGTTAAGATAGTAAAATGTTGTTATATATATTTTATAATAACAAAAAGGTAACCTAGAGTGAGAAAATATTTGAAAATTGTGTAAGAAACTTATATCTAGAATACATAACTCTTACAACTCAATAAACGTAACAATTAGAAAATGGGCAAAGGATCTTAATAGACATTCTTCAAAAAAGATATACAAATGGCTAATAAGCAAATGAAAAGGTGCTTAACGTCATTAATTATCCAGAGAATGCAAATCAAAACCACAATGAGATACCATTTCACACCCACTTGGATAGCTAGAACAGTAAGTTCATTACACATTCTATGCTTATACCAAAATATCACATGTACCCTATAAATATGTACAACTATTACGTACCCATAGAAAATAAAAACATCCCCCAAAAGTCAGGTGAGTGTTGAAAGGATGCTAAGAAATCAGAACCCTCGTGCACTGCTGGTGGGAATGTAAAATGGTGCAGCTTGTTTGGAAAAGTCTAGCAGTTCCTCAAATGATTAAATGTAGAGTTACCATATGACCTAGCAATTCCACTCTTAGGTATGTACCCCAAAGAAATAAAACTTCTACATGAATTTTATTAGCATTATTTGTAATAGCTAAAAAATGGAAACAGCCCAAATGTCCACCCACAAATGGATAAACAAAATTTGGTATAGCCATACAATGAAATATAATCACTAGAAAGAAGTACTGATACATGCTACAACACAGATGAACCTTGAAAACATGCTAAGTGAAAGGAGCCAGTCTATTGTATGATTCCATTCATTTGGAAGTCCTGAATCAGAAACCTATGAACAAGTTCATAGTTGCTTAGGGCTGGGAGTGGGGCAGGCCAGGAAATGGGAGTAATAGCTAAAGCGTATAGGGTTTCTTTCTGAGACGACGAACATGCTCTAAAATTGATGGTGATAGTGTCCCATGTGTATAAATATACTATAAACCACTGAATTGTACACTTTAAATGGGTAAATTATATGATATGTGCATATTTAATGAAGCTAAAAATAGCACCAAGAAAAGATCATTTACAAGAATGAAAAGTACTTATTACATCTAGGAGTTACTTTTGGTTTATACATCAAGGTTTTAGAAACTCAAACACAAAATCACGGTATCAACCCTACCTCTGTGCCTCCAGGGCTCTCTCAAAATAGATATATTGAAAACCTACATAAAAACCCTAGCATCCACATAAGACCCAGTCAGTAACATAAGCAGTCACTACTACAAGCTTAGTAGAAACAGTTCTAAATCGAACTGGAAAAAAACCTGTGGGGGTGGAGTGGAGGGAGCTAAGCAAATCAGCAAAAACCAAACCAAAACAAAAAACCTTCCCTGGCTTCCTTTCATAAGGTCAGGGGTTTTAAATACATAAAGAAAAAAATACACTTACAAAGTCTTGTGCATAGGTTTTCTTGGAAAAACATGCAAGGTAATTTCCTTTACATGAATGGAACAAATGTTATATTGTTCTATGTAACTCGATTGATTTATATATGCCAGTTAACAAGGAGAATTAGTATACTGTTCACCAATCACACTAAAGCAATGGAAATGGGTTACACTGCCTACTCTCTAGTCCTAGTGAGTCTTAACTTCATGAGAATTTTGGTGACGTTAGCCTCCCTTTCACTCTGAAAAAGGATCAAAAGTTGAGCTATGGCCAGCTTTTAGACACTTCCTCTCTCCCCCCAAAGGATCACTTAAAAGCAATCTCTAATAAAACACACACAAAATTTATACCATTGACAGAAATTTATTCTTCCATTAAGACTATAGCAATCTGAATTGCCTATTTATAGCTGCAAGTCCATCCAGGATTGATGCTAATTAAGGTTTTTTCCCTATCAAGAATAAGACTCCTATGAAAAGAAAAAAATCGCTCAAGGAAAAAAATGTACCGTTCTCCACAATAATATTTCATTTAAATTTGGAAATAAAGGCTCTGTAGCAACAATTGATATTATCCCTTTATCCTGATAGATGCCATAGAAAGTACTAATCTACACAGGCTCCTCTTTATACAACATATGCTGCATTTAGAGACAATATATGAAGCTTTCTCTTACAGGCACACAGTAGTTACTTTGCCAAATAGGCTCAAGGTTTTAAGAGGACCATTTGTTAACGACAGGTGCACTTTGTAGCTATCATATCTTCATACTCTTTATAGGCAATTG
Organism: Symphalangus syndactylus; assembly: GCF_028878055.3. Classification (NCBI taxonomy): domain Eukaryota; kingdom Metazoa; phylum Chordata; class Mammalia; order Primates; family Hylobatidae; genus Symphalangus; species Symphalangus syndactylus. Next base: position 119,856,198 of record NC_072433.2, read on the forward strand.
AGCCATCAGGCTCAATGGTCAAAACACTCAAGGGGCTGTATTTGGCAGGTACACATGACGGTCTTGGCACTGAGGAGTCCAGCTTCTCGTAGATGATGTTCTGTACCATGGTGTGAACTGGAGAGCCATACCGATGTCCAACTGCCCTTGGACAGTCCCCTTTACAGTATCGAGGGTTGTACCTGTGCGGAGCCACAATCCAATTGTCCCACTTCAGCTGACTAAAGCTAAGTCTAAAGTCATGGAGCTCACACTCATTTTGGGGAAAAAGAAACTGTTTGAAGTATTCACTCAGATTGAAGGAAGCTGGGACCAAGGGCTTCTTCAATTCAGAACTGACAGTTTCCTGACCTCTGCGGTGACGGTGATGGGAAGATCTCCCATCCTCAGCAGCCTCTTTTCCCACAGGATAGGCGGACAGACTTCTCTCCTGGTGAGGACCCTGGGAAGGTCCCCTTTTATAGTGAAGGGAATACCAGCTGTGATAAGCCTGAGCACTTGTGTCATTCAAATATAAGATCAGTGAGGGGGACACCAGAAGAGTCATGTTAAACAAACCATTCTGTGCTGAAAGATGCTCCAGCTGGTCTTTCATGCATGTAAAATTTATAGACATGTGAATACTTCTCTTGTTGGAGGCCACTAAAGGTTGAAGGAGGCTGGTCACATCAATCTGAATCCATTTGTGTTTCTTTCCAAATTCAAACTGTGAGTTAAAGGTAAATGAGTACGGAGCTCTGCAGAGAGTCCTGCTAGAAGACTTTGGCTCCTTTATCATTAGGTTGCACACACATTTGACAGCAGAGGAAAAAGAAACTGAGTTGTTGATAGTGTACAGCAAGACTGACTTGAGTAAGTGTTCAACAGTAGTAATGCGATCCAGGTTAAATAGCAGTTCCACTGATGGAAGGATTCCTAAGAAGAAAAACAATCTACCAGTAGTGCTTGAATATGAGTCAACATAACAGGCAGTCAAGTCAAACAATTAGTACTTCATAATATGCTTTCTCCCTTCTCTTTTCCCCACTTTCTCAAGCCTCAAAAAAAAAAAAAAATGGGGATTAATATAGAAAAGGAAGGCAATTGGTATCATTACTAATTCCCAGCAACCTTACTGGACATTTTATCTCCAGAAAGTCAGAATTGGTGGTGCATCAAAGTAACAGGGAATCACTACATTCTGAAGTTTCATTTTTATTTTTACTTTTTTTGAGACAGGGTCTCACTCTGTTACCCAGGCTGGAGTGCAGTGGCACCATCATGGCTCACTGCAGCCTCAACCTCCCAGGTGCAACTGATCCTCCCACCTTAGCCTCCCAAGTAGCTGGGACTACAGGCATGAGCCACCACGCCCAGCTGATTTTTTGTTTTTGTAGAGACAAGGTCTCGCCATGTTGCCCAGACTGGTCTTGAATTTCTGGGCTAAGGCGATCCTCTCACCTCAACCTCCCAAAGTGCTGGGATCACAGGCATGAGCCACTGTGCTCAGCCTGAAGCTTCATTCTGAGTAATTTGCTCCAAACACAGAAGCAGCTGATAAGGAAAGTAGTATTTTTCTCTTGGATAATCTCTAGAGGGAAAACCATAATAAAAACACTTATCAGACTTATTAAGATGACATTCTAAGCCCTAGTGAAGAAAGTCAATTTAAAACAATGTAATTGTCCTAGTTAATTTAGAACACTTGAGATTAAAAACGGATGCTCTAAAACCACTATATTAAAATAGGAAATTAAGGAAGCAGATACAACTGCCCTGTTGGGTTAGAATGGTTTTAAATCAAGAGCTGGATATATACCTTTTTTTTTTTTTTTGAGACGGAGTCTCCCTCTGTTGCCGGGTGGAGTGCAGTGGTGCGATCTTGGCTCACTGCAACCTCTGCCTCCTGGGTTCAAGCGATTCTCCTGCCCAGCCTCCCGAGCAGCTGGGACTACAGGTATGCACCACCACGCCCGGCTAATTTTTGTATTTTTAGTAGAGATGGGGTTTTACCATATTACAATTTTTTAAAGCACCACACCCAACTGCTGACTCAAATTGTGGACTGATACTTCGTTCTTGTAAGGGCCAACTGTTCAAAAGGGGAACTTCAAGCTTTTCTCTCACAGAAAGTAACAAACAAGAGAAAAATATCCTATTTAACACATCACACCAATAGCTGTAAGAGATGTTTAAGGCCCATTTCTGGGCCAAAAGCTTGGTGGAACAGAAAGAGATGCTAACATTCTCTAGCAGCACTTCCCCTCAGCCTTGAAAGCCATTAAGTCTCTGGTGTTGCTTTAAAATTCCATCATATTAGCCCACCTTAACCAATGAGAGCATTAGGAAAAAGCAATAATCTCAAGTCCCAGATTTGTTTCAACTGGATATTGAGTTTTATGCAAAATAAAATGCAATTCAAGGAACTAGGCTCAGCTCCTTTCTGTAATTGAAATGCATTAGTGTCTATCATCTTCCCTCCACCCAGTTAACCAATCTGCTTTTACATACCTGTTACCTGGTCTCCAGGAGCCTGCTTGTGCTGGGTACAGGGGGTGAAGAGCCGAACAGTGTTGTAGAGGTGACTTCTATTGGATTTAGGAATCCCTTCCTTGGTAGCATATGTCTTATAGAGCTTCTTCATGTAGTGCAAAGCTCTGGAGTCTGGCTGCAGCCTAGGTGCCCCACCTTGCCCAACAGATAGAACTTTGAAAAGCGGGGGAAGGAGGCCAGCTCTGTCTCTCTCATCTATAGGCTGCAGCAAGGACCGAGGCGTAGCCCCAGATTCCAACTCAGCACTAGCAGCAATTTGAGCATCTCCCCCAGAAGCCTGAGAACCAAGGCTAATAGGAAAACACAGCCAGGCAATGCAGCAAAACCAAAGGAGGAATTTGTTGGGAAGTGCCATGGCTTGGGAGAACTAGTGAGGAACATATTTCTCCATGCCAGTCCTCTTCCTAAAGGCCAGGAAGAGCCTCGCTTGGTCTCTTAAATAAATTTCAGGTGTGTGGGTGGACTAGCGTCACTTCTGTAATCAGGCCTCAAGTATGCCTAGCTGAAGATGATTTTTATCAGCTCTATATCAAGCAGCTGATAACACCTTATTTAGCCAATTTGTTAATTAGATACAGATTTATTTGGTCATTTAGCTTTCCTCTCTTTTCCCCTGGCATTTACTTAAAACCTGTTATTGTTATACTACCGAACTAGCTATGTAGCTGAAAGTCTAAGATAAATTGAGGAATGATCTTAAATAAAATCTCTCATTTTTTGAGAAATTTGGATTAAGATGTTCGCTAGGTGCTTGCTGAAACTTCTGAGGCATGTGGAAAAGCTAAACAATTACTCAGGATGATACTCAGATCTGTTGTTATGCAACTTATGGTATTAGGTTTACTCTTCCTCTCAACTTATCCTCACGGCCTTTTCCACCTCCAGGTGTTTACAATTGTAATTATTCGCTGCATGTTAATTTGAGGGGTGAGAAAGTCACAACTGGCATAGAAGTTCCAGAGAGCAGAAAACCGTTAGGTTTCTCAGTCCTCCCAGGTGGCTGGGTACAGAATATGTACTTGGAGTATTGGAATTGTATTTGCAATGTTCTTAAAAGAGGACATCGCCTTTAACTTTGACTTATTTTTAAATGTAACATATTGATGTCCTTACTTTGGTCTGCACACTCATCTATACATATTTTGGTTGAAAGGTTTTGGGATAGTTGCAGATGCTATAAAATAAATGAATGTTTTATTATTATTATTCATCCAAATGGTGGTAGAATTTGCTACAATATTTCTGTCCTTACCTGTATTTCTGTTCTTGCCTTGGAGCTGAGACCAGGCTAGACATTACGGTTTAAAAAAATGAGGCAAAGGAGCACCACGAAAAGCTGAAATGAGGGGATATCCAGCGCCACCCCTAAGGAGACTATGCTGGAAGAGTCAGCCTACACTCATAGTGCAAGATACGAAGCCAGTTTGTGCAGTACCTACATGGGAGAACTAAGGTATGTCTGCAAAATACAAGTTGACTGCCTGCCGAGCCTCCGTGGTCCGTAGGCAGTGTTATCAAACACCCCCAACTGTCGAATGAGCTTAGTCCTAGATTAAATATGGCCAGCAATGCCATTAACAAAACACAAGACGCCTCAGGGCGAGCTGTACAGGACAACAGCATCGTCAAGCGGAATGTACTTCAGGGAAAACACAATAAGGCCTCTCACCCGACGTTCCTTGCGTCTCCCCTGGGGAGAAGAAAGAACTGGGGCATCGTGATACCCCCCACCCCACGCAAACCATCTGGGGAGGAAGCTGGCTGCTGTCGAGGCGGCCTCAGCATTCATCAATTGACGATTATTTTTGTGGCTAAAATTGAGGAAACGTTTGTATTATCTCTTGGGAACGTTTACAGCCTGCCAGTGGACTCTAAAACCGAGTCCAAGACAAGCCTTAGATGTGTGTCCCTGATTTTGGTGCTGGGGTCGCTGATGGCCTGAAAATAACGAAGCCCCCTTTGAGCTACTGGCCAAGGCCTCGTGCTCCTCTGCTGTGGGGCGGCCCGGCCTCGGGGCTCAGAGGCGCTCTGTCTACAGCTGGGAAAACTCGCAGGCCCCAAGCTCCTGGCCAGAGCGGCCCCGGAGGTCGGCAGGCCCCTTCCTCGTCACCTTTTTGTTCCCTCACCCGCCTCCCGCATTCGGCCGCTTCCTGACTGGGATTCCACAGAAAAGCCGAGGGCTGAGGAAAAATGTGAGCGCCTCCGCCTGTCCACTGTCCCCCAAAGTCAGTTCAATCCCCGACGTCCTCCGCTAGGCTCCACCCCACCGGCCCCGGCAGGGCCTCCAAGGCACCGCCCACCTACGGATCACCCAGTCAGGCCACTTCTTTCTGGGACAATGGCGTCATCCCTTAGAGACAGTAGGAAAATGGTATCTCCCGGAAGTTACCTCACCACCTCCAAGAGCAGCTTCCAATCTTGCCGGAAGTGACGAACGAGTCAACCGGATCGGTGACTGCGGAGGGCGAGCTGACCCCTGTGCGTGAGTGGGGTCTGGTTGTGCAGTGTTGGTGGACCCTGGGAGGCTAGGGGCGCCCCGCTGGGCTGGGAAAGGATAAGGAGTGCAGGGGCAGGAGTCTAGGGTTGGGGACGGACCCCTGCGGGGACTGCGGCGCTTCGCGAAAGCGAGCCAAGCGCCTGTCCACCCTCGGTCCTGCAGGGCCGCCGCCACAATGGGCCGCGAGTTTGGGAATCTGACGCGGATGCGGCATGTGATCAGCTACAGCTTGTCACCTTTCGAGCAGCGCGTCTATCCGCACGTCTTCACTAAAGGAATCCCCAACGTTCTGCGCCGCATTCGGGAGTCTTTCTTTCGCGTGGTGCCGCGTGAGTGCCCTGGGCCCGCGGGAGCGGGAGGCTGGACCCCAGCAGCAGCAGCAGCAGCAGTCACTGCGCCTCCCTTCTGAGCGCTGGCGGCCGGGCAGGCGCTCTGTAACTTGCCGTACGCACCGTTCTCATTGAATATTCCTGACCCCCCTTAAGCTGGTCATATCATCCTCCCCATCTTACACGGGGAAAACTGAGTTACAGAACTGAAATGACTGGCCCAGGGTCACTCGGGTGATTCCAGCATGTTCCTCTGAGGTCATCTTTATTTAGTTCTTACCCGTGGTGAAATGCTTTATATTAAACCTGCAGCAGATAGTGATGATAGTTGCATGGCCTTGGATATGCTAAGAACTACTGAAGTGTATACTTTAAAGAAGTCAAGAGGACTGAGACTTTTTTTCTTCTATATGTCTTATATGTGTGATCTCTGTTTACTCTCTTAATTTTTAAAGAGTTTGTAGTGTTTTATCTTATCTACACATGGGGGACTGAAGAGTTCGAGAAATCCAAGAGGAAGAATCCAGCTGCCTATGAAAATGACAAATGAGCAACGCATCCGGATGACGGTTCCCTGTCTCTGAAAGACCTCTCTGGAAGAGGAGTCTGCACTGTAGTGTCTCAAAGACACAATAAACTTCCTATGGTCTGCACTGTTGTGATATTACATTTTTGTGAGTAGAATCCTGTGTGGCCACTAATATTCAAGTTCATGAAGCGCCCCTCCTCAGCATGAGTCTTGAAGTTTTGCCTGGTCTCGGGTTTTGGTGAAAGAGCAGGGCTCGCCCTTTGTTCCATTATCTACAAGAAAGTAGCTGCAGCTACTCCTGCAGCTAACCATTTGTGGGTGACATGGGCTATGGGGAGTGCAGGTTCTTAGCCCTCTGCTCCCATAACAACAATAAAGTCTAGTAACTATATTGTAATTAGTATGTGTCAAGAACACTTTTATTTTTTATTTTTTGAGGTGGAGTCTTGCTCTGTCACCCAGGCTGGAGTGCAGTGGTGCGATCTCAGCTCACTGCCATCTTTGCCTCCTGGGTTCAAACGATTCTCGTCTCAGCCTCCGAGTAGCTGGGATTACTGGTGCAGGACACCACACCTGGGTAATTTTTTGTATTTTTAGTAGAGACAGGTTTCACCATGTTGGCCAGGCTGGTCTGGAACTCCTGACCTCAGATGATCTGCCTGCCTCAGCCTCCCAAAGTGCTGGGATTACAGGCGTAAGCCATGGTGCTCTGGACCTCACATACTCTTCTTGGCTACACAAATGAACTGTTAAACCTCACAAGCACCTTTAATGTATCCTCATTTGGAAGATGAGGAAACAGGCACAGAGAGATTAAGTAATTTGCCAGAAATTATACAGCAGTGAATGGTGGAGTCTTGCACTAAAGTGATGCTCTTAAATCTATGCTCTATTGCAGAGATGTCCAATCTTTTGGCTTCCCTGGGCCACACGTAAAATACACTAACACTACAATAGCTGATAAGCTTTAAAAAATTGCAAAAAAACCTCAACGTTTTAAGAAAGTTTACAAATTTTTGTTGGGTCGGATTCAAAGCCATCCTGAGCCGCTTGCTGCCCAGGACTGCGGTTGGACAAGCTTGCTCTGCTGCCTTTCCTCCTAAGGCAGGCCTTAGCCTGAGGGGATATCAGCTATAAAACGGATGAGGTGATCTCTTGGCCTCCACAGCAGTTTTCTTTTTCTGTGCCAGGAAGCCAACAATGTTCTCAACCGTATGTGGTTCATAAAGCCTCAAAGATTTACTCTGGCCCTTTATGAATAAGGTTTACCCCTGATCTAAAGCCTTTAAATTATCTTTTTGGTATTAAAGGTACCATTTTCCCTTTGCCCACCGACGGATGGTGGGGGTAGGTGTGGTTGGCAGTTTTATGCCTCTAGTTCCTTAGGCTTCTCTCTAAGCTTCGGGGCATGGATCTCACCTGTGCAGGTATGTGGAATATGATGAGTTGTCAAAACTCAGTACAGTACATGATATGGGATCTGAGATCTGTTTTTAGAAACTCTTCTAAGGACTCTTCCTGCTAGCAGCAACTTTGATTCTGGGTCAGACTTTTTTTTTTTTTTTTTTTGAGATGGAGTCTTGCTCTGTCACCAGGTTGGAATTCAGTGGTGTGATCTCAGCTCACTGCAACCTCCGCCTCCCGGGCTCAAGTGATTCTCCTGCCTCAGCCTCCCAAGTAGCTGGGACTACAGGCGCACACCAACACACCCAGCTAATTTTTGTATTTTTGTTTTTTTTTTTACTAGAGATGGGGTTTCACCATGTTGGCCAGGATGGTCTTGATCTCTTGACCTCGTGATCCACCTGCCTCGGCCTCCCAAAGTGCTGGGATTACAGGTGTGAGCCACTGTGCCCGGCCAGACTGTATCTTTATTATCCTAATTACTGCTATTGCCTTTTAAGAATCAAAAGTTAAGATACTTCAAAACATGGCCGGATGCGGTCAGGAGTTTGAGACCAGCCTGGCCAACATGGTGAAACCCTGTCTCTACTAAAAATATAAAAATTAGCTGAGCGTGGTGGCACACGCCTATAATCCCAGCTACTCGGGAGGCTGAGGCAGAATCGCTTGAACCTGGGAGGTGGAGGTTGCAGTGAGCCAAGATTGTGCCACTGCACTCCAGCCTGGGTGACAGAGCGAGACTTCAAAACAAAACCTAAAAGATAAACTACATTGTGAAGCAGGATATGGGGACAAGGCTGGGTCTTACAGTCTTGGGCTCGTCCTCTTAGCCCCTCACTTCCTCATTATGTGATATAGACAAGAAACCTACTTTCATGAGCCTTAAGCTTCTCACCCATAAAATGGAAATATTATAAAGTTCTTGGGTTGTGATGGTGAAATGAGTGACAAGTGTCTGGCAAGATGGTACAGGCTTAACACAGGGCAACTAACTGAGGAACTCTTCTACCTCACCCCCAAAAGACAGTCCAATTTTCCCATTTGCCTTTTTGTCCAGATTTATTCCCAGGTCTTGCAACATATTTGGGTCATAGACTTCCTTGAGAATGATGAAAACTGTGGACTCATCCTTACCTTGCATAGCTTCAAAAAGTTCACAGCCCAGAGGAGGACCAATGCTTTGAGAGGCCGTTAATGTCTTTCTCCCTCTGGTGTTTGCCCCAAGCCGCCAAAGTAGACGGCCACCCTCTCCCATCTTGCTCACCTTGTTCTACACTTAGACTATTTCTCCCTGGTTCTTTGACTCCTTTGGAGAGACCAGCTTAAAAGATCCAAACCCCTTTTCTCAGCCCAAACCAGGCACCGAGCCTATTATTTTTATTCCAGGAGTGCTCTACTGAGATGACCCTGCCGTAAGCCCTGTGATGTGTGGAGCTTCTGCTTTGGATGAAATTAGTCTGCTTTAAGCCTGTGTCTCATCAAAGGGCTTCCCTCTCTAAGCTTGGGGAAATGGATCTCACCTATGTGGCAGGAGTGCTGAGGTGGTGGGTGTGTGGAATGTGGTGAGTTTTAGTAGTTCAGTGCTCCTATACATGACCTGGGATCATTTTAGGGGACATTCTATTTGCAGAAATCCTCAGAGGAGGACCTGAGTAAAACCTTTTAAGGAAGGACAGCTGCTGTGGGCTTCAGTGCTGGTAACCCATCTGCAGCCTCCAGTCCTGAGTATGGATCCCTTACCTGCTACTCTGGCACAACCACTTGCTCCATTTAAACTTTCTTTTTCCAAATGCTCCTGCCCCCACAAGCGTTTTTATCTACGGGCTGCAGAGTCTGATGAAAGGAATGCCCTCGCTCTTCTAGTTTGCAGGCAGTCCTCAAAATGCAGGCCTAAGGTAGGCCCAAAAGTCTATGCCAGTTCCAGCTAGCAAAAAAGCAAATACACTTTGACCTTTTGTTGAAATTTTACCTGGTAAAGTTTTTCCATTTCAGAGTCTTTCATCTTTTATTAGGCACCTCCTGCTTAGGGACAGCAAAAAGTTTCCAATTACTGCCGACTCCTAGTGATCCACCTGGCGTGTGTTTCAAACAGCTGCTCAGGTAGCTATACCCTCTTTCTCCCATTTCATCCTAAGCATTTGCCTCAGAAGCATAAAATCTCTGAGAGTTGTATCCAGATTTACCAAGCTCTCAGCTATCCAATCTGCTTCAGTCTCATTTTCTTCTTGTAAATTAGTCATTTGAACCCCCAAACTGACAGAATAGGAGACTAAAGCCCAAAGAGGGGAAGGGCTGGCCTATGGGCAGTTGCACTCTGTAGACCTCAGGCTACTGCTTACCAGCCAAGCATTCTACCTTATTATGGCTGAAACTGTTAAAGGCTACTTAGGCCTTTCTATTGGATGAAGGAGCATGTAGTTACATGTATATTCACTGAGCAAAATACTTGATTGTAGAATCCATGAATTTTTTTTTTTTTTTTTTAATTTCAAGAAGAGGCCTTCACAGTCTCTCAAGTATGGGATGGCTGTGGACAAATACTGTCAATTCAGCTAAGTGCTGCCTGGATGTTGCTTTGAGTTTGATTTTTGCTCCATACTTACTTAACTAGAACAACTAGCATTCACGTAGACATATGTTAAAATACTTTCCCCCAACAGTGGTTCCTTCCACAGAAAGTGACTAATGGTTTTTTCTTTTGGGGAGAGGGTGGCATACGACATAGAGGCTTGAACCAAAGGCCTGTGCAATGTTGTCACACTCATGAGGATGTATGGTCCTTTTCCCCCTACACACTGAGGGGCAAGGGCTTCAAGCTCTTTCTTTCCTTGACTGTGTTATCAGCTTTACAAATAATTAACACAAAGGCTAGTTTGATCCTGCTAGAAGTACAGGAAGGCAGAAATGGAGGATTAGGAGAATTACTCATCTTTTGGATGAACAGTTTCCAAATCCCATTTGGCACGTCACTCTAGACTGGTAAAGGGGAAGCTGGCACTGAGGCCACAGACCCAACAGGCTCTAGGACAGCACGTTGTTCAGTCCTTTGCTTATCTAATCACATTTGTGTTCTTTCTTACTCAATGCTCACTAGGTCACCCACATAGCCACTTCCCCTCCCAGCAAAAGTTCCCAGTTAGGCCCCTGTCTGGGATCATCCAGTATCCAAGCTCAGGGGTGAAGGGAGGGAGCAGAGAACTAGTCTCAACTGGTTAGTTAGTTGGTATATAGGTCTCTTCTCAATGTTCCTAAAATGCATGCAGTGGCATCCCCCTCAAGGCCTGGCTCCATGATTCTGAGAGGACTAGAATCAGGACAGTCAGATCTGTGGTCACATCCTGCCCAATTCCAGCTCTGAGGTCCATCAAACCATCTGCTTCTCCCTTGGCAAGAAGCTCCCTCTATCTGACTGGCAGCAGGGTCAGTGGCCATCCTTTTCTACCTTCAGCTGTTTGTTGTGCATCTCCTCCACGTTTTCCTGGGGTAAAGGAACAAGCAGGTTCTTATCCAAATACACAACCTGTGAAGATGAGACAGATGGCCCTTGGGAAGAGGTATTAGCCAAGTTTTCAGTGTGATGCCTGGCAGAAAGAATTTGTTGTATTTATCTTAAGCTTATTATCCTCCCAGGTCATAGGAAGATCTAAAGCCCAATGAATCTCCTTACTCGGAATTCACACCTTTCCCCTCAAACTTAAAATGCCCATGTCATTTCACGAGTACCCATAACTACCCATGGTTTAGATACATGTCCTCCCTTGGTCTAGAAATCTGCAGCAGTTCCTACTTAAACTGATGCTTTGGGCTTTGGAGGTATCTCATCCCTATGCCTGCTGCCCTGAAGCTGCCGGAAGGAAAGGCCCCACTCAACTACTGGGAAGAAAGCCCATAATTCAAGGCTTTTAATACAGTCACTACACAAGCTCTCCCTCTGATTTAGGAGATCTTGTTACCTCCTCATCTACATGTGCTTAAAGACAAAAAGAAACCTATAATTATTAAATTCACCTGTGGTCCAAGTAAGTCTCACATCCAGCCATTCCCCTGAGAGGGCACGAGGCCAGACTTTGAACTTTCCACAGCTGGGTCTTCATTTTACTAGTGAGATGAACAGGTGCAGATTAGGGTGACAGTCCATCTAAGCAAGTGGACGATCTGGGGAACTGTAGACCTTGCTGAAGCATCCTCCCACAGAAAGGAGATAAGGGCCTTATCCAATTGCCTGTACACAATAGATTAGTGCTTCTTTCCTAGACAAGGCTGAAAGGGGCCAACATTATTTCTGAAGACTTCATTATTGGAATTCTATGGGAGTGATCTCACTGAGCTATTTTGGAATAGAAATGTGGCTAGTTGCCTGACCTCCCTCAATGGTTTCATGTGGCTTTCAAAGGGAAGGAAGGGCACTGCTGACTTTTGGTAAAATGGGCGAAAGGGTCCATGCCAGCAACACAATCACTCAAAGTCCAGATGAGGGATCAGTAAATACAATGTGCCTGAAAGGCGGCCCTTGAGCACATTCCTCCGGTAGACATTAACTTATTAAATTGATTCTGATTACAAATATAAACTTTGCCCCCATCTCACCCGGTAACAATGCAAGAGTCGATGTCAGTCTATAAAAGGAAGTAGGAACTGTCCCTGGCTTTCAGGCTCCAACATCCTCCCTCTGTCAAGATGTGGCACCTCAAACTTTGTGCAGTCCTCATGATCTTCCTGTTGCTGTTGGGCCAGGTAAGGAGGGAAGGAGACGTATCTGTATGTGTGGAGTGTGGAGATGATAGTGGTGGTGGAACTTGAAAGCTAGATTCAGTCCCGAGGAATGGTTCCTCTGTTCCGAGTCTACAGCATCCGGGGAATGGAATGATCACTCTTCCAAGGTGTGCAGCAGGGTGTCAACACTTTCATATCTGAATGTCTTTGCCCTACAGATAGATGGCTCCCCAATACCAGAAGTGAGTTCAGCAAAGAGAAGGCCACGGAGAATGACCCCATTTTGGAGAGGGGTTTCCCTCAGGCCTATTGGAGCCTCCTGCCGGGATGATTCTGAGTGTATCACAAGGCTATGCAGGTACTCCACGAACCTGGGAGCAGGGTTGGGCCAGAGAGCCCTGGGAAGCTGGGCAGAGGAGTGACAAGGGGACACATGAACCTAAGAATAAAGCTGGGATGGAGGAGTTCTAGACTGAGACTGGGAGCTCCATGGAAAATCCCTTAGGAGTTAGGAGCCAAGAACAGCTCCATGTGGGTACCATGAAAGAGTGGTGCCTTTCCATTCTTCAGTCTTTCCCGAGACTGGACAGATGAAGCGAAGAGGAAGGAAATGCAGCATAGGTGTCCCTGGTCATTCCTAGACCCAGTCTTAAAAAAACTATCCTTTCTTTTCCCCTAGAAAAAGACGCTGTTCCTTAAGTGTGGCCCAGGAATGATGTACATACCAGGGGAAGAAAGGACAGCAGTCACCTCCGATAATGCTCCGTTCTATGGAATATTGACTGCATTTTGGCTGGAGAGACCCAAGTGAAGCAATCTTGTATTTTTAATATTTAAAGGCAGATGTATGCTTTAAATTGGTCTCCATTTCTTCTTAGAATGTTGATATATGGATAAGCATTAACTAAACTTGTCAATTTAGAGTTTATTTTTCTATGGATACTATTAAATGTCTCAAATTGAAATTTTAGCAGTCTGGAATTCAAGCTTTTGAGGGAAAGAAGGATTCACTTTGTATACTGAAGAAAAAAACGGCATTGCCCAATAATGTGTTAGCTTCTCAATCTGGAAAGTGTGGTGACAGCTACATAATCAACAGCTACATACAACTTTAGCAAGTTCCTAAGCTGTGGCCCTGGATCCCTTCACTCCGTAACTCTTCAGGGAGGTGTCAAAGGTGGTCAAGCTTGGGAGGCTGAGGCAGGAGAATCACTTGAACCTGGGAGGCGGAGGTTGCAGTGAGCCAAGATCATGCCACTGCACCCCAGCCTGGGTGAGAGAGAGACTGTCTGTCTCAAAAAAAAAAAAAAAAAAAAGATGGTCAAGCACTTGCCATCTAATGAAGCACCCAGGTTTGTCTATGACTGTCTGAACATAAGGCAGAACAGAAAGAAAAATCTAGTTTAATAAAGCAATGAAAGCCCAAGCCACCAAAAGCACCAAAAGAGATTTAAGATTTCTGTTGGGACAAGGTGAATTTTGACATATGCACAAGGACCCATGGCCAGCAAGTTCAGAATTTCTGTAATCAGAAAATGAGACCTCAGCTGGCGGGAACAGACTTTTAAAGAGTAGTAATGGACCTTAAGACACAAAACAGGAATTGCATGAAAAGGGCTCAGAGTTGAAGAAATATAAAGAGTACAGTGTTCATTAACTTTAATACAGAAAATCTATTTGATATTTATTAAACTTAGTTTCTCCAGCTATGGTTTGGCATTGTACAAAGCATCTTAATGACACAGTAGAGTTAAAAAGATCTTTACAAATTGAAATGTGATACCCTTGTCTCCAAATATTTTAATTGCCATAAATTTGTTTAAAAATACACATTAAACGCATGTTTGACACTCTAAACTTTCTATACTCTCAATACCACAAAATACATATAATATACTATACAGATGTGGAAAAATCTAGTTAGTATATAATACTTTGCTCACCATTAACAGCTTTATCATGTGAAATGCACATACTGACTTAGAAATCCTAGCTTTTGAGCCCCAAAGTACCTCTGAAATTGTAATGTATTGCAACAAATAAAAATCACAGTATATAATTGAAATTCTGGTTGAAAATGTCAGATGCCTAAATATTTTGGATAAAAGAAATGTAAAACAAAGATTTGGTTCATGTACAAAACAAAGGCATCCTATCAGTCACTAACAGTACCTTTCTGCAAAATCAACAGGCTTTTAATTTATCAGTGACATTATCTCCCCTCCAAAACCCTCCCCAAATATCAATTATTTACCAAATAATTTTAATTTCAAATAAAAGGATTTTCAATAAATATATAAGCATTTCCATCCTCCATATACAAAATTTCTTAAAACCATTCAAAACGGAGGCTAGATAGAAATTTTCATAACTGTGCTTACCAACCCCACAACTGGCCTTTAAAGGTGGTGCCTTTTCAGGCAATGTCAACTGGCCAGTTCTGTTGGTGAGCCCCCCACCCCCACCCCACCCCACCCATCCCAGTACTGTTGAATGCTCATGTTAATGATTTGCCAGGTGTGTGCATAAAGTTGTAAAATGGGGACACTTCTGGAACACCAACAACAAACTCAACAATATGGATAATCATGGCATTGATTTGAAAGGCAGCATTTCCAAATTGATATTTTCCAGAGAGGAACATAGCAGGTAGAAAATTCCAATGGTTAAAAGCTGAAAAGAAGTCCCACATGGAAGCAGTAAGAGGTCAAAACTGAGTATCACTCGAATTTCTGGGTGGGAGCTTTTTTTTATTTTTCAGAATGGCAAGTTATGTTTAGCTGAGTAACAGCGGCAAGGAGAGGTCAATGCTGACATTCCTGAAAGTCAACTTCTTTACATGATGACTACTTAGGCTGCTATTTTAGGATACTTAAAGATCTCTAAGACTTGGATTAAACTTAACTTGAATACCTTATTCTGTGACCAAATTACATGAAAAGAGGATACATAGTTATTCTTTCCATTCCCTTTTCTGGAGACAGCAAGTTCTTTCTAATTAACCATAGGGTTCATGTGAATAGGAGCTTTGTAAGACCAGCATCCACTTTACGAACTGTTAATAATTTGCTTTTTGTCACTTGCTAACTTGGTTTTGGGGTCTAGAGGTCTAAAGTGAATTTCTCCATTAGTGAGTATCTGAAAGACATGCTCACAAACATGAAAAATTTGGCCTCTTATCACTACATATTCCAAGGCATTCAATAATTATCTCTTCTATTAATTTTACTGAATAGCAACCTTAGATGTACAGTATTATTACTGGAAAAAAGCCTGCCTCTTCAATACATTAATGCATAAAGCTGAAATGAAATTTATGTTCCATGTATTAGGGGATATACAGGTATGATAGGTGTCTCTATGGGTTTGAAATGCTCTGGCTCCCCAAGTTACTTAGGTTTTTTAAAAAACATCATCACAAGCTGCCTAACAGTCATCCCCAGTAGATGTTCCTGGGACCCAGACACAAACTCCTATAAATCAAAATATATAATGAGGCCATACTGTTCAATTAGCAACTGGAAAATTAAAATCTTTCCCACCCTGTAAGAGCCCTACAACACTACAGAAGGGCTCAAATACATTTCAAAAGTTAATTTACTACAAATCATAGTAATTAAGCTTTAACAATCTAAAGGAATACACATTGCACCCTTGAACATTAATATCCAAGGTGTCAACAAGAAAGTGTCTTAGATCAATTTAATAAATAATGTGGAAATAGTTGCACTAAGCTAAAATACTAAACACACACATTTTTGACAAACTAATTTCATGTTTTCATACATACATACATACATATATATAAAGTGTGTATGTGTACATAATTTTAAGATCCAAAGTTGCACACCCTTACACCTAGAAGAGTGCACAGTGTACCCCTCCTCTATATAACTAGGCATCACTGACTGGAACAATCACTGGCTGCTCTGAAACTCCCGAGTACTGGCCTCTAGAGCCAGAACTTTCATTGATAACAAGTGCCTTTTGTAGGCTCTTGCTTCAGAATGCAAGCTCATTCATGAAAAAATGTACCAACGTTTCTGTCATTAAATACAAAATTATGCTGTCTGATCTGTCTGATTAAACCTTTAATGAAAAGAAACGAACAACAATTTTTAAAAAACTAGTGAATCTAAAAAAGCCAAGTGTGTCATTCGAAGTGCAGCCCAAGTGCCTACGAATCCGCCACTGCGAGAGCTCCCAGAAACACAGGTGTCTGTGGGCTCATGCACACTGCTCTCAATTGCTTTACACTAGAGAATTAAATCAATGGTGGTCAACCTTCTCCACTCTTCGGCAGCTATAGCTGTAAGTTTATCTGAAGTACTCACTGTGTATAAAGTCACTTCTTGGCTACTTGCGCAGAAAAAGGTGGCACTGAGGCAAGGAATGGGCTGGATGCTCTCTAGCCAGCCTGGAGCCTGGGCTGAGCTGTGGAAACTCCCCTGAAGGGGAACGCTCCCCACAGCCCAGCCCAGTCCAGCCCAGGCAAGACTACTGTGACAACTGCATCCACTGCAATTGGTTCGCTGGTTGCTTGTAAAGAGTCTAATGGTGTATAGGCTGCTGCCTCCTGGCATACAAGTGTAGTCATAAAGAGCAGTCAACAGAGTAACTGTTTAAAATAGTTGTTGTTTCTATAATTAACCATATACTAAGTACAAGTCTCAGACTAAGTTTTTAGCCACTTGTCAAATTCAGTTTTAAATGGTTAGAAAATACTGAGGACACCTATTGAGGAGGGAGGGAGGAAGGTCACCTGTAAAGGAGTCCAAAGTATGTGCTGGAGCAGGTGATGACAAAGAACATCTAAGAAGACAGACGTGAAGGAAAGGGAGTAGTATTTCCACACACTATGACACTGAAAATTCAATCATTTACGATAGGATTTTGATCCATTGCCCATTACTACCTTGTGGGAAAAATCCTCCACAATGAAAAGGTTGAAAAATTCATTCTCCAAAAATTGACACAGTTTTAAAGAGAAAATATTAGAGCAGCACCATAAACCATGCAGGAAACTCTGCTTTAACAAAATATCAGTGTGACCCCAGAAATGCTCCTGCTGCCTTTCAGGACATACAAGAGACGAGAACACACTAGAACTTAGAGGTATCCCATTGGCTGTTGTTGCTGAAAGTCTGAAAGCCCAGAGGATACTTTTTCCATTTCTAAGACATCACTGCAAATTAAGGAATCCGAGTCAGAGAAATCAGAGAAGGACAAGACGTACATGGACTTGATTAACAACCATTATTTCTTACTAAATAACTGTCATGATCATTGAGAAGTTGTCCTCTTATGGAAAACTGTTCCTAGAACACACTAAGATTAAGTTAAAAAGATATCAGAGGCAATTTCTTCAAGAGAACCAGGTTAAATTCAACATAATTTGTACATCTCAATCTTCAATGATATCTAAAAACAATCTGAGGTACAAAACAGTTAAGAAGCTCTATAAATATGAGGCCACAAGGACAATGAAAGTTCACTAACTTCAGAAATAAGTGTAAAAAAGTCTCAAACACAAAGGATTCACTGCACTACTGGACTTTTGAAACTTTTCTATCCCTTCGTTCCCCTTTCCTATTTCAAGCCTTAGCAATCATCTACAAATAGTAGGATAATCCTTTTTTCTGACTGAATGGATTCATTTTTGGAATGGGGAGAGGGACAAACTATTTTTCAAAGCAGCACTACCCAACTGGTTAGACTAAGTCATGTACCAAAGCAATAGCTTTTCTGAAAGAACTAATCTTTATATGACCCTAAAGAAAGATTTAAAACGAAAGAATTGAACATTATTATTGTAGAAGACCAATCATGCATGGACAATCTGGTCCTAGTGTAAAACTTCATTTGTAAACAATCCATAGAGTCTTCATTTAAAGGTAAGATTTAAGGCACACCAAACATGATAGGGGCATGAAAAATAAAGTATAGAGGGTACATTTCTTACCTTAGACTTCTATATGCACCTTGTAGCAAAAGGTACTTTGATATACAACTCTTACAGAGCCAGCTTCTTAAGCTCTACCCCTGGCTCCCCTCCCTGTCCCGAGAGCTCACACTGAATCAAGTTAGGTACACTTTTCTAGTGTGAAATTTTCTGATTCCATCAGAAACATACATCATTGAAGAGGGCCTTCATAATACAAAAGGAGTAAACAGAAGATAGGTTTAAAAAGGAGAAAATTCATCATCTCTACATCAGGCATTAGAACCGTAAGTTGTATAGCAAAAGCACACACCGAAGCTCCAGCCTATTTCTGTAACAGTCACTGCATGCTCATATCAGAGCATCACAATCCAGTATGAGAGGGAAAAATCTGAAAAAATAACTCTAACCGTCAAAGATAATCAATTAAAGACACACAGGCAGCAATCCTCAGGAGTTGGATCATCCTTTTTTCCACAGTAACTTATTCTGTTTCGATTAAGTGTCAAATGATTAGCAACAAAAAATAACATACGGTTTTAATAAAATCCGTAACATTCAGGATTGTCCTTTTATGAAACCCTTCAACACGAAATGCTTCTTCTAGAAAGTTTGTCCTCCCTCTTTTGTAATGCATTAAATGCAAGTTATAGTCACCGTGTGATTGCTGTAGTGTTAACACACATTCACAGTTTTTGAAATAATGCATACCAAATCAGACACATTTCATAGTACATACATGTAGAATGCCATTTTCTCATATTTAAGTGATTTTTTCACGTGTAGAAGAATATCCTTAATACTAACTGTAAATTCCACAATAATAAAATTGGAGTTAAGATTTCAAATATCAGGTCAGGTAGTAGGTGTAGAAAGAATATGTCCTTATTTTAGATGAACCAATTCTTACTCTTAGAACAGCTACCACAAAAAGATACTAGGTAATAAAGCTCCCAAGGTATATAAATAAAAATGTCTACATTAAATTTATGCTAAATATTCAACAGAGTAAATTTATAAGCAGAAATAACTAAGTCTTAAACTAGCCCCAATCTGGGAACTTAAAAAAACTAAAATAAATAAAATTTCAATTCATTAGTTATGAATTGCAACTGGAATTTCAATCTTATCATAGCTCACGGAAACCATCTTATCAATGTGCTGCAGATTTAAAAGCATTTAAATAATCTTTCACATTGGAAATATTAAAGGGCCAACTGACATGATGGCTTTGGATTATCAAAAACAACAACACATGAACCAACGAGGAGAAAACTATTCCTCATTCTTAATGTCGACTAGGTGGTATGTTATGGCAGTTTTCCTTCGTGATGTGACACAGTGTTGTGGAGAAAATCAGAGGCAACGAGAATGTGTTCAGTTCAAGATATCAACTTGGCATCCTGGCGAAGCCAGTGCAGTCCCTGGCGGGTATAACGAACTAGATCTGTCATGATGCTTGCATTAAAGATGAGAGGGCCCATTACTTTATCCAGTTCAGCAAAGAATTCTAGAAAACCAAAAATATTCATTAAATGATATATACTCTTTTGAATCACTGCTTTAAAATTATGAGTAGAGATTATAAAACAGCATTCATAAACTCAAAAAATACCTCCTCCTACACTAAAACGCTTACTGTCCATGTTTTAGAGCAAATCATTCCACAGTCTCTCAAGTTATATTTGTTCCCTAAGTCATGCAACGTTTTAAACAAAATGTATGGTCAGAAATTAAGTGTTATATATCAGCAGGATTCCATAAATGGGAATGATAAATTGCTATTATGCATTAGATATTATTAAAATGAAGATTTAATGCCATAATGTGCTATTGATTACTCAAAACATTTTGTGCAGTGCTTTTGTATAAGAAGCAAGTGATACAAAAAGGAGGACGTTCTTTGCCTGTTTCCTGTAACAGGCTCTGTGAGGTTAGACACTTAAGATTATATCAGACTTTCAGCTACAATCATATGCCATGAACCAACTAATAACTAAATCCCATGTTTTTATTTATTTTCAGACAGTCTCCCTGTCGCCCAGGCTGGAGTGCAGTGGTGCGATCTCGGCTCACTGCAACCCTGGTCTCCTGGGTTCAAGTGATTCTGCCGCCTCAGCCAAATACAAAATACAAAAAAGTTTTTTTTTTTTTTTTTTTTTTTTTTTTAGTAGAGATGGGGTTTCACCATGTTGGCCAGGCTGGTCTCGAACTCCTGACCTTGGGTGATCCACTCGCCTTGGCTTCCCAAAGTGCTGGGATTACAAGGTGTGAGCCACCACGCCCAGCCACACATTATGTTTTTATAAATACAGCTTTATGTTGAATGTTGGAATTCCTAGCCCGGGCAATGTAATGAGACCTTATCTCTACAAAAAGTAGAAAAATTAGCCAGGTGTGGTGGCACGCATCTGTAGTCCCAGCTACTCAGGAGGCTGAGGCAGGAGGATCACTTGAGCCCAAGAGGTAGGTGCTGCAGTGAGCTGTGACTGTGCCACAGCCTGGGTGACACAGTAAAACCCTGTCTCAAAAAAAAAAAAAGTTGGGATTCCACTTTTACCTTGGTCTCACCATTGCCTCTCTTTAGGGATAGGAATCTTTCATTTTCATCTGATTACCTGTTCACACTATAAGTATTTAAATGTACTCTGTGACAAAATGACACTTGATTGGCTAATGTAGTGTTTCTCTGTAAAGGATCTGCCTAAAGAGAAGCTGCATGCACATATTTGCTAATAATATCACTAAATAAAATGGTGGTTATACAGTACTTTCCACTAAGGTCTTCAAAGACTTTATAATTCTCAATGTACTTGGTTTGGGAAATAATAAACTTTTAAGGGGCAAAGCCTCAAACAACCTAATTTTAAAGAATGTTAAGAATTCTGGCCAGACGCGGTGGCTCACACCTGTAATCCCAGCACTTTGGGAGGCTGAGGCGGGCAGATCACGAGGTCAGCAGTTCAAGACCAGCTTGGTCCACATGGTGAAACCCCATCTCTACTAAAAATACAAAAATTAGCCAGGCGTGGTGGCAGACACCTGTAATCCCAGCTACTCAGGAGGCTGAGGCAGGAGAATCGCTTGAAACCGGAAGGTGGAGGCTGCAGTGAGTCGAGATCGTGCCACTGTGCTCCAGCCTGGGCAACAAAAGCAAAACTCCATCTCAAAAAAAAAAAAAAATTCTATTCATTTCCCAGTCTCCTTTATTTCACAGGTTTCTTCCAATATACCTAAAAATCCAGTATGAACGTGCTTTCTTATACATTAACCTTCTCAGATGTACAGATGTTTGGATGTAATCTTATGCCTATTGCCAAATTTACTGTTAACCATCCTAGGGTAGGACATATATTTTATTACTTTTATGGTATTAGCTGCATTTAACGTGCCAGAATAGAGGCACATTTGTCTTAGACCAAGAACTATTTGCAGTTTAGTTTTGTCACCAGCATCATGAGAGGTATCTTTTGACCAAATTCAGTTTCATTTAGTGTTTAACTGCTAAGCAATGAAGACTATTAACAAACAGAATATCATTAACTCTAAAGCAAATAATAAAACTAAATACAGACTAAATACTTACTTAACTAAATTATAAAAGTTCCTTCTAACAATTCCATCCCTTGAAGTTTATCCAGAAACCTACCTACCTTTTTGCTCTTTGGAAAGCTGTTCAGCTTGGTCCCAAATTTCAGTGGCATAAAGGAAGTTGGATGTGACCTGAACATAGCTGGCTGCCATCTGGTGGATCTTCTGTGGAATGGTCACTGAAGAACCACTTGCAGAAGCACTACTGGCCCCAGATGAATAATTTCCTGAATTGCCTGGTGACAGCTTTGGAGAAACAGGGGAAGGCATCCCCACAGCTTTGCTACACAACAGAAATAGGAAGCTTGTTCATATGGACATGGTGAGCATTATAAAATCAAGTACTACTAGCTCTTTCTACATGAAAGCATTTAAAATGTAAAGATTCTCTTTAGATGGGTTTGCAGAGAACTAAAATTTCTTCTAAATAAGTACTATAATCTTATAATTCATAATCTTGTTATCTTAGAATCTGTACCCTTTGTTTTAATGAATGACAACAAAACAAGACATGGACAATAACTGAAGAAGTCATGCACCTTGTTACAGTTCAAAGACTTAAAAGCCAGATTCCCTCACTCTCTGCTCAACATTTTCCATCTATTCGGGCATATAATTATGTATTTTTTATACTGTTTTGTAGAAAGTTTGGTGGAATTGCATTTAACCTAAAAAACTGTGGTAGAAGACGGGAACATCTTTTATTGAACTCCATAATTTCTGACACTTTCCTAGTTTAACCAAATTACTCAGAGCTGACAAAGAGGTACAGCTCTCTCAAGCAACTGTAATTACCCCAAGCTTCCTGCCAATTAAATATTTCTTAGAAAACATACAT